>NC_133326.1:335583750-336286250 GCF_042186555.1 Aquarana catesbeiana
AAGAAAGGAAATGTAGCTAAAACACCATGTGATACAATCTTCCGTGACTTCTTATGAGACAACGTGTATCCACCACCACAGCTTACCAGCTGCACAAGCTTGTGGCTAATAACCAGCCAGGGCCTTTGATATTCCCAGCACTAGGAATGAGCTTCGAGTTCGAGTCGAACTCATGTTCAACTCGAACATTGGCTGTTCGCAAGTTCGCTGAACAGCGAACAATTTGGGGTGTTCGCGGCAAATTCGAATGCCGCGGAACACCCTTTAAAAGTCTATGGGAGAAATCAAAAGTGCTAATTTTAAAGGCTTATATGCAAGTTATTGTCATAAAAAGTGTTTGGGGACCCGGGTCCTGCCCCAGGGGACATGGATCAATGCAAAAAAAAGTTTTAAAAACGTCCATTTTTTCAGGAGCAGTGATTTTAATAATGCTTAAAGTCAAACAATAAAAGTGTAATATCCCTTTAAATTTCGTAGCTGGGGGGTGTCTATAGTATGCCTGTAAAGGGGCGCATGTTTCCCGTGTTTAGAACAGTCTGACAGCAAAATGACATTTCAAAGGAAAAAACCCATTTAAAACTACTCGCGGCTATTGCATTGCCGACAATACACATAGAAGTTCATTGATAAAAACGGCATGGGAATTCCCCACAGGGGAACCCCGAACCAAAATTAAAAAAAAAAAATGACGTGGGAGTCCCCCTAAATTCCATACCAGGCCCTTCAGGTCTGGTATGGATATTAAGGGGAACCCCGGCCAAAATTAAAAAAAAAAAATGATGTGGGGTTCCCCCTAAATTCCATACCAGACCCTTCAGGTCTGGTATGGTGTTAAGGGAAACCCCGCGCCAAAAGAAAAAAAAAACGGCGTGGGGTCCCCCCAAAGATCCATACCAGACCCTTATCTGAGCACGCAACCTGGCAGGCCGCAGGAAAAGAGGGGGGGACGAGAGTGCGGCCCCCCCTCCTGAACCGTACCAGGCCACATGCCCTCAACATTGGGAGGGTGTTTTGAGGTAGCCCCCCAAAACACCTTGTCCCCATGTTGATGAGGACAAGGGCCTCATCCCCACAACCCTGGCCGGTGGTTGTGAGGGTCTGCGGGCGGGGGGCTTATCGGAATCTGGAAGCCCCCTTTAACAAGGGGACCCCCAGATCCCGGCCCCCCCCTGTGTGAAATGGTAAGGGGGTACTTACCCCTACCATTTCACTAAAAAACTGTCAAAAATGTTAAAAATGACAAGAGACAGTTTTTGACAATTCCTTTATTTAAATGCTTCTTCTTTCTTCTATCTTCCTTCATCTTCTGGTTCTTCCTCCGGCGTTCTCGTCCAGCATCTCCTCCGCGGCATCTTCTATCTTCTTCTCCTCGGGCCGCTCCGCATCCATGGCATGGGGGGAGGCTCCCGCTCTTCTCTTCATCTTCTTCATCTTCTTCTCTTCTTCCTTCTTCTCTTCTTCTCTTCTTCTCTTCTTCTCTTCTTCATTTTCTTCTCCGGGCCGCTCCGCATCCATGCTGGCATGGAGGGAGGCTCCCGCTGTGTGACGGCGTCTCCTCGTCTGACAGTTCTTAAATAACGGGGGGCGGGGCCACCCGGTGACCCCGCCCCCTCTGATGCATGGGACATGACGGGACTTCCCTGTGGCATTCCCCGTGACGTCACAGGGAAGTCCCGTCAAGTCACCGTGCGTCAGAGGGGGGCGGGGTCACCCGTTATTTAAGAACCGTCAGACTAGGAGACGTCCATCACACAGCGGGAGCCTCCCTCCATGCCAGCATGGGTGCGGAGCAGCCCGGAGAAGAAAATGAAGAAGAGAAGAAGAGAAAAAGAGAAGAAGAGAAGAAAAGAAGAAGAGAAGATGAACAAGATGAAGAGAAGAGTGGGAGCCTACCCCCATGCCATGGGTGCGGAGCGGCCCGAGGAGAAGAAGATAGAAGATGCCGCGGAGGAGATGCTGGACGAGAACACCGAAGGAAGAACCAGAAGAGCCAGAAGAACCAGAAGAAGAAGATGAAGGAAGATAGAAGAAAGAAGAAGCATTTAAATAAAGGGATTGTCAAAAACTGTCTCTTGTCATTTTTAACATTTTTGACAGTTTTTTAGTGAAATGGTAGGGGTAAGTACCCCCTTACCATTTCACACGGGGGGGCGGGATCTGGGGGTCCCCTTGTTAAAGGGGGCTTCCAGATTCCGATAAGCCCCCCGCCCGCAGACCCCCACAACCACCGACCAGGCTTGTGGGGATGAGGCCCTTGTACTCATCAACATGGGGACAAGGTGTTTTGGGGGGCTACCCCAAAGCACTCTCCCAATGTTGAGGGCATGTGGCCTGGTACGGTTCAGGAGGGGGGCCGCACTCTTGTCTCCCCCTCTTTTCCTGCGGCCTGCCAGGTTGCGTGCTTGGATAAGGGTCTGGTATGGATTTTTGGGGGGACCCCACGCCGTTTTTTTTTTTTTTTTTTGGCGCGGGGTTCCCCTTAAAATCCATACCAGACCTGAAGGGTCTGGTATGGAATTTAGGGGGAACCCCACGTCATTTTTTTTTTAAATTTTGGCCGGGGTTCCCCTTAATATCCATACCAGACCTGAAGGGCCTGGTATGGAATTTAGGGGGTAGGGGGACTCCCACGTCATTTTTTTTTTTTTAATTTTGGTTCGGGGTTCCCCTGTGGGGAATTCCCATGCCGTTTTTATCAATGAACTTCTATGTGTATTGTCGGCAATGCAATAGCCGCAAGTAGTTTTAAATGGGTTTTTTCCTTCGAAATGTCATTTTGCTGTCAGACTGTTCTAAACACGGGAAACATGAGCCCCTTTACAGGCATACTATAGACACCCCCCAGCTACGAAATGTAAAGGGATATTACACTTTTATTGTTTGACTTTAAGCATTATTAAAATCACTGCTCCTGAAAAAATGGCCATTTTTAAAACTTTTCTTTGCATTGATCCATGTCCCCTGGGGCAGGACCCAGGTCCCCAAACACTTTTTATGACAATAACTTGCATATAAGCCTTTAAAATTAGCACTTTTGATTATTCATGTTCGTGTCCCATAGACTTTAACGGTGTTCGCGTGTTCGAATGAACTTTTTTCCTGTTCGCATGTTCTGGTGCGAACCGAACAGGGGGGTGTTCGGCTCATCCCTACCCAGCACCTCTGATGACCAATAAGCCAAGCGTTCCTTGGGACTTGGAGTATATCCAGCAGTCAGCAGCCAGCCGCAAGAATGACCTTGATATGAGTGTTAAACAGTGTGTGGATAATTTCATGCATTACAGTCATTGGTGTATCTGGGAGGAGCAGGTATCCAGGATTCCAAGATGGAGCTGCTGCTTCAAGGAGTGCAGGAGCAGCAGCAGATCCATCTTAGAATCCTGGATACCTGCTCCTCCCAGATACATTTTTATATATATATATATATATATATATATATATATATATATATATATATATATATATATATATATTTGTGCGTTTTTCACTTTGAGTTGCAGCTGGGGTAGAGCGTTCAAACGGCGCAGTTTTTCTCTTTAACATTAATTGTTTTCAGAATGGTATGGTAAAGTTTCACTTTAGATCATTACACAGTACAAGGGGGCACTCTTTAGGGCTGGAGGAAAAGAGATTTAACCACCACATACGAAGAGGCTTCTCCACAGTAAGAGCTGAGAAAATGTGAAACAAGCATATTGGATCATGCTTTATTGGGAGTTTTTGCCTTCCTTTGGATCAATTATGGGTATAGGGTTGTGTATATGGAGGTTTTCTTTGTTTTTATTATTTTTTCAATTGGTTTAAAGCGGGGTCCACCCACACCGCCAAAAAAAAAAATATTAAAAGCCATCAGCTACAAATACTGCAGCTGCTGACTTTTAATACATGGCCACTTACCTGTCCCAGGGTCCAGCGATGTCGGCAGGCGACGCCGAGAACCCGCTCGGTTCTCGGCAGCTGCCACCGCCATCCTAGGTGAGGGAATCAAGAAGTGAAGCGGTGCGGCTTCACTTCCCGGTTCCCTACTGCGCATGCGCGAGTCGCGCTGCGCGTCCCAAGTGGTCCCTGCTCTCTCCTGGGAGCTGTGTGTTTCCCAGGAGACAGTGCGGTGGGGACGGGAAGAGGCGTAGACTCCCATGGGAGTCTATGCCGGAAGTGGGTGCAAATACCTGTCTTAGACAGGTATCTGCACCCCACTCCCCCCTGAAAGGTGCCAAATGTGACACCGGAGGGGGGTTCCGAAAAGCGGAAGTTCCATTTTTGTGTGGAACTCTGCTTTAACTAGATGAACTTGTGTATTTTTCAACCTAATCGTGTAACTATGTAGTTTGTGTATATTATGCAGTAAAGTATTTAATTCTATATTGTTTTGAATTAGTTAGATAACAGAATGTATAACCCTTTTTTTAATCTTTGCAGACTAGAGTGCATTGAAGTTATAAGAATGGTACAAGTATATGTGACCTTATCATGGTCACCCTGGGTAATATGCAGCACAGTGTTACCAATGTTTCTTAGAATAATGCCTTTTATATGTTCTAACTAAAGAACATCCAGTTCAACTACGCAATAAGAAGTGTTTGTCATAATACTATACAATAACTGCCCATGGCTGCTTAAAAATTCTATTGAAATTATTTCCCACAGCATGCAAAGATAATTAAAGCTGCATTTCTTATTACCTGAGTTAAGCACACAAGTGGACAAAGTTGTGTTTATCAGTGTTCTGGCATAAAATTACTAGCTTGGAAACCATCCAGGGAGAATATCAACTTCCTACTCCTTTATTTTGCCATTAGAATACTCAAGTAAAAGGCAGCCTTTTGTTTGCAGATTTATATGGACTGGAAGCCGCAAACTGCGAGATACTAATTTATTTTGAAGGGGGAGAAAACGAAATTGTGCATGTCGCGTTGTCAATGTTACTTAAATGTGTGCATACAATAGAGATGTTTAAAGCCTCATTTCATAACAACTGTTGTAGCTATCAGAGAAAACAAAGGCTGTTTGTGCATTTTGATCCACAACAACAGAGCTCTATTTTTAACGGTTTTCTGTGGAGCTTTCAATGCATGGTTAAAAGATTTTTAGAACAGGCATATAAAGAGGCATTTTACTCACCGGGAGGAATTTCAAAAGGCTCTGAGGGGCAAGACATGGGTTATTTAGAGATATAATGTATTGTAGGTATAACTCTGAAATTCAGTGGCACTGCTGCATGACCCTTTACAGCTGTCATTTATAAGTGCGGACAAACTACAAACAGGAAATAAATGCTTTTTCTAGCCGACTTGATCACTGTCACTACTCCATTTTCCAAATCATTCCTATAACCTAGCACAATCATACAAGAAATATGAAGACTGCCATTCCTCCAGTAAATGCTAGTATTGCTGTGCAAATCCCTCAGGCTGAAACTGTCCTTGACCAGTAGTTTTCTTATTCTTATTATTAAATGCTAAATTCTTGGCAGATAGAAAAGATACATATAATGCATCCTTTATGTGACCAGGATTTGACCTGCTATCTCCTATACAGCAGAGCTCATACAATTTTCTTATTCTATTTCCTTAAGATTTACCTATAACTATATAGTGCAAGGACCTGTCTGATTGCATGCAAATTGAAAGTTTTTACATTATACAATATTATACATATTATATGGTTTTGGTAAATGTACAAGAAAATTGTATAATGTATGGCCAACCTAATGGAAGAAAAGAAGAAGAACAAGGACTCAGTTTACATGCTGATAAGGAGCATGCTGATAGGAGAAAAAAGCAGATTGACAGAGATATTTTCTAATCATTGTGTTGCTTCTTCACTGTCCAGTTTGAAGCATGGGTCGGTAACATGACAGGGAAACTGGGTTGAATGATGATGGCTCTCATTTAACCAAAAAGACACCAAAAAGACTGAGTACACCTAGTGGAGGAAAAGAAGTACTGTGGGGAATGGCTGTGGGTAAAGATAGCAGCATAAGTTTTTTTTATTATTTTTTTTATCATTTCAATATTTAATGGTTGATTCATTTTTTTCTGCGCTTATTTTAGGCTGGAAGTCTGCTTTTAAAGTGTATGTAAACCCTAACCATGAAATCCTCTTATTTGTTCTCTTTTGGTCTGTTAAACATACCACGGGAAGCCTGTTGCATTTCAGAAATTAATAGCTGTCCTTTGGCCCCCTTTCATACTTCCCCTGACTTATCTCAAAGATCTTGGACTACAGAATAATTAGCCCTTATGTTTTTGAAATCTGAGAGTAAAGAGTAGTTTACCAAAAGATATTGGGAAGGTTGACACCATTTGATCCACAAAAAAAAAGCTGTGGGTTGTCAGCCAACAACAGAGTTTAAGAGATGAGTGCATTTCTGTCAGATCAACAATTTTTTTGGACTTTCTGGGTCTTTATCCACTTGCCAACCGCTGCACATCGATAAACGTCGGCACAATGGCAGCGGTGGGCAAATGGGCATACCTGTACGTCCCCTTTAATTGGCGGGGCTGCGTCTGCCGCGTACAGCATGGCCGTTCCCGTGAGACCGGAGATCGTGTCACAGAGCCGCAGAATGGGGAGATGCCTATGTAAACAAGACATTACCCCATCCTGCCTTGTGACATGACAGAGATCACTGCTTCCTGTCATCGGTAGCAGTGATCGCTGTCATGTGAGTGGAAGCCCATCCCCCCACAGTTAGAATCACTCCCTAGGACACACTTAACATCTTGATCGCCCCCTAGTGTTTCACCCCTTCCCTGCCAGTGTAATTTACACAGTAATCAGTGCATTTTTATAGAACTGATCGCTGTATAAATGACAATGGTCCCAAAATAGTGTCAAAAGTGTCCGATGTGTCCGCCATAATGTCGCAGTCATGATAAAAATTGCAGATCACTGCTATTACTAATAAAAAAAAAATGAATAATAGAAATGCCATAAAACTATCCCCTATTTTGTAGACACTATAACTTTTGCGCAAACTAGGGTTGTCCCGATACCACTTTTTTAGGACAAGTATCAATACTTTTTTCAAGTACTCGCCGATACCGATTATCGATACTTTTTTTTTTAATGTCACGTGACAGTGTTTTTTTTTTTTTTTTTTTTTAAACAGTGCTTCTTTTTTTTCGGGGGGGGGGGGGAGTGAACGGTGTATGTGTGTGTGTTTTTTTTTTATTATTTACAATTTTTATTTTTTACAATAATATTTTTTTATTCTTTATTGCAATATGTGTTTTTTTTTTTGTTTTGTTTTTTAATCAGCCCTGTTGGGGGGCTTTGGTGAGACATCAGGGGTCTTAACAGACCTCTGATATCTCCCCCTTAAGACAGAGAAAGAGACAGAGGATAGAGATTCCCCAGTCCCTTTCTCTGCAGCCTCAGCTGCACTGAGAATGAATGGAGAGAAGACAGTGGCTCCTCTCCATTCATAAACTGACACATTGTAATCACAAGAGATTACAATGTTTCAGTTATGTGAATGGACAGAGTCAGCTGACTCTGTCCATTCACAAAGGAAGGAGGAGGAGGACAGCAGAACGGAGGGGGAGAACGGAGGGGACAGAGAAGGAGAGGGGGGCAGCAGAACGGAGGGGACAGCGGAGGGGGACAGAGGAGGAGAGGGGAACGGCGGAACGGAGGGGGACAGCGGAGAGACACAGCAGAACGGAGGGGGACAGCGGAGAGGCACAGCAGAACGGAGGGGACAGCAGAGGGGGACAGAGAAGGAGAGAGGAACAGCGGAACGTAGGGTGGCAGCGGAGGGGGACAGAGGAATGGAGGGGGCATGGAGGAGGATGCAGTGACTGTCAGCGGTGACCGATCACCGCTGTATGTCACTAAAGCCGCTGAAAGCCGCTGGGGGAGAATCTTGTAACTCCCCCATGCACCGATCACAGCTGACTTCCAGGTATCGGGGGAAGCATCGGGAGCATTTGCCAGAGTACAAGTACTTGGGCAAATGCTCGGTATCGGTGCCGATACCGATACTAGTATCGGTATCGGGACAACTCTAGCGCAAACTAATCAATATATGCTTATTGCATTTTTTTTTTACCAAAAATATGTAGAAGAATACATATCGGCCTAAACTGAGGAAAACATTTGTTTTTTATATATTTTTGAACATATGTGTACAAACTAAAAATGGTGAAATACTATGACTAATTGAATTAGTGCCTGGCTATTATCACATGTAAATACACCAATACTATAAAACATAAGTGAACCAAAACCAAAGATAAAACATAAAAGTTGGAAAGTGAAAAACACCAAGTCCATAAATAAATGGACAGATAGTCCACTAGGTAGTAAGAAGAAGCCCTTGATCGCTATTCATAAGGATCGGTGTACAAAAGGGGGAAATGGGAAACCACCCAACTTAGTGATCCTCCACCACCTGAAGTGCACGCTTACCAGATAGTAAGCTTGAATAAGCTTGATCGAATGAACTGGAAACCAGATAGACCAGGATCTGAAGACTCTGTGTGTAGTACCAGGCAGCAGATGGACTGGGTGAAGTAAGGACCTGGATATCCGACCAACATCAAAACATCCAATTATGTAGTAAAAGAGAGCGGAATTCACCGGCCGGCTAGCGAGCACCCGTCCTGCTGAGAGGCAATGACCGTCACCTTCCCGACGTACGTTTCGTCAAGTAGCTGACGTCGTCTGGGGATATTTTGGGGGGATATTTATTATAGCAAAAAGTAAAAAATATTGCTTTTTTTTCAAGATTGTCGCTCTTTTTTTGTTTATAGCGCTAAAAATAAAAACTTCAGAGGTGATCAAATACCACCAAAAGTAAGCTCTATTTGTGGGAAAAAAGAACGTCAATTTTGTTTGGGTGAAACGTTGCACGACCGCGCAATTGTCAGTTAAAGCGATGCAGTGCTGTATCGCAAAAAGTGCTCTGGTCAGGAAGGGGGTATAATCTTCCGGGGCTGAAGCGGTTAAATGGATAAAGCAAGAGGAAATGTGAATGCTTTGCTGATATGTATTTTATATATTTTTTTTCTATTTTTTTCTTTCAACATGCTTTTTTTATTTATTACAGGTATTTATATAGCACTGGTAATTTTTAGAGTGCTTTACATAGTGTGCATTTACATCAGTCCCTGCCCTCAAGGAGCTTGCAATTTAAGGTCCCTGCCTCATATGTATACATACTTCACACCTACTAGGGCCAACTCAGATAGGAGTCAGTTAGCCTACCACCATTTCTTTGGGGTGTTAGAGGAAACTGGAGGACCCAGAGCAAACTGATGCAAATGCAGGAAACATACAAACTCCATGTAGATAGTGTCCTGGTTGGAACCCTAGTGCAAGGTAGGAGTACTAACTACTAAGCCATGCTGTAACCCCTTAACCCAGGGTCCTATTTAAAATAGAGTGTTTTGTACCAATATCTATGCAGCATGAGGAACCACAGTTATTGCTAAACATTGTGACTACATTTTTTAAAAATAAAGTGCAGTTTGGACCCTCCAGTGTTCTACGGAGTTTAGGAGGAGAGCTCTATTACGTGACATTTATAACTCATGAGACAGACTTTTTTCTTGCTTACAGTTTTTGCTCCCCAATCATTAATTCATTGGTTCCTTGGGTTCAGTGACCAAAACAATAAAAACAAAGTGAATATTTGTGCTCTGCTTTATAAATGAGTTGGATGATTTCCTTTTACAAATAGTGATATGACCATGGTTAACTAATACCACTGCTACTACAGCAAGGCAACTAGCATTTTTAGGAGGCCAGCAATAGCATCCTCTGTATTTCTTTTATAACAGGTTTTCAACAAGTAACAGGTATAACAGGTAAATCATTTTTCTATAAGAACAGACAGACCAAAATAATTTTAGCATCAACTTGGCCCTAGATGGTCTTTTTGTCAAATGAATCTACAGTATAGGTTCACCAAGGTAACACTCTTAATACTTAGTACTTTCTATACATGGTAAATGTCATTATTATGTAAATAAATGTGGAGAATATGTTTATCAGACAGAAGGAGAAGAATGTCTGCCCACAATTTCTTGTATTTTTAAATTAGACAAATTAGGGTGATTGTTTGACATACCTAGATGTGTTTGGGATTACTGATGGACATGTATTTATTTATTTTGCTACCTCGTCTAACATGATTGATGGAGAAGCCTTATCCAGACCCTGCATAAAACCGTGACTAGGAGGTAATAATATTGAATGCTGTGAGTGTCTCTGAGTGATCTTGCACAATTCCCAAGTGCATTCTTGCCTTTTGTAGCAACAGTGGAATTAATTAAAAAATAACTAGATTGTGAGCGATTAACATGTGGTGAAATGTAGCACAATCCATGCCCCAGAAGAGTTATTGTGCAGGTAAAAAAAGAATATTATAGATTTATTTTTAATAGTGGTGGCATATTTCTCTGTAGCAATGGGACCTCATCTCTTTGTATTTAATTTTTAAATACTTTTTATCGATTTTGTATGCACAACATTTTTTCCACTTGACCTTGTACACATGTTACAATACAGATTGAAACATAAAAAATAAAACCCAACACATTGAGGAAAAATAATTAGAATATTTACATAACTTATTTTAAAACATTGCTAATGCCACCATCTGTATAGCCATTTCCACAAGAAGGAAGAACCTAAATGTGAATTGTATGTGAATGTAAATGTAAAAGTTGGGCAGCTAAATAAAAGTACAATAAATTGAGAAAAGCCACAGCTCCCTGTCTCATACAACATGATATTTGGACAAACTGGAGATACATTATCAAAATTCTAACCATTGGTGCAGTATACACTAAATGCATCTTCTTCAGAAACTAAGAACCAAAACTGAAGCATTGTAGTCACTGGATACCATGAGTAAACTCTACGGCTAGTAAAGCTGTCCAAAGCTGAAAAACGGTGCTCATGGCTGGATTGTGTGGTCCCTCAGGACTTCTGTCATTGAAAGATTTTATCCCCGGACATGAAGCCAGAGACAACACCTTTAAAGCTCTCAACTTGCCCCATACGCTGACCCTGACAGGACAGGAGGGCTTCTTCCTGTCTCTACATGTGGAAAAGGCATTCGACAGGGTGGTGTGGGACTACATGGATGCAGTCCTGTGAGCCATAGGCATAGGCAAACAATATATTTGGAGGGCACACCCTAAAAGATGCATTAAAGATGGTGCAGCCATAAGACCATACAACAGAACAAAATATTACGGCGTACACATGCAAAAAAGACATTTGCCTCCTGCAAGGCTATTTAAAACACCTAGACATTTTCAAAAAACATATTAAAAAAATGGGGATTTGGTCACACCATTTTGCTATATGGTGCTTAACCACTTGACCACTGGGCACTTAAACCCCCTTCTTAACCAGACCAATTTTCAGCTTTCGGTGCTCACACATTTTGAATGACAATTACTCAGTCATGCAACACTGTACCCATATGAAATTTTCGTCCTTTTTTTCACACAAATAGAGCTTTCTTTTGGTGGTATTTTATCACCTCTGGGTTTTCTATTTTTTTGTGCTATAAATGAAAAATGAACGAATATTTTGTAAAAAAATGAATTTTTCTTCATTTCTATTATAACATTTTGCAAATAAGTAATTTTTCTTCATAAATTTGGGCCAAAATTTATACTGCTACATATCTTTGGTAAAAATAACCTAAATTAGCGGATATTATTTAGTCTGTGTGAAAGTTTTAGAGTCTACAAGCTATGGTGCCAATCACTGAAAATTGATCACATCTGATCACACCTGACGTACTGAGGCCTATCTCATTTCTTGAGACCCTAACAAGCCAGGCAAGTACAAATACCCACAAAATGACCCCTTTTTGGAAAGTAGACATTCTAAGGTATTTAGTAAGAGGCTTGGTGAGTTTTTTGAAGTTGTTATTTTTTCCCACAATTCTTTGCAAAATTAAGATTTTTTTTATTTTTATTTTTTTTCACACCAAATTGTCATTATAACAGGTTATTTCTCTCACATGGCATGTACATTACACAAATGACACCCCAAAATATATTCTGCTACTCCTCCTGAGTATGGCGATACCACACGTGTGAGACTTTTACACAGCCTGGCCACATACAGAGGTACAACATTGAAGTAGCACATTCAGGCGTTCTAGGAGCATAAATTACACATCTAATCTCTCAACTACCTATTACACTTTTGAAGGCCCTGGAGTACCAGGACAATGGAAACACCCACAAAGTGACCCCATTTTTAAAGCAAACACCCCAACGTATAATCTATGAGGCATAATGAGTCTTTTGAACGGTTCATTTTTTTCTAGAAGTTTTTGGAAAATGTGCAAAAAAAAATGAAAACGCATTTTTTTACACAAAGTTGTCCATTTATCAGATATTTCCAACACATAGCATGTACATAGCAAAAATGACACCCCAAAATATATGCTGCTACTCCTCCTGAGTATGGCGATACCACATGTGTGAGACTTTTACACAGCCTGGCCACATACGGAGGCCCAACGTTGAAGTAGCACATTCAGGCGTTCTAGGAGAATAAATTACACATCTAATTTCCTTACAATCTATCACATTTTTTCTAACACATAGCATGAACATACCAAGAATTACACCTTAAAATACATTCTGCTGAGCAAAGGGTAAACAAAAGATTACCTGTGGTTTTAGTAGTGCAGTTGTCCACAGGAGGAGAGCCCTGATCCAGGCAGCAGGCAGGGACATGGTAAGCGACAGTGAATGGAATTGTCCAGGCAGCAGGCAAGAGTTTTCTTCATCCAGAAAAACATTTCTGGAGCCCCTCACATATGTGAGACCCCTGTGTTCCCACTAGCATAGCAGGGTAAATGATCAGTCCAAGAGGCAGGCAAAAAACGTGGTCAAACAGTCCATGGTCAGTTCCAGAGCAAGCAGAGGTAGGTACAATTTAGCGTTAGGCATAAGCTTGGTCGTATAACAGGCCAGGGTCAGTTCCGGAGAAGGCAGAGGTATGTACAGTTCAGTGCAGTGGCATAAGGGGTGTGGAGGAAAATGACAGGAAATGAGAATTACGTTTACCATACTTCCCTAATAATGTAGAGAAGTATGGTAATGGTGGAAACATTCACCTATACAGAGGCATGGTTGGGAAGGACATTGGGGACAATAAAACGTGGTGTCTCTTCTAATTCCTCCTCTGGAGCACACCCGGCATCTCTTCTGACATCTGTTGCCTGTTTCACTTGGGGGGATTTTGTCAGGAAAGTGGTGTTCGTGTAGTCTGCTCACGGAATCAGAGCGAATATTTTCTGGTTGGCTTTCAGGGTACAAAAGGGCGGAGATTACTTGTTTCTGGTAGTGCAGATAGGATATGGGGTTCTCTGTAGATTTTTGCTAAATAACATAAGTGTTATACATGGCCAAACTGAAAAAAAATTGACACTTTTTTATACCAGTGGTGGGATTTTCTTGTGGGAAGGTAGGGTTAAATCATCTGATCGTTGAAGTCCACTCCCTCCATAAACAAATTATAATCGTAAACACAAGCAGGTTTCTGGACTGGGCCGTTTCTTCTTGGGACTTCCACGTAGGTGTCATTATGAATTGTTGTCAGCATGTGGACGTTTCGTCTGTCCCTCCACCTGACAGCCAATAGCTCCTGGTTCCGCAAAGATGCCGTCTCCCCTCGTCATAGCCTTTCATTGACCAGTTTTTGCAGGAAACCCTTTCTATTGGTTCTTACGGTACCACATGCTGGGGTGTCCCTCCGGTGAAGACTGCGGAAGAGGGGCAAACTTGTATAAAAATGATCCATATAAAGGTGGTACCCCTTTCCAAGGAGTGGATAAACAAGCTCCCAGACAACTTTGCAGCTGGCTCCAATATATTCTGGACATTCAGGGGATGCAGTTGGGTGTCCTTCCCTTCGTACACCCAGAAGGCGTAAATGTGGCCGTGGCTCGGTTGCAAAGTTTGTACATTTTTACCTCATATTGGGCCCTTTTGCTGGGGATAAATTGTTTGATGTTCAGCCTGCCGGAGAATTTTACAAGGGACTCATCCACGGAAATATTCTGTTCGGGGGTATATAATTGGGGAAATTTTTCAGAGAAATAATTTAAGAGTGACCGAATTTTGAATAATTTGTCAAATGCTGGATCATTTCGGGGATGGCACTGGGTGTTGTCATTGTAGTGGAGGAAGAGCAAAATCATAAGGTATCTTGATCTTGGCATAATTGATGAGAAGAGTGGCATGTGGTGGATGGGGTTAGTTGACCAATATGAGTACATTTCATTTTTTTTGTGAGTCCCATTGTAAAAGTTAGGCCTAAGAAAATTTTGAATTCCTCTATGGTAAGCTCTCTCCACTCATAGGGACGGGCATAACTAGAGCCAGGGTTGCTTACTATGTACTGCTGTGCATAGAGGTTGCACTGGGCCACAATGGACAATAGTAAGTCTTTGGTGAAAATCAAATAATAAAAATCAAGCATGACAAAATCATCGGTGTTCACCTGGACACCTGGCTGGGCGGTAAAAGGGGGGATATTTGCTGCTCTGGAATGAGGGGGAAGCCACAGGAGGTTTTGAAGGGAATAGGGAAGGGTGGCATTGCCTCTATCCTTTTGGGGCTGAGAGGACACCCTACTGGTACCTGGTCTTTGTTGCAGTGGCACTGCGCTTGAGGTGGACAGCACTGCGCTTGAGGTGGACAGCACTGTGCTTGAGGTGAACGGCACTACTCTTGAGGTGGACGGCACTGCGCTCGAAGTGGTGGTAGGCTGCTGCTCCATGCCAGAATGCCTTCTTTTCACGGGCACACGTTTCTCTTTCGATTCTGTATCAGACCCGCTGCTTGTCACGGGTTCATAGGCTGAATCCGAATCGGACTGAGACTCAGAGAGCTCCCCGCTGCTTTCATCGGTCATGCTGAGATGCTGGTAGGCTTCCTCGGCCGTAAATAATTTTTTTGCCATACTGGTGGCTGGTGAGGTTGATGTGGTGCAGATGAGCACTGATGGGCACAGGTGGCACTTATGAGCACAGATGGCACTGGTGTGGCACTGGTGTGGACTGTACTAGCACTGGTGTGCACTGTACTAGCACTGGTGTGGCTCCGGTTGCACTGGTGTGGCTCTGGTGGCACAGAGGTGGCTCTGGTGGCACAGAGGTGGCACTGGTGGGCACAGGTGGGCAAAGGTGGCACTGGTGGGCACAGGTGGCCCTGGTGGGCACAGGCAGCACTGGTGGGCACAGGCGGCACTGATGTGGCACTGCAGCGGTGCAGGTGGCACTGATGGGCACAGGTGGCACTGATGGGCACAGGTGGCACTGGTGTGGCACTGATGTGCACTGTAGTGGCACTGGTGTGGCTCTGGTTGCACTGGTGTGGCTCTGGTGGCACAGAGGTGGCACTGGTGGGCTCAGGCAGCACTGGTGGGCTCAGGCGGAACTGGTGGGCACAGGTGGCACTGGTGGGCACAGGTGGCACTGATGTGGCACTGCAGTGGCGCAGATGAGCACAAGTGGCACTGATGGGCCCAGGTGGCATTGATGGGTCACTGGTGTGGCACTGGTGTGTACTGTAGTAGCACTGGTGTGGCTCTGGTTGCATTGGTGTGGTTCTGGTGGCACAGAGGTGGCACTGGTGGGCTCAGGCGGCACTGGTGGGCTCAGGCAGCACTGGTGGGCACAGGCGGCACTGATGTGGCACTGCAGTGGTGCAGATGAGCACAAGTGGCACTGATGGGCACAGGTGGCACTGATGGGCACAGGTATGGCACTGGTGTGGCACAGGTATGGCACTGGTGTGCACTGTAGTATCAATGGTGTGGCTCTGGTGGCACAGAGGTGGTACAGAGGTGGCACAGGTGGTACAGATGGCACAGATGGCACAGATGTGGCACAGCTGTGGCACAGATGGCACAGTTGTGGCACAGATGACACTGTTGTGGCAAAGATGACACTGTTGGGCACTGTTGTGGCACTGTTGGGCACTGAAATATGGTGAAAAACTCACAGATTGACACCATAAAGCTCTCCTCTCACGCTGCATCAGTGTGAGGAGAGGAGAGCGGTGAACTCCTGATGACCCTGCTTTGTTGACATTTGTGATCGCTCCGTCATTGGATGGAGCAATCACATGGTAAAGGGCCGCTGTCGTTGGCCCTTTACCGCGATCCATGTTGCGCCGGGTCCCGTGACCCGGCGAACACGGATGTTCCCGGGTCACGGGAACATCCGTGTTCATCCACGTGTTCATCCACGTGTTCAACAGCATCCACCTTACATCAGAGTGTCCCAATCAGCAGCTCCCTTCACATCACAGTCCCCACCAGCAGCTCCCTTCACATCACAGTTCCCACCAGCAGCCCACTTCACATCACAGTCCCCACCAGCAGCCCACTTCACATTACAGTCCCCACCAGCAGCCCACTTCACATAACAGTCCCCACCAGCAGCTCACTTCACATCACAGTCCCCACCAGCAGCCCCCTTCACATCACAGTCCCCACCAGCAGCCCACTTCACATTACAGTCTCCACCAGCAGCCCACTTCACATCACAGCCTCCACCAGCAGTCCACTTCACATCACAGTCCCCACCAGCAGCCCACTTCACATCACAGTCACCATCAGAGAGCCCCCATCAGCAGCCCTTCACATCAGAGTCCCCACCAGCAGCCCACTTCACATCACAGTCCCCACCAGCAGCCCACTTCACACCAGAGTCCCCACCAGCAGCTCCCTTCACATCACAGTCCCCACCAGTATCTCCCTTCATATCACAGTTCCCACCGGCAGCCCACTTCACATCACAGTCCCCACCAGCAGCTCCCTTCACATCACAGTCCCCACCAGCAGCCCACTTCACATCACAGTCCCCGCCAGCAGCTCCCTTCACATCACAGTCCCCACCAGCAGCCCACTTCACATCGCAATCCCCACCAGCAGCTCGCTTCACCTCACAGTCCCCACCAGCAGCCCACTTCACATCACAGTCCCCACCAGTAGCCCACTTCACATCACAGTCCCCACCAGCAGCCCACTTCACATCACAGTCCCCATCAGAGAGCCCCAATCAGCAGCCCTTCACATCAGTGTCCTCCCTCTCCTCCCCCTCCCACATGTACTACTCACCGTTTTGAATGCAGCTTCTCGTTCCTCTCTCCAGTCATGTGATAATAAGTGATAGGGGAGAGAGGAAGGAAAGTCTGCCGTTGGTCTATCTCCCCCTGCAGGCTGGAGGGAGCATAACGCCTAATGCTCTCTCC
This sequence comes from Aquarana catesbeiana, assembly GCF_042186555.1. Taxonomy (NCBI): domain Eukaryota; kingdom Metazoa; phylum Chordata; class Amphibia; order Anura; family Ranidae; genus Aquarana; species Aquarana catesbeiana. The sequence continues at coordinate 335,601,000 of NC_133326.1, forward strand.
AGCATATGACGGAAGCTGCTCCTCCTGACAGAAGTGAAATTGCGATCACTCACTGTCAGAGAGGAGCGGCTCCAGGACCGCACCTGACTGGCCCACTGAGCCATCGGCCCACTGGGAATCTCCCGGTAGTCCCGATGGCCAGTACATGCCTGACTAAAGGTCTCCACCTATGACACAGGTGGACGCTAATGAGAGGCACTGATGAGGGAGTGGGTTACTTTGTTGCAGTAAGTGAGTTTAAGCACCATATAGCAATATGGTGTGACCAAATCCCCATATTTTTTGATAATGTTTTTTGAAAATGTCTAGGTGTTTTAAATAGCCTTGCAGAAGGTAAATGTCTTTTTTGCATATATTTTGTTCCATTGGGCATAGGCTCGCATATGCTGGGTCTCATCTTTCCCTTTATACCAATCCATCAGCAAGGATTCACATCAGCAACACCCTGTCGAGTGCCTTCCCCATCCACAATGGGATGAGACAGGGTTGCCCCCTGTCTCCCACCCTCTTTGTACTCACCATTGAGCCGTTCCTTCATAGCCTTAGGCACAATCCAAATATCCAGGAAATCTGCGCTGCCAATTGTGAATACAAACTTGCTGCTTTTGTAGATAACATTGTGCTTGTCACGGAACCCCATCACACTCCGCTTGAGTGCTTCCATCAGTACACTGCTTCCTTCAGTCTGAACATCACATATCAGATATTACAGCCCATATATTGTAACAAAATACTAGACGAGACTAGCTCAGTTACACAGCTTGAACATGGAATAATTTATTGGACAAGCTCACACAAATATATATACACCAGGAGGACATTCCCCCTTCTGATCATATTACCCTAGCAAACTGTAACCAGAAACAGAATTAACATAGCTAATTAACTAATCATTTAAATAGCCTAGGTGACTCAGAGGTATTACCTTTAAGAGCAGATTTCCTGTCTTTTAGCTCAACACACATTATCATAAACATAAACACAGGACACCTTCACATAATAGCAGGAGCCCCAAAAAAAGTTCCTTTTCATTGGACACAGCTTCCAGACTATAAGCTATATATACGAAAAATTACATAGCAATCCTAAATAGACTGACAACTGACCTCAAAAGCTGGAATAATCTTTCTTTTCCTGGTTTGGCAGGGCAGCGATTTTAAAAATGAATGCCCTCCCCTGATTGCTTTATATTTTACAGACTATACCCATACATCTCCCACCAGCTTTTTTCAAGACATACAAAAGTTCCTACTCCAGATACCTGCGGGGAGATCACAAACCCAGGATCAATTATGCACAACTTGTAGCTGAGATTGAAGAACTAATTCATATAGATACGCCCACAAAATTTGGGATCAGGTGAGCATGCTGGACACATTTTAAATCGAACCCTAACATTTTTGGAGAAATACCACATCCCATGGTCTGTCTTCCATTACTTGGACTATTCTCATCTAAACACAAAACTCCAGACCTAAAGACTCCCTCCCTCATGATGAGGAGCATCCCCCTCTACCATCTCTCTATACTCCCGATGGAGTCATATATATTTATTATGCTTTCAGGGAGGGAAGTAAGAGACGACAACCACCTACTCCTTTCACCCCCCCTCTTCTTCCTTTTTCTATTTTTTTTTCTTTCTTTTTCATCTCTCTATCTTCCCCCCTCCCCACCCTCTTCCCCCCTCCCCCATTTCTCCCTTCACGTTATATCAAGAGTTCACTCTGCATACACCACAATTACCCATCTGACTTTAATCCGCACTACTCCAATTTACTGTAAGACTTTTCCCAATGCTAGATCTGTCACGTTTCAACTTCAATTTACTCATTTCCAAACTGAAAACCATATATTATTGTTCTTACTCTTACAGAGGACAGCGAAAAACGTATAAGTGGCTCCTACTTATCTAATGTTGAGGGCATGTGGCCTGGTATGATTCAGAAGGGGGGAAGCTTGCTCGCCCCCCCGCTCTGATCTGCCAGGCTGCATGCTAAGATAAGGGTCTGGTATGGATTTTGGGGGGGACCCCACTTTTTTTTTTATGTTGGTGTGGGGTCTGGTATGGACGGGGGGGAACACCACACATTTTATTTTTTTACTATTTTTTCACCAGAAAATGTCTCATCAGTTGTTAAGGACACCTCGTCCAGCTTCCCGGCCCCACTCCTTAACAACCCAATTTTAATGCAAAGCTTTGCCCAATCAGGGCGCAGAATGCACTGTGCAGCGCACAGTGCATTGCAGGGTATTCGACAGGGCGAACGTGCATCGAACACCCTGCAAATTCGGGCGTTCCTCGAACAGGGGCAAACAGCCAATGTTCAGACCGAACTCATGCTTGGTCCGAATTGTTTGCCCAACACTAATTGTCATAGTCATATTCATATTTTAATAAATATTATAATGCCTATTATAATTACTTTGAGGTTATAAATGGCTCCATGTTCTTCTAGGTTTGTATTTTTTTCCAGTCATGTGATGTTTTATTGTATGAAACCAGTACACATTACACAAAAAACATACATTCTCTGTTCAGTAACAAGAAAAACAAGAAAAATGTTTATGGAATAAAATCAAAAACATTTAAACAGTATATAAACAAGAAGTACCTAACTAATTTTCAGATATTCAAATGGAGTTTGAATACAGCCTAAAAATGTAAATCAAATAAATAAATAAAAAAAAAAACAGAAAACAAAAATGAACCATTCCAACATAGCGAACGTACAAAATTGTTAACTTAACAAATCAATCCGAAACTAAACAATTTTTTTTCATTCTGCACATGTCCAATCCAATGCATTTATGTGCATTTGTGATTTGTAGAATCACAGATGCACAGATGTCTAGTGTATTAGAAACAGTACACCACGGGATGCACTGTAGATCTAGGCTGTATATATATACTAGACTTTATATATATATTAATACACCACCTGAAGTGTATTAGAAACACGGAATGCACTGTAGATAGGCTACACTGGATGCAGGCATAATATTTCACAGCAGGGCCCGTACCTGTACCCAACACAAAAATATATATATATATATATATATATATATATATATATATATATATATACATATATATATATATATATATATATATATATATATATACATATATATATATATATACATATATATATATATATATATATATATATATATATATATATATATATATATATATATAGATATATATATATATCTATATATATATATATAGATATATATATATATCTATATATATATATATATATATATATATATATATATATATATATCAAATACACAGCCACTAAATGAATAACCTGCCTGCTTAATCTAACTCAAGCTATCTGTCCATGTGGCCTGGTATGGTTCAGGGAGGGCAGGCTGAATGCTCAGTTAAGGTTCTGGTATGGATTTTGGGAGGGACCCCACACTGTTTTTTTTTTTAATTTTCTATTGCCAGCATTGTTTTGTTTACATTTTAGCTGTCAGTGTGGAAGCCCGCTGACAGCTGAGGAGTCATAGGTTATTAAGGATGTAGCGGCCAGCTTCCCTGCCCACTGCTTAATAACCAACTGTTCTTCACACAGAATTTGTATCGATCGATTCATTCACTCGGTCATTTTTTGACTGATTCCGGATTCCAATCATTCTGAAAATTTGAAATTCATTACAAAACAAATAAACAAAACTTATTTTAAAATTTCAACTAAATTTGTTACTATTCATTACTATTTCATTCAGAGATTCGAATACATAAGAATCTCCAAATAACCCAAAATTTGTCCAAACTTGTATTTGGACCAAAACGAATTGCACATGTCTAGTTGATACTGCCAGAAAGCTAGTAAGCTGATAACTTCCTGTCCTGTATGTTTGTGCTATCTGTTATTAGTTAGCACTTTTGTCAGTTATTTATATGGACTTTAAAACAGTAGACATGTGCACACTGAAATATTTTGTTTCGGATTTTCGTTTTCGTCCGAAAAATACATTTATTTAGTTACTCCCGAAATTCTTTTCTATTTATTTATTTTTTGTTAAAAATAGCATTCGTCTGAAAATCCAAATTAATTAAGGTCGAATCTGTCATTAAAGGCTTATAGTGTCTGTCGAATGTTCAAAGAAGATTCGACGGAGCAGCTAAACTGTACAACGCCACAATCGTACATTTACGGTCAAATTTTCTGCCTACAAGCTAGCTGTAGTAGAATTCTAATGTTGTACGACTAGTAATAATGATATTTATTAATTATTTTACTAGTCAACCAACATTAGAATTTTTCTATAGCCTATGGGTGGATGCATTTGACCGGAAATGTACGATTGCAGCATCGTACAGTTAAGCTGCTTCGTCGAATCTTCTTAGAACTTTTAACAGACACCATAAGCCAAAGATTCGACGTTTGTATGTTTTTCGTTGCTTTGTTGAATCTTCGTCGTTCATCTTGAATGGTCTACTCTACCCCAACAGTCAGTCAACTTTCACATTCGTTTCTCAATCTCCAAGTGCAATGGCGGGCGCGGCATCCAACGTTGTGTCAGATATTGATATGGCATTATAATATAGAATCCATAATAATAAATCCCCCCCCCCACAACACGGGCAGCCTCTGAGGCTATCACAACACTAGCAACACTAGTATCACTATCAAGTTCACAACACTAGCACAATAGCAGCAGATTATTATGAAAAATGTAGATTGTTATTGTCAGCGTCATGTTGAATCTCTTATCTATATCGAACTGTTGTCGCAACGAAAACGAAAATAAAGCATTTGTTTATGTCAGATCTTTCGGTTTTCGTATTCTGCGCTTTCGTTATTGTTTGTTAAATCGATAATGAAAATACCTGAAATTCGGCCGAAAATGCATTCGGACGAAAACGGATGCACATGTCTATAAAATAGCAGGTTTTCTATAGTTCTCATTGAACACATTACTTTTCGTATAGGAATTCTCAAAAGGAGGGGAGTTAACATCTTATACAGTTGTCAACAGAACAACTGTCCCCACTGAGCCTGGGTTCACACATGTGCGGTGCGAATGAAGCTCCGGTTTCACTGCGCAGAGAAAAATCAGTTGTTCAGCGGTTCGTCAGCGTTTTAGCTGCGGATCAGCTGTGAATTCGGAAGTAACCCGTGAGTGTCTAATTAGAGATGCAAATTTTGAGCAGGCCAATCGCTTGTTATCTATTTGTGGTTGTCCAGGAGTCTATATTGTGTGTGTTATTTTAGTTAGAAAAATGTGTGCTGCACTGCCCATGATAATGCCAACAGGTGTTGCTGTAACAGCATCAATCTTGCTGGAAGTAGAGAAGAGGAGAAGGAGGAGGAGAAGAAGATACTGGGTTCATCCCATAATAGCAAATAGGGAGGAGAGAGGCCAGTTCATGATCCTGTATGAAGACCTCCTTGGGCATGAAGATACATTTTTTAATTACACGCGCATGTCAATAACTAGGTGAGTAATTTATCTGGCAACCAAAAATTTTGTAACAATTCCATAGTAGGGGAGGTTTTAAAAAGACACAACTCCATCAAGTATAACCTATGTGTGTGATTATATGTCAGTCTTATAATTTGAAAAAGCATGGTGCCCCCCCAAATCCATACCAGAACATTATCTGAGCATGCAGCCTAAAAGGCCATGAAAAGGGGGTGAGTGAGCACCCCCTTCCTGGACCAAACAAGGCCATATGCCCTTAACATGTGTAGTGTGTTTTCTGCCCCCCCAAAACACCTTGTCCCTAAGTTGATGGGGACAAGGTGCTTTGTGTGGGGGGATCTCACGTCATTTTGTTGTCCAGTTTGGGACTAGACAATTGTTATTGTTAAATTCAGCTGCCAGTGGCTAAACATATGTCCAAATGATGACACAACTGCAAATGACGTTATATCTTATTTGTTATGCCACTTCTTTAACATACATTTTGTTTTGATTAAGGATGCAGGCCTTCTTACAAATAAGAATGTTCTTAAACACTTACCTTATTATTTAGAAAAGTGTCAAAATTTGTTTCAGATATGAATCTAATAAAAGACTAATTTTTTTAATTACAAATTGCTTGGATTAATCTCACCTCGCTTGGAGCGTCATAACACATGCTACAGAACAAGTATCCAGCCTGCTGAAAGATTACTGATCACATTAAGGTACTTTTCACCACTGATGTCCTTTGTCATGTGAATGTAGGAGAATGCAATATTTTTTATTTTGAACTCTTCAAACATGTGTCATTCTAAATCTATAACCCGACAAAAGTTGGTGTAATAATGATTTATTCCAGTATACTTAAAAAAATATAAAATTGGCACATGTAACCAACATAAATTAACATTCAACAAAAATACAAAATAAACATGTCTCTCAAGTAGGCCTCTTGAACATATATTTCAAAAAAAGGTGTCCTCTTGGTCCTCAACCTTGGACAGACCTCATAAATCACAGATTGTGATATGTTTTCTTAAAAGGGGCCTCATTGGAGTAATGACTAGCGGAAGCCTGGTCATCACTGGCAGTGCTGGGATCAGGCCTAGCCTCGCCATGTTGACTTGTCACATACATACCAGGATTTGGTGGGGGGCCTGATTGAAGGAATTGGGGATGGGATGGGATAGGGAATGTTACTGTGTGTAACTTCATATCTGGAGGTTGCCTTTTCAAAGCTAGAAGGATAGGATTATAGGGGTAAGATTGGTGTTGTTGTTCTGGGTAGTGGACATATCTGGGGTAGTTAAGGGGAGGTCTTGGTGGTGGCACATATGGCACTTGAAATGAAGCTTCCTCATGTGGCTCTGAGAAGAAGTGCAGCACTTGTTCGATAGTGCTTCGCATTTCAAAGTAATGCTCAGGCTTGACTTTCTTTATTAGAGGGACAAAACTGGGCGCCAGTATAGTATCCGGACATAAAAAAGCATCCACCTTTTCAGACATGTTTTTCAACATTTCAAGTAGGCGCTCACTTATGTCAGGTTGCGATAGAGGTGGTCGCCTCTGTGGCACTTTGGCTGGCAGAACAATGTCTGCAGGAGCAGAGGAGGGCCCAGGGGTAGCCTCTGCCACTGCAGATTGCTCATCTGGGTTTGTTTCCCACAGATTCGAGGATCTTCGGATTTGTTACAAATCCTCTGGGTCTTCTTCCAAACTAATCTGGACTTGGGCCTCCGGTTGTGCCTCCAGTTGGTCATCCATAACATCTTGTTCCTCCCAACTAGCTTCTGTCCTGTTTTTTTAAAAAAAGAGTGTAACTTAACTAGGCATAATCAAAGTTAAGAGGTTTGCAGATACATAGATGATATAGATCAAAACTTACTCCCTCATCTCCACAATGGGTTGCAGAAAATCTAAGTCCTTGGCAAACATATAGGGTACCCTAGGCTCTGCCCCCAAGCCACTCCTTGCTTCTTTGAGATGGCGTATATATTTGCGGTAAGCATCACGCATGCTGCACCACCTTGTCTGTAAGTAATGCACTGAAAAAAAATTTTAAAAAATAATTGTTTTTTATGTATGCTTTTAGGTACCTAGCAACAGGAAATTCTTTTGGAAGTTTGCACTTTGAATTTAAGGTTGGAAAATCAACTATTAGTGGCATTGTTAATGAAACCTGCTTAGTCATATGGGAAGAACTGAAGGATTTGGTTATGAAGAAGCCAAACAAACACGAATGGTTGAAGGTAGCGGAGCTATTCTGGGAGCGTTGCAACTTCCTCAACTTCCCATTGATGGGAAGCACATCCGCATCCTCAAGCCTCCAACTAGTGGGAGCCAATATTTTAATTATACAAAATATTTTTCGTTGGTATTAATGGCAGTGGCAGACGCAAATTATACATTTCTTTATATTGATGTGGGTTCTTATGGCAGCAGCTCGGATTCTAGTGTATTTTCACATTCCTCATTTGGTCGCATGCTGCGTGAGAATACACTAGACTTGCCCAATCATTCTCCCCTGCCCGGAACAACAGATCCTTCCCTCCCACATGTATTTGTAGGAGATGAAGGGTTTGCACTTGCAGAGCACATGCTCAGGCCTTTTTCTAGTTGCTCTCTGACAACAGAAAAAAGAGTGTTCAATTATAGACTCACTAGGGCACGACGAGTAGTTGAATGTGCATTTGGTATACTATGCAATAAGTGGAGATTCATGCATACTTCAATAAATCTGAGTATTGACCATGCTATCAGTGCTGTTAAAGCATCCTGTGCACTGCACAACTATGTGCGTGAACGTGACGGATATCTATTTGAGGATTCCCTAAACCATAACATGGAGGTGGCACAATGGAATGTTACTAGGGGCACTACTAGTGGTACACATATTCGTGGTGAATTCCAAAAATTCTTTATGTCGCCAGCTGGGGAGGTGCCTTGGCAGATGAATTCTATCTAATCATAAAAATGGTGTATTGGTTAGCATTATATTATCAGGGCCTTTACAAAGTGAAAAGTGTGCTGTAACAAATAATGTTTTTTTGTTAATTTTGCTTTATTTAAATAAAAATAATATTGTGCACATTTGCGTTGTATATTCTTTTGCTAACCTAAGTGAATCTTAGCTTAGTAATTAATTTGGGGACTCCTCCATCACTGTCTGACGCCGTTATGTGCACAATTTTGAGGGCATGTGGCCTGGTATGGATTTGTGGGCAAACACACGCTGTTGTTTTTTCTAATATTTGAATACAAATGGACAACATAACTAACCAATAGGACAAATAATTAATAAAATATAGCGAGACCAAATGATAAATACACCATGCAAATAGTTGTGGGTGTAAAAAACCAAAGATAAAAAATATAAAAAGAAAAACTTGAATAGAAACCTTGCACAATTTCTGTATACTGAGTGAAATCGTGCACAGACTGGGTAACTACAATGTGATGAAAATCAAAAATAAATATATCATACAAGTGATACCGTTTGGATGAATGATCCAAAAAAAACACACACCCAAAACACTATGCGACTATAAGGCGATAAAATATCGCTATACTAATGCAAAAAATATATATATAATATATATATATATGTGCTCCCATGTATAACAATGAGGTGAGCCTCTATGCAAAACACCAAGTGATATGTGAAACAAAAATGTCAATTATATCAGAATTTGCAAATGACAGAGTATCTGTTAGATCAAAATGTTCCTTCACAAAAGGACAATCAGCAGACTTCCAACTTTTCCATCCATATGATAAATCAGGGCAAAGAGGTATGCTGATGTTGGTGATGGTTAAAAGGAAACTTTTGGGACCACAAAGCTCGCGTTCCACCAAAAGAAAAGAGAAGACATATAGTGTAAAACCTTAAGATACCGTGGGGTCACCTGCGCATATGTGCGCTACTCACGGGACCGACGTGCAGAGCAGGCATTCAGATACTTGGTCGGTTCACCGCTGTGCGGCGTGCGTTCCACCAACTCCAGGAAGTGATGTCACTGGTTAATAGGCGTAGGCAGGATGTTGCGTCGACGCGTTTCGCCCCTCCCCCAGGGCGTTATCAAAGACTTAACATCATGCTCACGTAAGAAGTTATTTATAATGCGCTCGATGAGTGACAGCCATTTACGGCCAATGGGTGAAATATCACCCAATACTTCCTATATCATCATATCCTGTTGCAATTGAAAAACTTTAATCAGTGACCGGAGACACAAACATCTCCAATAAGCGGAAGTATATGCTTATACCACTTATACAGGAAATTAAGTTTGACGCTTCCCGTCTTATACAGAAATAAAGTGTGTTACAACAGGATATCTAGACAAATACAAATTCTCTATAGTATATGCTGAATGTCTAATTTTCTTATTATACTTTATAGTAAAAATCAATATTTTTAATATGATATACAATAAAAAAGGTTAAAAAATACATATGAAAATATGAGATAAAAATATGTATATATATATAATATACATACATATAAATTAAAAAATTAATATATGATTAATCGAAATTATTTAGATACATAATATCATACCTTACTGACCGCTAAATTTTACAATAAGGAAAGTATGATTATTATATTATATATATTGGTAAATATGGTATGAAGATATCCCAACAAATATTAAAGACAAATTAATAACAAAAAACATAAAAGATAAATAAAATAAAATAAAACTACCAGTTCGATAAAAAACAATTTAGGTCCAGCTCAATATTCAGGCCCAAGGGGTTCAACATACGTAATCTATGTATCCACTGGGTTTCGTTTTGTGAAATATTTTGCCTAAGATTGGAACCCCGCCAGTGTTCCTCAACCCTATCAATCCCACAGAAGGTAAGTGAACTCGGGTCTTTATTGTGAAATAACCTGAAATGGTTGGAAAGGCCATGAAACTTATATCCCTTTTTAATCCTATTTACATGTTCTTTGAGTCTTATACCCAATTGCCTAGTAGTTCTTCCTACGTACTGGAGATTACAGGGGCAAGACAAGAGGTAGGTAACATGTGTGGTGCTACAGGTTATGAATTTTTTGATTTCATAAGATCTACCATCTACCAGAGAACTAAAGTGGGTGGTTTTCCGTTTACGGAATTTTGATGTCTTGCACATTACACACCTGCCACAGCTGTAAAAACCAACACTATCTAGAAAGGTACATACCTTTCTAGGAGGGTCTATGACATTGTGTGCCAGCTGAAGCCTTAATGTGGGTGGTTTGGTGTAAATAAATTTGGGCTGTTTTGGCAACACCTTCTTAAGATCATTGTCCTGAAGAAGGAGGGGCCAATGTCTCTTGACGATTTTCTCGAAATCACGATATTGTCTGTTAAATCCAGTAAAAAAGGACAAATTGAAATTTTCTTGTTCTCTTTTCTCTCTTGATTTAAACAGATCATTCCTATCCATTTCCCCAACCGTTTGTTTTATCCTCTCTAGATTCTCCGGACTGTAGCCTTTTTCTTGGAATCTTTTCAGAATAATGTTGGCTTGTAAGTTGTAATCACTTAAGTTGCTACAGTTCCTCCTAATCCTGAGTAGCTGGCTTTTAGGGATACCCCCTAGCCATCTAGGATGATGGCAGCTTGTCAGGGGGATATAGCCATTTCTATCGACATCTTTAAAGAAGGTACGAGTAAGTAGTTTGTTCCCCTCTTTAAATAGTGTCAGATCTAGAAAATTAATTTGATGGTAACTAAAACACTCGGAAAAGGAGATACCAAACCGATTGGTCCCTATTTTGGCCACAAATTCCAAAAAGGAGTCGGGTGATCCTGCCCAGATGATTAGAATATCATCTATGTACCTTTTGTATAACCTGAGCTCCGGGATATTGGATTGGTAAATGGCTTCATCCTCCCAAAAACTCATGAACAGGTTAGCCACTGAAGGTGCATACTTAGCACCCATTGCGACTCCTTTCTTTTGTCTATAGTATTCTTTTTTTTTTTTTTTTTTGGTGCCAAAAATAATTATGGCTCATTGCTAAGTCAAGAGCTTTTAAAATAAACTTCTTTTGTTTAGGTTTTATATCTGTATTTCCCAAGGCCCATTCAACTGCTTGTAGTGCATGTTCTTGTTGAATATTTGTATAAAGCGAATTTACATCAATGCTTGCAAGTAAACAGTTTTCATCTATCGTTACGGTCTTAGTTAATTCAATTAGTTCTCTGCTATCTTTGAGATATGCAGGGTATTTCCTGGTGAGTGGTTGCAAAAAGCAATCCAGGTATTCACCAAGTCTGGAAAAAAGGGATCCAATCCCTGATATAATTGACATTTTTGTTTCACATATCACTTGGTGTTTTGCATAGAGGCTCACCTCATTGTTATACATGGGAGCACATATATATATTATATATATATTTTTTGCATTAGTATAGCGATATTTTATCGCCTTATAGTCGCATAGTGTTTTGGGTGTGTGTTTTTTTGGATCATTCATCCAAACGGTATCACTTGTATGATATATTTATTTTTGATTTTCATCACATTGTAGTTACCCAGTCTGTGCACGATTTCACTCAGTATACAGAAATTGTGCAAAGTTTCTATTCAAGTTTTTCTTTTTATATTTTTTATCTTTGGTTTTTTACACCCACAACTATTTGCATGGTGTATTTATCATTTGGTCTCGCTATATTTTATTAATTATTTATTTTATTAATTATCTACTTGGTGAGTTGCTAGCGCAGATTTTCGTTTATATATTACCAAAGTGCCAGCACTTTTACTCTGCAGCTGCAACAGGATAGTTTAGATTATTATTCAACACAAATTTATTTTGCGAGCGCTGTTTTGTATGTATTTATAACCAATAGGACAGCATCTACAGGTAGTGAAAGGGAATAAAAAACTTACATTTGGCAGCCTGAACTTGGGACGAGCACATGCTCCACTCTGGCAAGATGATTATGGCAATTTCCAGCCATGCACGTTTTTTAACTACTTTGTCCTTATATTTAGGATGCCGTGTGTCATAAATCATCGGTTTCTCCCTCACAAGTCTGATCAGCTCCTCACAATCCACCGATTCCTTCGCCTTTGATGCCACTTTTCTACCTCTTTTTGCCATGCTTGCTCCGGTCAGCACACCAAAACAGACAGGGGAGGAACTGGAAGAGGGGGAGGTGTAGGAGGAGGGGAGATCATTTATGTTCACATCGCAACACAGCTGCGAATCAGATGCGTGCCCATAGAAGATAATGGGCTTGTAATTTGCACCGCAATGACCAGAAAGCGCACACTTTTTTTGTGCAATGCGCAGTGCGAATGCAACGCACATATGTGAACCAGCCTCATTTAAATTAACCTAGTTTAAAATGTCCTGCGAATTGGATGCATTGTAAGCCACATCTAATTCGCATAGGTGTGAACGGGGGCTGAAAGCTTTTTTTCTTATTCAGTTGTCAGCAGGGAAGCCCATTAACAGCTGATGACTCATCGATTGTTAAGGATGCTACAGGCGGCTTCCCGGATATGCTCATTAACAACCAGATTTTACTGTGCCCTGATTGAGCAAAGCTTTGCCCAATCATGGCTCAGAATGCACTGTGCAGCATGCAGTGCATTGCAGGGCATGGGTGTGGCGAAGACCCGCTGAACACTCTACAAATTCAGGTGTTCCCCGAACGGGGCAAACATCCAATGTTCGTCCCGAACTCATGCTCGGGCCGAACTGTTCGCCAACACTAGTGACAATGATGCTGCATCATTCCTGAATTCAGAGCACAGTTTTCACTTTCAAGTAGGCTTGCACTACAGTGAGATAAAAAAATGTTGCAAGGGGCTTGGCTATTAGCTGTGCCACTGCTGATTCACAATTCTGATGCTTGTCAATCAGCAGCTGACCACACCTAGCCTTGTCCAGATTGACAGCACAGCCTCTGTTGCTTAAACCCTGTCACTGTGATCTGGGAGGAGGAGCATTTGGGACACAAATAAAGGAGGATTTGGGATCAGTCAAATAAGGTCAAGGTCTTTTTCTTTTTAGACTATCATACAGGAGCCTTTAGTTGTATTCTAAGAAATTACATTTTCTCATTTACAATACATTATATACAGTATATAGACTTACAATAAAATATTTGTATAATGACTGTGAAAAACAAGGATGTGTTATATGTTTTGGAAAATAGGTGTTTGTTTTATATAATAGGGCTTTATGGGTAATAAACAAATATAGTAGTGGATTTCAGGCTTACCGTGATGATATTCAGATAACTACAGAATAGAACTGCATATGAACACCGGATAGGGCTGCATTTGTAAGAGACTGCTGTGTTCCCAATGCACAGCTAGTATTTCATTTTTAGAAAAAGGGTCTATTTTTAATTATTTTTCTAAATATCAGTGTTCATACCAATCACTGCTGATTTACATATTCTTGTGATTAGCAAACACCTCATGTTCTGTATCCACATCTGAAACAAAGAGCCATGTGCTCTTTGGAAGAAAATGTTACATCTGAGAACCTTACCATTGACTTATATACCTCAAGTGAATCATAAAGCAGGTCTGCTATAACATTTGTAAATGTGTAGTACATTTTATTTATTAATATTTATTTTATTGCTGTTATACAATATGTGAGACAGCGTAGGCTGCATGCCAAAAATTTAAATAATTGGCTAATAATAATAATTGGCTAATTATAAAGGTATCACATCCATCATCTACAAAAAAATGTTAGTTACATACAGGTTTTCGATGTTGTATCCTTCAAACCAACAATTTAATCTGTCGCACCAATAAACCACGCAGTGATATACCTACACTGCATATCCTACCACCATCTTTAAACTGCACTCTTTAAACAATGTGTAAGTTGACACAGTAAATATAAGATGTTGCTTATATCAAAACGTTGAATCATGCATGATGTATTTATTGTTGCATTTTTATTTTGACTAGGTCAATAATCTTTGCTGTCAAGTAGGGATGAGCTTCGAGTTCAAGTCGAACCCATGTTCGACTCGAACATCGCCTGTTCGACTGTTCGTCGAATTGCGAACATTATGGGCAATTCGCGCTAAATTCGAGTGGTGTGTCATGGCCCATAATTCACTGCGGCATCGCAGTGCATTGCTGGCTGATGGTTGGCCAAGCATGCACTATGACCCGCATGCTTGGCCAATCACAGCGCCGTCTGTACAGAGAGCCGTAATTGGCCAGAGCCAGGGTGGCTTTGGCCAATTATGGCTCAGGGGGTTTAGTACATGCCCCACACTATATAAGGCCACCTGCGTGGCGGCTTTGTGTAGTGTGTTGCGGAAGTGGAGAGAGATAGACAGAGAGACAGTGTCATTTAATTTACGGTAGATAGAGTAGGCAGGCGAGTCAGTTAGCTGCCCTTACAGTGTATTGTGTATGTATATATATATATATATATATATATATATATATATATATATATATATATATGCATCCTAGGTGTTGTGTATATATATGACAGGCAGGCAGGTGTTTTTACAGTATTTACAGTATTTACATTTAGCATATTGTGTCCTTTGCACAGTGTGCACCTAAAGCTACCTGAAGAAAATTGCTGGTGTTCTTCTGATCCTATTAGTACCACAGGCAGGCAGCTGCAGTATTTACAGTTAGTGTACTGTGTCATCTGCACAGTGTGCACCTAAAGCTACCTGAAGAAAATTGCTGGTGTTCTTCTGATCCTATTAGTACCAAAGGCAGGCAGCTGCAGTATTTACAGTTAGTGTACTGTGTCCTCTGCACAGTGTGCACCTAAAGCTACCTGAAGAAAATTGCTGGTGTTCTTCTGATCCTAATAGTACCACAGGCAGGCAGCTGCAGTATTTACAGTTAGTGTACTGTGTCATCTGCACAGTGTGCACCTAAAGCTACCTGAAGACTAGGGATAAGCTTCGAGTTCGAGTTGAACTCATGTTCGACTCGAACATCGGCTGTTCACCAGTTCGCCGAACAGCGAACAATTTGGGGTGTTCGCGGCAAATTCGAAGGTCGCGGAACACCCTTTAAAAGTCTATGGGAGAAATCAAAAGTGCTAATTTTAAAGGCTTATATGCAAGTTATTGTCATAAAAAGTGTTTGTGGACCTGGGTCCTGCCCCAGGGGACATGGATCAATGCAAAAAAAAGTTTTAAAAATGGCCGTTTTTTTGGGAGCAGTGATTTTAATAATGCTTAAAGTGAAACAATAAAAGTGTAATATTCCTTGAAATTTCCTACCTGGGGGGTGTCTATAGTATGCCTGTAAAGGGGCGCATGTTTCCCGTGTTTAGAACAGTCTGACAGCAAAATGACATTTCAAAGGAAAAAAAGTCATTTAAAACTACTCGTGGCTATTAATGAATTGCCAGTTCAACAATACACATAAAAGTTCATTGATAAAAACGGCATGGGAATTCCCCAAAGGGACCCCGAACCAAAATTTTAAAAAAAAATGACGTGAGAGTCCCCCTAAATTCCATACCAGGCCCTTTGGGTCTGGTATGGATATTAAGGGGAACCCCGTGCCAAAATTTAAAAAAAAATGGCGTGGGGTCTCCCCAAAAATCCATACCAGACCATTATCCGAGCACGCAACCTGGCAGGCATCCGAGCACGCAACCTGGCAGGCTGCAGGAAAAGAACCGTAGCAGGCCACATGCCCTCAACATTGGGAGGGTGCTTTGGGGTAGCCCCCCAAAACACCTTGTCCCCATGTTGATGGGGACAAGGGCCTCATCCCCACAACCCTTGCCTAGGGGTTGTGGGGGTCTGCGGGCGGGGGGCTTATCGGAATCTGGAAGCCCCCTTTAACAAGGGGACCCCCATATCCCGGCCCTCCCCCCGTGTGTAATGGTAAGGGGGTACAAAAGTACCCCTACCATTTCACAAAAAAACTGTCAAAAATGTTAAAAATGACAAGAGACAGTTTTTGACAATTCCTTTATTTAAATGCTTCTTCTTTCTTCTATCTTCTATCTTCTTTCTTCTATCTGCTATCTTCCTTCGGTTTCTTCCTCCATCTTCTTCTTCTTCTGGTTCTTCTGGTTCTTCCTCCGGTGTTCTCGTCTGATATCTTCCTCCGCGGCGTCTTCTTCCCTTCTTCTCCTCGGGCCACTTGATGGGGACTTCCCTGTGGCATTCCCCGTGATGTCAGAGGGGGCGGGGTCAACTGTTACGTAACCCCGCCCCTTCTTACATCACGGGGAATGCCAAAGGGAAGTCCCATCATGTCCCGGTGCATCAGAGGGGGGCAGGGTCACCGGCGGCTCCGCCCCCCATTATTTAAAAAACGTCAGAAGAGGAGAATCATCACACAGCGGGAGCCTCCCATCATGCCATCATGTATGCGGAGCGGCCGAGGAGAAGAAGGGAAGAAGACGCCACGGAAGAAGATGCCAGACGAGAACACCGGAGGAAGAACTAGAAGAACCAGAAGAACCAGAAGAAGAAGAAGACGGAGGAAGAAACTGAAGGAAGATAGAAGATAGAAGAAAGAAGAAGCATTTAAATAAAGGAATTGTCAAAAACTGTCTCTTGTCATTTTTAACATTCTTGACAGTTTTTTTGTGAAATGGTAGGGGTACCTTTACCATTTCACACAGGGGGGAGGGCCAGGATCTGTGGGTCCCCTTGTTAAAGGGGGGCTTCCAGATTCCGATAAGCCCCCTGCCCGCAGACCCCCACAACCACCGGGAAAGGGTTGTGGGGATGAAGCCCTTGTCCTCATCAACATGGGGACAAGGTGTTTTGGGGGCTACCCCAAAGCACCCTCCCAATGTTGAGGGCATGTGGCCTGGTACGGTTCAGGAGGGGGGTGCTCTCTTGTCACCCCCTCTTTTCCTGCGGCCTGCCAGGTTGTGTGCTTGGATAAGGGTCTGGTATGGATTTTTGGGGGGACCCCACGCCATTTATTTTTTTACATTTTGGCCGGGGTTCCCCTTAAAATCCATACCAGACCTAAAGGGCCTGGTATGCAAATTATGGGGACCCCCCAAGTCATTTTTTTTTTTAATTTTGGTTCGGGGTTCCCCTGTGGGGAATTCCCATGCCGTTTTTATCAATAAACTTTTATGTGTATTGTCGGACCGGCAATTCATTAATAGCCGCGAGAAGTTTTAAATTACTTTTTTTCCTTTGAAATGTCATTTTGCTGTCAGACTGTTCTAAACACGGGAAACATGCACCCTTTTAAAGGCATACTATAGACACCCCAGGTACGAAATTTAAAGGAATATTATACTTTTATTGTTTCACTTTAAGCATTATTAAAATCACTGCTCCCAAAAAAATGGCCATTTTTAAAACTTTTTTTGCATTAATCCATGTCCCCTGGGGCAGGACCCAGGTCCCCAAACACTTTTTATGACAATAACTTGCATATAAGCCTTTAAAATTAGCACTTTTGATTATTCATGTTCATGTCCCATAGACTTTAACGGTGTTTGCGTGTTTGAACAAATTTTTTACCTGTTCACATGTTCTGGTGCGAACCGAACAGGGGGGTGTTCGGCTCATCCCTGCTGAAGACAATTGCTGGTGTTCTGATCCTATTAATACCACATGCAGGCAGCTGCAGTATTTACAGTTAGTGTACTGTGTCCTCTACACAGTGTGCACCTAAAGCTACCTGAAGAAAATTGCTGGTGTTCTTCTGATCCTATTAGTACCACAGGCAGGCAGCTGCAGTATTTACAGTTAGTGTACTGTGTCCTCTGCACAATGTGCACCTAAAGCTACCTGAAGACAATTTATGTTGTTCTGATCCTATTAATACTATAGACAGGCAGCTGCAGTATTTACAGTTAGTGTACTGTGTCCTCTGCACAGTGTGCACCTAAAGCTACCTAAAGAAAATTGATGGTGTTCTTCTGATCCTATTAGTACCACAGGCAGGCAGCTGCAGTATTTACAGTTAGTGTACTGTGTCCTTTGCACAGTGTGCACCTAAAGCTGCCTGAAGAAAATTGGTGGTGTTCTTCTGATCCTATTAGTACCACAGGTAGGCAGCTGCAGTATTTACAGTTAGTGTACTGCGTCCTCTGCACAGTGTGCACCTAAAGCTACCTGAAGACAATTGCTGTTGTTCTGATACTATTAATACCACAGGCAGGCAGCTGCATTATTACAGTTAGTGTACTGTGTCCTCTGCACAGTGTGCACCTAAAGCTACCTGAAGAAAATTGCTGTTGTTCTTCTGATCCTATTAGTACCACAGGCAGGCAGCTGCAGTATTTACAGTTAGTGTACTGTGTCCTCTGCACAATGTGCATCTAAAGCTACCTGAAGACAATTTATGTTGTTCTGATCATATTAATACCACAGGCAGGCAGCTACAGTATTTGCAGTTAGTGTACTGTGTCCTCTACACAGTGTGCACCTAAAGCTACCTGAAGAAAATTGCTGTTGTTCTTCTGATCCTATTAGTACCACAGGCAGGCAGCTGCAGTATTTTCAGTTAGTGTACTGCATCCTCTGCACAGTGTGCACCTAAAGTTACCTGAAGACAATTTCTGTTGTTCTGATCCTATTAATACCACAGACAGGCAGCTGCAGTATTTACAGTTAGTGTACTGTGTCCTCTGCACAGTGTGCACCTAAAGCTACCTGAAGAAAATTGCTGGTGTTCTTCTGATCCTATTAGTACAACAGGCAGGCAGCTGCAGTATTTACAGTTAGTGTACTGTGTCCTCTGCACAATGTGCACCTAAAGCTGCCTGAAGACAATTTATGTTGTTCTGATCATATTAATACCACAGGCAGGCAGCTACAGTATTTGCAGTTAGTGTACTGTGTCCTCTACACAGTGTGCACCTAAAGCTACCTGAAGAAAATTGCTGTTGTTCTTCTGATCCTATTAGTACCACAGGCAGGCAGCTGTAGTATTTACAGTTAGTGTACTGCGTCCTCTGCACAGTGTGCACCTAAAGTTACCTGAAGACAATTTCTGTTGTTCTGATCCTATTAATACCACAGACAGGCAGCTGCAGTATTTACAGTTAGTGTACTGTGTCCTCTGCACAGTGTGCACCTAAAGCTACCTGAAGAAAATTGCTGGTGTTCTTCTGATCCTATTAGTACAACAGGCAGGCAGCTGCAGTATTTACAGTTAGTGTACTGTGTCATCTGCACAGTGTGCACCTAAAGATACCTGAAGAAAATTGCTGGTGTTCTTCTGATCCTATTAGTACCACAGGCAGGCAGCTACAGTATTTACAGTTAATGTACTGTGTCCTCTGCACAGTGTGCACCTAAAGCTGCCTGAAGAAAATTGGTGGTGTTCTTCTGATCCTATTAGTACCACAGGTAGGCAGCTGCAGTATTTACAGTTAGTGTACTGTGTCCTCTGCACAGTGTGCACCTAAAGCTACCTGAAGACAATTGCTGTTGTTCTTATACTATTAATACCACAGGCAGGCAGCTGCATTATTTACAGTTAGTGTACTGTGTCCTCTGCACAGTGTGCACCTAAAGCTACCTGAAGAAAATTGCTGTTGTTCTTCTGATCCTATTAGTACCACAGGCAGGCAGCTGCAGTATTTACTGTTAGTGTACTGTGTCCTCTGCACAAGGTGCACCTAAAGCTACCTGAAGACAATTTATGTTGTTCTGATCATATTAATACCACAGACAGGCAGCTACAGTATTTGCAGTTAGTGTACTGTGTCCTCTACACAGTGTGCATCTAAAGCTACCTGAAGAAAATTGCTGTTGTTCTTCTGATCCTATTAGTACCACAGGCAGGCAGCTGCAGTATTTACAGTTAGTGTACTGCGTCCTCTGCACAGTGTGCACCTAAAGTTACCTGAAGACAATTTCTGTTGTTCTGATCCTATTAATACCACAGACAGGCAGCTGCAGTATTTACAGTTAGTGTACTGTGTCCTCTGCACAGTGTGCACCTAAACTACCTGAAGAAAATTGCTGGTGTTCTTCTGATCCTATTAGACCAACAGGCAGGCAGCTGCAGTATTTACAGTTAGTGTACTGTGTCATCTGCACAGTGTGCACCTAAAGATACCTGAAGAAAAATTGCTGGTGTTCTTCTGATCCTATTAGTACCACAGGCAGGAAGCTGCAGTATTTACAGTTAGTGTGCTGCGTCCTCCGCACAGTGTGCACCTAAAGCTACCTGAAGACAATTGCTGTTGTTCTGATCCTATTATTACCACAGGCAGTCAGCTGCAGTATTTACAGTTAGCGTACTGTGTCCTCTGCACAGTGTGCACCTAAAGCTACCTGAAGAAAATTGCTGTTGTTCTTCTGATACTATTAGTACCACAGGCAGGCAGCTACAGTATTTACAGTTAATGTACTGTGTCCTCTGCACAGTGTGCACCTAAAGCTACCTGAAGAAAATTGATGGTGTTCTTCTGATCCTATTAGTACCACAGGCAGGCAGCTGCAGTATTTACAGTTAGTGTACTGCGTCCTCTGCACAGAGTGCACCTAAAGCTACCTGAAGACAATTTATGTTGTTCTGATCATATTAATACCACAGACAGGCAGCTACAGTATTTGCAGTTAGTGTACTGTGTCCTCTACACAGTGTGCACCTAAAGCTACCTTAAGAAAATTGCTGTTGTTCTTCTGATCCTATTAGTACCACAGGCAGGCAGCTGCAGTATTTACAGTTATGCCGCGTACACACGGTCGGACTTTTCGTCTACAAAAGTCCAACGGACGCTGACGGACTAAAGCTGGCTGGTAATCCGATCGTGTGTGGGCTTCTCCGGACTTTCAACGTACTTTTTTAGCCTCAAATCCGACGTACTTTAGATTTGAAACATGCTTCAAATCTTTACGTCGTAACTACGATGGACCCCGAAATCCGCTCGTCTGTGTGCTAGTCCGACGGACAAAAACCCACGCTAGGGCAGCTATTGGCTACTGGCTATGAACTTCCTTATTTTAGTCTGGTGTACGTCATCACGTACGAATCCGTCGGACTTTTGTGTGGTCGTGTGTAGGCAAGTTCGTTCGTTAGAAAGTCTGCCACAAGTCCGCCGCAAGTCTGCCGAAAGTCCGCCGGAAGTATGTCGGACAGGCTGTCGGACTTTTGTAGCTGAAAAGTCCGACCGTGTGTACGCGGCATTAGTGTACTGCGTCCTCTGCACAGTGTGCACCTAAAGTTACCTGAAGACAATTTCTGTTGTTCTGATCCTATTAATACCACAGACAGGCAGCTGCAGTATTTACAGTTAGTGTACTGTGTCCTCTGCACAGTGTGCACCTAAAGCTACCTGAAGAAAATTGCTGGTGTTCTTCTGATCCTATTAGACCAACAGGCAGGCAGCTGCAGTATTTACAGTTAGTGTACTGTGTCATCTGCACAGTGTGCACCTAAAGATACCTGAAGAAAATTGCTGGTGTTCTTCTGATCCTATTAGTACCACAGGCAGGCAGCTACAGTATTTACAGTTAATGTACTGTGTCCTCTGCACAGTGTGCACCTAAAGCTGCCTCAAGAAAATTGGTGGTATTCTTCTGATCCTATTATTACCACAGGCAGGAAGCTGCAGTATTTACAGTTAGTGTGCTGCGTCCTCCGCACAGTGTGCACCTAAAGCTACCTGAAGACAATTGCTGTTGTTCTGATCCTATTATTACCACAGGCAGTCAGCTGCAGTATTTACAGTTAGCGTACTGTGTCCTCTGCACAGTGTGCACCTAAAGCTACCTGAAGAAAATTGCTGTTGTTCTTCTGATCCTATTAGTACCACAGGCAGGCAGCTACAGTATTTACAGTTAATGTACTGTGTCCTCTGCACAGTGTGCACCTAAAGCTACCTGAAGAAAATTGATGGTGTTCTTCTGATCCTATTAGTACCACAGGCAGGCAGCTGCAGTATTTACAGTTAGTGTACTGCGTCCTCTGCACAGTGTGCACCTAAAGCTACCTGAAGACAATTTATGTTGTTCTGATCATATTAATACCACAGGCAGGCAGCTACAGTATTTGCAGTTAGTGTACTGTGTCCTCTACACAGTGTGCACCTAAAGCTACCTTAAGAAAATTGCTGTTGTTCTTCTGATCCTATTAGTACCACAGGCAGGCAGCTGCAGTATTTACAGTTAGTGTACTGTGTCCTCTGCACAGTGTGCACCTAAAGCTACCTGAAGAAAATTGCTGTTGTTCTTCTGATCCTATTAGTACCACAGGCAGGCAGCTGCAGTATTTACTGTTAGTGTACTGTGTCCTCTGCACAAGGTGCACCTAAAGCTACCTGAAGACAATTTATGTTGTTCTGATCATATTAATACCACAGACAGGCAGCTACAGTATTTGCAGTTAGTGTACTGTGTCCTCTACACAGTGTGCACCTAAAGCTACCTGAAGAAAATTGCTGTTGTTCTTCTGATCCTATTAGTACCACAGGCAGGCAGCTGCAGTATTTACAGTTAGTGTACTGCGTCCTCTGCACAGTGTGCACCTAAAGTTACCTGAAGACAATTTCTGTTGTTCTGATCCTATTAATACCACAGACAGGCAGCTGCAGTATTTACAGTTAGTGTACTGTGTCCTCTGCACAGTGTGCACCTAAACTACCTGAAGAAAATTGCTGGTGTTATTCTGATCCTATTAGACCAACAGGCAGGCAGCTGCAGTATTTACAGTTAGTGTACTGTGTCATCTGCACAGTGTGCACCTAAAGATACCTGAAGAAAAATTGCTGGTGTTCTTCTGATCCTATTAGTACCACAGGCAGGAAGCTGCAGTATTTACAGTTAGTGTGCTGCGTCCTCCGCACAGTGTGCACCTAAAGCTACCTGAAGACAATTGCTGTTGTTCTGATCCTATTATTACCACAGGCAGTCAGCTGCAGTATTTACAGTTAGCGTACTGTGTCCTCTGCACAGTGTGCACCTAAAGCTACCTGAAGAAAATTGCTGTTGTTCTTCTGATCCTATTAGTACCACAGGCAGGCAGCTACAGTATTTACAGTTAATGTACTGTGTCCTCTGCACAGTGTGCACCTAAAGCTACCTGAAGAAAATTGATGGTGTTCTTCTGATCCTATTAGTACCACAGGCAGGCAGCTGCAGTATTTACAGTTAGTGTACTGCGTCCTCTGCACAGAGTGCACCTAAAGCTACCTGAAGACAATTTATGTTGTTCTGATCATATTAATACCACAGGCAGGCAGCTACAGTATTTGCAGTTAGTGTACTGTGTCCTCTACACAGTGTGCACCTAAAGCTACCTTAAGAAAATTGCTGTTGTTCTTCTGATCCTATTAGTACCACAGGCAGGCAGCTGCAGTATTTACAGTTATGCCGCGTACACACGGTCGGACTTTTCGTCTACAAAAGTCTAACGGACGCTGACGGACTAAAGCTGGCTGGTAATCCGATCGTGTGTGGGCTTCTCCGGACTTTCAACGTACTTTTTTAGCCTCAAATCCGACGTACTTTAGATTTGAAACATGCTTCAAATCTTTACGTCGTAACTACGATGGACCCCGAAATCCGCTCGTCTGTGTGCTAGTCCGACGGACAAAAACCCACGCTAGGGCAGCTATTGGCTACTGGCTATGAACTTCCTTATTTTAGTCTGGTGTACGTCATCACGTACGAATCCGTCGGACTTTTGTGTGGTCGTGTGTAGGCAAGTCCGTTCGTTAGAAAGTCTGCCACAAGTCCGCCGCAAGTCTGCCGAAAGTCCGCCGGAAGTATGTCGGACAGGCTGTCGGACTTTTGTAGCTGAAAAGTCCGACCGTGTGTACGCGGCATTAGTGTACTGCGTCCTCTGCACAGTGTGCACCTAAAGTTACCTGAAGACAATTTCTGTTGTTCTGATCCTATTAATACCACAGACAGGCAGCTGCAGTATTTACAGTTAGTGTACTGTGTCCTCTGCACAGTGTGCACCTAAAGCTACCTGAAGAAAATCGCTGGTGTTCTTCTGATCCTATTAGACCAACAGGCAGGCAGCTGCAGTATTTACAGTTAGTGTACTGTGTCATCTGCACAGTGTGCACCTAAAGATACCTGAAGAAAATTGCTGGTGTTCTTCTGATCCTATTAGTACCACAGGCAGGCAGCTACAGTATTTACAGTTAATGTACTGTGTCCTCTGCACAGTGTGCACCTAAAGCTGCCTCAAGAAAATTGGTGGTATTCTTCTGATCCTATTAGTACCACAGGCAGGAAGCTGCAGTATTTACAGTTAGTGTGCTGCGTCCTCCGCACAGTGTGCACCTAAAGCTACCTGAAGACAATTGCTGTTGTTCTGATCCTATTATTACCACAGGCAGTCAGCTGCAGTATTTACAGTTAGCGTACTGTGTCCTCTGCACAGTGTGCACCTAAAGCTACCTGAAGAAAATTGCTGTTGTTCTTCTGATCCTATTAGTACCACAGGCAGGCAGCTACAGTATTTACAGTTAATGTACTGTGTCCTCTGCACAGTGTGCACCTAAAGCTACCTGAAGAAAATTGATGGTGTTCTTCTGATCCTATTAGTACCACAGGCAGGCAGCTGCAGTATTTACAGTTAGTGTACTGCGTCCTCTGCACAGTGTGCACCTAAAGCTACCTGAAGACAATTTATGTTGTTCTGATCATATTAATACCACAGGCAGGCAGCTACAGTATTTGCAGTTAGTGTACTGTGTCCTCTACACAGTGTGCACCTAAAGCTACCTTAAGAAAATTGCTGTTGTTCTTCTGATCCTATTAGTACCACAGGCAGGCAGCTGCAGTATTTACAGTTAGTGTACTGCGTCCTCTGCACAGTGTGCACCTAAAGTTACCTGAAGACAATTTCTGTTGTTCTGATCCTAATAATACCACAGACAGGCAGCTGCAGTATTTACAGTTAGTGTACTGTGTCCTCTGCACAGTGTGCACCTAAAGCTACCTGAAGAAAATTGCTGGTGTTCTTCTGATCCTATTAGACCAACAGGCAGGCAGCTGCAGTATTTACAGTTAGTGTACTGTGTCATCTGCACAGTGTGCACCTAAAGATACCTGAAGAAAATTGCTGGTGTTCTTCTGATCCTATTAATACCACAGGCAGGCAGCTACAGTATTTACAGTTAATGTACTGTGTCCTCTGCACAGTGTGCATCTAAAGCTGCCTCAAGAAAATTGGTGGTATTCTTCTGATCCTATTAGTACCACAGGCAGGAAGCTGCAGTATTTACAGTTAGTGTGCTGCGTCCTCCGCACAGTGTGCACCTAAAGCTACCTGAAGACAATTGCTGTTGTTCTGATCCTATTATTACCACAGGCAGTCAGCTGCAGTATTTACAGTTAGCGTACTGTGTCCTCTGCACAGTGTGCACCTAAAGCTACCTGAAGAAAATTGCTGTTGTTCTTCTGATCCTATTAGTACCACAGGCAGGCAGCTACAGTATTTACAGTTAATGTACTGTGTCCTCTGCACAGTGTGCACCTAAAGCTACCTGAAGAAAATTGATGGTGTTCTTCTGATCCTATTAGTACCACAGGCAGGCAGCTGCAGTATTTACAGTTAGTGTACTGTGTCCTCTACACAGTGTGAACCTAAAGCTACCTGAAGAAAATTGCTGTTGTTCTTCTGATCCTATTAGTACCACAGGCAGGCAGCTGCAGTACTTACAGTTAGTGTACTGCGTCCTCTGCACAGTGTGCACCTAAAGTTACCTGAAGACAATTTCTGTTGTTCTGATCCTATTAATACCACAGACAGGGAGCTGCAGTATTTACAGTTAGTGTACTGTGTCCTCTGCACAGTGTGCACCTAAAGCTACCTGAAGAAAATTGCTGGTGTTCTTTTGATCCTATTAGTACAACAGGCAGGCAGCTTCAGTATTTACAGTTAGTGTACTGTGTCATCTGCACAGTGTGCACCTAAAGATACCTGAAGAAAATTGCTGGTGTTCTTCTGATCCTATTTGTACCACAGGCAGGCAGCTACAGTATTTACAGTTAATGTACTGTGTCCTCTGCACAGTGTGCACCTAAAGCTGCCTGAAGAAAATTGGTGGTGTTCTTCTGATCCTATTAGTACCACAGGCAGGCAGCTGCAGTATTTACAGTTAGTGTACTGCGTCTTCTGCACAGTGTGCACCTAAAGCTACCTGAAGACAATTGCTGTTGTTCTGATACTATTAATACCACAGGCAGGCAGCTGCATTATTTACAGTTAGCGTACTGTGTCCTCTGCACAGTGTGCACCTAAAGCTACCTGAAGAAAATTGCTGTTGTTCTTCTGATCCTATTAGTACCACAGGCAGGCAGCTACAGTATTTACAGTTAATGTACTGTGTCCTCTGCACAGTGTGCACCTAAAGCTACCTGAAGAAAATTGATGGTGTTCTTCTGATCCTATTAGTACCAGAGGCAGGCAGCTGCAGTATTTACAGTTAGTGTACTGTGTCCTCTACACAGTGTGAACCTAAAGCTACCTGAAGAAAATTGCTGTTGTTCTTCTGATCCTATTAGTACCACAGGCAGGCAGCTGCAGTACTTACAGTTAGTGTACTGCGTCCTCTGCACAGTGTGCACCTAAAGTTACCTGAAGACAATTTCTGTTGTTCTGATCCTATTAATACCACAGACAGAGAGCTGCAGTATTTACAGTTAGTGTACTGTGTCCTCTGCACAGTGTGCACCTAAAGCTACCTGAAGAAAATTGCTGGTGTTCTTTTGATCCTATTAGTACAACAGGCAGGCAGCTTCAGTATTTACAGTTAGTGTACTGTGTCATCTGCACAGTGTGCACCTAAAGATACCTGAAGAAAATTGCTGGTGTTCTTCTGATCCTATTTGTACCACAGGCAGGCAGCTACAGTATTTACAGTTAATGTACTGTGTCCTCTGCACAGTGTGCACCTAAAGCTGCCTGAAGAAAATTGGCGGTGTTCTTCTGATCCTATTAGTACCACAGGCAGGCAGCTGCAGTATTTACAGTTAGTGTACTGCGTCTTCTGCACAGTGTGCACCTAAAGCTACCTGAAGACAATTGCTGTTGTTCTGATACTATTAATACCACAGGCAGGCAGCTGCATTATTTACAGTTAGTGTACTGTGTCCTCTGCACAGTGTGCACTTAAAGCTACCTGAAGAAAATTGCTGTTGTTCTTCTGACCCTATTAGTACCACAGGCAGGCAGCTACAGTATTTACAGTTAGTGTACTGTGTCCTCTGCACAATGTGCACCTAAAGCTACCTGAAGACAATTTATGTTGTTCTGATCATATTAATACCACAGGCAGGCAGCTACAGTATTTGCAGTTAGTGTACTGTGTCCTCTACACAGTGTGCACCTAAAGCTACCTGAAGAAAATTGATGGTGTTCTTCTGATCCTATTAGTATCAGAGGCAGGCAGCTGCAGTATTTACAGTTAGTGTACTGCGTCCTCTGCACAGTGTGCACCTAAAGCTACCTGAAGACAATTGCTGGTGTTCTCATACTAATAATACTACAGGCAGGCAGTTGATTCTGCTAGCTGCAGTATCAGTATATATATACATCCCAGCTTTGTACAGCTACATCTCACTGCAGGCCATTAGTATGTCTGGAAGGCCAACAAGGAGAGGCAGACAGTCACAAGCAAATAAAATAGGGCAAGCAGGCTCTGTGTCTAGAGGCAACAGTGCTTGTCGTGAAGACAGTGCATCCTCATCAGCACGTGACCGTGGGACACGCTTGTCCTTTTTTTCGGCAGCTGGCTGTGTTTAGTCGCAACATGCGGAAGACTTGGTAGAGTGGATGACCAAGCCGTCCTCATCCTCCTCATCCTCTCTCACCCAGGCTCAGGGTACTTTGTCTGGCAAAGCAGCTGCCAACGCGGCCTCTTCCCTTGGCTCAATGGCATCAGTCACTCCTTCCCTAGCCCCACCATGTCCTCCTAAGGAGTCCCCCAAACTGTTTGACCACAGTGTTGGGTACATGCTCCAGGAGGATGCCCAGCGTTTTGAAGGCTCCAATGATGGTACCCAGCTAGAGGAAGGCAGTAATGTGAGTCCAGAGAGAGGGGGTGCCCAAGAAGGACAGCAATCTGGCAGTCATTTTACCCCAGCTGCAGCATACTGCCAGCTTTGCTCCAGTGATGAGGAGGGAGGGGATGATGAGGTCACTGACTCCACATGGGTGCCTGATAGGAGAGAGGAGGAGGAGGAGGAGGCATGTCTCCAACGAGGCAGGATGCCCACCAGGGGCCAGCCTAAGGGCAGCACACTGACTGCATCACACCGCAGAGCTCTGCATGTGCAGGGCGCTGCTGTCTCTGCGCGTTATTCCAAAAGTTCTTTGGTGTGGGCCTTTTTTGAGATGAGTGCATCAGATCCCACCACTGCTATTTGCAACATATGTCTCAAGCGTATCTCACGTGGCCAAAATATCACCCACTTGGGCACCACATGCTTAACCAGACATATGTCGACCTGCCATGCAGTTCGTTGGCAAGCGTACCTAAAAGACCCACACCGAAGAACAAAGAGGACCTCTCCTTGCTCCTCATCAGCTGGGATCTCCAACCCCACTATACCTTCAGTCCTCTCTGAAACCTGCACTGAGAGGAAAATATCACCCACTTGGGCACCACATGCTTAACCAGACATATGTCGACCTGCCATGCAGTTCGTTGGCAAGCGTACCTAAAAGACCCACACCAAAGAACAAAGAGGACCTCTCCTTGCTCCTCATCAGCTGGGATCTCCAACCCCACTATACCTTCAGTCCTCTCTGAAACCTGCACTGAGAGGAATGAAGGTGTAGAATTAGGTGTGTCACAGCCAAGTACTTGCGGGTAATCTGCTATTGGTACACCGACGTCAGATTGTACCAGGCAAATTTCCCTGCCCCAGCTGCTACATCACCGAAAGAAGTTTGCTCCCAACCATCCACATGCCCAGCGGTTTAATGCTAGCTTGGCTAAATTGCTAGCACTTCAACTGCTGCCTTTTCAGTTGGTATACTCTTCCTCCTTCCGTGAGTTTGTGGAATGTGCAGTTCCTCAGTGGCAGGTTCCCAAAAGCCACTTTTTCTCATGGAAGGTGATTCCGGCTCTCTATTGGTATGTGGAAGGAAATGTCTTGGCCTCGCTGGACAGGGCGATCAGCGTTAAGGTGCATATTACCGCTGACTCATGGTCCAGCAGGCATGGACAGGGATGTTACCTATCTTTCACCGCACACTGGGTGACTCTTCTGGCAGCTGGGAAGGATGCAGGACAGGGTGCAGTAGTGTTGGAGGTTGTTCCGCCACCACGCCTCCAAAATTCTACTAGTGGTGATTCTGCCACACCTCTCTCCTCCACCCCCTCCTCTTCTTCTTCCTCCATGGCCTCTTCCTGTGCTGATTTGTCCTCCGAACCAGCGGTGCTCCATAGGTGTTCAAGGGGCTACGCAAGCACACAGGCAAAAAGATGCCATGCGGTACTTGAGCTGGTGTGCTTGGGGGACAGGAGCCACACTGGGGCAGAGATTCTGTCAGCTCTGCAGGGGCAGGTTCAGAGGTGGTTGACGCCACGCCAGCTTAAGCCAGGTGTGGTGGTTTGCGACAATGGCATCAACCTCCGACAGGGACAACTGACCCATGTGCCCTGTTTGGCTCACGTCCTTAACTTGGTGGTGCAGCAGTTCTTGGGCAGGTACCCGGGCTTACAGGATGTCCTGAGGCAGGCCAGGAAAGTCTGTGTGCATTTCCACAGGTCATATAATGCCAGTGTTCGGCTGGATGACCCTCAAAAGGAATTTAACCTGCCCAAGAACCGACTAATCTGTGACATGCCCACCAGGTGGAATTCAACATTGCCCATGCTGCAGCAGCTGCACACGCAGCAGAGGGTCATCAATGAGTACCTATGCGACTATGGCACCATGACAGGGTCAGGGGACCTTGTTTTTTTTTCCCCATGCCAGTGGGCTATGATCAGGGATGCATGCACTGTCCTGTCACCATTTGAGGAGGCCACGAGGATGGTGAGCATTGATAGTGCATGCATCAGTGACACTGTCCTTCTTGTCCACCTGTTGGAGCACATGCTGCGTGGAATAATGGACAGGGCACTTGAGGCAGAACAGAGGCAGGAAGAGGAGGACTTCCTTACCTTTCAAGGCCCCCTTTATCCAGACAGTGTTCCTGTGTGTCCGCCGATCACACAGGAAGAAGAGGAGGAGGAGGATTGTGTCAGCATGGAGGTGGAGCCTGGCACTCAGTATCAGCAGCAGTCTTTAAGGGATCATTTACAGTCTGAAGAGACCCATGGACTTGTACGTGGCTGGGAGGAGGTGGCTGCTGATCATGTCATCCTTAGTGACCCAGAGGACTCCGGACCGAATGCCTCAGCAGACTTACGCTGCATGGCCTCCCTTGTCCTGCAAAGCCTGCGGAAGGATCCTCGCATTCGTGGTATCAAGGGGAGGGATGATTACTGGCTGGCAACCCTCCTTGATCCATGTTACAAGGGTAAGATCGCGGACCTTATCTTGCCATCGCAGAGGGAGCAGAGGATGAAACATCTTCGGGAGGCCTTGCAGAAAGGTTTGTGCAATGCTTTTCCAGAGCCTGGGAGGTTACAATTTCCTGGTCCTCCTGGACAACGTGTTGCTGAGGTTTTGGTCAGTCACAGAAGGAGCGGTGGAGAAGGTGGCCGTCTGACAGATGCGTTCAGACAATTTTTTAGTCTGCAGTCCCAAGGTCTGATTGGTTCCAGCAACCATCGCCAGCATCTGATTCACATGGTGCAGGATTACCTAGGGGCAAGATTAGACTTGAACACCTTTCTCACCGAAAATCCTCTGGGTTACTGGGTCTTGAGGATGGATCACTGGGCAGAGCTTGCACAGTATGCAATTGAGCTACTGGCCTGTCCTGCATCCAGCGTTCTTTTGGAACGCACATTCAGTGCTGCTGGAGGCTTTGTAACCGATCACAGGGTGCACCTGTCCACTGAATCCGTCGATCGGCTGACCTTCACAAAAATGAATCAGTCTTGGATCACCAGCTACCAAGCACCTGATGCTGATGTAACTGATTGATTTTTTTTCATGTGAGATCCCTTCAAGACTGCCTATGCTGATGCTGAGTGACTATCCTGTTATGCTGAGTCACAATCCTCTTCCTCCTCAATTTTCATGCTAATAGCTTGTAAGAACATTTTTGGTTCTGGGCACCACCACCAGTGGCCAAGGCCCAATTTTTCTGCCCCTGGGGCGTGTAATTACAATTTTTTATACAATACTTTGCAGCAGGGCTCATTCCTGTGCTCCAACTATAGTATCTGTGAGGGCTTGCAGTGTCGTGGCACCAGCACCAGTGCCCAAGGCCCAATTTTTCTGCCCCCGTTTAACAGGGGCGTGTAATTACAATTTTTGATGCAATACTTTGCAGCAGGGCTCATTCCTGCGCTCCAACTATAGCATCTGTGAGGGGTTGCAGTGTTGTGGCACCAGTGCCTAAGGCCCAATTTTTCTGCCCCTGTTCAACAGGGACACGTAATTACAATTCTTGATCTAATATTTCACAGCAGGGCCCATTCCTGCGCCAACCAAGAGTAACTGTGAGGGCTTACAGTGTTGTGGTAACACCACCACCACCACCACCAAAGGCACAATTTTTCTGCTCCTGTTCAACAGGTGCATGTAATTACAATTCTTGATATAATATTTCACAGCAGGGCCTGTTCCAGCACCCACCAAGAGTAACTGTGAGGACTTACAGTGTTGTGGCACCAGCACCAAAGGCCCAATTTTTCTACCACTGTTCAACAATGGCATGTAATTACAATTCTTGATCTAATATTTCACAGCACGGCCCATTCCTGCGCCCACCAAGAGTAACTGTGAGGGCTTACAGTATTGTGGCAACACCAACACCTAAAGCCCCAATTTCTGCAGAGTATATAGGGCACGCCCCTACTTTCAAACATCCAACTTACAAGCGACTCCTACTTGCAAACGGAAGGAGACAACAGGAAGTGAGATGAAATCTAGGAAGGGAAATTCTCTCCTGTAAGAGTTAATATGGGAAAAACGTGTATCCTCTTCACTGATGCTTTATCACCAATCCTTGTTTTACTAACAACCCAAAATTTTCAAAAAACATTTGTCATTGGGACACAAAGTGAGGTGAAATCTTCTGAAGAGGTGCACAGCAAAACAAATGTTACAGGGGTGGTAACCCTTCCCTATGTTTTCCAAAAAGCTTAAAAATAGATTTGTTGGCTGGAGCTACACTTTAAAAATGTACCAGTTCAAAATTACAAACAGATTCTACTTAACAACAAACCTACAGTCATTGGCCTGGGGGCCCCACACCTTTCCTTTTTTTAATTTGGGTGCGGGGTTCCCCTTAATATCCACACAAGACCCAAAGGGCCTGGTAATAGACTGGGGGGGTACACATGCCGTTTGTCTCACTGATTTTCATCTATATTGCTGGAACCCGACATTACATTAAAGCCGCAAACAGTTTTAAATGACTTTTATTCCTTTAAAAATGTCATTTTGTGCAGGGACTGTTCTAAGCATGGGAAACACGCGCAACTTTCACTTTTATTTTTTTACTTTAAGCATCATTAAAATCACTGCTCCTGAAAAAACGGCCATTTTTGAAACTTTTTTTTGCATTGATACATGTCCCCTGGGGCAGGACCCGGGTCCCCAAACCCTTTTTAGGACAATAAATTAGCACTTTTGATTTTGAACGTTTGAGTCCCATAGACTTTAATGGGGTTCTAAAGTTCACACGAACTTTCGGTCAGTTCGCAGGTTCTGGTGTGAACCGAACCGGGGGGTGTTTGGCTCATCCCTCTATCTGATATCTCTGACCACTGTCTGGAGCTGGACAGGGCTCATAGAGTGCTTCAACCTCCCCGTTTGGAGTGACTACCCAGGGACATAGTGGTCAAACCACACTTTTATGGGGTGAAAGAAGATGTCATGCATATATCCAGAGACGCTGAACAGCTTTCCATCCGAGGTCAACCTGTTCAAGTGTTTGCGGATTTGTCCCCGTTCACTATCCAGCGAAGGAGAGCTCTGAAATCTCAATCTCAAATACTGATCAAATATTGGTGGTCATTCCCTTTTCCCTTTCTTTCTCCTATAAGAATAAAACATATGGCTTCACCTCTATCCATGAAGGGGAATGTCTGATGGTGTGATTGGGACTCATTTCCCTGGACTCATCAAATACCTCAAGCCACAAGAACATCAGTTCTGCTAAATGCCCTTCTCCACAGAGCCCGATTAGCCCTGTATTTACACCTTTGCCTTTTGTTCTAATTGGTCTCCCATCATTTTGAAGGCAGTGAACTTCCAGTGTTTGACTGACTAGTTTCCAAGGAACTTCCAATTTACACCTGGTCCTCACAAACAAAGGATCCACTTTGATACTCTGGTTCCCTTTTCCGTTCATGCTAACTTTATAATTGTAATAGTTAGCTTTATGGCCTGGGGTTGTCCATGCCTGAGGGGGCGCAGGAGAGGGGTGGATATAGAAGCCCATTCTCCCCCGCTCCCCTGGGACTTCCCCTAATTTGAAGGTTCTTTATTTCTTTTGAAAGTTAATGTTTACTTTAATACTACTTTGTGAAAAGCTATGGTACTTCTCCATGGGCATAGTTATAGTTGTTCCCCATGTAGGTCCCACGTTCGGGGGGCTCTGGGGGGATGGCACCCCAAATGGGTTTGCATCTATCCCTTAGAGCACTTCTGAGCATCGGATATCCTTGGGGGGAGGATTTTCTTCTCTTGGGAGCAATATTTTTGTCACACACAGAGTTCCTCTCCTTTTGAATAACTGACATAAGTGGTTGGAAGGGTTGGAGCGGAGGCAATGTGCCTCCCTTTGCCTCTACGTGTCGATCTCTGGTCCACATGGTGGTGGGGTAGGACTGTTCCTTTCTCCCAAACCCTGAGGGGGTGCAGGATTTTATTCCCGCGTGACCTTCATAGACCTCTCCTTTCCTTATGTCTCTATGTCACCTACCTTTTCCTCTCACTTTCCTACTTTTCTTTTAGGCACTACGAGCATTCCAAGGGCAGGTAGCACAGAGGAGTTAACATTTTTTTAGGATGGTTGAAGTGGTTCTTGGCTGGACATACCAGGTGGAAGGTAGGTCTCTATTCAGTGACGCAGGCTCCACCTTCTCTGATCCATGGCCTCACTTAAAGGAAACATCTCATCTATCTGAATAGCTTCCCACAATGTCCAAGGTTTGAATTCCCCATTGAAACGCCAAAAATATTTACAACACTCACATTTACAACAGATAGGGTGCTTTTCCTCCAAGAAACTTGTTTCCCTAAATCATATAACCCCAAATTTATCCACACTAAGTATACTCAATTCTATTTAGCGAGCGCGGATGACAAAACTAAAGAGGTAGGGATTTTTTCCCAAACAATGCCACCTCCACTCCTCAGAGATCCCAAGGGGAGATATATTCTTATCTCTGGGTCCATGGATGGAGTCCTATACACATTCATCTCTTGTTATGCCTCGAATCGGGGACAGGCATTTTTTAAAATTCCATGATGGGCACTCTCTCCCCACACTTCGTGGGAACGGTAATTAGGGCGGGAGACTCCAACGTTGCCCTAGATCAAATGTTGGATACATCGAGAAACGGTCACCCTAGACTTCTACTCCCCCCAAGCAAAGCTTAAAGATAGCCAAACTTCTCCAAACCCATGGGCTAGTGGACATTTGGAGAGAATTTAATCCAACCACTAGGGACTACACTCACTTTTCAGCCCCTCACCAAACTTATGCGAGTATAGATAATATTTTTCTGGCAGCATCAGTCATTCCCCGTGCTTCTAAGTCATTCATTAGGGACTCTCCATTGTCTGACCACTCAATGGTTGTGATATATATATCACGAAAACTTTAAAACTCAGACGGCATATTTCGCTGGCGTTTGAATGAATCTCTTCTAAGTAATCCAGTCCAATGTACCATACTGGATAAAGATATTAAAAAATATTTCCGGGTCAATGACAACTCTGAAACTCTCTGGGCTGCTCATAAAGTGGTGATAAGGGGCAAGATTATTCAGACCTCCGCTAAACTTAAGCGAGAACGAAAGGCCGATATAGTCAAATTGGGAAATAACTTTCAAAAACTCACCAAAACCCATTGGCACAATTCCACATTGCAGTCACAAGCCCTCTTGGAATCGAGTCGCAACTCCTTAAAACTTGTCCTAACTACCCAGGCTGGCTGCGAAGCTGACACCCCGACCCTGTTCCTAGTCCTTCCCCAAGGTACGTGACTCTATGGGCACACTTACGCAAAAACCCAATACGGATCAAGAAAGCATTTCATGACTTCTATGCAAAATTGTATAAGGCAAATCAGGCTTCCCAACCTAATATCCTTAATGACTTCCTGGATGAGATCTCAATCCCTAAATTGAAAAGGGAACATAGAACAACGCTTAAGAAACCTATTGTGGAACTGGAAGTATTAGGGGTTATTAAGAATCTCAAGAATGGTTCTGCCCAGAGCCCGAATGGGTTCTCTTACTCCTATTACAAAACCATTGGTTCCACCCATTCCCCATATTTGGCGCGATTCTTTAATTCACTTCGGGGGAGCCCTAGTCTAGATAGTGAACCTAGCCTTTGTTTCTGTTATTCCCAAACCGGGTAAACATAGTACGGGGTAGGAAATTATAGACCTATTTCATTGATCAATAATGATCTCTGAAAATTTTAATCAAAATCATAGCCAATAGACTTTCAAAATGTATAAGTAGCTACATTCACAAGGACCAGGTAGGCTTCATCCTGGGGCGACAGGGCCCTGACTATATATGTAGAGCCGTAGATGTAATTTCCCTTTTGTGGACAAATTGGGATGGGGGTCCTGACCAGAAAGGGTTCTTACTTTCGGTGGATTTACAAAAAGCTTTTGATATGGTTTAGTGGCCTTATTTGTTTGAAGTCTTACAGAGATGGGGGTTTGGCCCTCACTTCCTACAAATCCTACGTACCCTTTACGCGAACCCGAGAGCCCAAGACTACTCAAACCCTTTCTCAATACATAAAGATACTAGACAGGGTTGCCCCCTGTCCCCTATCATTTTTGCCATTGCAATTGAAACCCTGGCCATCGCAATTAGGAATCACCCAGATATACATGGTGTTAAATGTGGTTCCCGTATCCATAAATGCACCTTATTTGTGGACGATTTGTTATTCTTTATCCCTTCCCCCTTATATCCACTCTGAACATTTTTAAACTTCTACAAGACTTTAGCAAGGCTTCTAGACTTAGAGTCAACCTGCCCAAATCTATGGCTTTAAATATTACGACCCCCGCACCCCTGGTGGAACGGCTCAAAAGTCATATTTCGCTTGCTTTGGACCCAGTCTCGATCCAATATTTGGGCGTCAACCTGACAGCTTGTATTGATTAACTTTACAATGCCAATTATCCACCTATGTATAAAAAATTAAGGGATGATCTCACTAGTTGTGCTTGAGGGGATATGTCCTGGTTGGGCAGGGATAACTCCATCAAAATGACCCTTTTTCCTAAGATCCTATATTTATTTAGTTCCCTTCTTATTCCAATTTTTAAAATTACATCTACAAAAGTTTCAATCCCAAATAATACGTTTTATCTGGGACGACAAAGACTTTTGATGTCCTAACAGTGTATTATTTAGAAAACTTACTCAGGGAGGTTTACGATTTCCAAACCAGACTGGGTTAAAATGGAGAGGCAAGCAGCCCCTCTGCATACTATAGATTATTTAGCTTTGGTCCCCCTCAAAAATAGACCCCCTATCATGGCTTCCACCCTATACCATTTGATGGTCTTCAGCGACTCTCTGTACAAATCCTCATATCTGATTTCTGACTTACTGTACATCCTTTAGCGCATCCCTTTCACAATCCTAGATTTCCCCCTGGCCAAGTCATCTGGGCATTTCAGTGGTGGACGAAAAAGGGGCTTTTCAGACTAGGTAATTTTATGGCCTCTATGGGACCACTTACAGCAAGTCATTGCATTAGTAAATTAGACATACCTCCCTCTGAAAGATTCCAATTACATCAGATTCAGCATTTTATTCTCTCACTTTGGGCCTCAAGACCCGACCCTCCAAGAATTACTACATATGAAAGGTTGTGCTCTGGCTTCATGGATCAGAGGGGAGGAATTTCAATGATCTATGCCTCACTGATGGAGAGCCCTGACAAACCTACTTATGCATTGAGCTGGGAACAGGATGTCCAGGTCAATTGGGATGCTGACACCTGGTTCTCACATTTCCAGAAATCCTTTAAGGGTATAGTAAGTGTCTCCCTTATAGGGGCAAGCGTCAGATTATTTACACAATGGTACCGTGTACCATCTCAGCTGGCCAAGATAATCCCAGGCATGTCTCCATTATGCTTTAGATGATATGGGTTCTTGGGTACCTGCTTCTACACATGGTGGGAATGTTCTCACGTTAGGGGATTCTGGAACAGGATTTTTTGCTTGCTGCATATAGTGACGGGTATGACTGTCCCAAAAACGCCCAAAATAGCTTTATTGAATAGTAAACCAATCAGTTGAGATCACGGTTGCCTGAGCCTGGAAACAGCCTACCATATCCTTTGCAGCAGCTAAACATAAAATATCTAGGATAATGGTTCAGGAAAAAATGGTCAGTATCCTGCAGTCCACTATGGAAAAAGACAATAGGGTCTGGGAACCTTGGAATACCTGTATACAACAGCCTTTATAAGCCCCGAAAATTAGTCCTGTTCTATGCTGTTCTCTAGTTCCTAAATCCTCATCTCATCTATACTCCCTCTCTATTCTCCTCCTTTCCTCTGTTCTAATGTCCTTCACTTCTTTTGTTTGGTACTTTTATTCTAGGGTACATTTTTGATATGGACATCACTGTATGATTCTCCCAGGTATTCCCTAGACCAGGCATATGCAATTAGCGGACCTCCAGCTGTTGCAAAACTACAAGTCCCATCATGCCTCTACCTCTGGGTGTCATGCTTGTGGCTGTCAGAGTCTTGCTATGCCTCATGGGACTTGTAGTTCTGCAACAGCTGGAGGTCCGCTAATTGCATATCCCTGCCCTAGACTTTAGTTTTTACAACTATCACAATAAGATCATTTGCCAGGTGATAGTACATTACTCTTGTTAAAATTCATACTTATTTATCCTTTAACGTAATTCACCCTAATTAATATTTTTATAATCTCTAGTTATTTGTCGAGTGTCTACTTAATATGGGGCATGTTTTTGTACTATAGTCTGCTTTTTACGCCACAAAACTATTGAAAATAACTTCAATCTGGTTGTAATGTTTGCTTCCCTTTGACACAGTATGCTCCCAGATGGGGGGGTCTGGACGAACGGCACAATACCCTTTATGTAAATTCTGGCCTAACTTTGTTTCCTGAGTTAAAATTTTATTTTGACTCTTACCGTGTTAAGTCACATACATAAATGATGTTATGTTATTTGATTGACTGTATGTATAACGGATATTTTCATTATTATTCTATTTCCTTGATTGTATTGTTATGAAAAATTTCAATAAAAAACATTTCAAAATCATTGAAATAAAAAAGAGGTGCAAAAAACACACCACAGGCAGAGGCACAAAAAGCATACCACATGCAATCAACATTCAGATATTTATAAATTCTTAAAAAAACTGTGATTGAGATTAAAAAAATGTTTTCACTTTCTTCTATACCAGCAAACACTGTGGAGCAATGCACCTCCAATGTTTATATTATAATCTCTTTCACTTTTGTTTTCATCAGCTCTGCTATTCTGCTCACCTCTCCAAAAAGTGATTTGGTAGCCTGACAGCATTGTATTCATTAATGTAGTCAATAGGCAGTTACACAAGAAGATGGGAAAAGCAGAATGCTGATTCTGGACTTAAAAAACTTTAAGAGGAACTGAACTTTGGAAGATGTGCCCCACAAAAAGCAGGGGCAGGTGGAGGGCAAAAGACTAGTTACAAGTATTGCTTGTGGACCCCTTGCAGGTGACCATTTCCCTCTTTACTGACTTACCATGCCTTGGTCTCTGTGTGGAGACAGCAGTCTTTTTAAAGGCAGGGGTTTGCTTTCTCATGTCAGAGCCACCAGCAATAAAAACCATGAGTAGCACAATAGTGACATCACCAAAACTAACTACAATTTCAAGCATTCAGAGGCACCAATACCTTGATGATCTTATACTGCAGATATACAGTTATAAGAAAGATGGCACAGGAATGCCAAGCATCCTCAAATATACTAGGAAGCACACTGCAATTTTCTGGGGGAATTCCAGACAAAAGGTAAATATTTCAGGGTCCATCTTAGGTACAATTAGCATTTCTATATGTTCCCCACAACAAAGCTTAAGGTGATTATGAGTGTTTTCTATTAACCTTTTTTTTTATTTGCACTAACAATTACATTTGCAGAACAAGCTTTGAGAGGTCTACCCCCTTATTCTCGATCCAAGCAGTATATAGCAGATTTCGCGTTTTGAGTTCAGGTTAACGTTAGGTGCATCTTTTGTGAACATTAAGTATGAATTACTCCACTATACCTCCAGCTACCAAGGTCATTAAAGGCCTGTATAAAAGCACATTTACTGCTTATTAAGAATATGTAAATATTTAAATGTCCGCAGCCTGGCCACAGTTATAATTTAAGTCAAAATGATTCATAATAGACACTTGGCTATGTTTCCACTATTGCGTCCCCAAAGTTGCGTGATTTAAACTACGAATTTACAATGCGATTTATGTTGCTATTTTATGCGACTTTAAAAACGACTTTGTGTGACTTTGATGTTCTGCAATTTAGTCAGAGTGATGTAATTCCTTATCCTTCTTAGTTAGTTCCCCTTCCTCTTTCATTGTCATGTGCTGTATGTTGGTTAGCAAACATGTTGGCTATGCAATATGTTGGGTCAGCAGTCATTATGGCTGCTGTAGCAGCATTAATAGATGAAGAAGAAGAAGATAACCGGAGGAGGAGAAGGCATAGATTTTGGATCCATCCCATCATCGCCCAAAGGGAAGGGAGAGGCCAGTTTGGGGTCCTTTACAACGAGCCCTGTGCTCATGAAGAGAAATTCTTCAACTATACACGAATGTCAATTAGAAGGTGGGCTTATTTTTTTTAGGTCAACTTGCAAATGCTCCAAGATATATTTATGAAAACGTGTAAATACCTGGTCAGTATGACTCTTTTTCTAATTTTTAGCTTTGAATAGCTAGAAGTATTAACTATAACCCGATCAAATTGTTTAAAAAATGGAACTAGATTTTTAAATGTTTGATTTTTACATGGTCAATGTAGATAATAGCCATATATTTTCTATTTACAGTTTTCATGAATTGTTGGCTTTGCTCTGTAGCCATCTAGAGTGACAAAACATCAGTTTCCGAAGGAGTATTCCAGCTGTTGAAAGATTGATTATAACATTGAGGTAACTGTTCATACCTACTTTTTCTTCTTCTTACCTCATATGTGGCATTTGGATATCCACATCATTCTTTTATCCTCATTACATGAAGTGAAATAATAAATCCTAGCATGTTATTGTGGATGAAATTATTTTTCAAATATTAATTTTCCCTCTACATCACCAGTGTCTTTCCCCTGCTCCTCTTCTTCCTTCATTTCCTCAGGCACCTCCTTCCAAGCTCATTTTTTGATCTAATATAGAAGTAGCTTATTGTTAATATGTATCATTATAATAAACTGTATTTACTGTTCCATTTTAGGTACCTGGCAACTGGACATTCCTTTGCAAGTTTGCATTTTGAATTTTTGGTTGGCAAAACTGCTGTCAGCAATATTGTCCACGATACCTGCAGAGACATCTGGAATGTCCTTAGGGATTTGGTCCTGAAGAAGCCCACTTGCGAAGATTGGTGCAAGATAGCGGAAGTTTTCTGGGACCGATGCAATTTCCCAAATTGTCTCGGGGCAATTGACAGAAAACATATGAGGGTAGTGATGCCCATTGGCAGTGGAACCAAATACTTTAACTACAAAAAATATTTTAATTTTATATTACTAGCAGTGGCTGATGCAAATTATTGTTTTAGCTATATAGACATAGGATCGTATGGCAGCAGCTCAGACTCCAGTATTTTCCAAAGATCATCTTTTGGAAGAATGTTGAGGGAAAATGGTCTGGACCTGCCACAGGACTGTCCGTTGCCAGGAACAAATGGGCTGCCAATGCCATTTGTGTATGTTGGAGATGAGGCCTTTGCTCTCAGTGAGCATCTTTTAAGGCCTTATTCCAATAGGTGTCTGAGTGAAGAGAAGCGAATCTTCAATTACTGGTTAACAAGGGCAAGACGAGTGGCAGAATGTAAAGGTAGAGGGAGGTGCTGCGCTAATCCATCACATAAAGCGAAAATCAATAAAAATAAATATGTATAAATACGGTTAAAAACCACTAAAATAGACCATTTGTATCGTAGCTGGATAAAATGAAGTGTAAGGTGCAAGAATGGACAGTCGCTCACAGCGTCACTATATGATTATTAGTGAGATTGAACGGCCTATAAAACACCTGAATAATATCATCTAAAAATATTATGGAATTCCCATACTATAAGTAAGGAAAAAAAAAACACTGGTATGATATATAATAATCAATGTGACATCATAACCAAAGTGCAGCATGCAAACATCAAAAAAGGTTATCACCAAAACTATGTGACATATAAAATACTCCAATCACTATGTGTAAAATATGTGCAAATCTCTGCAATAAACTGAAAGTAAAAATGCCAAAGGTGTGACAGTAAATAAATCAATGAATGTGGCTAAATACAATGACGATGCGACAAAGTTCATATGTGGAAACAGCAATGTGCAAAATTCCAAGACGAGTGGTAGAATGTTCATTTGGCATTTTAGCAAACAAGTGGCGTTTGCTACATACACCTATGAATTTAAAACTTGAAAATGCAATATCTGCAGTAAAAGCAGCATGCATGCTTCATAATTTTGTAAGAATTTGTGATGGCTATCTTTTTGAAGATTCCCTCATGCATGATCTGGAAGGTGCACAATGGAGTGCCAGTAGGGGCACCACCAATGGTGCCACTGTGCATGAGGGATTCTCATCGTATTTTATGTCTGCTGCTGGTTCTGTCCCCTGGCAGCAGGATGCCATTGCATAATGTATGTCATGCATTTTTTATTTTAATATTATTTAGATGTCTGTTATGCTTAATTGCATCCAAATGCAAAATAACAGGTCTTTAACACAAATTATAAAAAAGGATAATTAGACAACGCATAATGTAACCAGAAGTATTTTTATTTTCCGGAATTTTGGGCAAGAATGCACCAAAAATAATTTTTTTTTTGGGTGAACTACACTATTTGTTTTTTTTTTTTTATTTTGAACAACCACAACAAATAATAAAATAATAAAATATATCACTTTGAACAAAACCAAAATAAAAGTCATACAAAAAATAAAATATATAATTTGAATCTTTTTTTACAATCAAGAAGGAAGAAGGCAAAAAAAATATAAAAAAATCCACAAAATCAAACATTTTTGGTTTGTTGTTTTGGCAACCACAACCAAAACCAAAAAATAGAACAAGTCTCAAAACACCAGCAAAAATAATACAAAATTACAATTGCTGGTATGTTTTGGTTTCAGTGGTCCCTGAAACTGAGCTATTGGTTGGTCCAGGGAAATCCACTGATGGTCCCAGGTAGTATTTCCTTTGAATAAAAGGCGTAACCTGACTGGGTGTAGGCTGCCTAAGTTGGTGAGTGGTCGGGGGGCCAAGGGTAGAGGTAGCGGGGCAGGAACTGGATGCAACATGCGTGGCCTTGAGGGATTCAGCATATTACCATACTGGTCACAGTATGGCCAGTTTATTGGTGGAGCATACTGTGTACTGTGAAAGTGAGGGTGTTGTTGATAAGGGGGTTATTGGGGAAGGGGGGGTTGCATATATGCTGAGGATGTTGTTGGCCCCTCACCTACAAAAGATTGAGCAAAGCCATCCTGAGTGCATATTTTTTCTCTGGGGGTACCTGTTTACATATGCCTAAAATTACAGTGAGAAATGCTGTGTCTTCACACTGGTTTTCAGCCATTTTAGTGGACATCTGACTGACTACATCTAAGATTTTATCCATGGGTTTCACAGGCCTGGCACTTCCCCTTGAACATCTTCACAAAGGCCTAGAGACATTGCTAGGCCCTGGTTCTGCATCCTCCTCATTCATTGAGTTTGTTGTTGACCTTGATTCATCTACGAACAATTCCTTGTCAACATTGTCTTGGAATTGTTCTTGCTCCTCCTCCTCCACAGCTTCCTCTGACTCATCATCTGGTGCCAAACCCTGTGTGCTGTCTTCCCAGCTTACTTGGGTTCTGAAATACAAATCACATATTTTTAAAGTAAGCATTACAATTTGATATGTAAAATTCATAACATATGCCTGCTGATAACTTACTCTCGCATTTCCAACACCGGTTTTAAAAAATCAAGATCCCTGGCATGGGCATATGGGGCTAATCTTTTTGAGCCGGAACCACTCCTTCCTTCTTTTAATTTTCGTAAGTACCGGTTGTAGCAGTCTGTGAGACTTGTCCATCGAGTTTGTAACGAGTGCACTACAAAATATAAAGAAAATACCAAGTTAAAATAAAAAGCTTTAGTAACTACCTATAGGTCATTCATTTGCTAGGCTGCATAATTGATGTGGATGGTGGGAAAACAACCGCTAGATATATTATCAGCATCAAGGTAAAAAATAAAATTCATATTTTATTCAACATATACAAAAATTTAAAAATTATGCTGGCTAGACATAATGACATGAAATGACATACAGCAGTACATATCAAATTAGGTTTGGATATAAACAGTTACTCGGTACTGTAATCCCTAATCCCTACATGTTTCGCCCAGTGGGGCTTCCTCAGTGGATATGTTGAGGGACCAAAGTGGATATGTGGCTGCATGAAATAGGATACAATTAGAAGCCATAAAAATATTCACAAAGAAATATATATACAGGAAAGCATTAACGGTCTCCAAAGCTGATTGATTAGGCTGCCATCTGATAAATAGTTACCTGCTAGTAGACTCAAGCCAGGTGTAGGAAAATGGACTTTGCTCTGTACTGGAGAGGTTTTTAGTCTGGGTGGGCCCAGGGAACGACCGTGGCATCTGTGGCTGCCATATACGGAGGGGGTTAAAAAGGAAAAGCAGAAGTGAGGGAAGAGAAAGGAAAGGGGGAGGGAGGGAAGGGATATGGGGGGGAGGAAGGGAGGGGAGAGAGGGGGAAAGGGGGGAAAGGGAGAGAAGGGGGGGAAGAGGG
Organism: Aquarana catesbeiana; assembly: GCF_042186555.1. Taxonomy (NCBI): domain Eukaryota; kingdom Metazoa; phylum Chordata; class Amphibia; order Anura; family Ranidae; genus Aquarana; species Aquarana catesbeiana. The sequence continues at coordinate 335,645,715 of NC_133326.1, forward strand.
AAAAAAGAGGAAGAGAAGGGAAAAATAGGTACAGAAAAAGTAATGGGGGAAAAAAGAGAGAGGTGTTGAAAGTGTGAAAACACCCTGGTGTGAGGGAGTGAGGAAGGGGAGTGTGTGTTAGAGATGTGAAGTCCCAATAGGGTAGTGAACAGGGTGAGAATATGCTGTGTTGAGGAGATAAAATAGTCAAAATAGGCTAGGAGAGTAGAACAAATACTTACAAAGAGCCCAGCTATATCTAAAGGGGAGCAAGGGCTGCCAAATAATGATGTTTATCTGATAGAGAAAATATAATACTATAGTAAAGGTAAGGGCTACAAGGAATGGCTGCGGAGTGTGAAGGAAAGCATGTAAAAAACAATGAAAAAAATGATGTATGGCCATAGTGAGATTGACACTAAAGGTTGTAGATGCTAGTTAACAGAAAAGTATATTAGTTGATCATATTAAAAACCAACCAAAGTCCTCTTTATAGATCATCTCCCCCACTTGAAAGGGGGGAAATTTAAGAGACGGTAACAGGTGTTTAAATAATAAAGTTCTCTAGCATAATGATCATCGCTACTTGGAAAGTACAGAGAGCAGAGTAGTTGAAGAGCAATGTCACATTCAGAAGAATAGTAACCGCAACAAGGAGGTACTTGAATTTACCTTGTGTGGAGAGAGATCCCTGGAGTGGCAGCCTGTCCATGATCTAACCTGGTGTGTGGAGGGGGTGTTTAAATATGCACATACGTGTAGGACATGTGTCTGCCCGTGTCCAATGACAGAGGAGGGGCGGAGGAGCTGTGCGAGGAGCGCGCAAAGAGGAAAGTGAAACACTACAGTCCCCAGAATGCAAAGCGAGCTGTATTTGTGAGTTGCTTTCTGGGGACTGTAGTTTTTTGTAGTTTTTCACTTTCCTCTTTGCACGCTCCCCCCATATCCCTTCCCTCCCTCCCCCCTCACCCTTTCCTTTCTCTTCCCTCACTTCTGCTTTTCCTTTTTAACCCCCTCCGTATATGGCAGCCACAGATCCCATGGCCGTTCCCTGGGCCCACCCAGACTAAAAACCTGTCCAGTACAGAGCAAAGTCCGTTTTCCTACACCTGGCTTGAGTCTACTAGCAGGTAACTATTTATCAGATGGCAGCCTAATCAATCAGCTTTGGACAACCGTTAATGCTTTCCTGTATATATATTTCTCTGTGAATATTTTTATGGCTTCTAATTGTATCCTATTTCATGCAGCCACATATCCACTTTGGTCCCTCAACATATCCCCTGAGGAAGCCCCACTGGGCGAAACATGTAGGGATTACAGTACCGAGTGACTGTTTATATCCAAATCTAATTTGATATGTACTGCTGTATGTCATTTCATGTCATTATGTCTAGCCAGCATAATTTTTAAATTTTGTATATGTTGAATAAAATATGAATTATATTTTTTACCTTGATGTCTGTTGAAATCTGCTTTCCCGCCACCCAAAAAGTTCCACTAAACTATTCTCCTGACTATATCTACTACTCAGGGATGGTGGTATCCTCTCTTTGACACTGTCACCTATCCATTTTTATTAATATTATCAGCATATATCAACCACTTAATTTTTGAAGACCGTTCTGTAGCAGATAAAGAGTCCCAGGTATCATAATATATGCGAGCCACTTCCAACCATGCTGTCTCCTTCTTTACACGATCTTTATAACCTGGATCTCTGAGGTCATATATTGCCGGACGTTGCCTGACAAGGCCGAATTATTTCTTCATTGTCATGAACTTGTCGCTTGTTCTTTCTAGCCCTAGGCATGCTTCCTGCTGTCTTCCACACTCACGTACATCAATATAGGAAGTGATGTATTTGGGAGGAGCAGAGATCTTGTGCTTCTGTAGACTTCCGTGGAAGTCACAACAATCGCGGTGTCAGACATGTACATGCGACTGCATTGCGACTTAATACCTTTCTATGGAGAACAAGTCGCACTGAAGATGGAACAAAGTAATGCAAGAACCTTTTTTTGAAAACGCTGCGACTTGAGTCGCACCAATTAGAACGGGGACCATTGAAATACATGGGTTTTGACTTGTCATGCGACTTGACATGTGTCAAGTCACAAAACAAGTCGCAGCAGTGGAAACAGAGCCTTAAAAAGCTTCTTCCATACAGTTTGCCAAGGTGATCTTACATGTTTGGGCTAATTTACTAAAAAAGTTAAATAAATTGAGTGAATATTCACTTCTATTGTCCTATTGTGTACAGATGAAAGTAAAGAGAAAGTAAAGAATTTACTTTTCATTCAACTGGAAAACTGAAGTAAACGTTGCATGTTGTTCTTGAAATAAGCTTGTCAGTCTGCTATTCACTCATCCGTAATATGAAATCTAGGCATATCTAGACATATCAAATGCTTATGTGTTAAGTGACAACATAAGATGGGACTTAGAAATGTAGCCAATCAATAATTGTTAGACAATGGAGATTTAGGTCAGGAATAGAAGTGCTGTTTCCTTAAAAACATTTTTAAATATGAAAATAAAATATTAAAAATAACTCTCATGAGCCATTAAAAGTTACACAGTTGTCAAAAAAATCATGTGTAAATGCTATCCTTTGTATTCTTTTTTTTTTTCTCGAATTACAATAATTTTCTTGTAGAGAGTCATGTATTTCTCTACTCAATTCCTTCATCTCTGCTCCTCCTTATGAAGATTCCTTATTTATAAGTTTAACTGTTAAACTGGCACACTTCTCGACTGCATTCTGAGTGATGGCGCTTGTATGGGAAAAGCACAGGAAGTAGGATGATACCAAGTAGATGGCCAGGTCCCTTCTTTTTTCTTGGACATGAAACACCACCTCAGTTTCTGCCTGATGGCAAAAGGCCAGAAGCCTACTCCTGCAACACATAAAACTTGCAGGCATGGTCACTGGAAGGGAGCTCCTACCCCCAGGACAGCCCCTGCAGTCCATAGCTCACTTTCTCTGGCTCCTTCTACACAGACTTCAGTGATCTCAGTCAGAGCCAATGAGTCTAATCCGTGGGAATCATTTTACCTTTTCAGATAACTGAGCAGACACCAGGCATATCAACCCTCACTGCAAGAACACAGTGTATTGATCCCTGCTTCTTTTTCCGTTTAAGCATCCTGATGCTCTGTTAGTTCCCAAAAATGTAGTCCATGCTCTAAAGTCATCCTGTTTTTCCCATTCCCAGGGGTTATTCACCTCAAAGAGTTACACACAGTCCATAAGATAGCATACATTCTTTCCCATTATGACAGGGGATAACTAACTGCATACTCAGCGGGTTATACTTTACCACATTAGCCCCAGTCTGACCTTACATACCCTACCACCCAGGAGTCTAATGCCACGTACACACGGTCGGATTTTCCGACAGAAAATGTTGTATGAGAGCTTGTTGGCTGAAAGTCCAACCGTGTGTATGCTCTATCGAACATTTGCTGTTGGACTTTCCGCCAACAAATGTTGGCCAGCAGGTTCTCAGATTTTCTGCCAACAAAACTTTGTTTTTGGAAAGTCCGATCATGTGTACACAAGTCCACGCACAAAAGTTCACGCATGCTCGGAATCAAGTTCGAGCCGGAAGCGCTCAGTCTTGTAAAACTAGCGTTTGTAATGGAGATATCACATGACTATTTAACTTCCTTTTTATCGACTCGTTGTACGTCTTGTACGTCACCACATTCGTAATTGTTGGTCAACATTTGTGTGACCGTGTAAATGCAAGACAAGTTTGAGCCAACAACCTTCGAACAAAAATCCACGGTTTTGTTGGCAGAAAGTCCGATCGTGTGAACGCGGCATTAGTGACAGGCTTGCTATCTGGAACCCAAAAGGTGTGACTAGCTCTTAAGGGGACTATGAACAGAACATGTAGTCATGCACTACATGGCTATAGATAACTCTTAAGGGTCTTAAGGGGACCTACTACCCCAATTACAGGAATATGAGCACCATCAATTATGCCTGATTTCCTATTTACCACCTTGATGCTGTGCGGTCAAAAATCAGTGGGGGGAGATGTGGTCTCTATTTCTTCAGCACATAGAAAGATGGGACAAAATTCTATATGCACATTTCACCCTAGGGGACCAGAGCATTAAAATAAATATAAAGCAAGTGAGACTGTTTCTATAAGTACATACTCAAAGTTTGAACTTGAGCATTGAAAAGTCATCTTTTCTAGTGTTTACAGAAAGTTATAGTATGCAATCAAATGTTATGCATTATTTTCCAAATAACTTAAAATTTATTTTTCTTATGTACATTTCTATGTAATGTTTATTCAGGCTCATCAACTTTTAAGTGGTTACACACAATTTTCCAGAATTGAATGAAAAATTATTTTGATTCTATGGCTCAAAAGAAGCAATTCAGAAAAAAAGTTAATTAAGAAATACAGCCGCATTGTTCATATTTTAAAAAGAATAACAATGTAGTGTAAATGTCTGTATCAAGATGTAATTATAATATTTGCACAGAAAGCAGCTTTGCCACATGTCAGATGTTTGTCGAATCTAGAAACTTTAAAACTGACTTTTCCGGTAGCATTTAAAGATTCTATTGTAATATGTGCACCCCACCAAACACTAATTCACCCTTGCAAGCTGGTTTACATTTGAAAATTATTTTCCTAGAAACTCGTGCTGTTTCTCAACTGCTGCTTAAAAGCAATATCAACGTGCTGTCTATTGACATCCTTAAAATAAGGAAAACATGCAGGAACAAAATTGCTAAAATATGTGAATGGTCCATGCAAATATTTTCTTAGGCTTAGGACTAGTCTAAGTTAGAGCTAGAGTTGAACCAAGGATAAATCCAAAATTACCATTGGGATTAGAGCTTGGGATAAGGATCCACCCAAACCAGCAATTTTTGCAGTTCAGGTGAAATCATTGGTTATGATTTTATAGAGTCAGGCCTAATGCTTTTCACAACACAGAATATCAAAAACCTTGCCTCCACATATCACCCCATATCTCAATTGCCAAAAAGACTGGGCAGGGTATTTTTGAGAAAACAATATTAAGCTGAACTCTGGCAGCTTTACTTTAAATCTTTATTTGGATTTTTCAAAGATGTACAAAGTCTAGCAAAGAGAAAGTGATGGTACATTTACTAAATATGGTATGTATGTACGTTGGATTATCTGTATACATAGTTCATATGGTATGGATACAGAGGTTATCATTTCACATAGACAATAACTATTAGAAATAATGAAGTATGAGATAACAATGCGGAACCTATAGTTAAAACTAAACATAGTTCAAATGAAAGTTAGAGCTAGCAGGTAAACACATGTGTAGGTTTGTTCTATTATGCTGGAATTCTAAGTACTTGGTGCTGAGATAGGTGTGTTACCAGCAGAGTGTTGACAGATGAAATGGAGAAAAAGGCAGAGAGTGCTTTATGACATCAGATTCTCAGGGGTCAGTCCAGCTTTGTGCTTTTGGGGTCATTAAGCCATATGTCCCAGGCAATGTAGAATGTCTCAATTGTGAGTTTGGCTTTAGAGAAGAAGTACTCCATTTTCAAAAGATCATTAAGGATTGTGATCACTGTTTTGATGTTTGGTGTGTATAGACATTTCCATCTTCTTGGTAAAGCTAGACATACAGCAATAAGGATGTGTGTGGCTATGGTTTGGAAGGATTTGGGCCAAGTGGGAATTGCTAAGCCGAGTAAAAGGTCTAGCGCAGGCAGCTTAGTTGTTGAGGGGATGACTGACTGGAGGAAAGTTATTGTTTGATTCCAAAAGTCTGTGAGAACTGGGCATTCCCACCATATGTGGAAAAAAGTTCCTGGGAGGCCACATTTTCTCCAGCATAAGTGGGAGGTATCAGGATATATTTTTGCAAGTCTGGCAGGTGTATAATGCCATTGCTGAAAAAGTTTTTGTAAAGATTCCCAGTGTGTGATACAGTGAGTGATTTGTACCATTGGCTTGTTGGTGGGGTAGAGGATAGGTGCGTTGACCATTGTGAGATTTGGTTCTGGATGGATTTCCCAGACGATTGTGAAAAGAGGCCATAAATATGAGATTTACTTTAGTAGTTTGTTGCTTGAATCGTAGAATTGTAGCAGAGAGTGCAGAAGCTTGTCCTGTGTGGTCCATTGAACTTTATTGAGCATTGATCTGATCCTGAGGTAGATGTAGAATGCTTTTGGAGATATGCCATATGTGGTTTGGAGGTTTGCAAAAATTTTGAAGTTTAAAGAGGTCAAGAGGTTTCCTATTGTGCGGATACCTGCATCAATCCAGGGTTGTAGTTGTAGGTCTGGAAGCAAGAGTGCAATAACCTGGATTGGCATGTAGGACAGGATAGTATGAGGTAAACCTTTTAACATCTGAGGGATAGCTGTCCAAACTTTCAAGGAAGCTGTTATTGTGTCCAGCGGGAAATGCTTATGAGTAGGGGCTTTAAGTAATGCACAAAGGTACAGTTTTTGGTCTTTGGTCAGTACCACTGTTTCTATTTGTTTCCAGTTAGAATGAGTAGTAGGTGTCCACCAGAGTTCGAGTTGTTCCAGTAGGACTGTTCTGTAATAAAACATAACAGGATAAGTGCAGCGCAAAAATATATGAATATATTAATCGAAAAGAAATTGAATATGTTCCCCAAAAGTCTATCAAAAAAGATCCATAAGAACTTCAAACGTCAGGAAACGGTCATGCATACAGTATCCAATTGCGCTTACCAGAGATAGTAGACCTCTGCAAACATGTATCCCCACAGGGAAGATGGTATTCCTGGTGGTGTCACTGGAGGAGATCACTGTGGTATGGGAACCCAGATATCCAGAGGAATGAGACAACCTTCCAACAGGGAAAAAACAAGGATGTAGACCGCCAGATTGGAGATGTAAGAACAAGCCGCTCCACAAAATATAAAAAATAATAGAGGATACCATCTAAGAGTAATCCATCTTTTTATTATAAAGTCCAATATTACACTGTAAAACGAGCGCTCTCAAGCGCTAAAAATTTAAAAAGGTCGGACTGCAACACAGTGCAGTACCGACACACACAGTATGACAGCGAATGGCGTCCGTGACAAAGCTCCTCCCCTGTACGCGGCGTTACGTCCTATTGGACTTTGTCAGTGAGGGGTGGAGCCTGACAGTCACCCAGCGGCATTTATGGAACACGGACGGTGTCCGAAAGGGCTACGGCGCAGACGGAAGTCAAAAAGCTTCCCTAGCAACCACAACCTACCGACAACATGTCCTATACACAAAAGGAAACTGGCCTTATATAAATAGTAAATGGCGGAAACGGAAATCAAATACGGGCATTCATTAAAATTGCACGGGGACACCGCCATGAGAAAATACTATTCGGCCATACCATTTAAAGTGATATTAAATATAGAATATAACACATATCCCCATTAGGGTAGATGTGATTTCAAAAATTAAAATTACATTGAAACTATATTTTAAAATGTTACGGAAGTAATCTCCCGCTGCCATATCTGTGTAAAAGCATATAATTGCTAAAAATTGCCCAAATGTACAACTGGGAATACGACCTGTATACAACTATTTATTAGATATGAAACAGTTCAGGTCAAATTCCACATTTAACCCCTTGGGAACCATAACCTGAGTCTCATGAATCCACATGGATTCACGCTGGCTCAGTTGCCTGATAAAATTACCCCCCCTCCAATGTGGATTCACTCTTTCTATGCCCCAAAATTTTAAGCATCTCGGATTTCGGTCATGAAAGATCCTAAAATGCTTAGAAACATTGTGTGTGATAAGACCTCTCTTAATGTTGTTCCTGTACCAATTCAGAACCGTTTCTCTTCACTACGTTATGACAACTCCCAGCAAGGTATGGGTTTTTTTTAGGGAACCCTCAGCCCCAGTGGCAGACACCATGGGAGGGCACACCAGATGGAAGCAAATGGGGGGGGGGAGAAGGGAAAGAGAGGGAGAAGAGCTGGATGAAAATTACAAAAGACAAAAGTCCCACTAGGCACAGGGATTTATAATATCAGTGGCACAGATTTATCAGAAGATGAACTAAAAGTTTTGGACAAAGGTCTCAAATTTGCCCCAGTGAAGAATTTCAACAAATTTCAGACCTATATTAATCTACAAAAGTTCATTAGAACCTTGAACATAAAGAGGTATTTCTTGTCTAAGCCAGGGGAGAGGTTTGGCCATACTGGTGTGGCTACCCCCACTGGGGGCCACTCTGGCCTGGCCAATAAATCTGTTTTTAATCCGCCCAAAAATCGAAGTCTTTAGAAACATGGTAACCAGTGACTTACATGAGATGAAGATTAAGAAAATAGGAGATCCGTCATATCTTAAAAAAGGAATTAGCACATTAGAGAAAAATAAGGATGTGGTGATCCGCCCTGCGGACAAAGGGGGAGGAGTGCTTGTCATGAGCAAATCATACTATAAACAGGAAATGGAGCAACTCCTATCTGATAGAAATACATATCAATTTTTGGGTAATGATCCAGTGTTTAAATTCAAAAATGAATTACAAACACTTATCACATTAGGAAAAACCCAGGGAGTATCAAATAAAAAAGAGGCATCATATCTAAATCCCAGTGCATGCAGGAGACCAATAATATATTTTTTGCCTAAAATACATAAGGATGCTAGTTCTCCTTCAGGTCGGCCTATAGTCAACGGCATCGACTCTGTTGCAGCCCGCCCAGGTCAATACATAGATCACTTTTTGAAACCATTGGTGTCTACCACTAAGGTGTACCTTAAAGACACTAAACACATCATTCAAATTTTGGAACATATAACATGTAAAGAAAATAGCTTCTTAGTTACTGCTGACGTTAGTTCCTTATACACTATCATAGGCCACAGGGATGCCCTTACTTCTGTGCAGTGGGCCCTTAATGGATCCTTCCTCCCTCCTCTCCTAAAGGACTTTATTTGAGAGCTCTGGATTTTGCCTATCTAGAAATTATTTCTGGTATGGCGGGAGATTTTTCCTCCAAACACTTGGAGTTGCCATGGGCACTCGTTTTGCGCCTAGTGTTGCTAACATCTTCATGGCATTATGGGAAGAGGAATTTGTCTTTGGTAGTAGACCGACTCAGTTGGTCTGCTACCAAAGATATATAGATGATCTATTCATGGTCTGGGAGGGTGATCTGATTGGCCTTCAGCTCTTTCTGTCTAAACTCAATGGCAAAAGTAAAGGGATCCACCTATCTTGGAACGCAGACACTACACGTGTCGCTTTCCTAGATTTGGAGATATTTAAACAAGGTCATAAGTATTTGACTAAAAATTATTTTAAGGAATTATTTTAGGAACGGATTCATACCGTTAGATAGCTGCCATCATCACTCCTGGCTATATAATGTCCCTAAGGGACAGTTTATTCGGCTAAGGAGAAATTGTGCCCTGGATTCAAACTACTTCTCCCAAGCTAAAATTTTGGCCAACCGTTTTTTACAAAAAGGTTATGAGGAGGAGCAGATAATGACTAATATAACCTCTGTTGGCAACCTTGAGCGTTCCTCTCTAGTTGCTAATTCAGATAACAATCAGAAACCTAAGAGTGACTTTGAATACAAGATCATCCTTGATTATAACATCCAGCATAAAAAATTTGAGAGGATAATTTTGAAACACTTGAATATTCTCAAAAGAGATAGTATTTTAGGTACAGTACTGCCCCCCCGTCCTAAATTTGTATACCAAAAACCCCCCACGTTAAGAGATACCCTAGCACCTAGTGTTGTAGATCCCCCTATGACCAAAAAAGAAAATCGGATTTTTAATTTCTTGACAGGCCTCTATGCCTGTGGGAGATGTCCTGCTTGCAAGTCATGCAGACGGAATCTCAAGAGAAGGAAGGAGTTCACAGCATCAGTTACTAATAAAAATTATCAAATCAAACATTTTATAACGTGCAATACAGTCGGAGTTGTTTGCATGTTGGACTCCAATATATAGGTAGGACCTCCAGACCTATGGGAGTCCGCATAGCTGAACATGTGAACAACATTAAGAGAGGTCTTATCACACACAATGTTTCTAAGCATTTTAGGATCTTTCATGACCGAAATCCGAGATGCTTAAAATTTTGGGGCATAGAAAGAGTGAATCCACATTGGAGGGGGGGTAATTCATCATTATCAGGCAACTGAGCCAGCGTGAATCCATGTGGATTCATGAGACTCAGGTTATGGTTCCCAAGGGGTTAAATGTGGAATTTGACCTGAACTGTTTCATATCTAATAAATAGTTGTATACAGGTCGTATTCCCAGTTGTACATTTGGGCAATTTGTAGCGATTATATGTTTTTACACAGATATGGCAGCGGGAGATTACTTCCGTAACATTTTAAAATATAGTTTCAATGTAATTTTAATTTTTGTAATCACATCTACCCTAATGGGGATATGTGTTATATTCTATATTTAATATCACTTTAAATGGTATGGCCGAATAGTATTTTCTCATGGCGGTGTCCTTGTGCAATTTTAATGGATGCCGTATTTGATTTCTGTTTCCGCCATTTACTATTTATATAAGGCCAGTTTCCTTTTGTGTATAGGACATGTTGTTGGTAGGTTGTGGTTGCTAGGGAAGCTTTTTGACTTCCATCTGCGCCGTAGCCCTTTCGGACACCATCCGTGTTCCTTAAATGCCGCTGGGTGACTGTCAGGCTCCACCCCTCGCTGACGAAGTCCAATAGGACGTAACACCACGTATGGGGGGAAGAGCTTTGTCATGGACGTCACCCGCTGCCATACTGTGTGTGTCGGTACTGCACTGTATTGCAGTCTGACCTTTTTAAACTTTTAGCGCTTGAGAGCACTTGTTTTACAGTGTAATATTGGACTTTATAATAAAAAGATGGATTACTCTTAGATGGTATCCTCTATTATTTTTTATATTTCGTGGAGCGGCTTGTTTTTACATCTCCAATCTGGCGGTCTACATCCTTGGTTTTTCCTTGTTGGAAGGTTGTTTCATTCCTCTGGATATCTGGGTTCCCATACCACAGTGATCTCCTCCAGTGACACCACCAGGAATACCATCTTCACTGTGGGGATACATGTGAGTTTGACCCCTGCTTTGCAGAGGTCCACTATCTCTGGTAAGCGCAATTGGATACTGTATGCATGACCGATTCCTGGCGTTTGAAATTCTTATGGATCTTTTTTGATAGACTTTTGGGAACATATTACATTTCTTTTCGATTAATATATTCATATATTTTTGCGCTGCACTTATCCTGTTATATTTTGTTACCTCTCAGGCATATGTGATTACCTGTAGTGTTCAGCTTGCAGTTTCTGATTCTTTGTATGTGTTTGCGCTGATTGTAACCCTTTATTAATTTGTTTTTGTTTTGTAATAAAACTGTACGCTTGGGGCTCCCAGTCTGCCCATTAATGTTGGTGTCATCAAAATTGTATGTTTTTATTCTGGGACACTTCGATGGCCAGATAAAGGAGTTAAGAAGGGTTTGGAGGGTTCTGATTGGTGCAGGAAGAAATGGCACTGGTATTGTACGGAACACATATAAGATGTGTGGAAGCAAAAACATTTTATTTAAAGCAATTCTACCATCCCATGAGACAAAGGGGTGATGTAAGTCTTTGGACAGTTGTTGAATTCTTTCTACAAGGTCTGCTAGCTTGGAATGTAAAAGAAGTTTTGTGGGTGATGTCAAATGAATTCCTAGGTAGGATAAGGATAAGTTTTGTGACCAAGAGAATGGTGATTGTTTTGAAATATGTTGTATAGTATGTTTGTCTAAACCTATTGCTAGGATAAACGATTTGCTATGATTTATTTTGTATAAGGATACAGCACTGAACTGGTCAAGAATGTGTTGTATACCAGTTAGGGATTGTTTAGGATTTGTTAGGGCAGTTATGACGTCGTCCGCATAGAGGCCAATTTTATATTCCGTGTCACCAATGGTTATACCTGTAAATTGAGAAGCGGAACAAGGCGGAACAAGACAGGGCGATAGTGGGCAGCCCTGTCTTGTGCCGTTCATAATATTGAAAGGATTAGATATTAAACCCGACAGCCATACCTTTGCGCTTCGAGTTGAGTATAGACTGAGGATAGCATTCAGATATATATTTGATATACCAAACTTACGCAAGACCGCCTCCAGGTAAGTCCAATGTACTCTGTCGAGCGCCTTCTCTGCATCCAAGGAGAGGAGCAGGGAAGGCATCTGCTTATGTTCTACCCATTGAATGATATCTATAAAATGCCGGGTCCCATCCGAGGTTTGTCTTCCGGGAATAAAGCCGACTTGGTCTATATGGATGAGATGGGGCATAACCAGGGAGAGACAAAGGGCTAGGAGCTTTGAGTAGAGTTTTGTGTCTGTGTTTAATAAAGATATGGGCCTATAATTTGCCGGGGATTCTGTTGATTTACCTGGTTTTGGGAGGGTCACTATTAGAGCTTCCAGAGATTAGCTGGGAATTTTCCCAGTTGAAGCGTATTGGTTTTATGTGGTACATAGGTGGGATGAGAGAGTGTCACCAAAATGTCTATAATATTCATTAGAGAGCCCATCCAGTCCTGGGGCTTTATGCAATGGGAGGGACTTGATAGCCTTATGGATTTCATCTTCAGTGAACCTGGCGGATAAGGATGTTTGTTTTGTGAGGGATAAAGAGGGAAGTTTTATGGATGAGTGGAAGGCATCACTTTTTTCGATATATGGTGGGGTGGTAGGTTCTGAGTCTTGTAAATGATATAGTTTAATAAAAAGATGCAAAAGTGTTGGCTATGTCTGAAGGATTAGTCATACATGTTCCCTAAGAGTTTAGAAGGAAAGGAATTTTTGTTTGGATTTGTTGCCTTTTGATCTGTCTGGCCAAGAATGCTCCAGATTTGTTACTTAAAGAGTAGGAATTTCGTTTTAGGCGTTTGACATAATGGTCAAACCTGTGTTGGAGGAGTTCTCCTAGTTTGCATCACTGTTCTCTAAGTGCGGTAGAGGTCATCTGATTGGGTGAGGATTTATTTATTTGTTTTAGACTTTTAATCTATTGTAGCATTGAGTCTAACTCGGCTGATTGTCGTTTACGCTCCTAAGCTCCAAATTTGATAAGAAGACCTTGTAGAATGGCTTTATGGACAAACCAGACTATGGATTGATCACTGATAGATTCACAGTTAATTTTGAAAAAGGTCTTAATCTCAGATTTAATTTGATTTTCAAATTGTGGGTTAGTTAAGAGAGATGAGTTCAGCCTCCATAGGGAATGATTGGTTGGGCGGGATTGGGGGAATAGTTTGAGAGATATAGGGGCATGGTCTGACCAGGTAATAAGACCTATGTGGAATTCTGAGGTTGCTAGCAAGGTTTTTTGTTTGTCAGAAAAGGGTCCATCCTGAGGGTAGGAACCATTGGCATGAGAGTAGAAGGTATAGTTGCGCTCGATGTCATGCATGCAGCTCCAGGGATCGTATAGGTCTTCATTATGAATAAATGAAGAGAGAGCTGATGATTTACGTCTGTCGGGACTGGTGGAGTCCAGAGTGGGATCTGGGATGTCATTAAAGTCTCCACATATGACTAACGGGGTGTTTTAAAATGGACTCAGTTTATTCCTAAAGTTAATGTAAAATTTTCGTTGGGCGGTGTTGGGTGCATAGACATTCACTAGGGTCAGTAAGTGATTGTCAATAGTAGCAAATAAAATTATAAATCTGCCTTCCTCATCTGTGTCTATGTGGTCTAAGACAAAAGATAATTTGGCGCTTATGGCTATCATTACCCCACGCTTTTTTGTTTTGGCGTTGGCATAAAAATAGTGGGAATATTTTTTGTGTGTACAGGATGGAGATTTAGTGCTGGAAAAGTGAGTTTCTTGAACCCATATTATGTCTGTGTTTTGGGAACATGTTTCCTTCCAGAGAAGATTTCTCTTAAATGGTGAATTGAGGCCTTTAATGTTGATAGATGTAATTGTGAGGGACATATTTTAAGGTTTGATGGCTGGTCTGTTGAAGTTGAACGAGACTATAGCACTAATTACAACGCAATAACGTAAAAACAAGATATCAAATTGTAGTAATAAGAAGCAAGGTATATAAACAGATAGAATTGAACATTAGAGAGACACTTAGTACACTGTAGTATGTGAATCACTTATTGTAGTATATGATTGTATGACAAGAACACCTAACACAAACAAAAAAAACAAGTAGTAAAATAAAGAGGTCAAGAAATACGTAACCTGAGAGGTATTGTAGAACTATGGTCAACTGAGTGTGCTTAGCATACTATTCAGTGGGGGGTAAAGTGGTAAGCGAACAGTTCATCGAGGCAGGATAATTCAATGCTGGGGACAAGTATCGTTGTGATGTTGGCTATCCATTGTCCACCTGTTTTGATTGTGGGTTTGAAGGCGATGAATAATTGTGGTGGTTGCGTGATGGGTAGCAGGCCCCAGTTGGTAAGCTTTTTGTAGCCATCTTTAGGGGATAGTATTTGGATGATTTTTTTGTTGGTAAGTTACCAATAATTTGGTGGGGTATCCCCAGTGGTAAGTTACTTTGTGCTACTGCAGGATTGATGTGACCGTAGCAAATGCCCTGCGCATCTCCATTGTGGCAGGTGATAAATCCGCAAAAAGGGATATCTTGGAGTAGGGAGCAGGAAGAGGTCTGAGTGCTCTGGCAGTTTATAAAATGTGCTCTTTTATGTGGAAAAAATGCACCCCGGCCAATACATCTCTAGGAGTGTCTGCAGGTAGGTCGTCTGGTTTTGCGATTCGATGTGCTCGGTCGAGGAGCATGTCACAGGAAGAAATATTATGGATTATAGTGGAGAAAAGTTTTTCTAGGTATTTTTTCAAGTCGTTAGGAGGTACTGATTTAGATTACCTCTAAATGGTGGTCATGTGCATCCAGGAGTTCATTGTGAGCTTTGCCCATTTCAGTTATATGTTCCTCCACTGCTGCGGATCTTTCTTCCAGGCAATCAAGCCTGTCATGTACTTGTGAGAGAGATGACTGTAGCTCTCTGTGTACATCTCTCTGCATTGTAAGCAGCATGGCTTTTAGCATGCTTTCTGATACTGGGTTGTCTGTAACTGGCATGGCAGCTAGTGCAGACATCTGAGGAGAGGTCAGAGATGCGGGTCTGAGGAGGCCCAATGGTGTTTTTTGGCCAGGGGGGTTTTGCTAGGGGAGTTGAATGGAGATGAGGCAATCCTCTTACCTCTGTCAGTTTGCGTGTCTGCAGGGTCAGGATTTGGGGGGGTAGGCTGTCCATCTCTTCTCCCCTCACCAGGAGCTCCGATTGTACTGGCTGCTGTGGTGCTGAGCTGGCCTCGTGCTGAGGCTGAGGGAGAAGTGCAGTCAGCGCCATTTTGGCCTGATTGTGGCTCCATGTGGCTGAAGTATTGCGTCAGGCCGCGCAGAGGTGGAGGAGGATTTTGCCTCCTAGACATGCCAGTGTGTCCCCGGTACTCTCCCCTCTCAGAACGAGGGAGAGGGGAAGAGATTGTTGCCGCTAGTAGCTTTGTATCGCTGCCGTGAAACGGAGCTCGGGAATCAAGCAGCCATCTCGATCCGCGGCTAGCCACAGATATATTTTGAATGTTTGCTTCAACCACTTCAGCCCCAGAAGGTTTCCCCCACTTCATGACCAGGCCCATTTTTGCGATACAGCACAGCAAAGTTTTTATTGAAAAACAGGTACATACAGTCCAAGAAGTCTTCAATTAAATTATACATAATAGCATATACAGGCGTATTTTCAGAAATAGAGTCAAGTTTATACAATAATATAGTTCCCACTATTAAACAATAAAAAAGAAATTACTGCATGTTTATCTTCCCTGATTCCTTCCCTCTGCCTTTAACCAACAGGAGCAATAAGCTTTATTCAAGTCTAATGCAGGGTGCACAATACTTTCAACCATTATTAAGGTGCAATAGTCTATCCATGACCAGGTCTTCCGGGGCAAGCCCAGGAGTGCCAAGCCATGGTTCCCAGAGTTTGTCATATTTACTTGAACATCCCCTGTGTTGGTATATCATTTTCTCCATTCTTATTATATTGCCTAGTGCAGTAACCCATTCCTTGACTGAGGGGGGCTTTTCAGATTTCCAGTGTACCATGATTAACTTACGGGCCACAAAAAGGGCTCTAGATAGAGCTTCTCTGACATGGGGTTCCCACTCCAGTTCATCTAACACAATCAAAATACAGTGTATAGGGTCCAGCGGAATTGAGACCCCAAACACTGCGCTCAACGTGTCCACCACCCCCTTCCAGTACACATGTAATCTGGGACATCTCCACAACATATGTATTAAATCTCCGTGGTCTCTCTTACATCTAGTATAGCAGGTTGGAGTGGAAAGAAGTCCCATATTATGTAACCTATGAGGTGTATAATACGTTCTCAAGAGTGTATATAGTTGCGTTAGTCTTTGCATTACATTCAATGAGCATATGGAAACTGACGCACTGCGTTATTTTAACTGGCAATTGTCGTGCAACGCTATACACAAATAAAATTCATGTCCTTTTTTTTCCCACAAGTAGAGCTTTCTTTTGGTGGTATTTGTTCAACTCTGTCGTTTTTATTTTTTGCGCTATACTGTAAATGAAAAAAAGACCGACAATTTTGAAAAATATATATATATATATATATATTGTTTACTTGATGCTATAAAATATATCTAATAAAAAAATGTAAAAAATCCCATTCTTAATCAATTTAGGCCAATATGTATTCTGCTACATATTTTTGGTAAAAAAATCCCAATAAATGTATATTGATTGGTTATAAAAGTTATAGCATCTACAAACTAGGGGATATTTTTATGAAATTTGTGTTTTTTATTTTTCTTACTAGTAATGGCAGAGATCAGCAATTTTTAGCGGGACTTCGACATTGCGGTGGACAAATCAGACACCTAATGCCGCGTACACACGACCGGACTTTATGGCATACTTGGTCCGGCGAACCGGAGTCCGTCGGACAATTCGATTGTGTGTGGGCTCCAGCGGACTTTTTTCCCCAAATGTTTGATGGACCTAGAAATTAAACATGTTTCAAATCTTTTCGACGGGCTCGAGTCCGGTCGAAAAGTCCGCTCGTCTGTATGCTAGTCCGACTGACAAAAACCGACACTAGGGCAGTTATTGGCTACTGGCTATGAACTTCCTTGTTTTAGTCTGGTCGTACGTCATCACGTATGAATCCGTCGGACTTTGGTTGATTGTGTGTAGGCAAGTCCGTTCATTCATAAAGTCCGTCGTAAAGTCCTTCAAAAAGTCCGCACGACAAAGTCTGCCGTAAAGTCCGCTCGTGTTTACACGGCATTACTGACACTTTTGACACTTTTTGGGGACCAGTGACACTAATATAGTGATCAGTGCTAAATAATATGCACTGTAACTGTGTTAATGACACTGGCAGGGAAGGAGTTAACATCAGGGCGATCAAAGGGTTAAGTGTGCTCCTAGCAGCTATCGCTGCTTCCGAACCTGCTGCTTGGCTCCTGCTGTGTCCAATCACAGTGGGAGCTGGTCACCAGTGGCGCACAACCTAGACCCACTGCACAAAATCACGTACCTGTAGGCAGTGGTGTCAGGGGGGAGGGTGGGAGGTGTGGTCCGCACGTGCTACAAGGGTGACACCATCCCAAGGGTGACATGGCTGTGCCTACCATGCATTCTCCTCTATCTCTCACTCCAGCTCTGCTGCCCAAGCCTGCCACTATCTGCTCTCCACCCGGGCGGCACGGCTGCACACTGTCCTCTCCTCTCCAGCTGCTGCCCAGGTGTTCCATCTACCTGAGCTGCCCAAGATGGTGCAGTAATGGGGGGTGTTGGCTTGCGATTGGGGGATGTCCTCTCCACCGCCTGTGGTGAGTTGTTGTGAGGGGGGGCTTGCTGATAAGGTTGGTTTTTGCTGCTGGACACAGCTATATTATATGTAAGGAGGTGGTTTGTTCTGGGGGGTCTGTACCAATGGAGTGGGGATGGTTTGTCTTGGGGGGTCTGTACTAATGGAGGAGGAGGGTGGTTTGTCTTGGTGGTGGGGAACTCTGTACCAATGGAGGGGGGTGGTTTGTCCTGAGGGGCGGTTTGTGTTATTGGAGGATGGGGCGGTTTGTCCTGAGCAGGGGATTTGTACTATTGGAGGAGGTGGGTGGTTTGTCCTGGGGGGGTGTGTACTATTGGAGGAGGGGGGCGGTTTGTCCTGAAGGGGGTCTGTACTATCGGAGGAGGGGAGTGGTTTTTCCTGACGGGGGGTCTCTACTGATGAAGAGGATCTGTACTGAGGAGGGGGGTCTATACTGAGGGGGAGGTCTATACTGAGGGAGAGGGTCTGTACTGACGGAGGGGGGTCTGTACTGAGAGGGTCTATAATAATGGAGGGGATCTGTACTGAGGAGGGGGAGGTCTATACTGAGGGTGGTCTATACTGAGGCTGGGGGGTCTATACTGATGGAGGGGGGTCTGTACTGCGGGGGGTCTATACTGATGGAGGGGGACTGTACTGAGGGGGGTCTATACTGATAGAGGGGGTCTATACTGAGGGAGGAGGGTCTATACTGATGGAGGGGTTTATACTTAGTGGGGGGGCCTGTACTGAGGGGGTCTATATTCATAGAGGGGGTCTATACTAAGGGAGGGGGGTCTATACTGATGGAGGGGGGTCTGTACTGAGGGGGTCTATACTGATAGAGGGGGTCTATACTGAGGGAGGGGGGTCTATACTGATAGAGGGGGTTTTTGCTTAGTGAGGGGTCTATACTGATAGAGGGGGGTCTATACTTAGTGGATATATATTTAGGAATTCTTTTAATCAGTACAATATGAGGGTATAATTTTGCTCATCAATATCATATACAATTATTAAATATGGATAAATGTTTTACTCTTGTAGATACTGTGAGTACTTATTCATGTAGGTAAAAACACATGGGTATGTATGTAGACATAGTCACTATATATATGTCATTAACAACAAAGATTGGGATACTTTTGAAATATCTGCAAAAAAGGAATCTGATATTTCTTTGAGTTGCTTATCATGGACTTGGCCAGTCTGACTGACTGACTATTTAGCCAGTTTATCTGGATAAACAACTCTTGGAGTCTTCTCAATAGTCTCTGTCCACAGACAGGGGTTTCATATGGAGAACAGTCAAGTGTTTGTATTGTTAACTCATCTTAGTGGTATCAGGTCTTTTATCTAACCAACCAGAACATGTAATTATCTTTGGTTTTTTGGTTTCGAGCTTTGCAAACAGTTTGTGTATAGTGTTTAACCACTTTGCTACCCGGCTATTGTAATATGACGTCCACAGATGGGATCTTCCATCCTGGGTGGACGTCATATGACGACCTGGGCTTCCCGGCCGCCTAGGGGGCGCGCGCACACGCCGCGTTGCTCGGGACCCGGTGCGTGTGCCCGGTGGCCGCGATGTCTGCCGGGCACCCGCGATTGCCCGTTAACCGGGCCGGACCGTGGATCTGTGTGTGTAAACACACAGATCCACGTCCTGTCAATTGAGAGGAGACCGATCTGTGTTCCCAGTACAGCGGAACACTGATCGGTCTCCTCCCCTTGTACGTCCCCGCCCCCTACAGTTAGAATCATTCCCTAGGAAACATATTTAACCCCTTGTGTCCCCCTAGTGGTTAACCCCTTCACTGCCTGTCACATTTACACAGTAATCAATGCAATTTTATAGCATTGATCGCTGTATAAATGTGAATGGTCCCAAAAATGTGTCAAAAGTGTCCGATGTGTCCGCCATAATGTCGCAGTCATGAAAAAAAAATCGCGATCGCCACTATTACTAGTAAAAAAAATAAATAAATATATTTTTTTTAAAAATGCCATCAATCTATCCTGTATTTTGTAGATGCTATGACTTTTGCGCAAACCAATCAATATACGCTTATTGCTATTTTTTTTACCAAAAATATGTAGAAGAATACGTATCGGCTGAAACTGAGGAAAAATTTTTTTTTTTTTTTTTTTTTTAAATTGGGATATTTATTATAGCAAAAAGTAAAAAATATTGTGTTTTTTTCAAAATTGTCCCTCTTCTTTTGTTTATAGCGCAAAAAATAAAAACCGCAGAGGTGATCAAATACCACCAAAAGAAAGCTCTGTTTGTGGGGAAAAAAAGCCGTCAATTTTTTTTTGGTACAATGTCGCACAACCGCAAAATTGTCATTTAAAGTGCGACAGTGCTGAAAACTAAAAATTGGCCTGGGAAGGAAGGGTGTGAAAATGCCCTGTATTGAACCGGTTAAGGATGTGTGATTCATTAATAGTTGGGAAACAGCTGAAGTTATTGTGACCCTTCTTCACCTTTTTCTCATGGGACTCATAACATATAAAAATTAAAAAGATATTATTTCTTCTCAAAAGATCTAACAAGCCTAAACAGAAGAATCAGGTATCACATATGCATTCGTTCATTATTCCAATCTTGGTCACTGTAAGTATGCATAATATATAGTTACTGTAGTTCAGGAGTTCAGATTTAATTATGCCCAAGTACAAACACTTATTTACTATGTATGTAGGTACCTATGGCTAGATAGATAGATAGATCAGAGGCCACCAGCCCAGATACAAGTTCCAGAGAACACTGACAAAATTCAGACTCAGTCTAGGATTATTTTTTTGAAGATTTATTGCAGTGTACTTGAATAGGATAGAGGGATGCAAGTGCAGGATACTCCAAAATACACACAGGTATTAAAGGACAGGTTTTTAAGAAATGTCCTTCAGTAGCAGTATTGCTGGAGGTAGAAGGGACAGCAAGCTAGCCTGGGACTCTGAAAGAGCAGTTGCAGTCCTTGTAGCAACCTCTAGCATCTAACCCACAAAGCACAGGCACACCTGGAGCTCTAGGCGAAAGGATCCTACTCACAATTTCCAGAGACAGCTTTTCAACCAGCCTCCCTGCAACACTCTTCAGTGAAAGGGGTTCTTCTCCAGCCAAGCTTCCTAAGGTAGTATTCTCCAGGGAGTGTCTTTAAGCCTAGGATGTTTGAGTCCTCAGCCAAGTACATGCTCCGGCCTACCAGCAACCGCTTTTCACAGGCTGCCTGCCAGAAGCAGAGCCCCCAGGAGGAGAAACTCTGAACAGATTCTCTTAAACATTTATCTTCTCCTGAGCCAAACCTTCTGGGTACCTCCTCCCACGAATTGGCTGAGGTCAGATAAATATTCATAGCCCAAGATTGATCCAGAGGCAGGCAGGAGCAGTCAACCCTCAGGTTTAGGGACAGATCTGACCAGGCCTAAAAAAACAAATTTCTACTTAGCTGGATACAGTAGAGCCAAAAACGAAATTTTTCCAGTCATGCATCCACACCCCCTCCCCTCCTTAAAAACTGGCCATGGCCTCATGGTGCTTTACCATCACCTAGTAGTGAAAGTGAATAGTGCAACCACACAAAGTCATACATTTTACCTGACTACACTGAAGTGCTATTTAGTTTGACAAGTTTCTCTTGCAGAAAAACAGAAAGAGCAGATCATATCTAAATTAAAACAGTGCAACCAGCACACAGTAATAGAACAGTAGTCCATGTAACAGTTTCTCTTAGTCACAAGCTTGTGACTAGGCTTATCCTTGGGAAAAACATACAATGTCATGGAACAAAACGGAAAAAAACAAAAAATCATAGCAAATGATGGTAAATACACAAGTCCAACAGGCTGTTGCAAGGGAAGAGAGTCCCTCTGCAAAGTCCAATTTGAGGTAGCATAATGTGACATAACATTTGTTAGGTTGGGAAACAGTTCAGTTCCTAAGGTGTACAGAGCAACCAGCAGTCAGTTGTAACAGGTTTGGTAGGGCATATACAGTACCTTATATTTGTTAGTCCAGGACCTGGACCATCCTCCTATCTGGATCCCAAACATTGGTGACCCCCCCAGATAAGCATCCTCATAACTACTGTTCCCAGGGGCTCACCTTCCAATATGGTACACACTGGCTCCTCCAGCACACAGACAACAGATGCAGCAACAAGCACCAGCTTCTCCATAACACAGACAGCAGATGCAGCAGACACAACCTCCAGTGTGAAGGGAGATGCAGACAGACAAAGTTTTCCAGCAGTAGTCCTTCCTCTGCTGTGGACATAACCAATAGTCTTCCGTCCGGGTCCTGAATACTCTCAGGCTCTGTCAAGTGTAGCAGGGGTGACAGAGGCATGTGAAGCCTCATACCTCTCTGCCACATGGTGAGTGAACTCTTGTGCCTCAGTGCAAAAGCTTATACTACAATCTACATGGAAGATGCTGGGTAGTAGGTTCCTGGGTAGGAGGTCCAACAGCATCTCACTGTAATGCCCACAGCGACTCCCTGATTCCATTACCAAACAATAACCAAAGAAGCTTCTTCTCCATCCCTTCTGGTCCCAAACTTCTCCTGTTAGCTTTCACTGCTAGATTAGCAGTGCAGAGACTGCTAGTCACACCAGATATGGAGTGAGATTTGGTGATGTGACTATTGCTTACTGTATTTCTTTGAGGAGTGTCTGACATGAAGAAGCAAAGTCCTGCCTCCACCAAAGCCAGCTGCCTCCACACAAAGACGGAGTGCAAAACAAGGAACTAAAAAATGAACATCCAACTGAACCATAAAGGTTGCCAACATCCCTCAGATGAGAAATAAAGAGGGTACCCCCAAAAGAGTGGGACTTTAACGGCAACAAAAAATAAACAATAAAAAGATATATTGAAGTTCAATGTACAATATAACATAATACATTCAAAAAGAAACGCAATATACACAAATACAAAACCACTAAAAACAATGGTGTCGATAGTAGTGATTCACATAAGTTGTCCAGACGGCCCGACGTGTTTCGGGACTATAAAGGCATCCCTTCACCAGGGGCAAGTCATAGAACAGGATCACACTGTACAATGAAATCAGAATTGAACAAATTAAGTAAAATACTACATAAATAGGTCTAAACAGCTGCTTTGAATAGGAAACATACAGCATAATAATCGCATAAAAGGAACATACCCAATGAGGGTCACCATAAAAGTCTCACTGCTGGAGTAGTGGCAGCACCTGTATCGTGAAACAACCACCCCAGTGTCCAGAGGACAAAGAGATAGGTAGTGGGTCCACACTCAACCACACTGATCCACCCAAAATGCACTGACCGAAAGAGCCCACACGTGAGATATCAAACTGCGGTTTCACTACAGTATGTAGCTTCAATTCAAGATATATGGGACAATGCTCAATAGCAGTGTGGTTTAATAGATAAAGGACATAATTTCTGTAATTGACTGTGTGACTGTCACTAAATCCTACCTCCATCAAATCCACTAGAGAATTGAAGATAGCTTGTAACCTACAAGGGAGAATGTATGGGTAACCTCTTCAGTTCAAATTTATCCACATATATCCAATGAGATGTAATCTACATTGAAACAAAGAGAGCATAAAAGGGTAACTAACCAGATGGAGAGTTAAATCAAAAAAGCCTCATATTAGAAAAAATCTATATAAGTAAATACTATGGTCTATATAGGTAAATGCTACGATCTATCAAAAAGAGGGGGTACCTAAAAAATGCCCCTCATAGGGTCAGCACCAACCTTAACGTGATCAAATTGCAGTACAGCAGTTCCGAGTGCCATAAACAACCGTCCCATTCTCCACCATCCAGAGCAGTGACAGCGCAACTGCGTCTGACACTGCTCTTAAATGTACTACCAATGGTGGCATGTGACACAATGCCGCCATGTGTCAAGCGCCACTACGTCATGATGTAAACGCATACCAGACCACAAAAGCTGCCCAGATCTAGTGGATATCTACCGTGCATGTGCAGGATGAAGTGTAGGAAGACCTAGAAGCCCCGGTTGCGTAGCAACCCAGCAACAATAGGTTTACACAGTTTAAAACGGAAAACCACATAATCTATCACAGGTAAACTTCCATATGGGGGGAGATCCTTTTATTTCAGCACACGCATCTAACATGAGGCATCCCAACGATCATGCCAGGGTGATCCTAAAAGAAAAGCACTGCGGAGAGGCATCCTACAGCAAAAGCCCACCAACGCATGTAAGTGGCCAAGGAGGCGGAAGGAAGCCGGGTGAATACCAAAGGCATCCCAGTGGAATGGCCGCCTATAACTGAGCCACAAAAGTCGGCCCCCAAAACACTGGGAGGCCCCCATATGCCGGGCGGGATAAGAGGGGACCCGTAAGAGAGATGTCATATGATCCGCAACAGCCACCAACAATCCGAACAGGGAGACTTCTCAGTCAGAGAACCAAGAAAGGGTGAAGGAAAAAAATTACAGATGTCAATAAACAGAAGATAAGTTATATATATATAATCACAAAGCAAAATTCAAAAAAATAAAAATAAAAATAAATATGATTATAAAACATGGTCAATAAGTAGAACATACAGTATCTCCAGAATAAATGTCAATCACAGGGGAGCAGTTAAGAGGTGTTAATCACAGAGAACAAAGAATATAGAGGCAAGGAAAGGAAAAGAAAAACGCACGTTGGGAACGAAAATGAAGGAGAAGTGTCTAAATCTTTCTCGCATCCACCCGAGGAGAAACCTTCCAATAATGGTCTATAACTAAGCTGTTCATTAAGCCCTGGGGGTGAGGTTGCCCCAAGGTCCGCAATCCAACGGGCCTCCCACTGCAAGAGGACCTTGTTCCAATCCCCACCCATTGGGCTTGGATGGACTCTATCCAGGATCAAAAACTTGATCCTGGGGAATCTCCCCTGGTGCTTGTTGATAACATGTCTCCCAAGGGGGAGCTCTGGATTAGCCTTTTTATATGTCTTGAAGCTCATTTATTCTTCCCCACATAAAATTATTGACACTGACATGTGAGAAGATATACCACCCCCTCGGTTTTACAGTCGAAAAAGTGGTGAGGTCTGTATGGTCGTCCATTGGGGAGTATAATGTCCTGCCTGGTATTGACATATAGGGCACCCACCACAAGTGAACGTACCCATTCTCTTGC
The DNA here is from genome assembly GCF_042186555.1 of Aquarana catesbeiana. Taxonomy (NCBI): domain Eukaryota; kingdom Metazoa; phylum Chordata; class Amphibia; order Anura; family Ranidae; genus Aquarana; species Aquarana catesbeiana. The sequence goes on from NC_133326.1 coordinate 335,670,741, forward strand.
ATGGGTCCTTCCGAAACTCACCCACAAATTCACTTTGAACCAATTGGCCCTTCAGTGAAAATGCGCGTTGATATGTAATCGCAGGACTTTTGGATAGATGGAGGCTAAGTGTAGGATCTGCATGCAATAGGTGCCAAAACTTACTGAAAATTGATCTGACGGCTTAATGTTGATTGTTGTACTTTGTAATCATTCTGACAATCTGAGGATCATCAGTTTTCCTCTTATGACAAAACAATAGCTCACGCCTAGTCTGTCCATTGGCCCTCCTAAAGGCTTTCTTCAAAGCGGTATGAGAGTACCCTCTCAACAAGAGCCTATTTCTCAGAGCATCCGCTTCCTGTAGAAAGGACTCTTGACTCGAGCAATTCCGTTTAAGTCTCAAATATTGACTATACGGAATTGCACGAAGGAGAGGCTGAGGGTGTGAGCTGAAGGCATGCAATATAGTATTCCCTGCTGTGGACTTACGGTAAAGTCCACTCGAAAGACTCCCATCCTTATTTTTGGTTATGGTGGTGTCCAAAAAAGTAACACTGGTCTCACTGTAAGTTACAGTAAACTTGAGATTGAATGTATTTTGATTCATTGCAGAAATGCATTTCTCCAGCTCCACCACAGAACCCTCCCATAGTACCAGGATATCATCTATGTAGCGGAACCAAGCCGCTACATGATGAGTGTGGGATTTCGCAGATTCATCAGCCAGGAAAGATTGCTCCCATTCCCCAGGTACAGGTTCGCGTATGATGGGGCACAAGATGCCCCCATTGCCATGCCCTGCACCTGAAGGAAGTGGGAGCCATCGAAAGAGAAAACATTATAGTGGAGTATGAATTCCAACACCATAATGATAAATTCATTCAGTTTTTTATCATCTCTGTGTGTCTGGGAAATTATATGTCTAATGGCAGCTAATCCCAGATGGTGAGGGATAGAGCTATATAAAGCTTCTATATCAATGGCTACCAGTAGAGCTTGTTGGGATATATGCAGACCCTCCAGACTTTGTAGGAGATGGATCGTATCACGCACGTAAGAAGGTACATTCTCAACAAATGGTCTAAGGTGTGTGTCAACATATAAACTCAGGTGTTCCGTAATAGCACCATTTCCAGATACCATTGGTCTCCCCGGCAGTGATAACAAATTTTTATGGAGTGCAAAATAAGGGATGATAAAGTCAGTATGAGAAAAGTTCAGCTGCACACACAAAACTTCTGACTAGTCCTTTGTCTTAAAAAATGTGTGCAAATGGTACACAAAGAGCCTATAAAAATTGCTAAAGGGTCATAGATCTTCATGGAGTATAATGACCAACAACAGACAAGTACAAACACCCAAATATAGCATATTGAAATATTGCTAGGACAGAATGAAATGTGAACTTTTTTTGGTTTTGTTTTTTTTCAGGGCGAAAAGACACTTAGAGACAAAACATTACTGTTGATGATGTGAAATAGGAGATTGGATGAGGTCATGTTGTGACATTGGCTATTTCAATCTCCCCAGAGGAAGGTGGAATGTTTGCAGAAGAGAATGAAAGTGTGGGTGGTGGTGTCTAATGTGGGTAAATTGTGGTGGTTGAGAGTAGTGCTGGTGGTTGAGAGTAGTGCTGGTGTTGTGTACGTTGTGAGGAAAGGAAAAGATATGTGCATCAGAGGAGTGTAGTGATGTACGTATGGTCTAGAAACTATTCCTGATGGTGGTATGAAAGACTGTTAAGAAATAGAAGAGGAAGAGGGGATGAATGCGCAAATGAAGCCTATGACCCCGGTTTGCATTTGCAAATAAACTTCCTTTGGGACTTTTTTTTTTTTTTTTTTAATTGTTTATTTAACGTTTATGCATGACAAATATGATGGCATTAATATCACAGTCGGTAATAGTAATGAGCATCAACACTGTCAATTAAGGATTCACAATCTTAAAACGTTTTAAAAAGTCTGTAAGATAACCTGCGATACAGCTTCAAGATTGCTAACATAGAACAAGGAAAATGTATGATTTCTATATAAGCAATTCTAAGGTAATAATATTACATGTCTTTATATGAAATTGAGAAATCATTGGGAAGAACCAAAGGAAACAAAAGGGTACATTTGATAATAACCAAAGGAAATAAGAGTTAGAGATTTCTGTGTATGTCTAAGAATTCAATTAATATAATTTGCCTTGGTATTATATTCAGAATCATCCCATGGTTGCCATATAAGAGAACATTTCTGTATGGAATCATCAACAATGGCAGTTAAATGTTCCATTCTGCGAATGTCCGCTAAGGTTGATAAGGTGTGCGAGAGAGTGGGGGGGGGGGGGGGGTAGAGGAAAGCAAGAGTCTAGGAATGGTTTTCTTAGCTGCTTGGAAGGGGAGTCCTAATAAAAAGTGCATAGGGTCTAAGGGTATGAAGATTCCCAACAGCTTCTCTAGTAGGATTTGGATCTGCACCCAAAATTGGAAAACTAATGATCATTCCCAGAAAATGTGAAAATGGGAGCCTACTGCCTTGTTGCATCTCCAACATATTTGGGAAATTGACGAATTGTATACGTGTAGTCTTTCCAGGGTTTTATACCAAAACAGAAGAACTTTGTAGGCAGTTTCTTAGTGAGATACACAACGGGAGTTTTTGGAAGTGGAGTCCCAGATACTTCCCCAGTCTAGCAAAGATATATCATGTTGAAGGATCTGTAACCACTTTTTCATATAGTAGTGAGTATCTACTTTTAGGGGAATGGCTTCATGTAGTATTTTATAAATGGTGGATATTAATTGCGGTTCATAGGGACCCTCAGCACAAAGCATTTCAAATTCTATAAGTTTATCTAAAGATAGGGTAGGGGATTTGGTAGAAAAGAAGTGTCTGATTTGTAGATAGGAGTAAAATATTGTTTTGGGTAATTGGTGCTGTTTTTGAAGGTCATCAAAGGATAATAAATGTCTTGTAACTGGATTGACTATCTGCCGCAGATGAAAAATCCCGGCCTCAGTCCAATGTGCCATACGGTCATAAGACAAACTATCCGGAATGTGGAAGATTGAAAAGAATGTTTATGAGCGGTGAGCATGGAGAAGATAGGGAATATTTAGTGGAGCACTTCTTCCAAATTGCTAATGTAAAGAGCATTGGGGCTAGGCAAAGACTTCTCAGCTGGGGCATATATTTGTCGGTGGACGGCCATAGCATGTAACATGGGTGTACTGAAGAAGTTATGCTCATTTCAATATCGGCCCATCTGTTTGGAGCTTTTCTGTTGGTCCATGAAGTAAGGACCCTTAGATGTGAAGCGTAATAATACTTGATGAAGCCTGGGGTGCCTAGGCCTCCCTTAAGCTTACATGTCATGACCACTGAGCCCGCCACTCTATGAGAGGCATTGTTCCATATAAAACGGAGGCTTCTCCTTTGAAGATTTTTCAACTGAGACATAGGGATTGCCACTGGGAGCGTCTCAAATAAGTACAATAGTTTAGGAAGAATTTAGATTTTTAGGATATTTATACGTCCAAGAAGAGAGATGGGCAAAGCGGTCCATTGGGTCAGCAAGCGATTAATTTCTTTGAATAGGGGGGAGTTTGGAGAAAAAAAAACTGCGCTAGTCCGAAAAAACACCAAGGGTGGACAAAACCCCCAAAAAGCTGCAATTAATGTGAGATAAACACAAACAAAAATAAAAAGGATAAAATTGCGCTAAAGTCCACAGTGAAAAAATAATAAATGAATAAATGATTGTATGAAAAAGTCCCAGTATAGCACGAACGATGTAGATGGTAGTTCACCAATCTATCAAATCAGCATAAACTTAACACCATGTGAAATGCAAGCTTACCAGATAGCAAGCCAAATCTCGCAGATGGCCGTAACCCCAGCCTGGGTTGTAGATCTTGTAATTTGGATCAAACACGTGTAAATTCGCTCAAGACAGGTATCGATATATATCAAAAAAATATACAATATGGCATAGTGTGATACTGTAAAGACTATATATTGTGCACGATAGAAACAGAGTGCCTTAACATCATGACCAAGAAATGACAAAATGCCACCTTCGTGAAAAGAACAAACTTATGTGACCCGTCACCACACAGAAGGCCTCCTTACCAAACGCTGGGAGAAAACAGGCAGATGTCTCCTTTTAGAGGCAGGATGTCAGCTGTATCCAAATTGCACTTTAGATGTTAAACCCTATTGGCGCTCACAGCATGGAATCAAAGGGACCGTCTGACCGTAGATGCCAATGGTTAGTGACCCAAAGGGAGATATAACACACTATAGTGTAATATCATCATTACTTGTTTAATAAAAGCCAGAAATACACTTACACAAACGATAAAAACTTCAAGCATAAAACGTAAGCCAGCCGGCAAATTCTGAAAGCTCCCGTCCTCCTCGACGAGACGAGCGTGGTGAGTCAGCACGTACCTCCTCAGACGCGTTTCGTCATAGCTAACATTCTCAATGGGGAAGTTTGCTTGATATAATGTGGAGTAAGAAGCTGTGATTTGGATACCTAAGTATTTCAAGGATGTAGAGCTCCAATGGTATTTATAATTCTGTTGGAGGATGGCCAATTGAGATGGTGTGATATTTATGGGAAGAGCTTCTGTTTTGGTAGTGTTGATTTTGAAGCCAGAGATTTCACTAAAAGAAGTTAAAATTTTATGGAGTGAAGGTAGGGATGTGTGTGGGTGAGTGAGCGTTAAAAGAATATCATCTGCAAAAAGAGACAATTTGTAATCCCTCTGACGCAGATGTACTCCTGCGACAGAGGGGCATTCATGAATCGTCGAAGCTAAGGGTTCCAAACTGAGAATGAAGAGCAGAGGTGACAAAGGGCATCCCTGTCTAGTACCATTAATAAGAGGGAATGATGGAGATAGATAAGATGAGAGTTGTACTTGGGAGGTAGGGTGGGAGTATAAGGATCTAAGAGCCTGTACAAAGGAACCTGAAAATCCATATTTGGACAGAATCGCAAACATGAAGGGCCAGCTAAGGTGATCAAATGCTTTCTGTGCATCTAGGCTCAGTATCACTGTGGGGGCTTTAGTTCTAGTAAGCAGGTCGATAAGATCTATTGTACGCCTAGTATTATCACCTGCATGTCTCATGGGGACAAACCCAATCTGGTCTTTATGTATCAGGGACGGTAGAATTTTCGAATGTCTATTTGCCAGTGTTTTGGTAAAGATTTTGTAGTCTGAATTGAATAGAGCAATAGGACGATAATTGTCAGGGACAGATGGGTCCTTATCTGGTTTGGGTATGGCTATAACATGGGCATGAAGAAATTGGGGGTGAGGTAGGGTACCCTTAAGTACAGAGGCATATAGGTTTAACATATGTGGGGACAATGTTGGGAGGAAGGTTTTGTAATAGGAATAAGGAAGTCCATCAGGGCCTGGAGTTTTATGTAGGGGAAGTAGTTTAATCACTTCAGCTAATTCTTCATCAGTGATGGGTGCGTTCAATGAGGAACGCTGGTCTGGAGACAATTGTGGAAGCTGCAAAGACGATATAAAGGATTCAAACTTTTTTTGTGTGAACTGGGTCAATGGATCAGAGCTCAAATAATTATATAATTTGTCATAAAAGTCTCCAAAAACCTTAGACATGGATTGAGGGCAATAGGTGGGATTTCCATCTGATTGTGTAAGATGATCAGGGATGGAGAGGTTTGGGAGCAGTTTCAACCTGTTTACTAGCATTCTGTGTGGTTTGTCAGCAAATTCATAAAACTTCTGTCTTGACCATAAAATGGATTTGGAGATTTTATTTATATCTAGGGATTTGATTCTATTACGAACAGATACCACCTCCCGTAAACGGGCAGTTGTGGAGGATTGAAGCCAGTGCATCTCCGCAGAGCGTAGTTGAGTCAAGAGTTCTGATTTTTGTTGACGCAAGTCTCACTTCCTGCGTGACCCAGCAGATATGCACTCGCCTCTAAAGAAAGCCTTGTGGGCCTCCGACAATATGGAAGTGTCCGAGACAGAACCTTCATTGAGCTGGAAGTATTCAGACAATTTTGTTTGAAGTTGCTGTTTAATAACCTCATTTCGCAAGAGAGACTCGTTAAGTCTCCAGTGACATGTCTTGGGAAATGCGGTATGTAAAGATAAATCTAAAGTTATAGGTGCATGATCGGCCCATGTGATGGGACCGATTTCAGAGGCAACTAATTGGGATAGCAGGGGTGCGGAAAGTAAGAAGTAGTCAAGGCGAGAATACCCTTTGTGTGGAGGGGAGTAAAAGGTATATTGTCTACTAGTGGGGTGTTTCACTCTCCAGGAATCAAACAAATTATGGGTGCGGATTAATTTGCGAAAGGAAGTGGATAACCTATAGGCCTGAGCTGGGGGGGTGTTTTGAAAGAGATTGTGTCTATCTTTGTTGGAGGACATACACATATTGAAATCTCCTCCAACAATTGTAAATGGGTGAGGGAACCTTGCAATTCCTCAAGAACTATAGTGAGGAATCCTATCTGTCCAGAGTTGGGTGCGTAAACATTAACTAAGGTGAATTTTATCTTTAGGTGGACACAGTTCAGGATGACAAATCACCCTTGGGGGTCCAATTTTGAGTCAGTCTTATAGGACAGGAGCATTTGATCAGGATTGCTACACCTGCCTTCCCGGAGGGGTTGGAGGCCAAAAAAGTGTTAGGAAACAATTTGGAAGCAAACTTAAAGTGCGTCTCCTGAACCATGACCACATCGGCTCCAGAGGCTCTGAACTCCTTCAAAGCTAGCCAGCATTTGTGAATTGAGTTCAAGCCCTTCACGTTACATGAGAAGATCTTCAGAGCCATGAGGAGAATGTGAATTGTACATCAAACGTAATCTTAATAACAGACACTAGCATTGTTAACCAAAAATTTACTCAATAGTATGTTTAAATATTTCTCAATTTTCAAGAAGACAGTGAGCATATAATTGTTAACAGAAACAACAGAAAATGATAGGAACATAATCAGGCCAAAAAAGGGCCCGGAGTTAAAAAAGAAAAAAGAAAAAAGTGCAAAAATTGCAAAAAATTCAAAAAATAAAGGAGAAAAAACATTTTGAAAGCCTGAAGGTGAAAAAACCCTCAGGAGGCCTTGGCTGACAGCCATGGGCCTATAGAGGAGCATGTCGGTCAGCAACATGGACGGAGCGGAATCCGTTCCCTCTAGAAGAAAAAAGAGTCATAGTTTCAAACATTAAACCTGGGGTTCTAGGGGAAAAAATAAAAAGAGAGAAGCATCCATACAGATCGAAGACCTGAAGTCCACAAACTGGATCAACTGGCGGGAAACAAGAACAACGAGAACAGGGTTAGGGAGAGCCCTCCCTGCAGTCACCGGGGGACAGCCGTCAAAGTCCCGGTGTACCGACTGAAATTGTGAACGAAAGCATTGAGGAGATTCCCCTCAGTAGGTCGTTGAGGTGTGGAGAAGTTTCTTTGGCGTCTCTGACGAACCGGGGTCCAAATCGCCGCAGGAGGCTGGAGAGGTGCAGGAATCAGGTTTAAAGGCGGTGGTGGAAGATCTTCTTCAGGGATAGGCGGCAATCCCAAGTTGCGGACAAAGGCTTCACATTCGTGCAAGTCTCGTATTGAGTATTGCGTGCCATCTCTGGAGGCAGAGGGACAAAAGGGGAAACCCCATCTGTAAGGAACTTGATGTTGTTGCAGGTGCATGGTTATTGGCCATAAGTTGCGCCTTTTGGCTAGAGTAATGGGGGATAAGTCACTGAAAATTTGAAGTTTAGCACCTTTATACTCAATGTGATTTTTATTTCGCGTGGCCATTGTGAGAGCTTCTTTGCTATCATAATAGTGGAAGCGAGCTATTATTTCTCTCGGATTGGAACCACGGGGTGGTTTCGGAGCTAGTGATCTGTGGGCCCTGTCTAGCCACCAATCGATGTCTGGGATATGTGGGGCTATGGTGACAAACAGGTCTAAAAGATAGGAACGTATTTCCTTGTCGGGAACTGTTTCAGGGATTGCACGGATCCTCACATTTTGGCGTCTCTCTCTGTTCTCCAGGTCTTCCTGCTGTAATTGGACCTGGAAAACAGTATGTTTGAGTGTCACATTATCTTCCTCAAGCACATATTTCACTAATTCATCAAACTTGGATTCTAGGGTGTCCGTACGATCGCCAAGTTGGTCGATTTCCCCTCTTAGCTCTTGAGCCAGTTTCCCTACTGCTACTGTAAAGTTGCGGGTCAGATCTTGTAGCAGGGCCTGCAACTTTAAGGCCAGTACTGCAACTGTAACTGAACTGTCTGGTTCTGTCCCCTGGGGTGAAGGATTATAGTATGGGGTACCTGATAACATTGCAGGATGATCAGCAAGGTGATCTGCGACGTGGTCTGTCATAGCCTTGGAAGTGCTGAGATTAGTTGAAGCCGTGGATTGCGGCTTGTGTGAGGTTTCCCCCTTTTGTTGTGCAGAGTGGGGTATCTCTCAGGTTAGGGAGTTGTGAGCTGAGATGTCCGGCATAGATGCGGGCAAATCTGCCGTTTGGTCCGTGGCGATCGACGCAGCCTTCCGACTAATCAAGGCCGGGGATTGCGGCCTATACAGGTACTTCTCCATGCTCTGTGCCGGCTGGGAAGTCGGAGGTGGATTAAACCCTTGATAGATGTGCCGCTGGGATCCGATTTTCCCCATGAGGTGCCCGGAAGGTTCCGGGAGCTTTTGAGATAGATCCTGGGTCTGTGTATGCTGATGTAGCTGAGCAGGATCAGTATTTAGAAGGAACGGGTCCGGAGCTTATCTCTCAAGAGTCCGCCATCTTGCCCGCTGCGCATGCGCCCCCTTTGGGACTTTTTTGACAAAGCCAATCAAGGCTCTTGAGAGTGAATCTGAGGTATACGGCAGCATTCTGTCAGACATGTTTAACATTATGTCTACCACCTTGTGGGCCTACAAATTGTCAATGGGACATAAATGCTGGGCTGGACCTGGTGTCCCCTCCTTCTCAGGTACAGATGTTGCACATGAGGAGTTCCTTGCAGACGTTTGTGTTTCTCGACAAGGCAGCTTTTTTTTTCATGTTGGCCTCTTCTTTTAATGCTGCTTCCCAACTGTTTTCAGTGCTGTAAATGAAAAAAAAAATTGCATTTGAGCATCCACATTTCACCTATTTTTAAAGAATCAAAGATAATAGCAGAAGTTAGTTTATTTCCTCATTTTCACAATTGGCTGCAGAAACTCTAGTTCCCAGGAGTGCATGTATTCTATTGGTGCTCCAGGATCTGTTGGATCTGCAGGCTCCTCAATTTTCTGAGAGCCTTTAACCACTTGACTCCGGAAGGTTTTCCCCTCATGATCAGAGTATCAGCGTTCTGCTGCTTTAACTGGCAATTGCTCGGTCATGTAATATTGTACCCAAATTCAATTTGTATACTTTTTCACACTTTTTTAATGTATTTCATCACCACTGGGTTTTTTCTTTTTTATTATATAAACAAATTTCTGTTACAAAACATCCAATAAAATTTCTTCATAAATTTAGGCCAAAATGTATCCCGCTACATGTCTTTGGTAAAACAAAAATCCCCAAAAGTGTATATAATAATTGGTTTATATGAAACTTATAGCTTCTAAAAACTATGGTATATATACTAGAATTTACACAGCTTTTATGCAGCTCTGACTTTTTGACTGTGGCATCAGTGACGTCATTTCCGGTGATTCCGGGACCCAGAAGTCATTGTGAGGAGGCCATCTGCCATTCTGTTTCATATCTTAATCTACATGTTATTACCAAGTGCCATTTTTGTAAGTGTAGTGATGTGGACTACAGTCATAACATGGTACAATTCCTCATCATTCTTTACCTATAGAGATATCCCTTTAGTGCTGGGCGCCATTGACTGTCATCACATCTGTGAGCCTGACCTGAAAGGATTGTGGGATTAGTAGTCTTTCAGGTTGGCGTTTCCTTTGAGTGATATGACATCTGGACAACACATCCCAGGGATCCTTGCTACAAACCAAAGAGACTCCTGGGAGGAACTATAAAACGGTCCAGAGATCCACACCATGCTCTCTTCTTCCTGGGCCTTGCTGTGGGCACATCTCCCTGTACAGGAGGGGAGAGGCTGCGGGCTACCACTCAGTGAACGAGTGATTCCAATTGGCTCCGGAGGGCCTAAGCCTACCTGCTGTTCATCGGACATCCACGCAGAACCTACCCAGCTAATCTTTACTACGGTCGCCTGCATCCATCCGCTGTGGGTCATCATCAGTCGTTTGCTGAAGGATGTCTCTTCCAGGATCGCTGTCTGCAAGGTGTAAGCCAGTCTGTTCTGGTCGTTGGTGAGAGGGCAATTGCCCATCCTTTTAAACCCTTCTTTGCTACTTTACCTGAAAACTGTGTACAGACACCTTTACCTTGGGAACACTTTATTACATTACTGTTTGGAACACTGTACATAGACACCTTTACTTAAAACTACTTCAAGGAGTATCACTAGCTTGTTTAAAGCCCTCAGCTATTACCGCAACACTGTGCCTTATGGGATACAATCTAATAAGCTCCAACTGCCGGTGAAGACTATCAGGCTTGCATCTTGGACATTGCTGTTATTAACATACAAAGGGCCCTACTCTATCCCCTATTTCATCTGATCTCTCATTAGGATATAAAGGTTGAATAGGCTGGCCTGGGGTTCCCCTTTAGTGTGAGACTGCCTGTCCTAGAAAGCTAAACTTTTACTGCCTTTACAGGTTATGCTTCAAGTGGTAATTCATTGTACATATATGTAAATTGTGTTTTTGTGCTGTTGTACTGTTTTAAGCTGCCTTTTAGGGGAATTATTCTTCCTTGTCTGGGCTGTTATCCAGCACTCGGTGGACCAATTCCCTTTTTCTGTGTATGAATACCACATTACTTACTCCAGTAAAAGTGTATTAACTATAAACATATTTGACTTGTGTGATGTGTCATTTAAAGGTGTTGTGGAAGATGTCTGAACCCAGAGTGTCAGGTGGGTTGGAATGTTCACAGGGTCATGGCGATGCAGAAGAACAGGTGGATCCAAGCAGTCCCCAAGGGGGCCTTGCTACATAAGTGTTTTTAATCTATATTAAAAAGACAACTGTTAGAAGGCATATTATGCTATAAACCTCTTCTTTTATATACCCGAAGTACTTGTTTGAAGCAGAGCTTGTCCAGCTATATCCATTCAAAGGCATATCACAAGTGGAGATTACAAGATTGGAGGCATACCAGACCAACAGTATAATATTTTAAAGGCGTTGCGTGACCTGTAATGGGTCATTGTGAAAGGTGAGCAGGCACTGCACTCAGAGGTGTCTGGTGATGACATTTTGATACACAGCTGTTCTTCTATGGATAAACACTACATTTTATTTTTCTATTATAAGCTTTGTTTTTGAAGTGGACTATGAGATTTTAGAAGATTTATATGGAAGTTTATTCTAATCTTTATCCTATGTATATGTGGTATTACTAAGCACATATTTCACGGAATACTATATGTGAGTCATGGTTGTGTATATTTGATATTTGTTGTCCATTAATGGCACTAGTTAGTGTAATTTAATTAGCAAGAGTTTATTCAATTAGTTATTTAATTTTTGAACAGCGCATTTTCTTTTTATTCATCATTTGGTTGTTGGATTCTTTGCCTCCCATATTTAGATTATAGTCATGGACACAGAGGCTTTTCAATGACACCAGATGCCATGTTAATTTGGACTGTCATGTCTGCATGAATGGAAAACAGGATGTAAACATCCTGTTTGTCCTTCCACTTCACTGCAAGTAATTCTTCATTGCACAATGATTAGGTCGCATGGTGCTACAGCAGCCAATTTTAAGATTGAATAGGTGTCTAAAAAGTGGCATGGTAAGATGTACAAATGGTACATCTTACAACAAAGGTAACACCAAGTCCCACACTATCTTGCCACTGCTCCCTTTGTAGTCTGGGCATCTGGGGGGCTTCACTTCATTGTCTTTTTCCCTAAATAAACTCTAAATTGGTATTCATAGCCTGTTGCCCTCTCACAGTGCTTATAGTGTACAGTTTGACCCCATATCTGGCACGCTTGCTGGAGAGATATTTCTTTTTTTATTGCAAGCCTGCCAGTAAAATGTATGAGGGACTTATCTACGCAGATGTTTTGTTGGTGCCTATACACATCTGCAAATTTCTCAGTGAGGTAGTTTATGAGGAATTTTGTAGAGCCGATCATATTCAGGGTCATCCTGAGAAAATGCATAAAACGCATTATTGTCTCAAATCTATGCCTGGCCATTGCAACAGAAAACATGGGCATATTATGAATCGGGTCTGTGGACCAATATGACCTCAATTCATAGCATGGGAAAAACACATACAAGGAGAGAAAGTGGTGCTGCACACCCCGAATAGCATAATGCGGGAAAGTTCCCCCAGAGAGGTTTTTCAGCAGCAGGGTAAATGAATAGTAAAGAATAAATGGATTTAGAAAAATGTGTTCTTTATTAGAAAATTAGCTTACAATATTTTCATGATAGTTAAAATATGAGCTCTGGTGGGGGCATGCCCATTCCAAGTACAAGAAATGCAAACACAAAAATATACACAACATTACATAGCAGAATGTCTGATGTATAACAAAGCCTGACACGTTTCAACCCATGCAATTAGGGTCTTCTTCAGAGGATAAGTTTGCTGCATAGAAATTGCATTTAGCATATCGAATTTGAAAGGTGTAATGTATAAATAATTGTGTACGCAGTGTAAACATCTCACATAGTTACAAATTTATATGGAAGAGACCTCCCAACCAGAATTTTCTTAAAAGCTGTCAGATAATCCCGCGTGATTCCAGGCCAGACAATTCCCCAGGGGAAGATGTCACTCCGCTGAATGTGGCTTACAGGAAGTGACACGTTTAAACACCCCCTCAAGGGGCACAAGGCCGGGTGGGATCAGCACCTGCGGCAGATTCTCAGAGTGTAAACTTATGGTATATATAGAATTACCCATTTTAAATTTAAAGTTTGTTAATGGATGGTCAGAGAAACCACCAAGTACATATATGTACTAAGAATTATATTATAGATAATAGGTATATAATAAGAAGAGTGGTCATACATGAATGATAATACTAGTGTGAGTGGCAATGTGCAAAAGTGAAGAGAAATGAAAGAAAAATAAAAGTGAGAAAGAGAGAACAGGAAAATGACTGCATAAGAAAAAGAGAAAAAGGAAAATGGGTGGTGGCATGTGGCCAGGAAGCAAACTTTAAAAGCATAATAATGAAGGTACAACTGGGATGATGTAAATATCGATACTGGAAAGGGAAAGTGAGATGCAAAGGAAAGTATAATGCCTAGCGGGGAAAGAAGTTAAACCAAATGTTTACAAAAAAACATAACTAATGCATACGAACACTAACTCAGTAAAAGAGGGAGTGCATGTAAGATGGTAAAGGTATGAAAAAATTTGTTAAAATGAAAGTGGAGAGTGGGACAGAGTTTACAATGATCTGTGTGGATAGGAAGGGTAAAAATGGATGAGGACAAGTGATGGATGAAGGCAAAGTCACTGAATAAGTGAATTAGAATGAAAAAGGGTAGAATGGAAAAGTGCTAGGAAATGTCAGTGACTAAAGATATTGAAAATAAATACAAAGATGAATGTGAGACGTAAAAATGAATGTATGTTCATGCTGCATGTGTGCCAGTTAATAGAAACCTAATTTTACCTTGCTAGTTAGATGATGGAAGCACTATCCCAGATGTAACTTTATAGCCGGAGGTAGGTTCACATAGGGGATCTATAGCCAATGTGCCTATTATCAAAGATCACTAATTAGAATGTCATATTAGGACACAACCTAGCGAAGCATGGTAAGAGGCCTGCAGTGATAAATAGATGAATAAATATTACTTACTCCTAGGTGTTAAGAAGGCTCTGACCATCCAGGAGGGATATGAAGGGATCATCTCCAGATCAACCTTCATCCCAATGATTTTATAGTGTCCTTGATTAGGAGAGCACTCCGAAACAAGCCGCAGGTGCTGGTGATCCCCGCCCCCTTACCCGACAGACAGAGGGAGGCTATGGCCGCCATGCAGGCGCACCTCGTGTGGCTCCCTCGGCGTCCCAAAAAGCGGAAGTCCCCGACTGCTGTTGTCACTTCCAACATAAACACATGATGTCATGAAGTCACGCGCACATGTGGTAATCTGCATGGCATGAGACGTCCGGAGGTGATTGGGGATGCCACCAGCAAGGAGATCGCTCACACAGGCGGCCGAGGGAATACTTGGCCACCTAGTGAGACAAAATGGGAGCACAGATGTCTATGCTCCCCACCCTGCCGGGAAGACGCACAGGGAAGAAACATCGCCACCCAGAGATAATGCATGACTGAGGAAGCATCGCAGGAATCTGAAAAACAAATACAAAAATGATTCATAACAAGTACAATATTAGCAATGCATATACAATTATATAAAAAATGTAACAATATCATAAAAAGATATATATATTTTTAATTGGAATTATGTAATTATTTCATATAAATACTTTAAAAAGATCACAGAGATTGTGTACTATTTGTCCAATATTGTCATTTATGGTAAATAATGTCACGATCAACCAACGGATGATGACATTAATTCAATAGAGTATAATCATTTCAGTGAGTTCTTCTAGAGGAAAAAACCCTTAGAAAAGGAGCAAAAGAAAGGCCTGGAAAGGAAGTGGCTTGTAGTCTAAAAATCCATCTTTCCAATCTCCTTCTCGATCTGGGAATGTGTACTCGATTGAGTGCAGTAAAGGAGACTTTTGGTACTTTGTAATTGTGTTCGAACACAGCATGTCTAGCGATTGGGAGATGGCGGCCCCCAATCTGCATGTTATATACGTGCTGAGACATACAACGCCAAAACTCCTGTTTGGTCTTGCGTATGTAATAGGCACCACACTCACAAACCATGAGATACACCACGCCGCGAGTTTGGCAGTTCGCAAAGTGTGATGGTTTAAAGGTCTCCCCATTCGGAAGAAGAAAGACTTTTTCTCTTCTTATGAGGGGCAATGCGAGCAATGACCACATGCAAATGAACCGAAAGCTGGACAATGTTTTTTCCTTTTTAGTTCATTTTTAAACTTGCTTTGAACAAGTTTATCTTTAATCGAGATGGCTCGTTTGTAAGTGATTAAGGGATTAGTTGAGACAAAGGTGTTAATTTTGGGGTCATCTGTAAGTATGGTCCAATGTCTGTGGACTATTTCTTTAATTGCATTGTGTTGTCTAGAAAAGAGCAGGATTATCCTGGTAGAAACATTTTATGTTTGAACAATACCTCGAATCTTGATTGGATGACAGTTTTATTGTAAGCTTTGCGTAAGCACGATTGGCTGTATCCGCGTGCAAATAATCTACTTTGGAGATCTCTGGCTTCTTCGTTGAAAAGGGTATCGTTCAAGCAGTTCCTGTGGAGATGCAGGTATTATGCTGGAATAGAGTTTTTGAGTGGGACAGGGTGGAAGCTATCCACATGCAGCACGGTGTTCCCGGCCGTGCTCTTACGGAACAACGTGCTACATAGTTTATGTCATCATGAGATACTGCAGTGCTGGTATATAATAGACCAGGATGTACTAGGCCACTGGTGCTTGCCAGTCCACCAAGTGCAGAACTAGTACGTGCACCCTGCTGAATATGAGAAAAATCATGCATTTCTAGCACTTCAGCTATCTGGGGTGAAGTATGCCTGATCTTAACAGGGATCTCTTCTTCATCATCTGAACTACCTGTCAGGATGCCACTGCTTTCTACAAGCTCATATTCTGAGGCAGATTCTGTCAGAGAAGGCTTCCCTTTGCTCTCATCTATATGCTCAGAATCCTGTAGGCCTCTTCACTAGTGTACATTTTTTTGGACATTTTGGACACTAAATTCCCAGGTACCTAGTACAGAAAAAATAGCTCCTGGCTGTTAGGGACTGCTTGAACTGCTAGAAATAACACTTATCTATTAGTGCTAGCAGAGATCAGGCCTGATCTTTCTAGCACTGCGGTTTTGTGTACAATATATCAGAGGTGGCAGTGATCAGAAAAGTTATACTGAAACTACACTTGTTTGGGGTGGGGGTTCATGGGGGTGTGGGGGCTAAACGCAAGTTCTGGCAGGTATCGGGGCTGATCCTGCTAAAGATGCATTTTTGGGGACACTGTACTTAGGCAGACACTAGTATAGTTCTGTTCATGATCAATATATTGATCCATACAGACACTATACTAGCAATGGCGTGGATATATAGTGTGAGTGTGATAGTGTAGCATGTAATCTACCTAACTGTGAAACAATAAAAAATGTTGCCGCGATAAACATAGATATTGAATAAACAAGGTTCCATAAAGTGTGAACAACTGGTTTTGTTTTAAATAGTGCAGATGAATTCCTTGATGAACATCCAATTAAAATGAATATAATTGATGTACGTTTTGATCACCCAAGTGCACCTCCACCGATATTGATATAAAATGCCTCCTTACTAAAGGTCTAGACTCCAAATTATAAGAGTCTAGACAGGCATGATATGCAAGTATAGAAAATACAGTCAGCTTCCTCTATTATATTGCAGGTGGTGGTACTGTCATGGCTGATGGTAAAGTTTACTCCATAGAACCAATGTGGCTGTTTTATCTTTCCCATGAAGGAAAGATAAAACAGCCACATAGTGCAAAACTTCTTAACAGTTTATTAAAAGAAATCAGTGCTAAACACTTACAGAAATATGGTATAAAAAGAGCATTAATAGAACCAAGAAATCCTAGAAGTTGATCGAGCAGTATACAGGATTGGCTTGTGTGGTACCTCACGGATATGGACTCCACTGATGCATTTCATTAGAGTTAACATCCCCTGGGGCACAACAATTTTTTTTGGTTGTTTGTTTATAATCTATCTAACTGACCCTGGCTGGGAGGGATGCTAACTAGTCCTGATGCTATCTGACACGATCTGGTGTCGCAAGTGAAGCTAAAACAGTGATCAGTGATAAATACTGTACACCGACACTGAACTAATGTCACTGGCTGGGTGACAGGGGGGTCAAAGGGTTAACTGAGGGCAATTAAAGGGTTAATGTGTAGGATGTGCCTAACTACAGTGTGTGGGTGTAAAATGTGCTTATTATAAACTTGCTTTCTTCTCTCCCTGAACTGAAAAGGGTTCATGAAGAGAACCAGCAAGATCCTGTATCTGTGTTTACAAACATAGGCACAGGGCCACACTGTCATTGCCTGCAGCCAATCAGCAGGATCCTGGACAATTATTTTTGTTGACAAACTTGGACTGCAGCAAATGACAGTGCCAGGTACCAGGGGCGTGCGTGTGTGTCTGTATATCCATAAGAAGGTGCCAACATACAGGTATGTGACAGTGCCTGTACTTGCCACCAACCTGCAGTAAAATTACTGCAGACCAGTCAGCAAGTTGTTAAGTTTCTTGTATAGGCATCTTTGGGGCTTTTCCATTTTGTCTTTAGAATCCTCACTGGAAAGCATACACAACAATATTTATCATTTATCATTTCAAACTACTTAGCAATTGGTCAATAGTTGGCAAGTTCGACTTTCGCTTTCATGGTTGGAAAGCTGAAAGCTACATTGTCAATGACACCTGCACTGCCATATGGCATGTGATAAAAGATGTGGTCATGGAAAACCCACAAGGGAAGGATAATCCAAAATATCACATCTTCTGGGAGTGCTGCAATTTCCACAGTTTAGAGGAAACACTTAGAGATCAATAAGCCAATAGTAAGTGGCAAAAAGTTCCCAACTATAAAGCATTTGTTTTTTGTTTTTTTTTGGGGCAGTGTCTGATGCCAGTTATTGTTTCCGTTATGCTGACTT
Organism: Aquarana catesbeiana; assembly: GCF_042186555.1. Classification (NCBI taxonomy): domain Eukaryota; kingdom Metazoa; phylum Chordata; class Amphibia; order Anura; family Ranidae; genus Aquarana; species Aquarana catesbeiana. The sequence continues at coordinate 335,688,633 of NC_133326.1, forward strand.
TGGGTCAAATAGGCTCCAATGAAGAAAAATGCATTCAAGAGGCACTGGGACTTTTATGTAAGTTCATATAATGTAGTAAGAGAACAAAAACACTGGCTCTGAATAGGCTTCTCACAACAGGGCTGCCCTCCAGTGGATACCCCAGCAGGTTAACAGAAAAAAAAAACATGCACTAATGGAAGGAGGACCAGACCAAAAGATAAAACAGTCCAAATTAATTTATTAGTTTATACTAAAAACACAGCCAACATGTTCATCAGGGTTTCAGTTGCAATAAATTAACTCAAAATAAAACTTTCCTGTTTGAATCTATATAGGGAAGCTAATTGCTGGATGAGGAGAGTTACTGGTCAACAGTATTTGCATGAGCAATCAAGATAGGAATTGGGTCATATAGGAGTCATTCTTCATTTGGACAGATGCTAATGGAAAATGGATTGACCTGCTAGAGAATTGTTCATTGCCTGGAACAACAGTTCACACTCTTGTATCTTTGTTGGGGAAGAGGTCTTTTCCCTTAGTGATCACCTGCTAGGACTCTGTTGATCGCTAAATTTATAGAAAAGGCTGCTCAATTATTGTCTCACCTGAGCATGAAGAGTTGCTGAGTGTGCATTTGGAATCCTTACAAAGTGCAAAAGGCTAAAAATGTGGTGAAAGCATCACGTGTGCCGCACAACTTTGAAGGTGTGGTGAATTCTGATTGAAACAATCATCCACAACATGGAAAGGACCCATAGGACTGTAACTCAGGGAAGCACACACCCTGAGCACACCCCAGATGATTTTGCATCCATTTTATGTCTTCCACAGAACTGCTACCCTGGAAGCTAGAGTGTGTTGAACATAGGTGTGTCCAGCCTATTGCATTAGGATGTGCACCTCAATTGTGTGTGTGTGTATGTGTGTGTATATATATATATATATATATATATATATATATATATATATATATATATATATATACACACACATACATACACACGAACACACTCTGACACACAATATTCCTGCTAAATAAAACTGTATTGAGTAATAAATAAAGCTCTGTTTGTGAATTAGGTCTTGGGGCTCATTCACATGGGTGCTGTGAACTGTACAGTGTGAATATCTATGTTTTTTTTATGTGGTTGGAACTGTGTGCAGCTATGCTATGGGGACACAGCAGCTGTGTAAGCACAGCCATAGGCCCTAATTTGCAGGCATGCGCATGCAGGTGTACAGCCTTAAATACAGACAGTCTGCATTTGGGACCCCTCGCCCACACTTGCACACATGTTGGATTAGGACCTGTGGCTGTGTTCATACAGTAACAATGTATTGTCTAAATTCCCTATGTATTCCTGGACATAGGCTCATCAGTAGCAGGTGCTGTAGCAACTATCAGCTTGAAACTGGGCTTGTCATGAAACGATGCACATATTTGCCAGCACACCGTGGATCATTAGATAACATCCAAAACTTTAATTGCAGAAAGATCACATCACAAAGGACCAAGTACAACGTTTTGGAGCCGCGCAGGACCTCTTCGTCAGGCATGTGATGATATCACAGTGCAGTCCCCCACACCCCACCCTCATCCGTGGCTCCAGGGCTCTCCTAACCCTCCTGGGAGCCCAGGACCACAATAAATGCACTCAGGATGGCAAGCAGGAGGAGACCAAGGAGTATCTATTCCTCAATCTCCTCTGTAGTGAATGAAGCCGGAAGCAGCAATGATTTTGTCACTATTCAGAGCTGTGACTTCATGGCTAATAGAGTCAGGAACTCAGCTTACCATATACACGTGATTGGTTAGCTGCTTCGGATGGCAGGGGGCTATTGGTGGCCTATTAGACGCATAATGTCTCCAAAAAGAGTACCTGTCACATGTCCAATGTTATCACATGGGGTTTGTTAAGCCCTTTGTGATACAAATAAAGTTAGAATGAATCCAAAAGGATTAAAATAAACAAATGAACAACCCCTGTTGTCCTGTATATATCCACAAATGCAAAAGCAGCACAGGGTGTGCATGTTTATATAAACTGAAATTGCACCACACATGCAAAGTATTGGCTTGAATGTCCGAGTGATAGCATTAATTCTAGCACCATAGTTCAGAGTTACCTTTAAACTAAAGTCTCACCTATAGAGATTTTTGGGTGCCATAGTTTTTCACAATATCACAGGCGCACACAATTTTGAGATGTGACATGTCCAGTATATATTTACTCAACACAATCGCATCTTTTATTTTTTACCAAAGAAATTGGGTATTATATTGTGTTTGTTTGCAATAAAGTTAATTGTATTATATTTTTTCCTGAAAATATACTTTTGATAAATAGTTGCACTAATATTATGCAACATAAAAACATGTAAGTACTATCTTTTTATTCTACATGACCTCTGCTTTCAAGAAATATATCATGTTCTTGGATTTTAAATAATTTATGGCCAAAATTCAGATTTTTACATGATTGCAAAAAATGTAAAATTTGTTCTAGAGCCAAATAAACAATATGTTACCCCAACATTTCATATTCCTGATATGTGTATGGTGTACCATGTACTTATTTTAAAAGGTATCCTTTTAAATTGCTGGGGGGTGCACATTGCAGGGGCTTCTATCTCTAAGTGATTCTTTCTACAAGTGATATGCACTTCATTCTCTGCCTCACCTGATCATTCCTTCTGTCTCTTTACAGGTATGTGTCAGCTCATCCACATCTTCCACCGTTAACTGAAATTGGAATCTGCCTGCTGTCTCTGTGTGTGTGTGTCTCTGGTATGTGTCAGCTCATCCACATCTTCCACCGTTAACTGAAATTGGAATCTGCCTGCTGTCTCTGTGTGTGTGTGTCTCTGGTATGTGTCAGCTCATCCACATCTTCCACCGTTAACTGAAATTGGAATCTGCCTGCTGTCTCTGTGTGTGTGTGTCTCTGGTATGTGTCAGCTCATCCACATCTTCCACCGTTAACTGAAATTGGAATCTGCCTGCTGTCTCTGTGTGTGTGTGTCTCTGGTATGTGTCAGCTCATCCACATCTTCCACCGTTAACTGAAATTGGAATCTGCCTGCTGTCTCTGTGTGTGTGTGTCTCTGGTATGTGTCAGCTCATCCACATCTTCCACCGTTAACTGAAATTGGAATCTGCCTGCTGTCTCTGTGTGTGTGTGTCTCTGGTATGTGTCAGCTCATCCACATCTTCCACCGTTAACTGAAATTGGAATCTGCCTGCTGTCTCTGTGTGTGTGTGTCTCTGGTATGTGTCAGCTCATCCACATCTTCCACCGTTAACTGAAATTGGAATCTGCCTGCTGTCTCTGTGTGTGTGTGTCTCTGGTATGTGTCAGCTCATCCACATCTTCCACCGTTAACTGAAATTGGAATCTGCCTGCTGTCTCTGTGTGTGTGTGTCTCTGGTATGTGGCCTTCTCTATCTGTTGCCCTGTGCGAACAACCATGACATTATTTGTTTTTCTGGACTGTCTTACCTAAGTTTTATGTGTTGATCTTGTCTTGGCCTCTTGCTATTCTGACTTTTGAAGCAAAAAGTTCACTTTGATTGCCAGGCACTCTTATAGTCACTCATGATTAATTAACGAACTTCAACCCCACCCCTATAACAGTATATATTTGAGCATCCTTAAGGGGTCACCACATTGCTGGGGGGTGCACATTGCAGGGGCTTCTATCTCTAAGTGATTCTTTCTACAAGTGATATGCACTTCATTCTCTGCACTTCAGCGATTGCACGAAGCAAACAATTACAGCAATCTGCACTGGAAAGCAGCTAACAGACTACAGGTGACCCTGTCTCTCTCTTAAGCTCTCCTTCCACTCTGTAACATGCACTCTCTACCACTACTTCTGACACTCCTGACCTCTCTCCTCAAACTCTCTTACCTTCACCCCCCCTCTCCACCCGCCTGCTTATACATATCACCCTGCCTTCTGTCTTCCCCTACTACTGCTCTTACCAACTCTCGCTCATTCTACATCCATACACTGATAAAACCTCCAGTACTCTGAAACATGCCCCTTCACATAAATCACAGTCCCACATTACCTCCCTCACCCTCCTGCTTCTCCTAATCTCTGGTGACATATCCCCAAACCCTGGGCCACCATCATCTGTCATTGCCCATTGCTCCCATCCCCCTACACCCTCTGGCAGGAGCCGCAACCCACAGAACTTGGTCTCTATTCCTCTTTCCAATACCAGCCCCCCCTTTTCCTGTGCCCTGTGGAATGCACGTTCTGTCTGCAACAAACTCACCGCCCTCCACGACCTCTTCATCACAAATTCCTTTAACCTACTTGCCATTACTGAAACCTGGCTTCATGAATCGGATACTATTTCTCCTGCTTCCCTCTCCCATGGGGGCCTTCTCTGGACTCACTCCCCCAGACCAAGTGGACGGAAGGGAGGTGGAGTGGGAATCCTTCTAGCTCCATGCAGCACCTATCAGGTTCTTCACCCACCTCCCTCTCTGATACTCTCCTCTTTTGAGGCACACTGCATTCGTCTTTTCTCTCCCATTTCTCTAAGAATTGCTGTCATCTACCGGCCCCCTGGACCGGTATCAGCCTTTCTTGATGACTTCTCTGCCTGGCTACCCTACTTTCTCTCTTCTGAAATCCCCACAATTATTCTTGGGGACTTCAACATCCCTGTCAACACTAACACTACTATTACTTCTAAACTTCTCAGTCTAACCTCATCGCTTGACCTGAAGCAATGGATACAGGCTCCTACCCACTCCAATGGCAACACCCTTGACCTTGCCTTCTCCTATCTGTGCACTCCGTGCAACCTTTCCAACAATCCACTCCCACTCTCTGATCACCACCTTATTAGTTTTGCTCTCTCCTTGTCTTCCACCTCTTCTCCCTCCAACCGCCTAACAGTTACACGCAGAAACCTTCGCCACCTCAACCCTTCTCTTCTCTACTCTGCTACTGATCACCTCTATGACAAAATCTCCCCCCTGTCCTGTCCCAACCTAGCTACTTTCGTTTACAACAGCTCACTGTCTTCCTCCCTAGACAAGCTGGCCCCCCTCACTACACGCAGAATTAGGCCCCGACTGCTACAACCCTGGCAAACAGATGACACCAGAAGTCTCAGAAAACGTAGCCGCGCTCTTGAGCGCCTGTGGCATAAGACTAAGACCCAGGAAGACTTCACACAATATAAATCTGCCCTCCTAAAATACTACTCCTGCCTTCACACTGCCAAACAGACCTACTTTATCACACTCATCAACACCTTCTCATCCAGTCCACGTCAACTCTTCTCTACCTTCAACACTCTACTCTGTCCTCCACTGCCTCCACCCACCAACTCACTCACTGCCCAGGAGATTGCCAATCACTTCAAAACTAAGATTGATACAATTCATGAGGAGATCGCCAATGCGCAAAAACCTCCCCCATGCAACACTCCATGTCCACAGATACAATCATTACTTCCCTCATTCAACCCTGCTACTACTACTGAGGTTGCTAAACTTTTATCTAGCACTCATCTAACCACTTGCCCCCTGGATCCTGTTCCCTCGCAAATGCTACGCTCACCCTCTGACTCGATTCTACGCTCTCTAACTCACATTTTCAACCTCTCCCTCTCTTGTGGCATCTTCCCAAACTCTCTAAAACATGCGCTAGTCACCCCCATACTAAAAAAGCCCTCACTGGATCCCACCAATCTCAACAACTTACGTCCCATCTCCTTACTCTCCTTCTCCTCCAAACTTCTTGAAAGACTGGTCTACAACCGATTAAGCGACCATCTGACCATGAATAAACTTCTTGATCCCCTTCAGTCCGGTTTTCGCCCTCAACACTCCACGGAAACTGCTCTCCTTAAACTCTCAAATGACCTACTAATGGCTAAAGCCAATGGACACTATTCTGTACTACTTCTCCTGGACCTCTCTGCTGCCTTTGACACAGTGGACCACCCCCTCCTCCTCAAAAAACTCCACTCCTTTGGTCTCCGTGACTGTACTCTTCGCTGGTTCTCATCCTACCTATCCCACCGCTCCTTCAGTGTCACTTACAACTCTACTTCCTCTTCTCCTCTTCCTTTTTCCGTCGGGGTCCCCCAAGGTTCTGTTCTCGGACCTCTCCTTTTCTCAATCTACACCACCTCCCTGGGTCAATTGATTGCCTCCCACGGCTTTAAATATCATCTCTACGCTGATGACACCCAAATCTATCTCTCCACCCCCCAGCTCTCTCCATCTGTCTCCTCACGCATTACCAACTTATTAGCAGACATATCAGCCTGGATGTCACATCACTTTCTCAAACTCAACCTATCCAAAACCGAGCTCATGATATTTCCTCCCTCAGGTGCCACTTCCCCTGATCTCCCTGTCAAGATCAACGGCTCAACTATCAACCCATCTCCCCACGCCAAGGTCCTAGGTGTAATCCTGGACTCTGAACTAACCTTTCGACCCCACATTCTATCACTATCCAAAGCTTGCCGCCTCTGTCTTCGCAACATCTCCAAGATACGCCCCTTCCTAACCAATGACACCACAAAGCTTCTAATCCACTCCCTGGTCATCTCCCGCCTTGACTACTGCAACTCCCTCCTCATTGGTTTACCTCTAAATAGGCTATCCCCACTTCAGTCCATCATGAACGCTGCGGCCAGGCTCATCCACCACACAAACCGCTCAGCGTCTGCTACACCCCTCTGCCAATCCCTCCATTGGCTGCCACTCAGTCACCGAATTAAATTCAAGATACTAACTATAACTTACAAAGCCATCCACAACCTGGCCCCTAGCTACATCTCTAACCTAGTCACAAAATACCAACCTAATCGTTCTCTTCGCTCCTCCCAAGACCTCCTGCTCTCAAACTCCCTTGTCACCTCATCCCATGCTCGCCTTCAGGACTTCTCCAGAGCCTCCCCCATCCTCTGGAATGCTCTTCCCCAATCCGTCCGATTTTCTCCTACCTTATCCACTTTCAGACGATCCCTGAAAACTCATCTCTTCAGAGAAGCCTATCTGGCCCCCACCTAACAACTGTACATTTATCTTCTCAATCAGCACATCACCCACAGCTATTACCTCTTGTATCTCTTAACCTTCCCTCTTAGATTGTAAGCTCTAAGTGAGCAGGGCCCTCTGATTCCTACTGTATCAAATTGTATTGTATTTGTACTGTCTACCCTCAAGTTGTAAAGCGCTACGTAAACTGTTGGCGCTATATAAATATTGTATAATAATAATAATAATAAAGTATCCTTTTTTCTTTGCATTGCCTCTTTTGTGTGAAATACCTGGTAATCTTGCCAGTCCCTGCTTTCCTATTTCAAACTGACCACGCTAGGCATAGAAGCTCATTCATACCATTATGGTTAGTTTTCTGTCTGTGCTAGGAGAAAAGCCTGTCTGTCCTCCAAAATCCAATAGTTGCGTGATACCCCTCCCCCACTTGCCATTCACTATGAAGATCAGATGTTTTTCCAACCCAAGTCTCCAAACCCCTTTTTCAGCTGAGAACGAAGATTATGTAATAACGTATAAAAAATAACAAAAAAAATTATGTTTTTTATTTTTATACAAAAATATTTTGAGGTCTCAGTGTACGAATTTGAACAGGGACAATTAGAAAAAATGGGATTCTGCTTGTTGAGAGTAAGGCATAGCGTAAGGAAACAAATTGACAAACACTTAAGTGTGCATATCAACTAATATAGCCACCACATCTACAGACTAGTAAGCCACCATATCTATAAAATAGTAAACTAGGATATTTAACCCAAGATACTGTATCTTGGGTTAGATATCCTTTATGACAACCTACTACCAACAGTTTCTACTGAAAATGTGAAACAATCTACTGTTCAGGCCGTGGTTAAAATTATTTTTGAAATCGTCATATTGTTGATATGGAACATACTGTATATGTAAAATGTGAGTTCACATTTTTTTCAGACTTCACTCTCTACATTCTTGTTGCAGGCCAATGAGGCACTGGATTCAAAAACCTGTAGAAGATTGGCAGCTCTAGAGCCTGTAAATTTTAAAAAAAAGTCAGCAATGGCAGATCCTACTGTATATTTCTCTCTCCTTAGGTTCCAGGAATATTTTGCATGTGTCCATGGGAATTTGGCTCACAGTGTCTAGCTCTCCAGCTGTTTTGAGTTGCATCAGGTCATACTGTCTGAACCTGAGATTTCCTAAATAGCTTAAAAAACAAGATTAACTATATCTTTGGACAATGTGGTTTTGGACTTACTACATCAAAACCTGAAGAAACCTACAATGCAGTTTATGAGGAAAAAAAATACAGGGAAATTTAGGCAGATATTGATTAACATTATGGATCTTATAACCATTGTGGCGCTGTTTAAAAAAAAATAAGCTGAGGATAATATTATTAATTTACAAACAGTATTTCTAAAACCAGTATAGATCAAACTGCTGCAGCTGTTTTGTGCTTGCAGTTTGCATATTGCTCAGTGTGAATGAAGAGGGTGCCAGTATGGTTCGTACACCATCAGCAATATTCCAATATGTAAATAAACACCTCACTTAAAGCATATTTAAGGCTGGTGCAGTCTACTTTATCCACTGTAGATGGTACTCAACTACAGTGGCATTGCAGGGGGAGAGGAAGTCAAGGGAACATGATTCCTCTATGGTTTCCATGGTCAATAGGGAGGCTAACTGATTGGATGCTGCCGCCCCATGTGACTCTAGCAGCCATCTTGGGTCAGGCAAAGCCTATTTAAGGCCCTGGTTCCTGCTTGGCATGCATTTAGCGTATGGGTAGTGTAGGGACAGGTCACCCATCTGACAGGAACAGTGAGAAATAAAGATGAATGGCCGCACACTCTGTCAGGATGTTGATTACTTTTATTGATGTATTTCAAAAGACACAAAGTAAAAGCATCACAGCACAATGAACACAGATGTTGTATATGTTGTGGGTGTTATGAGTAAGTGCTGTTTAGCATCAACATCTATTCTCATCTGTGTGCTATGCTCCTTGTGCTGTGATGTTTTCACTTTGTGTCTTTTGAAATGCATCAATAAAAGAGATCATCGTCCTGACAGAGTGTACGGCTATTCATCTTTATTTCCTGCTGTTCTCGGACATGAGCCAGGCAAGCGCATCTTTGAATGCACTTGGTATATGGGTGCTGTGTACACACACCTTCTGTCTATCTTTGTTTGGATGACAGGGACTGTGATTAGCAGCAGAGAGAGGTTCCAGACAAGTAGGGAAAGGATAGTGACACACCATCCTTATGGAAACCTCCCCGTTTGAGGTCGGACTGGCCAGTCAACATTCTGCCCCTCAAGACAGATGATGTCAGGACAACGAAGACCTGCTCTGCTACACATTGCTGTTATATATATTGTGAATGTTCCTGGTTGGGTGCCTTCCCACCGGGCTTGTTGTGAATGATTGGAATCTGCATTGATAAAATTGGATTCTACATTGATACTTCTGCTCAGATGTTTTAATCTGAACCTAGATGCTGAATGCTAGGACTGTATGGTTAAACAGATTCTGCAAAACATATTAAAGCCTCTGTAGGATCGAGATCCACAAAGCTTAACATTTGAGCAGAAGTATGCTATGCGTGTCCAGCATTGATCATTCTCTGGAAAAAAGCAGTTCATTTACTAACACTAGTCCAGATTTCACCACCTCCAAATGTTTTACTTTTAGATGTGAATTCTCATGCATAAAGAAAACCTAACATCACTTCAAACAATATCTATGGGCTACCCCACATCCTTAGTTGTTTTATATTGAAGTGAAGTCTAAGGGCAATAAGTGTAATTGACTAAAGACTTGTAAAAGCTATTATCAAAAGAAATTTTATTATGATGGGAAATTGAGTCATTTCCAGAATATGTGGGAATATAATAATATACTGAAAGTTTTAGCTATAAAGAAATGTCAATCCTTTTGAGTGGACTATGCTGCATTTTAAACTATAAAATATATCTTGATGCAAAACCTTATTCAGGTTAATAAAACTGATTAAATCATAAAGAAACACAATGAACACAGCAAACACAAGCATCATTTGGTTTTATATATATGGAATTAAATGATTTTCTGAATACTCCAGAAGGAGCGAAAAAATAAAATAGCCTTAAAGAAATATATGTGATTATGACAATAAGAAAGTATACTGTATGTTTGGAAAATATATAATAGGATATGTCATAAAAATGATATTAAGAAAACTACATTAAGAGGTTTAAAGTTGAGAGAAATTTGACTCGCCTCTGTGGTTTCTCTGATAGGGAATTTAAAAAATCTACCACACAGTATTCTGTGGGTTCTGCTCTTCATGTTCCTCAGAGGATTTACCATCTTGTAGGGAGGTCACCCCTTGCAGCAGGTTGGATATCCACAAGCCATTATAGTAGCACTCCAGACTTTGGTTCCTAGAGCATTAACCGCTCCATGCCCAGAACCCACAGACACTGTAGACCCAACCTCTCTCTCTCTCTCTCTCTCTCTCTCTCTCTCTCTCTCTGTATTCTTTGACTTTACAAGAAGGGAATGCAGAACATGTCCCACTCTTTACCAGCCTCTCATGTTTCCTCCTGACACCATACCCTTGATTCATTAATATTGCACTGTATCAAAATTCACTTTACACTTTTGGTACATACTACCAGAAGCCACAGTATTTCTACTGATACAAGACCTTGCTTTTGTAACTATCTTAGGCCAGGTCTCTGGGCTAATCTTGCACCACAACAGGCTCCAATATGGAGACTGAACTACAAAGTAAGTGACATGAAGTACCCCTGCCATCACCCGCCACAATCACCCACTTGTTACCAGGTTGGGGAAGTATACCAGCTCCCTAACTGACATACATTTAGTTGAAGAAGGATCATTTTTTGGACTTTAGTACAGTATGAGAGATTAGGTATTAGAGGGACATTGAAGCAGGTGAGGCTGAAAACTAAATACTGAAACAACCTGTTGTATTCACCCACTTCAGCTCTGGAGGGTTTTATCCACTTCCTGACCAAGCCATTTTTTGCGATACGGGCACTGCGTTGCTTTAACTGACAATTGCGTGGTCATGCGTTGCTGTACCCAAATAAAATTGATGCCCTTTTTACCCCACAAATAGAGCTTTCTTTTGGTGGTATTTGATCACCTCTGTGGTTTTTATTTTTCACACTATAAACAAAAAACAATTTTGAATAAACAACAATATATTTTACTTTCTGCTATAAAACATTCACAATAAAAAAATTAAAAAAATCAAATTTCTTCATTAATTTAGGGCAGTATGTATTCTGTTACATATTTTTGGTAAAAAAAATACCAATAAGCATATATTGATTGGTTTGAGCAAAAGTTATAGGGACTACAAACTATAGGATATATTTAGGGACTTTTTTTTATAGTTTTTACTAGTACTGGCGGTGATCAATGATTTTTAGCGGCACTGCGACATTGCGGCGGGCAAATTGGACACTAAGTGACACTTTTTGGGGACCAGTAACACCAATATAGTGATCAGTGCTAAAAAAAATGCACTGTCACAGTATAAATGACACTGGCAGGGAAGGGGTTAACACCAGGGGCGATCAAAGGGTTAAGTGTGTGCCTGGGAGGTGTTTTCTAACTGTGTGGGGGACGGATACACTGGAGGAAAAGTGAGATCATGTTTCAGCTCAGCTGAAACATAAGATCTCTCTTTTGCTCCCTGACAGATCAGTGGTTTGCCTTGTTTACATAGGCACACCGCTGCTCCGTCTCTCCTCAGAACAATCGGCGGGTCATGTCGGCCATCGCGGCTGCTGGACCTGCTAATTGGCTCCCGCTGTGTCCAATCACAGTGGGAGTGGCGCTTCAGCAGCGTGCGCCTGCCCCCTACACTGCGTGCACAAAATCACAAACAGGTACATGATTTTGCACAGCTGGACTGCCCTGCCACAGTATATATGTGGTGGGCGGTCCGAAAGCAGTTAAATGTAGTATGTCCCTAAGGAGGGTTACCACTAATTTATTGTTGCCAGTAATGGTGGAAGAGCTGAAAGAAGCCACTATTGAACTTTTTCACTAATGGAAGGAGTGCCAGACCAAAGGACATGGATAGCATATATACAGTATATATGTGTGTATGTGTACCTAAACCTGTGTACATAACTATACACATACATGTACACATGCATAGAAATGAACAGAAATAAATATCAGAAAAAACAAAATAAAGAAATTAATTCACCCTTGAACCACTGGTAGCAAAGATGTTTGTGGCTCACAAATTGGACATGCTCCTCAAAACCCCCTGGAGGGCCTTTCTGTGGTTCTCATGTAGTTTGAGACATTGATGTTGTAGGGGTCTCAGGATGTATTGGGTACCTTCTTTTTGGATGTCATAAATTAGCATGCTTAGACTGTCGTAGGACAATTCCAGAGACTGCCAGGAAATTTTTCAATTTTCCTTGCTAGTGTGCACTTTTACTTCAGACTAGCACTCGGTCCCCAGGGTGACTGGTCCACCTATGTCTTTAACAAACTGTTGGACGTCAGATAGGCATCATTTCCACTGCTGAATGCAGTAGGTCTCAAGAATCCACATTGGCCTTGACAGTATGAGCTGTCAGGTCATGAAGCAATATTATTCAGTGGTACATTATACCATCCCATAGAATGAGACAGAATCGCTCAATCAGCAGTTTGCTGGTTTCTGGTAATAGCATACATCTTTCTCTGGGAATGGTCCACCATTGAAGCTGTATCTCCCCTATTAGGGGAACAACCAGTGGTTCCTCTCTCTGTGTCTTCACCCAATAATACTCTTCTAGTAAATGGATGAGATTCACCGAAAGCCTACTTTTAGGCCTTCCTCCTTTCAAATCAGGGATTTTTTTCTTTTCAGATTTTTCATCCATATCCTGGCTAGTGGTTATTGTGACAGAGTGTCTGCTGCCTTGTTTCTAGTGTGATAATGCAAGAAAATTCAAACCTCGTCAGGCGGGCTGCCCAACGTTGCTCTAGAGCACCATGTGCAGCTGTTTTAGGATGCACCAATGGAACAATCTATCTAGTCCTCAAACTTGGCACCTGTCAGGTACTCAGCAATGCATTTGATGCTTGCTCACACCAAGGCCAAAAGATGCAGATTGGAAGGGGCTTTGACTGGCATATGTGATTTAGACAAAATGAGAAAAATGATCTGCACACCAACATCCGTCCAACAGGTTTATTGAAAGATTGCCACCAGGACTATGACAACGGACCAAGGGGTGACAACGTTTCACACATACATTGTACTTCTTCAAAAGTAGCACATAGAAGCACAATATATGTGTAAAATGTTGTCACCCTTTGGTCCGTTGTCATAGTCCTGGTGCCAATCCTTCAATAAACCTGTTGGACGGATGTTACATAGTAGGTGAGGTTGAAAAAAGATACAAATCCATAAAGTCTAACCTATGTGTGTGATTATATTTCAGTATTACATTGTATATCCCTGTATGTTGTGGTCGTTCAGGTGCTTATCTAATAGTTTTTTGAAACTATCGATGCTCCCCGCTGAAACCACCTCCTGTGGAAGGGAATTCCACATCCTGGTTCTCTTACAGTAAAGAACCCTCTAAGCAGTTTAAGGTTAAATCTCATTTCTTCTAATTTTAATGAGTGGCCACATGTCTTATTAAACTCCCTTTCACGGAAAAGTTTTATCCCTATTGTGGGGTCACCAGTATGGTAATTGTAAGTTGAAATCATATCCCCTATCAAGCGTCTCTTCTCCAGAGAGACTAAGTTCGGTGCTCGTAACCTTTCTTCATAACTAATATCCTCCAGTCCCTTTATTAGCTTTGTTGCCCTTCTTTGTACTCGCTCCATTTCCAGTACATCCTTCCTGAGGACTGGTGCCCAGAGCTGGACAGCATACTCCAGGTGAGGCTAGAACAAAGTCTTGTAGAGTGTGAGAATTATCATTTTATCTCCGTCTTAATCCCCTTTTTAATGCATGCCAATATTCTGTTTGCATTGTTAACAGCAGCTTGGCATTGCATGCCATTGCTGAACCTGTCATCTACTAGGACCCCCTGGTCCATTTCCATCCTAGATTCCTCCAGAGGTTCTCCCCCTAGTGAGTAGATTGCATTCATATTTTTGCCCCCAAATGCATTATTTTACATTTTTGTGTGCAGCTAATTTTTCTCATTTTGTCTACATGTTCACGGTTGCGAGCCGGAGCTAGCACCCTGCCCCACCTTTTTGGTGGCTTATCATACTAACCTGGAGCAGCGATCTGTTACATTGTTCCTGGCATATGTAATGACTAGAGATGTGCACAACAGAAAAAATTGTTTTGCTTCATTTTGGATTCAATTGTTAAGTTAATCATTTTGTTTCATTATATTCATTATGATAGAATGATTCATTTTTGGAATTCCATATGTATATTTGGATTAATTTATTATATTTGAATTTGTTTCATTTATTTGGATTCATTTTGTATATTCGTTGTTCTAAATCGATCCGTATTTTGGAAGTTATTTCTGAAGATTGGCTATATTTGTTTTAAAGGGTTACAAGTATTTCATTATTTCGAGCTGATTACTTATGCACTCTGCTTGGATTCAAATTTCGGATTAATTATTATGTTATGATTCAGAGATTCTGATGGAGCCACCTCCATCCAACACAAATACAATAAATAGGAATCATCATCTTACTTACTTACTGTATTTATTGCAATATTTTCCATTTCATACGCAGCACATTTTTTATAATAATGAAAAACGTTATTGCAACATAACAACAAAATGAATACAAATCAATTTGGATCATTCATTATGTAGTAATATTATTTTGGATGCTTCAGAAATTAACAAAGGGTCTAAACAAAATTAATGAATATGAATAAATTGCATTGATTTATTATAATTTTTTGTTGGATGTGTTGAATTTTGTTAATTTTGTCATTCTGGGATTCGGATAAATCCGAATCTCCGAATAATGAAAATTCTTTTTAAATTTCGATTTGTAACAAAATGAATCGCACATGTCTATTGGTGACCCTCTCCTGGCTGTCTTGTACTTGTGAGAATACAGCCCCTAAACCCGCACATACGACATTGGCTATTAGCTGAAATGGAGATGAAAAGTAAACAAAGGCCAGCACAGAATGTGTCCTAGGAGTTTAATCCCATGCTTAAATAGATGGACTTTCTAAGGTTTGAGCTTCAGATCATACTGGTGTCTTCAGGCCAACACAGCATCTACAGTACATGTGTAAGATGGTCCTCAAATGTGGCAGAAAGTGCAACACTACACTGTCTAGATAGAGCAAGATACTATCCAGATTAATGTCCCCGAGACAATATTCCATCCCCCTCTGGAAGGTGGGGGGTGCATTGTTGAACTGGCACAACTCCATGGGAGTAAGGAAAGTGGTTTTCAGCTGGTCTGCTTTGGTGACAGGGAACTACAAATACACTCTGCAGAGATTGAGTGCGGAGAAAAAATTGGCCTGTTCTAGGGTGGTAAGAGAGTTCCAATCTATGGAAGAGGATAAGTGTCCCTAGTAGTAACAGCATTTAGATGCCTTTAGTCCACAAAAAGTCCACAAAGACAATTGAAGCTACTAATGGACTCTAATGCCCTGTACACACAATAGGATTTTCCGATGGAAAATGTGTGATAGGACCTTGTTGTCGGAAATTTCGACCGTGTGTAGGCTCCATCACACATTTTCCACAGGAATTTCTGACACACAAAGTTTGAGAGCTTGCTATAAAATTTTTCGACAACAAAATCCGTCGGAAATTCCGATCGTGTGTACACAAATCCGACGCACAAAGTGCCACGCATGCTCAGAATTAATTTAGAGACGAAAGCTATTGGGTACTGCCCCGTTTATAGTCTTTACATATGTTCTTTTTACGGCACCGTGTTCAGAACGATCGGATTTTCCAACAACTTTGTGTGACCGTGTGTATGCAAGACAAGTTTGAGTCAACATCCGTCGGAAAAAATCCATGGATTTTGTTGTCGGAATGTCCGATCAATGTCCGATCTTGTGTACAGAGCATTACTCTTTTTAATTATCCCTTGTGACATCATCAAGGCTATCTTGTGTTCAGTGCCATTGCTAAAGCCCAGATCATGATTCACCTTTGAGTACACCCATGATCACTTATCCATTAGTTTCCATACTGCTTCAAACTGAGTGTGTCTCAGTTCCTTGGTGGTCAATTTCAGGAGTGATAGTATTTGCTCCCCTACCTACTCTCAGTTTATTCCTTGTGACCATTGGGTCTTATTTAAGTTTGCCATATAATTATGAAACACTTTGAGGTGCACCTTTGGCGAACATATCTGTGTTCTGTCGCAGGGAGCATGCAGTGGGGAAAGGTCTTGGTGTTATGGACTTAGTTTTGTACCTTGTCAGACCACTGTGAGGGTCCCGGCATCAAATGGGGCCACTTCTGAGGGCAAGAATTCCACTAGGAAAGTGAATCCTTCCTATCTATAGTGAGGACTGACATTCATGGGGGATTATGTGTTCTTAAGTAGGAGGCAGCAAAATCTCTGTCCCAGAAGGAACCCTGGTGGTTCCAACTTTTTCCCAGATGTGTACAGAGCATGCAGCAGGGCCCTCCAATGCTTCCAGAACATGCAACAGTTGCCTGCTGAGTGGGCAAGATCCCATATGATCAGGTCACGCAAGCTTCTGACCTAATCATCAAACTCTGGCCTGTGTACTTGGGTAATTGTTGCAGGAGGAATCCTGCCAGAAATAAGGGGGTGAATAATGGAGGGGCAGTAGTTTGCCTGCTTCACTTTGGAGTAGCACCAGGCATTCCTGTTATTCTACTCTTATTACTATTATCTGACATGGCCGATCCTGGTAATCAGGTGAATGATTAGACAAAGAGTTACTGTAATTCGCAGTATACTAAGCAAGTGCACAGTTTTGCTGCATACAGACGATTGTAATTTCCGACAACAAATGTTCGATGTGAGCTTGTTGTCGGAAATTCCGACCGTGTGTAGGCTCCATCGGACATTTTTTGTCGGAATTTCTGACCAATGAAATTTGAGAGCTGGTTCTCGAATTTTCCGATAACAAAATCCGTTGTCGTAAATTCCGATCGTGTGTACACAATTCCCACACACAAAATTTCACGCATGCTCGGAATCAAGCAGAAGAGCCACACTGGCTATTGAACTTCATTTTCATTTTTCTCAGCTCGTCGTACGTGTTGTACTTCACCTCGTTCTTGACGTTCGGCATTTCCAACAACATTTGTGTGACCATGTGTATGCAAGACGAGTTTCAGCCAACATCCGTCGGAAATAAATCCACGGTTTGGTTGTTGGAAATTCTGATCGTCTGTACACGGCATTAGAAGCATCAATGCAAAAGAATAACACGTGGCTGCATGGTATAGTGCCCATAGGACTCTATATTGACAGAGAGTCAAGCTGAGAATTACTACCTCAGTGAAACAGTTCAGAGTACAGCTTATTGTTGTTATTCTCATAAACTGCCCAGGGTAGCTCTGTGAAAACAAGTGAACCACTAGAGGGTTCCAAGGACCAAAGGGCCATCTCACTAGGACTGAAGTACTGGAGTACTAGTAGCAACCCCACAGTAGCTGGGTCTTCTATAGAAGATGTGTGCTATTAGGCTTTGTCCTGGTTGCCCGCATGTCACTTTTGAAAGTGGAGGGCCTCTTACTTTGCTGCAGATCACTTGCTAACTACCTCTGTCTAATAACTTGTAGCTTATCCCAGCTGCCAAGGGAGGGAAACTGAGATATGTATACACTGTGGACATATTCAGGAACCAAGGAAGTTGTGTGAAATAGAGATAAAGGAGCCTACACCAGTATCTGATCATAGTGAGTAAAGGGGCACTCCGCTACAGTCTCAATTGTAAACATAACTTTTTTAACAACCAGCGATATGCTCAGTTTCCATCTGTCTTGTTGAGCACTCCGGTGCTGGTACTTTCTCCACTACTGTAACAGTGCATTTGGTTGCCACTACAGTGCATCTCCACAACACCCTTGTATCGCACTGCACTGAAATACATAATCGTGCACTACCATGCATTGTGGTGCACTGTATCAGTAAAAAAAAAGCGCAGGTATATTTTTATGTCTGTCCTGTTATGTTGACAGCCTATTCAAATGTATAAAATGCTTTAGAACAATGCATGTTCCATCCAATCCATTTAAGCAATGCAGCTGAGCAAAAGGTATAGAGTTTTCATGCAAACTTTTTGGACATACCACATACCATAATATACCATAGTGAAAACAATATACAGTATACAATGTCTGTGGTATATTCAGTTCTTTGAGTCTGGAAGAACACATACAGTATATCAAGTATTGGCTAGGGAGAGGGACAAGGGCAGGTTTTGTAATAATGACTACTGCAACCCACTATTTTTTCATGTTATTTACTGAAACCAGGACCAATGAAAACTGGAGCAAAGGTGAAGAAAGCTGTCCATAGAAAGCAATCAAGATTCATCTTTTAAGTACATTTGATTTCTTAAGGTAACTGTTTCAGTTTTCTTGACTTTAAACCAGACACTATGTAGTCATTTCATGCCAGTTCATTCAATACTTATGTAATAAGAGATTACTTTTACAGTATATAAAGAAATTGCTTGCTTGCTACAGGTTCTGCATTCCTTAAATACTTAACACAATAACGTCCTACTTAGGCATAATCCATTATAAGAAGGGATTATGTGACAGGATTACAATGTTTGGAAATACACAAACACTAAAATATCTAATTCTCTACATTTTACTTCCCTTTTATGCTATCCCCTTAGCTACCTTTGTGTTCATTACTCTGGGAGTCCCTCTTCTAATCAAATGCTTGTTTTTTCTTGTCTCTTTTTAACTGACTGTTAGCTTTTAATCTACAATATTAAATAATTTATAATAAAGGGCACCCAAAAAATGTTGTTGTGTCTTATGTGATGTGTATTATGACAAATATACATTTACCAGACTCCTGGCTATCCAGACTTTGTGGTCCCTAAGCCTGTCTATGCACAGACTCACCATGTCATCTCCTTCCGCCTTGTGACAGACAAACTGCCCAAATTGGAACTTCCCACTCAGGCAATGCCAGTTTAGATTACCTCTCCCTGAGGCCAGAAAAAACACTCTCCCAACTTGTGCAGTAGCTTACCTCCAGAGGAAGGAACTATGAACCAAAAACAGCCCCTTAACTAAAAATGTTAATGGCTTTATCACTTTCAAATCTCTACAAAGCCTCTGCACTAGAAATGTAAAATCTCTGGAAAATTTAAAGCCATGGGAAAAAACTGAATTGTTGAAAAAATGTAAAAAAACTTCAGTGTGAAGTAGTTTTTTAAATTGAAAGGTGTTTTGTTACACTGGGAACATTCATTATGGTCATTCTATAAAGTATTTTCTAATATCTTTAGGGCACCTCTGGCATGGAAAGATGTGTTTTTTCACCATTGTAGCATTTGGAAAATAATATTTCTTCTCACAATATTTTCAAATGTCAGCTTTGCTTTCAGCAGAAATTGCACTGTGGAAATGTTTCTAAACTCTAGATGTTGGCCTCACCATTTTACTGAGAGGAGGAAAAGAAAAAAACAATTTACTGACCAGACTATAGGTAAACATTATGTTCTGCTGGTGGAAAACATTTATAGGAATAATATTAGAGGTTATAAAGATAAACAAATTTTTCAGACAAATTTACCCTCTTACTTGTCGATTAAAGCCTGAGAGAACAGAAACTATCATTTACTGTATTGCAACAATAACCCAACTGTAGGAGGGACAAGATGGAGTCCACAAGCAAACTAAACTGGAACCTTTTCCCTGCAGTGCCCCCTAGTGTCAGAAATGCATCTTTTTCTTGTACTATGGTTTTGGTTCCGAATACGGGTAAAACACCCTAAGAAATAGGCACCACATCCCTGGACATGATTATAGGTTACAGAAGGGATAAAAGGATTTTAACGGTGCAGGCAAACTAGACATGAAAACATTTTTTTCTTAAAAAACAATTTTTTAATTCAACCATTAAAAGACATACAGTTTGTACAAAATTCATGAAATTTCAATTTTGATAAAAACACGGTGGTCAGATGGGATATGAGTGTATATAAAGTTTGGAAGATGATATTTATTGCATACTAGCCCGACATGTTTCGCATTGTCGCTTTTTCAAGGGATATGCAAGCTGAAGGTGATATCATCCAACACTTCTATTGATTCTAGAAAAATACAAATTAACAAAAATGACATTGTGATTTACATAGGGAGACAAAGTAACACAGTAATTGAACATAAACCAGTGCAGTGTCATCTCTGAAACAGCATTGATAATATGCTTACCCCCAAAATGACCCAAAAACCTTTTGTCACTCCCAGCGTGCACCAACCAAAGCCGGGACAGCGATGAGGCTGGAGATGCAACCACAGGGAACAGAAGGGTGGAGCTGTATGTGGATTATAAAATGCAGTGTGTAAAAAAGGAGACTGTTTGGTGATGTTGAACAAGTAGATATATTAGCTAATTATGTGGATGTCAATAAGTGAAATATTTATTGACATCTTGAAGTTTTATCGACAATCGCAAAGGATGCATAAATAAAGTAATAAGAAAGTAGGACTTTGCTGGGGATGAAGGATTGTTTGAAGGACTGGGGGCTATAAGCAAATTGGAATATAGTATATACATAAAGTAATAGTAAACATTTAGGTATAAATCATCCAGTAAAAACATAACAGGATGGTAATGGACACATTGTCTCATTGATTACATATTAAAGAAAGGAAAATCAGCAATTTGAGCGCTTTCTACACTGAAGTATAGGAAACCTAAAGGTGATAGGTAATAATAAAAGATAAACGCAGACAATTGTTTGTAGAGCAGTGTGTGATAAACTTACCAGTCACTGACACTGCTGGGAGATGAGTTCCATCCTCCGGCGCTGACAGACAGGACTGTCAGATAAGCCGGCTTAAATGCTGTCCCCCATCGAGCTGGCGTGGGATGTAGCCAGCTCGATGCGGACGTGGAGGCGCCAGTGCGCATGCCCGGGGAGCCTCATCGCTGTCCCGGCTTTGGTTGGTGCACGCTGGGAGTGACAAAAGGTTTTTGGGTCATTTTGGGGGTAAGCATATTATCAATGCTGTTTCAGAGATGACACTGCGCTGGTTTATGTTCAATTACTGTGTTACTTTGTCTCCCTATGTAAATCACAATGTCATTTTTGTTAATTTGTATTTTTCTAGAATCAATAGAAGTGTTGGATGATATCACCTTCAGCTTGCATATCCCTTGAAAAAGCGACAATGCGAAACATGTCGGGCTAGTATGCAATAAATATCATCTTCCAAACTTTATATACACTCATATCCCATCTGACCACCGTGTTTTTATCAAAATTGAAATTTCATGAATTTTGTACAAACTGTATGTCTTTTAATGGTTGAATTAAAAAATTGTTTTTTAAGAAAAAAATGTTTTCATGTCTAGTTTGCCTGCACCATCGCATCTTTTTCTTGTTTGAGAACTGCATTGAGAAGTACAGTGTTACTTGAATTGTATTCCAGGATTTGCCTGTCTTCTGCTGAGAGAACTTACAGTAATTTATTTTACATAACATCTTAGAAATCTTTCAATAAGGTCTTCATGTTTTATAGTTCGAATGCCATGTCATAGCTATATTACTTATCATTGTAAAAGAACATATTCAACACTTTTTTTTTCAAATTTGTCCGTAAAAAAAACAAAAAAAACGTATTTGAAAATATATATATAAAAAAAAATTACCAAAATTTCCATTTTTTTTACAGGTCTTCCCATCTCTAATCTGGATTACAGAACCCAGTCCAAGAGTTACCAATCCTGGAGAAAACCGCAAAGCCAATTTTCTCCATTTAGAGCAGACATTGTGGAGCCCCATCACCTGTAAAAGTAATACCTTGGGTGACATTTAACCCTTCTGACACCAAGACAAGATGCAGCACTATATACATATATATATATTGAACCTGAGTATGGGGGGGACTGTGAAGACATTGTTACTCCTGCACTATATACACTATATTGTATATCACATACTTCTCACCAAAGTGTTCATTGCCTTAACAGTTGCTAGTTGCTAAGCAGTCCTTGACAATTTTAATAAAGGTCTTCTTTAAGGTAAGCTCAGATAAATTGTTAGCTCTCTG
Organism: Aquarana catesbeiana; assembly: GCF_042186555.1. Taxonomy (NCBI): domain Eukaryota; kingdom Metazoa; phylum Chordata; class Amphibia; order Anura; family Ranidae; genus Aquarana; species Aquarana catesbeiana. The sequence goes on from NC_133326.1 coordinate 335,710,859, forward strand.
ACTATTTTTAGTGTACATAAAATCATTTGTAACAGAGGAGTTGTTTTTTTTTTTTTTTTTGGAATTATTGTGCTGAGGTTTATACATGTCCATTTGTGGTACAGCAATGTAAGCATATTTAATGGGTACAAGAAGGCCTTTGTTTTAGTTAACCTTGCCCCTTTATGCCCCTCCCACTGTGAGTGCAATTGGCCACACTCACCCATTCACCGTGGCCGAGTAGGGCGCTGCATTACTACTCCACTTAAGGTTCATAAACACACCCCAGATGTTTGGTAACACAACCCAGCCACAATGAAAACCATGCCCACTCTTTGCCACAGTGCACCAAGCATACCACTGATTTCATAAAATGCTCCTGAATGCAATGCCCAGTTGAAGTGAAAAAAGTCTTCACCTAAAGGCAGGTCAAACTTTGCTTAGATCTCTCCTCATTTCTCTTGCTGGCTTAAGACCTTATTCAAAATAATAAGCTGCGCTATATATCAAACCTGCATGAATCTTGTGAGTCATGCCAATACACATATATATGCAAAGTGTTGCTAACACCAGTCCAAGCTCCCTAGGTCTCCTTTCACAGAGACCCAACGTGCCTTAGGCTTTTACCCAGCCTCGGGTGTTGTGGTAGCTGTCAGTGCCAGAAAAGATCTCCCCCGCTTTCTTCCAGGGGTACCCCTGGAAGACGTCATCTCTGACGAAACGGCGTAGGGAGGAGCGGCGTGCTGACGTCACCACACACTGCGCTGAACCCGGAAGTTATGGGCAGCATACGAGAGCCGGCCGGCTCGTGTTTTTGTCATCTACCGCTGAATTGACATCTATCTAACTGTAAGTGCAACAATTTTTATTTGAATAAATACTTTTTAAACGGATTACACTATGGATTCTTCATATCTTTTCCCGGCTTATTGATGGATATGCTTCATACGTGATGACATCTCATATTGAAAGCGGGGGAGATCTTTTCTGGCGCTGACAGCTACCACAACAGCCGAGGCTGGGTAAAAGCCTAAGGCACGATGGGTCTCTGTGAAAGGAGACCTAGGGAGCTGGTAAGCGGCAGTATTATCTGTGGTGGAGGCACCTTTGTTCAACTTATCCTCACATTTAATAAGTCCAGTGTTGGAATTGCATGTCACTATCTACGTTAAAATCTTTAATCCATCTCTTGGGAGAGTGTCTATATCAGTGGACTTAATGCTCCTTTTTTTTGAATCACGAGTTTTTTGTGACGGACTCATATGCAAAAATATTTTTTACTGACTGTTTTGATACATTTTTTGATTTCTTTAATGTGCACTGATCACGGGTGTTAGCAACACTTTGCATATATATGTGTATTGGCATGACTCACAAGATTCATACAGGTTTGATATATAGCGCAGGTTATTATTTTGAATATTGTTTGTAATGCGTGTGTCTTGCATTTGTTAGTTGTAGCTTATTCACAGATATTTAAATCACAACATGGTTTACTAAATTTCATTTTTTTGGGATAGCGCAGTAAGAGAACTTTTGGAATTGGCTTAAGACCTTGTTGCTACTATTTTATGTTTTCTCACTATGTGTCAGGAACCATGAATCAGATGGAGACAGAAAATGCAGTTAAAATCACACCTTTTAATATAATGGTACAAAAATGTATAAATAGGAAAGGTAAGTCAAAACATAGCCAGGGTACAGTAGCCAAAGTGAGTACTCAGAACAAGCCAGTAAATCAGGAAGACAGAGATTAGTGTAGTCGGAGGCAGAAGATAGGATCAGGAACCAGAAGGGACATCAGCCAGGCAAGTCTTTAACAGGAACACAGCAGAGAGACTCCGGATATGTTTGACCAAGGCAAAGGCACGGAAGAAATGAACCAGGCAGTTCAAATAGCCAGAAGGGGCTGGCTGTAGGCTGGACTGACGAGCAGTAAATGATCACCAGGTGAGCCGCTGTGGAACAATGAGTGCTGGCAATAAACCGACAGCTGAGCAACCCGAGCACTGAGAAGGGAGGGCTGAGAGCCCAGCCCTGACACTGTGCTTTCTTTCTGTATATAATGCTGCTTATACTCTGCTCACCAGCACTTGTCACCTCTTTTTGTCCCTTTATTTTCAACCTTTTAAAAAATGAACTCTCTTCTCAACCTTCATTACTTTAGTTGTCACAGAACACACTAATCAAAGCTGCTTCCCAGTCGCACCACCAATCTTCAAATGCCTCTGTCTTCTATTTTCCCAAACAACATTTAACCAGTGTGAATGAAGAAACTGGGAAAGTGATGGCCAATACCTGGGGTACCTCATAATGTTAGCCAGATTCCCCACTTAGCTACCTGGCAGTGAGAATGAAGTGGCATGTCAAGACCCCCCCCCCAGTGTCTTTGATGTTCAATCCAAAGCATCACAGAATTGAACTTAGGAGTCATTTACGAAAGGCAAAACCACTTTGCAATGCAAGTGCACTTGAAAGTGCACTAAAAGTGCACTTGGAAGTGCAGTCGCTCTAAATCTAAGGGGTAGATCTGAAATGAGTGAAAGCTCTGCTGATTTTATCATCCAATCATGTGCAAGCTAAAATGCTGTTTTTTATTTTCCTTGCATGTCCCCCTCAGAGCTACAGCGACTTTACTTCCAAGTGCACTTTCAGTGCACTTTCAAGTGCACTTGCAGTGCAAAGTGGATTTTCCTTTAGTAAATAACCCCCTTAGTGTTGTCAATGTCATGAAAAGCCAAAGCAGCAAACACTCCTCTTGCACACTGCCACCAATGACTGTTTATCCGACCGAAAAGCTTAGGAAGAACTCTAGACACGAGAGATGAGCAAATCTAAAAAACAAACAAACAAAAAAAACCTTGTAGAGTGAATAACAGCATTTAATTTGTCTACTATATATTAAATTAATAAAAGAGTCAATTGGCCTGTCTCACTGGTTCATTTAAGGAGCCTGCATTTCAAACTGATGCACAGCCTGCTCCCTCATCACTGAACTTCAATTAGCAGTGTGAATTTAATCAAGTGAGGATTCTGCTCTTATTTATAAGCTTAGGGAGCAGGAACAAGTTTCTTCCATACACACATACAATGCTGAATGTAATAATACTAACAACATAAAATTACCAGAAAACAATGTACCAAAAAGGATAAACAATGTATCAGTAATATATTAATATTATCAAACAATATTGTCAAATTGTAATCCCTGGTGGGATACTGTAGCTGAAAACAGTGGTGACATGTTGTGCTGTCCTTCAGGTCCATACATTGAAGCAAGGTTTAGGTGTTTCCTTATACGCCACTACGTAGTAAGTAAAACTCACTGTTTTGTCACTGACAGGTTGCAGACTTCCTAGTTTTTTGGGGGGTTTTTTGGGTCAGTATAGTGTTTTTTTTATTGCAAATTGTTTTCTATTAAATTTTATCAAAAAGAAATGCAGATACAAACTTACGCCCCAAGGGCAAATGAAAAAACAATGGGGGTTATTTACTAAAGGCAAATCCACATTGCACTACAAGTGCAAACTACAATTGCAAAGTGCACTTGAAATTGCACTGAAAGATCTGAGGGGGACATGCAAGGAAAATAAAAAACAGCATTTTAGCTTGCACATGATTGGATAATATAATCAGCAGAGCTTCCCCTCATTTCAGATCTACCCCTCAAATTTACAGTGGCTGCACTTCCAAGTGCATTTTCAGTGCAATTTCAATTGCACTTCGCATTTGTAGTTTGCACTTGTAGTGCAAAGTGGATTTGCCTTTGGTAAATAACCCCCAATGTCTTTAAAGTACTGTGAAAATTGTAGCATCTTGTAATGGAAAATTAGCATTTCAAATAGTAACAATAAAATATAAGTAAAATGAAATAAAAAAGTAAAAGTAGGCTGAGAAGAGCATAGAAGTCACAGTCAGGTTAGCTAAGGAGTGTCACCTTAGATAATATCAGGTATGTAATGTTTATGCTTTGATTTATAGTCTCAGAATTTATTTAAACCGAAGATTTATTATACCATGTCTTCCAAGGTTCCCATTCTTTAGATGCCTTCTATAATGTAGTAGGGTGTTTTTTAATCTTTTTTTTGTGGCAGCATACCCCTTGTTTATTTTTTTTACCAGCATCTCCATGTATAACCACATATCCAAAAGTTGGATGTTGGGGAATCTGCACATGCTCATGCTAATTTTAATCATGAGCATTCAGTAGTTACAGAAACTGCTTCTCATGCCTCAGATGCTGGCCACAAATCTCATGTTAAAGACAAAGAGTGTCTCAATTTCCTGCTTTTCAAGAGCACTTCTTCTAGCTGACAGTGAGTTGCACTGCAGTGTTGAGAAAGATCATAGGAAGCAGATTGAGAACCCTTTTGATTAAAATAAATGGAACCCCCCACTTCATTGAAGATGCAGTCCTGGCCCAAAGGTTTGATAGTAGGCTATTTAAACCTATATTTTTCCCAGAAAATAGTATGTTTTAAAAGCGATGATAAACCCAAAAGAAAAAAAATAATATAATGCAGCTTACTAAGCCTTAGATGTAGTGGCTGTATTTGTTTTCTTTTTTTAGGCTTTTCCGTTTTTTTTCACCTGATGATCTGGCCAGAATAACACCCCTGAATGAAGGAGTCAGGAGCGTTTTTAAGGCAGGGCAAAAGGGGCAGCTGCCCTGGGCCCCATCATTGTTATGGGGTCCAAAGCAGCTGCCTCATACTTGCCAACTATCCCAGTTTCAATTCCCTTATCCCTTGAAGTTTTAGTCCCGTGCTGTGTCCGGATATCTCAGTGTAAAGTTATGTTGCTGCTGCCCAGCTCTGCCCTATTGCCATGTACAGATGACCCTCTGTCTACATGTAAATAACCTACATTGATATGTAAATAGCAGCAGCATTAATATGTAAATAGTCACTTACCGTGGCATTGATATGTAAACAGAGGCAGCATTCGTATGTATATAATGTCCTCTTGAGGTCATATATACCGTCACTTCTGCTGAATGCTGCTCACTTACAGTTAGTGGCCAGTGTAGAATCCCCCTTTATTGGTTGTTTATGTGAAATCCCCCATTACATTGGTTGTCAGTGTAAATTCTTCATATCATTGGTGATCAGTATACATTTCCCTTTACATGATTCAGAATTTGTCACAGTGTACTGCTTCCTAACTAATCCCATCCCCCCCAATACTGCCACCAATCCCATCAACCCCCCAGCATTGCCACTGATCATACCCCCCTCCCCTCCAGCATTGCCACTGATCCCAGGAGTCCTTGAATTCTTAGGAGTTTTCTGCCTATTGATGGGTCCCCTCACCTCCCCAGTCCATGGTGTGCAGGCAGTGAGGAGATGATGTGCTGTAACCTTTAGCAACCAATCAGTGAGCAGTAATGCTGTGCACTAATCACTTGCAACCAATTATTGAGTGGTAAGGATATGCAGTAACCTCTAGGAACCAATCAGTGAGCAGTAATAATGTGCAGTAACCTCTAGCAACCAATTAGTGAGTGACATAGATGTCCAGTAACCTCTAGCAATCAATGGGCAGTATAGCTGTACAGTAATCTCTAGCAACCAATCAACAACCAGAAGTCATGTGCTGTAACCTCTAGTAAATAAACAGTGAGCCGTAATGTGTGCTGCAACCTCTAGCAGACAGTCAGTGAGCTGTAATGATACACTGTAACCTATAGCAACTAATCAGTGAGCAGTATTGATGTACAGTAATCTCTATTAACCAATCAACAAGCAGAAGTCATGTGCTGTAACCTCTAGAAAATAAACAGTGAGCTGTAATGTGTGCTGTAACCTCTAGCAGACAGTCAAGGAGCTGTAATGATACACTGTAACCTCTGGCAACCAATCGCTGCCTGATCTGATTAAGTAAACTAATTTTGAGTCTAGCTGCTATTTATTGTATGTCTCAAAGCATGTGGAGAGCAAAATTACATTGAAGAGGGGACCCAAGCAGCATTGTTAGTTTGGGGAGGAGGGGGGTGTTAGATGCACTAGTAAGATTTAAGTACACTAACAAATTGAAGCTACATTTTAGCTAACACTTTATAAGCAATTACAGCAAACAGTTTCTTCCTTTTGGGATGACGTTTTTAATTAAATAAACAAAAGCCGATGATTGGTAGCACCCTTGCCATTAGTAAATGGGTTGTCTTGACCACGTAACTGCTACATATGGAGAACAGCCTGTTCTGTTGAATAACACTAGACTTACTGGCCAGCCTGTTTTAGAGTGCTCCCACTCTGGGTGAAGGAGCACAGGTCACCTTGGTGCAACAACATGGTCAGGCTAGGGGAGGACAGTGTTGACTTAGATACACTAACGAATTAAAGACAAACTCCAACTCACACTACAATTACACAAGCAGGTACAGCAACAGTTTTTTTTTTTTTCTTTTGCGATAAAGGTTTAACATGAATAAATAAAACCAATCATTGTAAGCACCCCTGTCAGTGGTAAATGGTTTGTCTTCAACACTCTAACTGCTACATTTGCAGGAGAACATGTTCTGTTGAAAAACAACAGACTTATTGGCTGGATCAACAGATGAAAATAAAGGAAAGGAAGCCTAAAAAAGGAAACCAGTGCAGCCATCACATCTAGGAATTGGTAAGCTACAATATATGAAATGTTTGCTTTTGGGTTTAGTACTGCTTTTATAACAAACATGATACAAAATCTGATTTCTTTTACAGAACGCTTTTATTCACTACAGTTTTGAACAGTATAAAACAATTGATCAATAAACTTCCATTGAAAAATGGGGAATTCCATTACCCTTACTGACATGGAGATATTTGGTGGCATCATAGTGTGAGTAATATCAGGATCACATTATATAAAATGCCCAGTTATAGTCACATGCACCCACACCTCTGCTTTGCATGGTACATTTACTGGATATTAAAGTCAGTATGCAGTACTTTGATGTGATTCAATGCTATCATCACCTGATGTATGTTGAAACTACATGTTTATTGTCTTTAATTCTGGCTTTCATTTATAAAGCAGTTGAAGGACACTGTCAAGCTTCTTATATTGCCTAGGGGAAATTAATAGTGTTGAAAGAAATGCATAGACATCATACTAAAATGTTCTCCTGTTTGGGAAATGTCATATAATTTTGACTTATCTAAATACACCTATTGTTTTGCAGATGCTAACTTACAATTAAAGTGCATGTCAAGGCAAAATAAATAAAACAAAACATTTACAATGGTTGCATACATATTTCCTCATGTTTACCCCTTTAACCACTTGAGCCCCGGACCATTATGCTGCCTAAGGACCAGAGGTCTTTTTCCAATTTGGCACTGCGTCGCTTTAACTGCTAATTGCGCGGTCATGCAATGCTGTACCCAAACGAAATTTGCGTCCTTTTCTTCCCACAAATAGAGCTTTCTTTTGATGGTATTTGATCACCTCTGCGGTTTTTATTTTTTGCGCTATAAACGGAAAAAGACCAAAAATTTTGAAAAAAAATGATATTTTCTACTTTTTGTTATAAAAAAATCCAATAAACTAAATTTTAGTCATACATTTAGGCCAAAATGTATTCGGCCACATGTCTTTGGTAAAAAAAATGTCAATAAGCGTATATTTATTGGTTTGCGCAAAAGTTATAGCGTCTACAAACTAGGGTACATTTTCTGGAATTTACACAGCTTTTAGTTTATGACTGCCTATGTCATTTCTTGAGGTGCTAAAATGACAGGGCAGTACAAAACCCCCACAAATGACCCCATTTTGGAAAGTAGACACCCCAAGGAAATTGCTGAGAGGCATGTTGAGCCCATTGAATATTCATTTTTTTTGTCCCAAGTGATTGAAAAATGACAAAAAAAAAAAAAAAATATTTACAAAAAGTTGTCACTAAATGATATATTGCTCACACAGGCCATGGGCATATGTGGAATTGCACCCCAAAATACATTCAGCTGCTTCTCCTGAGTATGGGGATACCACATGTGTGGGACTTTTTGGGAGCCTAGCCGCGTACGGGACCCCGAAAACCAATCACTGCCTTCAGGATTTCTAAGGGTGAAAATTTTTGATTTCACTCTTTACTGCCTATCACAGTTTCGGAGGCCATGGAATGCCCAGGTGGCATAAAACCCCCCCAAATGACCCCATTTTGGAAAGTAGACACCCCAAGCTATTTGCTGAGAGGCATGGTGAGTATTTTGCAGCTCTCATTTGTTTTTGAAAATGAAGAAAGACAAGAAAAAACATTTTTTTTTTTCTTTTTTCAATTTTCAAAACTTTGTGACAAAAAGTGAGGTCTGCAAAATACTCACTATACCTCTCAGCAAATAGCTTGGGGTGTCTACTTTCCAAAATGGGGTCATTTGGGGGGGTTTTGTGCCACCTGGGCATTCCATGGCCTCCGAAACTGTGATAGGCAGTGAAGAGTGAAATCAAAAATTCACGCCCTTAGAAAGCCTGAAGGCGGTGCTTGGTTTTCGGGGTCCCGTACGCGGCTAGGCTCCCAAAAAGTCTCACACATGTGGTATCCCCGTACTCAGGAGAAGCAGCAGAATGTATTTTGGGGTGTAATTTCACATATTCCCATGGCATGTTTGAGCAATATATCATTTAGTGACAACTTTGTGCAAAAAAAAAAAAAAAAAAAAAAAAATTTGTCTCTTTCCCGCAACTTGTGTCGCAATATAAAATATTCCATGGACTCGACATGCCTCTCAGCAAATAGCTTGGGTGTCTACTTTCCAAAATGGGGTCATTTGGGGGGTTTTGAACTGTCCTGGCATTTTATGCACAACATTTAGAAGCTTATGTCACACACCACCCACTCTTCTAACCACTTGAAGACAAAGCCCTTTCTGACACTTATTGTTTACATGAAAAAGTTTTTTTTTTTTGCAAAAAAATTACTTTGAACCCCCAAACATTATATATTTTTTTAAAGCAAATGCCCTACAGATTAAAATGGTGGGTGTTTCATTTTTTTTTTTCACACAGTAATTGCGCAGCGATTTTTCAAACGCATTTTTTGGGGAAAAAACACACTTTTTTAAATTTTAATGCACTAAAACACACTATATTGCCCAAATGTTTGATGAAATAAAAAAGATGATCTTAGGCCGAGTACATGGATACCAAACATGACATGCTTTAAAATTGCGCACAAACGTGCAGTGGCAACAAAATAAATACATGTTTAAAAGCCTTCAAAAGCCTTTACAGGTTACCACTTTAGATTTACAGAGGAGGTCTACTGGAAAAATTACTGCACTCGATCTGGCCTTCGCGGTGATACCTCACATGCATGGTGCAATTGCTGTTTACATATGACGCCAGACCGCCGCTTGCGTTCGCCTTAGCGCGAGAGCAGGGGGCGACAGGGGTGCTTTTTTTTTTTTTTTTTTTTTCTTTATTATTTTTTTGCTTTTTTAATCTTACTTTTAAACTGTTCCTTTCATATTTTTTTTTTTAATCATTTTTATTGTTATCTCGGGGAATGTAAATATCCCCTATGATAGCAATAGGTAGTGACAGGTACTCTTTTTTGAAAAAATTGTGGTCTATTAGACCCTAGATCTCTCCTCTGCCCTCAAAGCATCTGACCACACCAAGATCGGTGTGATAAAATGCTTCCCCAATTTCCCAATGGCGCTATTTACATCCGGCGAAATCTAAGTCATGAAATACTCGTAGCTTCCGGTTTCTTAGGCCATAGAGATGTTTGGAGCCACTCTGGTCTCTGATCAGCTCTATGGTCAGCTGGCTGAATCACCGGCTGCATTCTCAGGTTCCCTGTTGAGACAGGAGAGCCAGAGAAAAACACGGAAGACGGTGGGGGTGGGGGGTCATTCCCTCCCACGGCTTGTAAAGGCAGTCTAGAGGCTAATTAGCCGCTAGGATTGCTTTTACATGAAAGCCGACCGCTGGCTGAAAAGAATGATACCAAGATGATACCTAAACCTGCAAGCATCATTCTGGTATAACCACTCAAAGTCGTGAATGGCGTACCTGAAGACAAAAAAATGGTTAACAATGGTTAACAATAAAGCACAGTAAACAGTAAAGTATAAATAATTACACACCTGAAAAACAAACATGATAAAACATAATAACAATAACAATAACAATAAAACATTGCAGAATAGAATACAGTAAAAAAGAGCAGAACAATAGAGAGAGAGAATAGAGAGAGAGAGAACAATAAAACGACAACTATTTTTTTTTATTTCAGATTTTTTTTTTTTTTTACACTTTTTTTGTAACTAACTTTTATAACGGTAACCGGTTCCAGGTTCGGGTCTCTCAAAATGCGATGGCATCTTGGGAGACCCTGTGAAAGTGTGCCTAGTCTGTGCAATGCTGTACTCTACGCTAATACTCAACTAGTGAATGGTAGCGTTCAAAACATTCACCAATGCAAAGACCAGGATTGTCAGGACAGGAGGGACAATAATAGCGGGTGTCACGCCTATATCCGCGCTTGCTGTAGACACAACATCTTTTTTGGGGGGTTCGCTGGGTAGGGGTACTCGGGAGGACATAAAGAAAATGCCTCTCATGCAGCCGACTGCATTTGGTTGGGGATGTGAATGGGGGAAGTACGGGCGCTGCAGAAGTGGTGGGTTCCCAATTAGGATTGGCGAATGCAGCAGGAAGGGCATTATGGGCACGACGGGCCTGTGTTTGTCTTTTTGGTGGCAGCGGGACACTACTTGTGCTTGCCACCTCACCAGCTTGAACTGCACTTATGGGACTCGCCACGTCACCAAGTGTTACTGCAGTGCTGGTTTGACTACGACCGGGGTGTACTAGGCCGCTGGTGCTTGCCAGTTCCCCAAAACGCTACCAAAAAACTGTTAGCGATCGCAGGGATCAGGCCTGACTCTGCGAACGCTGCAGTTATGCGTTTAGTGTTTTGTAAGTGTCAGTGATCGATCGATACTGCACTTGGGTGGGCTGGGCCGGGCGGAGGGGCAAAACGCAGGTGCTAGCAGGTATCTGGGCTGATCCCGCTAACACTGCGTTTTTGGGAACCCTAAACTGCTGGTGACGCTAGTATAGATCTGATCGGATCAGATATTGATGCGATCAGATACTATACCACTAAGGGAGGTGTACGGTGCGTGCGTGGGTGTTAGCGGTACTGGCGCTAACCTGACGCTGCCTGGGGCTGGTGCTTGCCAGTTCACCAAAACGCTACAAAAAAAACTGTTAGCGATCGCAGGGATCAGGCCTGACTCTGCGAACGCTGCAGTTATGCGTTTAGTGTTCTGTAAGTGACAGTGATCGATCGATACTGCACTTGGGTGCGCTGGGCTGGGCCGGGCGGAGGGGCAAAACGCAGGTGCTAGCAGGTATCTGGGCTGATCCCGCTAACACTGCGTTTTTGGGAACCCTAAACTGCTGGTGACGCTAGTATAGATCTGATCGGATCAGATATTGATCCGTTCAGATACTATACCACTAAGGGAGGTGTACGGTGCGTGCGTGGGTGTTAGCGGTACTGGCGCTAACCTGACGCTGCCTGGGGCTGGTGCTTGCCAGTTCACCAAAATGCTACCAAAAAAACTGTTAGCAATCGCAGGGATCAGGCCTGACTCTGCGAACGCTGCAGTTATGCGTTTAGTGCCTTGTAAGTGACAGCGATCGATCGATACTGCACTTGGGTGGGCTGGGCGGAGGGGCAAAACGCAGGTGCTAGCAGGTATCTGGGCTGATCCCGCTAACACTGCGTTTTTGGGAACCCTAAACTGCTGGGGACGCTAGTATAGATCTGATCGGATCAGATATTGATCCGATCAGATACTATACCACTAAGGGAGGCGCATGCTGTGTGCGTGGGTGTTAGCGGTACTGGCGCTAATCTGATGCTGCCTGGGGCGACGCATATCACCGCCGGGCGATCGGGGGGCTAAACCTTTATTCGGTAATAAACGGCGGGTGCCCTGACACTATAAAAAAAAACAAACTAACCAGCGTCAACCGTAACGGTTATACGGTGATCAGTGGTGAAAGGGTTAACTAGGGGGCAATCAAGGGGTTAAAACATTTATTAGGTAGTATATGGGGGTCCCTGTCGCTATAAAACGCTGACGGCGAACCTAAATATTTACCTCACTAACTAGCGTCACCAGCGACACTAATACAGCGATCAGAAAAATGATCGCTTAGCGACACTGGTGACAGGGGGTGATCAAGGGGTTAAAACTTTATTAGGGGGGGTTAGGGGGGTACCCTAGACCTACAGGGGGGTAACAGTATCTGTGCTAACACTGTAACTGTCACAAACTGACACAGCAGTAATCAGAAAAAAAAAAAAAAACTGCTGGTGTCAGTTTGTGACAGGGGGGGGTGATTGGGGGGGGATCGGGGGGCGATCGGGGGGGGGATCGGGGTGTAATGTGTGCCTGGCATGTTCTACTGTGTGTGTGTGTGTTAGTGCACTCACTCACATGCCGTCTCTCCTCGGGCCGGAACGGAAACTACCGACCCGAGGGGAGAATACATCACTTCCTTTGCTGCTGTTTAGCATACAGCAGCAAAGGAGTGTTCCCATTGGCCGGCGGCGATCGCGAGGGGGGGGCCACGAACGGATGGCCTCCCCCTCGTCTCTGATCGCCGGGGGACAGAACGGGACCGCCTCGGGCGGCGGGGGGGGGTCCGATCGGACCCCCCACCCGCGGAAGGCAAATCACGTACCCTGTACGTGATTTTGCCTGTCCGTGCCGCCTTGCCGACGTACATCGGCGTGAGGCGGTCGTCAAGTGGTTAAAGATCCTGCAAGTACAGAATAAAATGTCAGTTGATCTGCAAGAAATGCACTCAGTTACTAATTTCCTCTTCTGGAATGGCAGCACATGCCTTTCGGACTGAAATTGACTTGGTGTTGACTTGAAAAGACTTGGTGTTAGCCCTTCCTGGATGTCTGTTGTTAAAGCGGCTGTAAAGGCAGAAGGTTTCGTACCTTACTGCATTCTACATACCGCTGTCAATCACAGTAAGTGAGCAGGGAGGGGAGGACAGGGCTTGGGAGCGAGGGAGAAGGGACAGGAGTGGCGGTGGGGAACCGGAGAACAGAAGAATTGGAGATGCTTTGTGCAAGACCATCGGTCAGAGCAGGTAAGTATAACATGTTTATTATCAAAAAATAAAAAACAAACCAAAAACCTAAGCTTTACAATCATTTTAGACTACTGAATCCCACCTAATTTCTTTATCTCCACAGCCTTGGAACTAAATGTTCCATAGTGCAGGATACGAACTGGAAGAGCTCCATGAGATAACACATGAGGGTGTGCACAGGATACGGGAAGGCTCTGAATTTTTGAAAAGACCAACAGGTAGTTTTACACTTAATGAACAGATATATCAAAATGCTTGCAATGGTATTTAACAAATCAAAAGCAAGCAAATGAGATAAATGATTTTTAGGGCTTACATTCACGTTAAACAAAGTGTGTAAATATTAACACTAAAGTATAGATACTCTATGATGTCTGCTTGTACAGTATTTGCAAGCTGCCCTTAGATGGATTGAAATTCAGCCAGTTCAGCAGGTTCAATTTAAGGCCACGTATGGGCACTGTGGTTCTGCCGATCGACATTTGTACAACCGCCCTGATGAAAAAGTTCCTCTTGATCAGCTCTGCAAGCATTAGCCTGCAGCTCTTACAATGTATTCTGACATTTGGGAAGCCTCCTTTCTATCAGAATACATTGACACAACAGGAGGAGTCCCCCATTCACCTCGAATGTGTGAATAGGGGGAATCAGGTCCAGTGGTTGCACAAAAAAATGACTCAATTATGATATAGCACACATTGCAGCCAAATCACTTCGTAATGGAAATAGTTAATTTGTGCCAAGTTAGCCAAAACTAGACATGTGCAGGATGAAAAAAATTGTTTAGTTTCGCTTCCTTTCAATTAATTATTTAACTAAATTTGTTTAGGTAAATTTGTTGCATTCGTTACATTAGTTTTTTTCGGGATTCGTTTTCTTCCGTATTCGAATTTGAAAAATTCATCCAAATTCGAAAAACTTCAAGCAAACCCGAAAAAAAAATTGTCTGCATTCAAAAAGACTCTTCTGCATTCAAAAAAAATCTACCAAATTTGAAAAAAACGATCTAATTCGAAAGAATTCTACTGCATTTGAAAAAATTTGACCGGTTTCAAAAAAGTAAACTATATAAAAGATAAAAGATCAAAATAAATAATAATAATACATTTTACTTATAGTGCCCTTTTCATCAAAAGATCTCAAAGTGCTACAGGTAAAAAGAAAAAAAATTCATTTATACAATGAAACAAGCAACTAAAAGGACAAAAAGCTTTGCTAAAAAGAAATGTCTTTTTTAAAACTGTCAGTGGATTGAGGAGCCCTCAAGGTATCAGGTAGGGCATTCCACAGGCGTGGGGCAGCTACACTAAATGCCCTGTCTCCCATTGTCCTAAGTTCTGGGTATATGAAGAAGGTTTGAATGAGTGGAGCGGAGGGGATGTGTTGTGTTTTGCAGTTTGAGAAGTTCTTTGAGATAAAGGGGGGGCGTGTCCATGTATACATTGGTGTGTGAGGAGAGATCAGAATAGAATAGAAAATAATAGAAAAGAATAGCATAGAAAAATAGAAAAACAATAGAACAGAAAAGAATTATATATATATATATATATATATATATATATATATACATATATATATATGAAACCACAATGATGATGGCCTACATATGATGATGGCCTATATATTTTATATATTTTGGATGTTTTGATTACATTTTTCATTAAAACATTTTTGTGCAGCAATCCCTTTTTGTTGTTTCCTATAATATAAGCCTTTGGGAGGGCTTGATTGCTTGCACTTGTTACTTTGACCGACGTGTCCATCTTCCTAAATTCAAATTACGTATAGAATGAATTTGGATAGAAAGATTAGCATAGAATAGAAAATAATAGAAAAGAATAGACTAGAAAAACAATTGAACATATATATTATATTTTATTCTATTCTGTTCTATTGTTTTTCTATTCTACTCTTTTCTATAATTTTCTATTCAAATTCATTCTATACAAAATTTGAATTTCATATAGAATGAGTTCCAATTCGAATAGAAAAGATTAGAATATAATAGAAAATAATAGAAAAGAATAGCACAGAAAAACAATAGAACAGAACAGAAAAAAATATTATATAACCGAAATTCAAATTTTGTACAGAATGAATTTGAATTTGAATAGAAAAGATTAGAATAGAATATATTATTCTGTTCTATTTTTTTTCTATGCTAATCTTTTCTATTATTTTCTATTCTAGTCTAATCTTTTCCATTCAAACTCAAATTCATTCTATACGAAATTTGAATTTCAGAAGCCATCTTTCAAAATTTGAATTTCGTGTAGAATGAGTTTGAATTAGAAAAGAAAAGATTAGAATAAAATAGAAAATTATTGAAAAGAATAGCATAGAAAAACAATAGAACAGACAAGAATAATATATAATATATATATAACTATCTTCCGAAATTTGAATTTCATATAGAATACATTTAAATTCGAATAGAAAAGATTAGAATAGAATAGAAAATAATATAAAAGAATAGCATAGAAAAACAATAGAACAGAATAGAAAAAAAAAAAAAAATATATATATATATATATATATATATATATATATATATATTATATATATATATATATATATATATATAAAACTATCTTCCGAAATTCTAAATATATTAAATAATTAAATATTTTATTCTATTCTGTTCTATTATTTTTCTATTCTATTATTTTCTATTCTAATTGAATCTTTTCTATTCAAATTAATAATAGAAAAGAATAGAATGGAAAAACAATAGAACAGACTATTCTATTTTAGTTTCCATTGTTTTGAATTATTTTCCAATCTATTCTCAAATTCAAATTTCTACTATTCGAAATTTGAATTTCGGAAGACGGTCATGTTTTATTTTATTTTATTATATTATATTACATTCTAGTTAATTAATTTATTTTTATTCTATTGCTTTTATATTTTATATTCAATTTTATCATATTACTTTTTAGAAAAACAATTTCTATTTTTTTCAAATAAGATTTGAATTTGTTTTCAAATTCGATTCAAAGTTGTTTTCAAATTCAATTTGAATTTCATCCGCTTTTTTTTTCAATTCAAACCGTTATTTTATATTCTGTTAAATTTGTTACTATTGTAATTCGGAAATTCAGATGCATCTGAACTCCGAATAATGAAAAGTGTCTAGCCAAAACTATTTTAGGTGACAGAAAACCTGTAATTCAGCTTTAAAGTACTCTTCCGCTCCAGTCTTGGAATGTTATGTTTAACTCCTTATTGGAGTTCTGAGTGTTATGTTAAACAAGCTGCTAGCAGGCTTCAGGCACTATTTGAAGCATGTTGCGTGCCTGATGAAGTAGCATGGTGAAGTTGCTAGCATGATAGCAGCAAAGTGTTTAAAGTGACTCCCACTCCCATTAAGATCTGTCCTTTAAATGCTGTAGGGTGCTTAAATGGCTTCAAAAAAGCTGTTTGAGGCTTGCCAATTTTTTTCAAAAACTTGTTGTTCAAAATCTAAGCTAAAGCTGTGAACTGATGCACATATTTCCATATCTTTTAGTATGCCTTCATTTTTTTTTCAATTATGTTTTTTTTTGCCACTAAAGAGTTGCTCTTTAGATTTGATTTTTACATATGCTTCTCCGCTTTTTAATCCATAACGGCAATTACTAGTAAATAGAAAAATCATTTAAATGAAGATTATGATAATATTTTGATCATCAACTGCCTTTTCCAGAATGAAGCCTGTAAACAACAGCTGTTTGTATAGTTTTTAGAATCAAGAACACTGTTTTTCTACATTTAAGGATTTGTTATCACTGTTCCCAGGGTAGCAGTGATTATGTATATATTTGCATTTTACATTACAACAGTCTACAAACTGCTTCAAAGGTGTTTATTTAAGAGCCACCCAAAGCCCATTAACAGTAGTATTTTGTAGGTATTACTTCTAAAGTCTGATGATTTGTATGAATGTCACATCTGGAATGCCAAAATTTCTGATATTTCTGCTTACAACATTTCTATTTAAACACGTCTGTTAATGAAAAAAATGTGGAATCATGAATTCCTGGATTTGTTATACTTTCTTCCTCCAAGAAATTTTTAAGTAAATCTGAACATAAAGAAATTGATGGTTCTGATGATGATAGGTGCTGACCCGTTTGTAGATCTAGTAGATCTTCTACCACTAGCTTTAAATCTTTTGTATTTATTTCAGTGTTTTGGTAGAAAAAGTTCCTAAAGTATTGGTACAATTTTGTAAGCATATGGCAATTTCCATTGTCTCTACTGCTTTTATAATGCCAAGGTGTTTCCTCAGAAACCTTCAGTTCACCCTTTTTTAAACATGCTTATGGTTAAATTTATCGTTATCACCAAATCCCCTAGTTTGGAGCAGCTATCTGTGTTGGTAACTTCTGGGTATAAAAAGATTTCTGTTTTGCTTCTAAGTCCAGGAATTGTAAGTGGAATTCATCTTGCAGGTACAGGTGTTTTTTTTTTTTTGCAAGTCAACATCCTGTTTCCAAATGTTTCAAGAAGCTTGCTAGTCAATAAACTTGAAAAGAGCTTTTTCTCAAAAGCTCCCACTCTAACGAGCCTTTAAAACATGTTGCCTTGGCTGTTAATCTACCCAGACAACAGGATGGAAGATCTGCTAATTGATGGTCTTACCTTTGGTTCTAAAGGGTTTGTTTTTGTAAAAAAATAATTAATTCCATTAATAGTTTAGAACACATTATTGAGGAATAAAATCTTTAGCTTGATAGGGTTGCTGGTCCATTTTCAGTTTCATCCTTGGATAACAACCTGTCAGGGTATTTATACTGAAATATTAACCACTTGACAACTGGGCACGTAAACCCCTCTCCTGACCAGACCAGTTTTCAGCTTTCAGTGCTCTCACACTTTGAATGACAATTACGCAGTTATGTAATACTGTACCAAAATGAATTTTTTGTCCTTTTTTCATACAAATAGAGCTTTCTTTTGGTGGTATTTGATCACCTCTGGGTTTTTTATTTTTTGCACTATAAATGAAAAATGACTGAAAATTTTGAAAAAAAACATATTTTTCTTAGTTTCTGTGACAAAATTTTGCAAATTATTAATTTTTCTTCATAAATTTTGGCCACAATTTATACTGCTACATATCTTTGGTAACTATAACTCAAATTAGTGGATATTATTTGGTCTGTGTGAAATTTATAGAGTCCACAAGCTGTGGTGCAAATCATAAAAAATTGATCACATCTGATGTACTGGTGGCCGATCTCATTTCTTGTGACCCTAACAAGCCAGGAAAGTACAAATACCACCCAAATGATCCCTTTTTTGAAAGTAGGCATTCCAAGGTATTTAGTGAGATGCATGGTGAGGTTTTCAAAGTTGTAATTTTTCCCACAATTCTTTGCAAAATAAAGTTTTTGTTTATTTTCCCACAAAATTGTCATTGTGATAGGTTATTTCTCTCACATGGCAAGTGTATACCACAAATGATACCCCAAAATACATTCTGCTACTCCTCCTGAGTATTACGATACCACATGTGGACTTTTTCACTACCTGGCCACATAGAGAGGCCCAACATGCAGGGAGCACCATCAGATGTTCTAGGAGCATAAATTACACATCTAACTTGTTGATTACCTATTACACTTTTGAAGGCTCTGGAGCACCAGGACAATGACACGTGACACTGATGTGGCACTGATGACAGATGGCACTGATACGTGGCACTGATGGCACGTAACACTGATGTGGCACTGATGACACATGGCACTGATGACACGTGGCACTAATACGTGGCACTGATGACAGATGGCACTAATACGTGGCACTGATGACAGATGACACTGATACGTGGCACTGATGACACGTGACACTGATAACAGATGGCACATGACACTGAGAGGTGGCACTGATGACAGATGGCACTGATACGTGGCACTGATGACACGTGACACTGACAGGTGGCACTGGGGGCAGGTGGCACTGGGGGCAGGTGGCACTGGAGGCAGGTGGCACTGGGGATAGATGGCACTGGGGATAGATGGCACTGGGGACAGATGGCGATGGGGACAGATGGCACTGTATAGGTGGCACTGGGGACAGATGGCGATGGGGACAGATGGCACAATAGGTGACACTAGGGACAGATGGTGATGGGGACAGATGGCACTGATAGGTGACACTGGGGACAGATGGCACTGTGTTGTGTTAGTAAGTGATTTTTTTCACTCACCACTGCAGCCGTTCGCTCTTCCTCCTCACACGCTGTCTCTGTTTACATATGAGATCATCTCTCATTGGACACTCCGATCGAGTGCTAAATGGCTGCTGAGATTGGCCATTTAGCACAATCTGTGATTGGCTATGTCCAAGGGACACGGCCAACACAGATTTCCCCTGCCGCGTGCCCGCGGCGGCGCGTATGGGTAATATAAACAGGAGGATGTCCAGGGATGCCCTCCCAGCAATTGAGAGCCGCGCTGTAACCGTCTTTCGGCTATAGCACGGGCGCAAAGAGGTTAAACAGTTTTATATTTATGGAAATAAGCAACAATCTATGATTTAGGAGATTTCCCGTATTTCCACAAATTATCCAAATTACTCAAAATTGTTTATCTGAGCTAAATTGAAGACGAATGAATACAATATTGTGCAAAAATATATACAGTGGGGACGGAAAATATTCAGAGCCCCTTAAATTTTTCACTCTTTGTTATATTGCAGCCATTTGCTAAAATCATTTAAGTTCATTTTTTTTCCTCATTAATTTACACACAGCACCCCATATTGACAGAAAAACACAGAATTTTTGCAGATTTAATAAAAAAGAAAAACTGAAATATCACATGGTCCTAAGTATTCAGACCCTTTGCTCAGTATTTAGTAGAAGCACCTTTTTGATCTAATACAGCCATGAGTCTTTTTGGGAAAGATGCAACAAGTTTTTCACACCTGGATTTGGGGATCCTCTGCCATTCCTCCTTGCAGATCCTCTCCAGTTCTGTCAGGTTGGATGGTAAACGTTGGTGGACAGCCATTTTTAGGTCTCTCCAGAGATGCTCAATTGGGTTTAAGTCAAGGCTCTGGCTGGGCCATTCAAGAACAGTCACAGAGTTGTTGTGAAGCCACTCCTTCATTATTTTAGCTGTGTGCTTAGGGTCATTGTTTTGTTGGAACGTAAACCTTCGTCTCAGTCTGAGGTCCTGAGCACTCTGGAGAAGGTTTTCGTCCAGGATATCCCTGTACTTGGCCACATTCATCTTTCCCTCGATTGCAACCAGTCGTCCTGTCCCTGCAGCTGAAAAACACACCCACAGCATGATGCTGCCACCACCATGCTTCACTGTTGGGACTGTATTGGACAGGTGATGAGCAGTGCCTGTTTTTCTCCACACATACCGCTTAGAATTAAGGTCAAAAAGTTCTATCTTAGTCTCATCAGACCAGAGAATCTTATTTCTCACCATCTTGGAGTCCTTCAGGTGTTTTTTAGCAAACTCCATGAGGACGTTCATGTGTCTTGCACTGAGGAGAGGCTTCCATCGGGCCACTCTGCCATAAAGCCCTGATTGGTGGAGGGCTGCAGTGATGGTTGACTTTCTACAACTTTCTCCCATCTCCCGACTTATCTCTGGAGTTTAGCCACAGTGATCTTTGGGTTCTTCTTTACGTCTCTCACCAAGGCTCTTCTCCCCAATAGCTCAATTTGGCCAGACGGCCAGCTCTAGGAAGGGTTCTGGTTGTCCCAAACGTCTTCCATTTAAAGATTATGGAGGCCACTGTGCTCTTAGGAATCTTAAGTGCAGCAGAATTTTTTGTAACCTTGGCCAGATCTGTACCATGCCACAATTCTGTCTCTGAGCTCTTCAGGTAGTTCCTTTGACCTCATGGATCTCATTTGCTCTGACATGCACTGTGAGCTGTAAGGTCTTATATAGACAGGTGTGTGGCTTTCCTAATCAAGTCCAATCAGTATAATCAAACACAGCTGGACTCAAATTAAGGTGTAGAACCATCTCAAGGATGATCAGAAGAAATGGACAGCACCTGAGTTAAATATATGAGTGTCACAGCAAAGGGTCTGAATACTTAGGACCATGTGATATTTCAGTTTTTCTTTTTTAATAAATCTGCAAAAATGTCAATAATTCTGTTTTTCTGTCAATATGGGGTGCTGTGTGTACATTAATGAGGAAAAAAATTAACTTAAATGATTTTAGCAAATGGCTGCAATATAACAAAGAGTGAAAAATGTAAGGGGGTCTGAATACTTTCCGTCCCCACTGTATATATTTATTTACTAAAATCAGTGCAATATAATATCAAAATGTAACTAGTGATAATCACCCTCAGTGTTTGTTCTAACTGTATGGGGATAGGACTGAGTAAGAGAGGAGACATATCTTTGTTCCTTTTTACTAGGAACAAACAACATGTCTCCTCTTGCCTGACAGCACAGGGATTTGTGTGTTTACACACACTATTCCCATGCTGGCACTCATGCACGCGATTACGGCGTGGCTGGCGGCGATCGCATCCACTGGCCACGCGCATCGGGTCCCCCGCCGTGCAGCGGAGCAGCTCTCTAGTGGCTCTTAAAGGCCCGACGTACCCATACGTGATTTTGCGCACCCATGCCACTTTGCCGATGTATATCGGCGTGAGCCAGTCAGCAAGTGGTTAAGCACATATCATAACAAAACCATTGTACAGACTTTGGAATTAGCTTTTGTAGAGATATACAAAGATGTGTATTTCTGTTATAATTGGAATATAATTATGTCATGCTGTAGGTATAAATAAAACAATTTCAATGCTATGCCACAAAGATTGAATGGTTTAGTCATGTATATACCCACACACTTCAATTTACCAATAGGCAAAAGAAAATTAAACTTTAACAGAAATGTAAGACTTTTTTGTTTGAGAGATATCAGCCGTGCATTCCAAGGACACCCTTTTCTTTCATAGATCTTTCCATCCTCTTTTTTGTTCGTTTCCCTTCCTCCCCTTGCTATCTTTATGTCACTTTTTACCCCCCCAGAAAGTGGGTGTGTATTTGCCTTATACGTAACTAATGACGTCAATTGACATGTTATTTACCATGTAACCATGACAACACTATCTAGGAAGCCATTTTGGACTTTAACATGATCATCAACAGGGGGCAGTGTTGTATTAAAAATGAATTTGGGGGGGCGTGACCGGAAATCGACCTGCATGGACGCTTGAGTGCCTAGCTCTCTCACAGTCCACAGATCCAAGGCCTTTCCAGGGGACTTTTTACACCCTCACATCAGTGGATCTAGGAGAACCCGATCCTCTAAAGCACAGGGATCCTCCCAACCTCCTCCCGGGTATTCTATGACCTTCCGCGGCTATTTTACATCGCCTCACATGCCACCCAGCAGGACAGAAAAAATGTGACCGGCGCGCCTCCACCACATGTACGCGGACCCCTCCGCAGCCGACTTGGCAAGCTCCAGCTCCGCACCAGAGCCCACCCGAACACCCATGGATAACATCAGGCAACCATCCAGCACTGGTGGGTGCAGTGAGTCTTCCCCACCATCCTGCATACATGGTGGCAGCACCACACGAGACCCAGCCAGCTGCACTAAGCCTGCTCCCTGCCTCGTACACTCAGTGCACAGATGCCTTCCCACGGCTGCTGCGCACAGCATCAGACCCCGGTCTCCAGGCTGGAGGACCCAGCTCTCCCTCTCTCTCAGTAGACTCGGAGGTCTTCCCACCCCTGTCGGGCCCCATACACTTCCGGGGTTCTATGGCGTCACACATCGGCCTCAGAGGGACCTCACGCCACGTCTGGCCTGCTCCTCAGCCCCTGCCAACCCTAAAGCTCAGAGGCAGTCCCGCTCCAGAGACACCAGCTCCTCTCAGAGAGCCGCAGTTCCCATTCCCACCTACGCCCAGGCTGTCAGCTCCCAGTTCCATCTCACACAGGGGCCCCAGCAGTGCAGGCCTTTTTGCCTTCCCAGGCCCTGACATGGTGTTACCATGGGAAACTCCAATGGGCCCTAACATACAGGCCCAATATGCCACCACCATATGGCCTCTGCTTTTACCCCCCCCCACTCACTTGCACCTAGAAGAGGTGGTGGGTCCCCACCATCAGGTCCCACCTTCACGGCAATCCTATCTTCAGACTATACCGACTAAAGAGGACTTTAAACAACTTATAGAAGATGTTAAATCCACATGCCCTGCAGAGATTCAGACATTAGGTGCAAACTTAAAACATCTAGTAGATGGAGTGGAGATGGCTGAGGAAGAAATACAAGAGACCAAACTGGCAGTTCACCGCACTCAACTACAGGGTGCAGACCATCGCTTACTATTGAGAGATATGCAGCGCCACATAGAAGACATGGACAATCGAGGGCGCAGGAACAACATTCGTGTCAAGAGCCTCCCAGAGTCAGAGGGCTTTGAAGATTTGCAAGCCACCCTGCAAGCCCTATTCAATAACATTCTGGGTGAGCCCCCTACCAAACATATCGAGATGGATAGGGCTAATCGAGCTCTACACCCCAAAGGGCCTGCTTCCAAACCACACAATGTCATCTGTAGAGTTAACTCCTACCCCTTGAAGGAAGACATCATGCGCAAAGCTCGCTCCGTCCACAAAGTCATCTATGATAATACACCTGTACAGCTATACCTGGACCTCTCCTGGATCACCCTACAAAAACACAGGCTCCTTCAACCCCTTCTCCACGTTCTTCAGGATAAGGACATCATCTACCATTCGGGATTTCCTTTCAGTCTTACAGCAAGACATCAGGGACAATCTTCAGTGCTGTACTACCCGGAAGACCTGGATGCCTTTTGTAATACTCTGGGGATTCCTGTCACCCAGCTTCAGGACTGGGACTTGGTTGCCACCCCACCACCACCGCAGTTTGGCAGAAAGTCCCCTCTCCCAAACGCTCCCGGGGACCGTATACCCCCCAAAAAGCTACCAAACCAAAAAACTAGACTACCACGGGACTTTCCCCTCGGTTAAATTTTACCCATAGACGGGGTCTCTGATTGGATGACACCCATGGCTCATCTCACTAACTTGCTACTGGCCCCCTTAGGCCCCTGACTTTCCTTAGTTAAGAATTTTGGGCGTATCTCAAATGAGATACGAGCGTGGTCACACTTCTGTTCACTAAATCCCCCCTGATCTACCCCCTAGAATTCCCTTAAACATCTCACTGTTTATTTTTGAATCTATTATTGTGGTTTTCTGTGTCCCACCAGCCTGTTTTTTATTATCTTTGGTCGGGAGGACATACAGGAACTTAGTTAGGCCTGTGCCTCACAGGTCTCATAGAATCTGTTGACAATGTATACTGCACCTAATATATTAAGTGTTGATCTAATTATTTTTTTTTTCTTAGCTTCTTTCTTCTTTCTGTCCCCCAAACACTGGCTCACCTCATGGTCCCCTACAACCACCTGGTCTTCCTCCTAGAGATGGCACTCTTCCCGCTCTGATACCACATCTATTCCCCTGATGGCTCAGATAAGTGCTTTTAGGTTTGCTTTTATCCAGCACCATGGCTAAGGTAATGTCATTGAATGTTCATGGCCTAAACTCTAACAGAAAGAGACACCTGGGGCTTAGAGAGTTCAGGCAGTCGAGGCAGATATTATCCTGATTCAGGAAACTCATTTTAACAAGGGAGACTCCTTCACATTCGCATCCAGATACTATCCTCGGCCTACCAGGCATTTAACCCCCACAAGCAATGACCCGTAAAATGACCCGTGGGGGCATTTTATCATTCTGTGCAGCCACTGGCAGGAGCAGGCAGTCACCCTTTGTGTCATTTATGCCCCTAATGTCTACCAGATCTACTTTTTAACTAAGGTATTTGCGCGTCTCTTTCACACACCAAACAAATTTCTAATTGTAGGTGGAGATTTCAATCTATCTCACTCTGCGGTTCTAGATCGCCACATGGTGAACCCACAGGATTTGTCTGCCCGAGCATCTAGGGATTCAAAACTCTTCTGTCAACTTACCAGACGATACGCTGGTAAGCTTATACGTTTTATTCCGCCCCTCATTGCATGCGCATGCGTATTGACTACCTCTTTGTTAATGATACCACACTGTGCATTACCAAGTCCGCACAAATACTCCCAATCACCTGGTCCGATCATGCCCCATCTTACTTATACTGGACTTAGAAGCCCCGAATCGCAAGCCTTGCCATTTGCAGCTGAATAACTTCTGGTTGCAGCACCTCCCATCCAAAATAGAACTGGAGACCATACTGAAACTGTATTTTCTTGAAAATAACACTTCTGAGGTATCGTTCCACCCTCTGGGAAGCCCATAAGGCAGTCCTCCAGGGCTGCTGCATCACACTCACCTCCGCCATAAAAAAAGCCGCTAGGGTTACAAAGTTGCAAACTGAAAGGAAACTTAGGGCCCTCAAAACTTGGCTACAGGTATCTCCATCCCTACCCCTACTTTAAAAAATCACAGGTCTCCAAACGACACTCAAAGACCTGGCACTAGGACAAGTGGAAAAAGCCCTGACTAGGCTGAAACAATTATACTACGACAAACTCCCTATTAGATAGAAAACTGTCTGACCGCAGGCACACGTACACCCCACACCAAATTAAAAATAGATCGGGCTGTATACTATCCCACCCCCGAGACATTGACCATTCCTTTTAGGAGTTCTATTCAGCTTTATATAATAACCCCGGGATCCCTCATAACCCCCCTGATCTCGCTGACCGCATAGATCAATACCCGCAGCAGTGTGGAATCCCCCAACTGCAACCTTCGGACCTTCTTCCCGTCAGTGCACCTATCACTGAGGAGGAACTTGAGTCAACTATTAAAAATCTACCTACACGTATATCCCCTGGCCCAGATGGTCTTCCTTACGAATACTACAAATCCTTTCTCCCCCTCTTGTTACCACAAATGTGCTAGCATTTAAAGCTTTCCTTCAGCAGACCCCCATACCCTCAGATATGCAGAGATCCTTCCTCACTTTAATCCCGAAGCCAGATAAGGACCCCTCTTTCTGTGCTAGCTACAGGCCCATAGCACTCCTGAACACCAACCAAAAAATCTTCACCAAGCTGCTCTCGATTCACTTGAATGTGGCCCTCCCGTGCCTAATTCACAAGGATCAGATGGGCTTTTTCCCTCTCCGTCAGGCGGGTGACAACACAAGGAAGGTCATAGACTTAATTGACATGGCAAACGGGGATGGTCTAGGGTCCTTGGTACTAAGCTTGGAAGGAGAAAAAGCTTTTGACCGGCTTGGTTGGCCCTTCCTGTTTGCCACGTTGCACTAAATGGGATTTCGAGGACCATTCCTACAAGCTATCTCACACCTTTATACTAACCCTACATCCCAAGTGAAGACCCCCTTCACTCTATCCTCCTCCTTCCCAGTCTCACCCCTACTGTTTGCACCATGTGTTGAACCTTTGGCAGCATCTATCCATGGGAACCCAGACATTCAGGGCATACCGGTCAGGGGAAAGGAGTTTAAGCTGTCACTGGTTGTGGATGACATCATACTTACCATGACTCAGCCCAGGATTTCCTTACCTAATCTGCACGCTGAGCTGGACACCTATAGGTCCCTCTCGGGTTATAAAATGAATGCGTCTAAATCAGAGGCTCTCCCGATCAATATCTCTGCTGGAGAAGTCCATCAGCTGCAAATGAGTTTCTCTTATAACTGGAAGACCTCAGCCATGAAATATCTGGGGGTTCACCTTACACTGACATTCGCCACCCTATACCAAGCAAACTTCCCCCCTCTTTTTCACTCGATACGGGAACTACTACAAAAATAGAACTATCACCACATATCTCGGGGTGTGTGGCTTTGGTCAAGATGCCCATTCTACCTAAAATCCTATACTTATTCTAAACACTGCCTATTCCTATCCCCTATGCGCACTTGAGAACACTCCAAGCGGATCTGATATGCTTCGTTTGGAACTATAAGAGACATCGGATTCAGTATTAATGGCGTCCAGATCTGATGGGGGACTAGTGTTACCTAACCTTGTAAATTATTACCATGTGACCCAACTGCACACTATAACCTCCTGGTTCCCCCAACGATCTTATAAAAAGTGAACAGAGATTGAAAAAATATGGCTGGCACCCATACACCTAAACAGTGTGCTCTGGAACGCGAATGCGGAGGTGGACCTGGGTAGGCTCCTGGGATCCATGTCTCAACTCAGATCGCTCTGGCGCAAACTATCTCGTGACCATGAGCTCTGCTCTGCAAAATCACTCCTAACTTCCTTTATCTACAACCTCAGGCTTCCTGCTGGTCTCACCCACCAGATGTCCTCACCTTGGGCGACACTGAACTTATTCCACTTTGGACATTTGGTAGACCCTAGAACTCGTAAGCTACTAAAATTTGCTGAACTTCAGAACAAATATGAGTTGCCTAGCCAGGGGTTCTATGGATACTTGCAAATACGCCATTATGCCCAAACCATTGCTCCAAATTTCCAATTTTCCCTTTTCGAGTGCATAATCCTGGAGGGATCCACATGACGGGGCCTGATCTCCAACATATATCAGTTACTCAATGCCTATTCTATGCCATACCAGGGTAAACATGCCTATATGCTCCATTGGGAAAGATATTAGGTGAAGAGATCCCTGAGATGATGTGGGGGACAATTTGGACTCAGGCGGCTAAGAGCTCCTTTTGCACGCCTCCGTTTGAAAATGCCTATAAAATCCTTTATTTTTGGTACTTAACTCCAGGCATGCTCCATGCCATCTCTCCTTCTAGCTCTGACCGATGCTGGCGATGCCAAAGGGATAGAGGTACTCTTTACCATATCTACTGGAGTTGCCCCCTGATAGTGCCCTTTTGGCATTCGACACACCACCTGCTGTCCCGCCTATTTGAGGTGCCGGTTCCTTTGACGCCAACATTTTTCCTGCTAGGTGTAACACCGCTAAGAATTCCAAACTGCACAAGAAACTACTCAGACACATCCATACTGCTGCAAGCTGTCTGGTTGCCCTCATCTGGAAGCGGAGCTCCCGCCTTTCCAAGATGCTCTGTATGCCAGAATAAAAGATGTGGAGCTAATGGAAAAAATTATTGCTAGAATACAGGCTAGGCTGAAAACACATGATAAGCAGGCCCGGACTGGCCATAGGGCAGACAGGGCATTTGCCCGGTGGGCCGGGGCCATCCGCTCCATAGCATGTTGCTGTTCAGGCCGCACAGCGGGAGGTAAGCGGCGACCACGGCCTGAACATGGTTAACACAGGCCGTGGCTGCTGCTCGCCGCTACTGCTATGTGGCCATGCCTTCTCCAGCAGAACTTTCGGTTGCATGGGCTGAGCTGTGTGTCTCTCTCACACACAGCTCAGCCTCAGAGCCGCGCTGATAGTTCCATTCTCTGCTCCCAGGGACTGCTCCTCCTCCTCCAGCCAAGGTGTCCGCACGGTGGGGCAAGGGGGAGGGCTGCTGTCAGGACCTTTTCCCCCTCCCCTTCTCTTGTCAGCAGCACATGTAAGGGGAAAGCTTCCTGCCTATTGTTCCTCCCTCACCATTGGCCACAACAGAGGGCCAATCGGAGAACTAGAGGGGCATCATGGGAAATGTAGTCCCAGAGATAGGTGGCCCAATTGTTTTCAGCAGGGAGCTGACTACACTCCCCAGCATGCACTCTGCGGGGGGGGGAAACCTGGAAACAAGCTGAGAAGTGCCTGTAGCAGCTACTACAGGAGACATAAAAAACGAAAGAGAGGACTGTGCTGGGGGAACTAATAGCCCCATCACCACCAGAGAGAGCCACACTGTACCCGCACCACCAGAGAGAGCCACACTGTACCTGCACCACCAGAGAGAGAGCCACACTGTACCGCACTACCAGAGAGAGAGCCATGCTGTACCACACCACCAGAGAGAGCCACGATGTACTGCACCACCAGAGAGCCACGCTGTACCCGCACCACCAGAGAGAGCCACACTGTACCCGCACCACCAGAGATAGCCACGCTGTACCGCACCACCAGAGAGCCACACTGTACCTGCACCACCAGAGAGCCACGCTGTACCCGCACCACCAGAGAGCCACGCTGTACCCGCACCACCAGAGAGAGAGCCATGCTGTACCACACCACCAGAGAGAGAGCCATGCTGTACCACACCACCAGAGAGCCACACTGTACTGCACCACAAGAGAGAGCCACGCTGTACCGCACCACCAGAGAGAGAGCCACACTGTACCGCACCACCAAAAAGAGAGCAGGTCAGTGCCACTGGGCAGTGTGGGCACAATAGGAGACAGACAGTACTAGCATTGTATGACTGGGACACGGTGATATAAAGGGGACTGCACTGTAAAGGGGCACTGTAATCATTGCAGTGCCCCTTTACAGCACAGTTCCCTTTATATCACCATGTCCCTGCACATTACAGTGTGGAGGACCTACACCAGCCACCCCTGCGAATGTCTACCAACCGTCGTTCCCCCCCAGTCCCTGAAAAAGTTGGCTGCTCAGTCTAAAATGCCCGGGCCTATTTTTTGTCCTAATCCAGGCCTGATGATAAGGTCTGGGAGATGTGGCTTCTTCGGGAGGACCCCTCTTGAGCCGGTAGATGAGCTAATGGGCTATTTCCCTATCATTCTTTTATTCCCCCCTTTCCCCAAATACCCTCTTTTCCCTTGCCTTCTTTTTCCTCTTTTCTCACACTCGTTCCTTTACTTAATAAGCTTATATCTCAGCTGTGGCAAACTTAATGTGTTACCCAACAGTTCATGGTATGATCTAGCACAGAGATTGCACCAATTGTTACTATATTGCTTGAACTTGCTGTACTCATGTTTCAGTATTACTTGGAGCTTACTTTGTTCTGTTCTTGTACTATTCTCTGCTGAGATGATGAATAAAAACTGTTATTTGAAAAGAAAAAAAATGAATTTGGAATGTTATTTGAAATGTAAAAAAAAATCCTCTATATAACCTTTGACTTAGGCTTAGAAATAAACAATAAAATATACTGAATTGTCATACATATGTCATACTTCTCCAGATTTCTTGTCTGAAACTCAAATATATGGTTTTGACAATGTCTAACCCACACAATTACCTAACTCTCACATATCTTGGGAGTCAGGTAATATGGCACTAAATATAAAGCAGATGGTGCAGTGCTGAATAAGTAAATAAAGTCCATAAAACACTATATCCAAACGGTCATCAGTGATGTGGCATCACGCAGAAATCTCAGTGGGTATATGTGATCCCTCCACCAATGTAAAAGATGGCCTCTCACCTCAGCACAGGGACCCTTTAGTTACAGAGGGTCAAATGCACCTTCCCTTACGGGTCAATAGAAGCAGATCCAGATCAATCAGGTAACAGCAAAGGATGAGCAATATGCAGCATAAGATAATCCCCAAGCACATGAATCATGAAAATAGAGAAGGGTACAACATAGTGCTCTCTGCAATATAAACTTTTAATAATGAACAACTAAGAAATGAACTTACAAACAAGGCACTCATAAGCAGATGAAGTCCCCGCCCACTGGGACGCAACGCGTTCGGAAGGAAGGAAGCGTTGTGACATCAACCACGGCCATCTCGCATCCTTCTCTTTTTTACACGCTATAGTATCTGGCACTAGATGAGTGCCTTGTTTGTAAGTTCATGGCCACTCACTTTCAGGATTGATTCTTTTTACAGAAGAGGGGCGTGGCTATGGGGGCCAAATTTGCCCCCAGCCTCGCTAACCTCTTCATGGCACAGTGGGAGGAGGATGTCGTCTATGCAGAGACCCGAACTGTTTCTTTGGGCCAGGTACATAGACGACATCCTCCTCCTTTGGGAGAGAGATCTGGCATCCCTCGAGGGCTTCATGAACACTCTCAATGCTAACGATAGGGGGATATCGTTAAGCTATGAGGCCAGTACAACCCAGGTGCACTTCCTTGACCTTGAAATTGCAGTTGTGCACCAACATCTGGAGTTTCGCACCTATTTTAAACCCACAGATCGGAATGGTTACATTCCGATCGACAGTTGCCATCGTGAACAATGGCTTAGGTCAGTGCCCCGCAGCCAGTTTTTGAGACTGAGGCGCAACTGTACCCAAACTTCAGACTTTATATCACAATCCCAAATCCTCAGAGGCAGATTTCTGGATAAGGGTTATGACCCTCACCTTTTAGACAGCGAAATCAATAGAGCCCTGCTCACGGAAAGGAATGCTACGCTCACAGAATGCCCCAAAGACAACACTGCATTTAATGCAAAGTTGGCCTTCTTCACTACCCATTCCATTCAATCCAAACAGATTAAAGGTATCATTAAAAAACACTGGGGAATACTACAGAACGACAGACTCCTTGGCTCTGTTTTACCCAAACAAGCCTCTGTAGTGTTTAGAAAAAACGGAATAAAAATGGTCCATTTTCAAGATGAATTGATGAACGAGTTGAGGTTCCACTCCACGTTCAACCCAAACGGGAAGAAGGACCTCAACTCGGTCCATTCAGGGACAGATCGCCCCAAACATAATAGAACCCCCAAAAAGGTGTCTTTCTTTCAGGAGTGCAAGGGTTATTACCCCTGCCGTAAATGTCAAGTTTGTCTTCACAATACTGGGGGAAGACGCAAGAGCGCCAATTTCCAGTCGACGGTCACTTCCCGCACTTATTCCATGAAGCACTTCACCACGTGTTCTTCAAAATACATTGTATACCTGATAACTTGCCCCTGCCGCAAGCAATATGTGGGTCGCACGATCAGAACTTTTTCTGTTCGCGTCAACGAACACGTGGCTGCGATCAAAAAAGGCAAAGACAAACATACAGTGCCAAGACACTACTTGGAACACCACGACAGGGACCCCACGGGAACCTTGTTCCAAGTTATTGATAGGTTCGTTCCGCACTGGAGGGGCGAGTCTCGTTTGCGTGGCGTTTCACGCCTCGAGACGTACTGGATCCACGAGTTGAGGTCCTTCTTCCCGTTTGGGTTGAACGTGGAGTGGAACCTCAACTCGTTCATCAATTCATCTTGAAAATGGACCATTTTTATTCCGTTTTTTCTTCACTCACTGAGTACCTGGATTGCAATACACTATGCAGGTTCAGGGGCTTTTTCTATATATTCTTTTCTTACACATTTCCTTTTACACATTTCTAACCATTCATACCAGTATATATTTCCAGTTTTCCTTATGTCAGTACATTTCCAAGGGGGTGCGCGCACATGAGGTTTTAAGGGTGTTTGATATACTATCAATACCCTTCAGACGGCATACCCATGGAGGTTGTAATGTTCATGAGCTCAGTTTATTTCACCATATGTTCTTGAAGAATTTTATTAGTTGTTATGTTTGAACCACCTCACTCTGTTCATTTATTTGACCGGAAGTGATTTTCAATCTACCATGGGGTCACTTGCCATCATCAACACTTAATTCATTGTACGGTTGTCTCTTTGCCTTTTTATTTCCAATTGGCAGGAGTGAGCCGGGTGCCGTCTTATTTAGAGGCATGTCTCTAAGTTACACGGCCCCCCTTCATGCCCCGCCCCATGTTGGGTGGTGTCACTCATCCCCTCTTCCACAGGCAATGTTTACCAGCTTCCCACTACCGTGGGGGGACTTGCGGCATCGCCTGTATTCAATGCTGCCTCCGGGGACACGGGGGAGGAGCTTGGGAGTGTGCGTCGGGCACGTCCGGTTCGGCACGCGTCTCGCCTCCCCCTCTGTTCCCCTGATGTACCCATGGTAACACGTGACAGGGGAAGGACGTCGGGTGTGTTGTTTATCCTGACGTCACTTCCCTGTGTTCTTCTTGTGGAGGCAGGGTGGCACTGACGGAGACTTCCTGTCTTCTCAGCTATTGGCCGTCGGCTCCGCCCGCCCTCATAGACGCCGTCCCTGATTGGTACAGACTCCCCTTCAGTCTTAAGCTGACACAGAAGTGTCAGCAATGGGGGTACTGAACGAGACGGTCTCGTTCTCAGTTCAATCCTTCTCCATTTCTTGGTGTATTTCTCAGAGAAGTTATACCATTTATGCACTGTTCAGTGTGGGGTCCGCTTAACAACACATAACAGGTTAACCACACATCATCAGTGCAAAAGAATGAAGTTTTACACCTGGTCAGGCAGGTGCGATCAGGTGACCCCATCCATCCAATGGGGAAGGCTGTTTGATACCTCATACAATTTGCTTTTTTGAATGTTTTTACTTATAAATATAAGGCAACTTGGAGGGGATGCTGTATGCCCCAGTAGACGATCCATTGATCGAAATGCGTCGGGCGCTTTCAGCATCCTCCTTGTTGCCCATTCTTGTTTTTACACCCTGTGATCACATTTTTATTGTAATCAGGCTTTTTTAGCAATAAAAAATCCCAACTTGCTCATCTACACTATGTGGAGCCTGTTTATTTTTTCTCCACATACCATCTGAGAGATATAACCAACCTCCACTCCAGTTTGATGCGTGACGCACCGATCCCTCTGATTCGCACCTTGGCCATCCTTTGGGAGGACCCACCTGGCGGCCCCGGGAGATCCATGCAGAGTTTGACCCATAAGGTTCGCAGAGTCGTGATGTCCACTGCCAGGCCCTGAGAGGCAACCCGCTCGAGTGATTCCCTGTCGCTGACAAGGGAGTCCAATGTATCTGGTAAGAGTTTCTTACACACCATTTTCACCGAGATACGTGCAGTTGTTGGATACTGTTTTTCGATGATTTGACGATCTACCTGTGTTTGAGCATTGGCTGTCACACGTTTATATACACCTTCCAGTGGGACATTTCACCTCACGGGACTTTATTTACCTTCATTTGAGAGACTTTTAAGTGATATCATGGCTGTGTTCACTATTTATGGATATGTATTTTTCAGCTGTTTTCTTGATTGAAAACTTTTTGCACGATTTACGCGCTACATTTTCTCTCACATTATTTCTTGGTTGTTGTCACTTTGTATGTAGCTGCTCCTCACCATATACTTTTAGATTTTAGCGCAGTGTATACTTTTAATTAAATAGCTTGGGGTGTCTACTTTCCAAAATGGGGTCATTTGGGGGGGGGGGGGGTTTGCCACCTGGGCATTCCATGGCCTCTGAAACTGTGATAGGCAGTGAAGAGTGAAATCAAAAATTTACGCCCTTAGAAAGCCTGAAGGCAGTGCTTGGTTTTCGGGGTCCCGTACGTGGCTAGGCTCCCAAAAAGTCCCACACATGTGGTATCCCCATACTCAGGAGAAGCAACAGAATGTATTTTGGGGTGTAATTTCACATATTCCCATGGCATGTTTGAGAAATATATCATTTAGTGACAACTTTGTGCAAAAAAAAAAAAAAAAAAATTGTCTCTTTCCCGCAACTTGTGTCACAATATAAAATATTCCATGGACTCAACATGCCTCTCAGCAAATAGCTTGGGGTGTCTACTTTCCAAAATGGGGTCATTTGGGGGGTTTTGAACTGTCCTGGCATTTTATACACAACATTTAGAAGCTTACGTCACACATCACCCACTCTTCTAACCACTTGAAGACAAAGCCCTTTCTGACAATTTTTAATTACATGAAAAAATTATTTTTTTTTGCAAGAAAATTACTTTGAACCCCCAAACATTATATATTTTTTTAAAGCAAATGCCCTACAGATTAAAATGGTGGGTGTTTCATTTTTTTTTCCCACAGTATTTGCGCAGCGATTTTTCAAACGCATTTTATTGGGAAAAAACACACTTTTTTAAATTTTAATGCACCAAAACACACTATATTGCCCAAATGTTTGATGAAATAAAAAAGATGATCTTAGGCCGAGTACATGGATACCAAACATAACATGCTTTACAATTGCGCACAAACGTGCAGTGGCAACAAAATAAATACATTTTTAAAAGCCTTTAAAAGCCTTTACAGGTTACCACTTTAGATTTACAGAGGAGGTCTACTGCTAAAATTATTGCCCTCGATCTGACCTTTGTGGTGATACCTCACACGCATGGTGCAATTGCTGTTTACATTTGACGCCAGACCGACGCTTGCATTTGCCTTAGCGTGAGAGCAGGGGGGACAGGGGTGCTTTTTTTTTTTTTTTTTTTCCTCTTTATTATTTTTTTGCTTTTATCTTATTTTTAAACTGTTCCTTTCATTTTTTTAAAAAAATCATTGTTATTGTTATCTCAAGGAATGTAAATATCCCCTATGATAGCAATATGTAGTGACAGGTACTCTTTTTTGAAAAAATTGGGGTCTATTAGACCCTAGATTTCTCCTCTGCCCTCAAAGATCTGACCCCACCAAGATAGGTGTGATGAAATGCTTTCCCAATTTCCCAATGGCGCTGTTTACATCCGGCGAAATCTAAGTCATAAAATGCTCGTAGCTTCTGGTTTCTTAGGCCATAGAGATGTTTGGAGCCACTCTGGTCTCTAACCAGCTTTATGATCAGCTGGCTGAATCACCGGCTGCATTCTCAGGTTTCCTGTTGAGACGGGAGAGCCAGAGAAAAACACGGAAGACGGTGGGGGGGGGGCATTTCCTCCCACTGCTTGTAAAAGCAGTCTAGAGGCTAATTAGCCGCTAGGATTGCTTTTACATGAAAGCCGACTGCTGGCTGAAAAGAATGATACCAAGATGATACCTAAACCTGCAGGCAACATTCTGGTATAACCACTCAAAGTCGTGAATGGCGTACCTGAAGACAAAAAAATGGTTAACAATAAAGCACAGTAAACGGTAAAGTATAAAAAATTGCATACCTGAAAAGCAAACATGATAAAACATAATAACAATAAAACATTGCAGAATAGAATACAGTAAAAAAGAGCAGAACAATAGAGAGAATAGAGAGAGAGCGAAAACAATAAAACGACAACTATTTTTTTTTATTTTATATTTTTGTTTGTGTTGTGTTGTTTTTTTTTTTTTTTTTGCACTTTTTTTTGTAACTGTAACTTTTATAACTGTAACCGGTTCCAGGTTCGGGTCTCTCAAAATGCGATGGCATCTTGGGAGACCCTGTGAAAGTGTACCTAGTCTGTGGAATGCTGTACCCTACGCTAATACTCAACTAGTGAATGGTAGCGTTCAAAACATTCACCAATGCAAAGACCAGGATTGTCAGGACTGGAGGGACAATAATAGCGGGTGTCACGCCTATATCCGCGCTTGCTGCAGACACAACATCTTTTTTGGTGGGGTTCGCTGGGTAGGGGTGCTCAGGAGGACATAAAGAAAATGCCTCTCATGCAGCCAACTGCATTTGGTTGGGGATGTGAATGGGGGAAGTACGGGCGCTGCAGAAGTGGTGGGTTCCCAATTAGGATTGGCGAATGCAGCAGGAAGGGCATTATGGGCACGATGGGCCTGTGTTTGTCTTCTTCTTGGTGGCAGCGGGACACTACTTGTGCTTGCCACCTCACCAGCTTGAACTGCACTTATGGGACTCGCCACGTCACCAAGTGTTACTGCAGTGCTGGTTTGACTACAACCGGGGTGTACTAGGCAGCTGGTTCTTGCCAGTTCACCAAAACACTACCAAAATAACTGTTAGCGATCACAGGGATCAGGCCTGACTCTGCGAACGCTGCAATTATGCGTTTAGTGTTTTGTAAGTGTCAGTGATTGATCGATACTGCACTTGGGTGGGCTGGGCTGGGCGGAGGGGCAAAACGCAGGTATCTGGGCTGATCCCGCTAACACTGCGTTTTTGGGAACCCTAAACTGCTGGGGACACTGGTATAGATCTGATCCGATCAGATATTGATCCGTTCAGATACTATACCACTAAGGGAGGTGTACGGTGCATGCATGGGTGTTAGCGGTACTGCCGCTAACCTGACGCTGCTTGGGGCTGGTGCTTGCCAGTTCACCAAAACGCTACCAAAAAAACTGTTAGCAATCGCATGGATCAGGCCTGACTCTGCGAACGCTGCAGTTATGCGTTTAGGGTTTTGTAAGTGACAGCAATCAATCAATACTACACTTGGGTGGGCTGGGCTGGGCCGGGCGGAGGGGCAAAACGCAGGTGCTAGCAGGTATCTGGGCTGATCCCGCTAACACTGCATTTTTGGGAACCCTAAACTGCTGGGGACGCTAGTATAGATCTGATTGGATCAGATATTGATGCGTTCAGATACTATACCACTAAGGGAGGCGTATGCTGCGTGCGTGGGTGTTAGCGATACTGGCGCTAATCTGACGCTGCCTGGGGCGACGCATATCACCGCCGAGCGATCAGGGGGCTAAACCTTTATTCGGTAATAAATGGCGGGTGCCCTGACACTATAAAAAATAAACGAACTAACCAGCGTCACCCGTAACAGTTATACGGTGATCAGTGGTGAAAGGGTTAACTAGGGGGCAATCAAGGGGTTAAAACATTTATTAGGTAGTATATGGGGGTCCCTGTCGTTATAAAACGCTGACGGCGAACCTAAATATTTACGTCCCTAACTAGCGTCACCAGCGACACTAATACAGCGATCAGAAAAATGATCGCTTAGCGACACTGGTGACGGGGGGTGATCAAGGGGTTAAAACTTTATTAGGGGGGTTAGGGGGGTATCCTAGACCTACAGGGGGCTAACCCTAACTGCCCTACCACAGTAACTGTCACAAACTGACACCATGCAGTAATCAGAAAAAAAAAAATACTGCTTGGTGTCAGTGTGACATAGGGGGGGGAGGGGTAATTGGGGGGTGATCGGGGAGCGATCGGGGGGGATCGGGGGTGTTATGTGTGCCTGGCATGTTCTACTGTGTGTGTTCACTCACTGTGAAGTCTTCTCTCCTTGGCGCCGGAACGGAAACTGCCGAGCCGAGGAGAGATGACATCACATCCTCTGCCTGTGTGTGCTATACACAGGCAGGGGATGTTTCTCATTGGCTGGGAGCGATCGCGAGGGGGGGGCCACGATCGGATGGCCTCCCCCTCGCCTCTCAACGCTCCCAGACAAATGCCGACCGCCGCTGGCACCGGGGGGGGTCTGATTGGACCCCGCATGCGCGGGAAGGCAATCACGTATGGGTACGTGATTCTGCCTGCCCGTGCCATTCTGCTCACGTATATAGGCGTGAGGCGGTCGGCAAGTGGTTAAATCAATGAGTGAGTTTTACCACCAATAACATGCTACACTTATGTTGTACATAAAAAGCAATATACAACAACTGTTTGGGATCTGCAAAGGCTTTCTATCATGTCTTCCCACACTCCTCCATATCTGTCATTTCCAGTAGCACAACCATTAACCCTTTGAGGACCAAGGGACGTATTTCTCCCATGTTTTTAATTGCCTGTATCATTTAATTAAGAACTTAAAATACTTTTTTTTTGGTTTGAGTCAAAATATTAGTTTTTATCAACAAATGGATCTAGCATAATTCCTCCCCCAAAAATGATATGTGTGAAAATGGTTTTATTTATTGTTCAAATACATTCTTAAAGGGAAAAAATATAATTATTTTTATGAACTCTGAGAAAATAGGGGATTGGCGTTGTTCACTGATAAAAAAATTATTAACAAACTCTCACCACAAGGGAAGAACTGCACTACAGATCTGGGTGAATGACTTAAAACCGGTGAAACAGAATATGCTTCAATATTATAAATAAATATCCACGACTAAAACTACCAATAAGTGTGCAAACTGCTTACAGTGGAGGAATATATAAAGAATACATAATAATCTCTCCAAACAATAAATAGAGTTGATAATCGATCAGGTGTACAAAATAACACAAAATACGAGAATAATTATTAATAATAAGACGTGTAGGTGAATTGTGCCCTGAGAAAAAAACAGTGCTAACCAATCCAGAGTGGTGTTATACCAATTATGTGAAATGGCAAACTGGATGGTGATCAAATGGAAGTGAAATAAACAAACAAATCTATATATATTTCATGTGCATTTAAAATGTTGTGATCAAAAAAAAAATTTTTGAAAAATTAAAAATAATAAAACCCAACATAATAGTCCATATTTTCAAAAAAAGTGTCCGTGCATACAGTAATTCCAAAAGTCCCGAAAAATTGCTGTATATATTAAAAAGTGTCCAGTGTGTAAAAAAAGTTCTTGTGCAAAAATCTAGTATATCTTCAAATGGTTCCGGGTATGACCGTTCAGATAAATATGTACCGTCCTGTATGGAGCCCCCTCTAGTGTCCCCACTCACCGGAACGCCTAACCCCTGCAGGGGTAATAGGCATGTAGACGTAAGTCCGATGGTCCAAGCGGTCGGTGTCCCCTTCACCAACTTCTCTCCACTTGTGTCACCAGAGTGCTCACTTAGACCAGTTCCACTTGGACTAAGTTCCAACAGCCTCACAATGAGCAGCTCATCGACCGCTTGGACCATCGGACTTACGTCTACATGCCTATTACCCCTGCAGGGGTTAGGCGTTCCGGTGAGTGGGGACACTAGAGGAGGCTCCATACAGGACGGTACATATTTATCTGAACGGACATACCTGGAACCATTTGAAGATATACTAGATTTTTGCACAAGAACTTTTTTTACACACTGGACACTTTTTAATATATACAGAAATTTGTCGGGACTTTTGGAATTACTGTATGCACGGACACTTTTTTTGAAAATATGGACTATTATGTTGGGTTTTATTATTTTTAATTTTTCCAAAAATTTTT
This sequence comes from Aquarana catesbeiana, assembly GCF_042186555.1. Taxonomy (NCBI): domain Eukaryota; kingdom Metazoa; phylum Chordata; class Amphibia; order Anura; family Ranidae; genus Aquarana; species Aquarana catesbeiana. The sequence goes on from NC_133326.1 coordinate 335,750,602, forward strand.
TTTATTTACTAATTTTTTTTTTTTGATCACAACATTTTAAATGCACATGAAATATATATAGATTTGTTTGTTTATTTCACTTCCATTTGATCACTATCCAGTTTGCCATTTCACATAATTGGTATAACACCACTCTGGATTGGTTAGCACTGTTTTTTTCTCAGGGCACAATTCACCTACACATCTTATTATTAATAATTATTCTCGTATTTTGTGTTATTTTGTACACCTGATCGATTATCAACTCTATTTATTGTTTGGAGAGATTTTTATGTATTCTTTATATATTCCTTCACTGTAAGCAGTTTGCACACTTATTGGTAGTTTTAGTCGTGGATATTTATTTATAATATTGAAGTATATTCTGTTTCACCGGTTTTAAGTCATTCACTCAGATCTGTAGTGCAGTTCTTCCCTTGTGGTGAGAGTTTGTTAATAATTTTTTTATCAGTGAACAGCGCCAATCCCCTATTTTTTCAGAGTTCACAGCATTTGGATTGCACCTAGGTGCTTTCCTTTTTGGGGGGCTGCAGTTCATTTATGAGCCTGTCTTGAGCGCGGAATATTGATACATATAATCATTTTTATATTGACAACGGTAATCTTATGGTCCTCAAAGGGTTAACACTTTGCACTCACTTTAATATAATGACCTATTGTGTATAAATAGGTCACCATGCACTTTCCCCCTTTAAGGGGTCACACCCACCTTCTCAGAATGTCCCTAGGATTACCACCTGGACACCTCCTTCTCTCACACTGATACACCAATACAAGCACTTTCATTGAAGCCTCCGCTCAAAGGAAATGCAAGCTCAACATGGTCTTTTAATAGTTTAATTGCTTGCCGACTGCTGCACGTCGATATACATTGGCACAATGGCAGCGGTGGTCAAATGGGCGTACCTGTACATCCCCTTTAAGAGGTGGGGCTAGCAGGCGCGCGCGCCCACCACATACAGCGTGATCGTGCTAGCGGGACCGGCAGACTCGATGTCCGCTGGTCTCCTGGCGATCGTGTCACGGAGCTGCAAAACGGGGAAGTTCCTATGTAAACAAGGCATTTCCCCATTCTGCCTTGTGTCATGACTAGGGATGAGCTTCGAGTTCGAGTCAAACTCATGTTCGACTCGAACATCGGCTGTTCGCAAGTTCGCCGAACAGCGAACAATTTGGGGTGTTCGCTGCAAATTTGAATGCCGCGGAACACCCTTTAAAAGTCTATGGGAGAAACCAAAAGTCCTAATTTTAAAGGCTTATATGCAAGTTATTGTCATAAAAAATGTTTGGGGGGCTAGGTCCTGCCCCAGGGGACATGGATCAATGCAAAAAAAAGTTTTAAAAATGGCCATTTTTTCAGGAGCAGTGATTTTAATAATGCTTAAAGTCAAATAATAAAAGTGTAATATCCCTTTAAATTTCGTAGCTGGGGGGTGTCTATAGTATGCCTGTAAAGGGGCGCATGTTTCCCATGTTTAGAACAGTCTGACAGCAAAATGACATTTCAAAGGAAAAAAGTAATTTAAAACTACTCGCGGCTATTGCATTGCCGGTCCGACAATACACATAAAAGTTCATTGATAAAAACGGCATGGGAATTCCCCACAGGGGAACCCCGAACCAAGATTTTAAAAAAAATGATGTGGGGGTCCCCCTAAATTCCATACCAGGCCCTTCAGGTCTAGTATGGATAATAAGGAGAACCCCGGCCAAAATTTAAAAAAAAAATGACGTGGGGGTCCCCCTAAATTCCATACCAGACCCTTCAGGTCTGGTATGGATTTTAAGGGGAACCCCGCCCCGAAATTAAAAAAAAAAAAATTCATACCAGACCCTTATCTGAGCACGCAACCTGGCAGGCCGCAGGAAAAGAGGGGGGGACAAGAGAGCGCCCCCCCTCCTGAACCGTACCAGGCCACATGCCCTCAACATTGGGAGGGTGCTTTGGGGTAGCCCCCGAAACACCTTGTCCCCATGTTGATGAGGACAAGGGCCTCATCCCCACAACCCTGGCCGGTGGTTGTGGGGGTCTGCGGGTGGGGGGCTTATCGGAATCTGGAAGCCCCCTTTAACAAGGGGACCCCCAGATCCTGGCCCTCCTCCCTGTGTGAAATAGTAAGGGGGTACCTACCATTTCACTAAAAAACTGTAAAAAATTTTAAAAATGACAAGAGACAGTTTTTGACAATTCCTTTATTTAAATGCTTCTTCTTTCTTCTTTATTCTATCTTCCTTCTTCTTCTTCTTCTTCTTCTTCTGGTTCTTCTGGCTCTTCTGGTTCTTTCTTCGGTGTTCTTGTCCAGCATCTTCTCCGCGGCGTCTTCTATCTTCTTCTCCTCTGGCCTCTCCGCACCCATGGCATGGGGGAAGGCTCCCATTCTTCTCTTCATCTTCTTCTCTTCTTCTCTTCTTCATCTTCTTCTCTGGGCCGCTCCGCATCCATGCTGGCATGGAGGGAGGCTCCCTCTGTGTGACGCGTCTACTCTTCTGATGGTTCTTAAATAACGGGGGCGAGGCCACCCGGTGACCCCGCCCCCATCTGACGCACGGGACATGAGGGGACTTCCCTGTGGCATTCCCCGTGATGTCACAGGGAAGTCCAGTCAAGTCACCGTGTGTCAGAGGGGGGCGGGGTCACCGGGTGGCCCTGCCCCCCGTTATTTAAGAACCGTCAGAAGAGGAGATGCGTCACACAGTGGGAGCCTCGCTCCATGCCAGCATGGATGCGGAGCGGCCCGGAGAAGAAGATGAAGAAGAGAAGAAGAGAAGAAGATGAAGAGAAGAGCGGGAGCCTCCCCCCATGCCATAGGTGCGGAGCAGCCCAAGGAGAAGAAGATAGAAGACACCGCGGAGGAGATGCTGGATGAGAACACCGGAGGAAGAACCAGAAGAGCCAGAAGAACCAGAAGAAGAAGATGAAGGAAGATAGAAGAAAGAAGAAGCATTTAAATAAAGGAATTGTCAAAAACTGTCTCTTGTCATTTTTAACATTTTTTACAGTTTTTTTGTGAAATGGTAGGGGTAATTTTGTACCCCCTTACCATTTCACACAGGGGGGAGGGCTGGGATCTGGGGGTCCCCTTGTTAAAGGGGGCTTCCAGATTCCGACAAGCCCCCCGCCCGCAGACCCCCACAACCACCGGCCAGGGTTGTGGGGATGAGGACCTTGTCCTCATCAACATGGGGACAAGGTGTTTTGGGGGGCTACCCCAAAGCACCCTCCCAATGTTGAAGGCATGTGGCCTGGTACGGTTCAGGAGGGGGGGCGCTCTCTCGCCCCCCCTCTTTTCCTGCGGCCTGCCGGGTTGCAAACTCGGATAAGGGTCTGGTATGGATTTTTGGGGGGACCCCATGCCGTTTTTTTTTTAAATTTTGGCGCGGGGTTCCCCTTAAAACCCATACCAGACCTGAAGGGTCTGGTATGGAATTTAGGGGGACCCCCACGTCATTTTTTTTTTTTATCTTGTCCGGGGTTCCCCTGTGGGGAATTCCCATGCCGTTTTTATCAATGAACTTTTATGTGTATTGTCGGACCGGCAATGCAATAGCCGCGAGTAGTTTTAAATTACTTTTTTCCTTTGAAATGTCATTTTGCTGTCAGACTGTTCTAAACATGGGAAACATGCGCCCCTTTACAGGCATACTATAGACACCCCCCAGCTACGAAATTTAAAGGGATATTACACTTTTATTGTTTGACTTTAAGCATTATTAAAATCACTGCTCCTGAAAAAACGGACGTTTTTAAAACTTTTTTTGCATTGATCCATGTCCCCTGGGGCAGGACCCAGGTCCCCAAACACTTTTTATGACAATAACTTGCATATAAGCCTTTAAAATTAGCACTTTTGATTATTCATGTTTGTGTTCCATAGACTTTAACGGTGTTCGCGTGTTCGAACAAACTTTTTTCCTGTTCGCATGTTCTGCTGCGAACCGAACAGGGGGTGTTCAGCTCATCCCTAGTCATGACAGAGATCACTGCTCCCTGTCATCGTGAGCAGTGATCGCTGTCATGTGAGTTGAAGCCCACCCCCCCACAATTAGAATCACTCCCTAGGACACACTTAAGCCCTTCATCACCCCCTAGTGGTTAACCTCTTCCCTGCCAGTGTCATTTACACAGTAATCAGTGCATTTTTATAGCACTGATTGCTGTATAAATGACAATGGTCCCAAAATAGTGTCAAAAGTGTCCGATGTGTCTGCCATAATGTTGCAGTCCTGATAAAAATCACAGATCGCCGCCATTATTAATAAAAAAAATTAATAACAAAATGCCATAAAACTATCCCCTATTTTGTAGACGCTATAACTTTTGTGAAAAAAAATCAATATACTCTTATTCTGTTTTTATTTACCAAAAATATGTAGAAGAATACATATGGCCTAAACTGAGGAAAAACATTTTTTTATATATATTTTTGGGGGATATTTATTATAGCAAAAAGTAAAAAATATTGCGTTTTTTTTTTTTCAAAATTATCGCTCTCTTTTTTTTTTATAGCGCAAAAAATAAAAACTGCAGAGGTGATCAAATACCACCAAAAGAAAGCTCTATTTGTAGGAAAAAAGGACGTCAATTTTGTTTGGGTGCAACATTGCACGACCGTGCAATTGTCAGTTAAAGCGACGCAGTGCTGAATTGCAAAAAGTGCTCTGGTCAGGAAGAGGGTAAAATCTTCCAGGGCTGAAGTGGTTAAAACAAATGTCACTGTCTTAAAATTCATATGCAAGCCACTCACATAATAAGTGCACTAAAACCAGCAGTGCACAACCTTTAAAAGTACTTGTATACATTCAGATACATGCCGCCTTTAAGATAGAGACCTCAGCATCACCAATAAGTGTAATCCAGTGGCTACTAAAAAAAAATCTGAAGAAGTTACGAGGACAGTGACAAAACATGTCAAGGTGGGGCCTAGTGATGTTATCATGGTACCCGGAATTAGCCACTGGATTACACTGATTGGTGATGCAGAGGTCTTTATCTTAAAGGGGGCATGTGTCTGGGTGTATACAAGTGATTTCAAGGTGGTGTACTGCTGGTTTTAGTGCATTTATTATGTGAACATTATTTTTGATTATTGAGCACCTTCTACTTCTTCAGTAAAGTCTCATTGAGCAGTGACTGAGCAACTGGGCTGAACCAAAAAGTTTCAGACAAATTGAGCTGCCAAGCAAGCTGCCCTGTCAGTTTAGGTTGTAGCCTATAGGGTTTTGGGAAATCATTTCCATGCACTAAATGCTTGCTTGTTAAGCAAACATTTTATGTATGCATTGTGCATATATATGGACAATAACTTAAAAAAATTATCCCAAACCATTGCCATTTCCTAGCAACTAAATGGTGTCCTTTGCTAGGAGTGCATAATTCATCCAAAAATACTTTAGTTAGTTTGAAACTTTGTGCTTTGTGTGGTTTACTGGTATATGAAAAATAGGGGTTCAAAGGGTTAAAAATGTGCTTGGAATTGGAACTTTGAGCTCTCTCCCCTTTCCCTCTAATCACTGGTATAACAAAAACCCTATCTAAATTTCTGTTTTACTCACATAAATCCACCCTCATGTGACATTGGGCCCAAGTCTTCTCTATCCTTCTGTTTACAGAAGTCTGGGTTCTTCTTTGGGTATCCACATCACCACCTTTCTATTAGCTATCCAGTGCCAGGACCCTCTCTGGATCAAGAAGAGAGTCTGCATTCAATGAAAGGACAGGCAGGAACAGAGGTAGAGATAGTGAGCGTGGAACAAATTCCAGAAGGTAGTATTGGGGGCATTAGCGATAGGTTGACTAAAGCACCTACACTTGTGGTAAGTATAATAACAAGTCCTATTTACAACCTCAGAACACCCAATAAGATGATAGTATGTGACCGGCCTAAGCTACCTGGCATGTTCGATTAAAAAGAAAGAAGGAAAGTGGGACTTTATATGAAGCATACACCCCTGGAGATATCATGATATAAATGAAGATGGGCGGTACTAAGTATATTAGAACTATGGACATTCCATGACAGCATTGCAAAACAGCATTTGGCAGTCATTGGTTTATTGATATAAGAATATAACAATAATAGTAATATCATGATAAAATATTGACATAGTAAGTTCATAATGTAAACATTATATAGAACAAAGTTCATTGGGATATATAAAATATGACAAAAATAATAATGACATAATATACTAGTAACATAATGAGTTCATCTTGTACACATTGTATAGAACCATTTTCATAAAAGCGTGTCTACCTGGTAAAAAACTGTATCTCTAGTTCATTGGTACAATCCAATTAGTAAGTATGGTAATTGATGGAGTTGCAAAATATGAGCGAAAAAGCATCTATTGACTCGACACGTTTCATGGCGACTGCCACTCTTCAGGAGCAAGTATGGGGTAGATGTCTATAAATATTGAAACACATAATTAACCGCTTCAGATCCGGGCCATTGCCAAATGACGGCAACAGCGCGGATCTAAATTGCCGGGACTACGTCTATTGACGCCGTCCCGTGCACGAGCGGCCTGTGCGCCCCCTGCAGGGCGCGCGCGGTGCGCTCGGTGATCAGCGAGTCTATGAGACTCGCCTGATCACAGATCAGAGTAAGGGGTTGGTCCCGACCCCTTACCACATGATCAGCTGTCAGCCAATGACAGCTGATCATGTGATGTAAACAGAGCCGGTAATCGGCTATTTTTCCTCCTCGCGCTGACAGCGTGAGGAGGAAAAAAAAAAAAAAGATCACCGGCGGCTGTGATCGGGACATTAGTCCCGATCACGGCAATCTTATAACACAAAGCAATAGGCAGCAGTGCTGCCTACCAGTGCCCACCAGAGTCACCCATCAGTGCCCACAGTGCCATCAATCAGCGCCACCCATCAGTGCCCACAGTGCCACCCATCAGTGCCCACAGTGCCATCCATCAGTGCCCACAGTGCCACCCATCAGTGCCACCCATCAGCACCCACATCAGTGCCACCCATCAGCACCCACATCAGTGCAACCTATCAGTGCCCATCAGTGTCACCTACCAGTGCCCATAAGTGCCCATCAGTGCCGCCCATCACTGCCCATCAGTGCCACCCATCAGTGCCCCCATCAGTGCCGCCCATCAGTGCCCCTCATCTGTGCCACCTATCCGTGCCACCTATCCATGCCACCTATCCGTGCCACCCATCCGTGCCACCCATTCATGCCACCCATCCGTGCCGCCCATCCGTGCCGCCCATCCGTGCCGCCCATCCGTGGCCATCAGTGCCACCTTATCTGTGCCCATCAGTACCGCCTTATCTGTCCCCATCAGTGCCGCCTTAACTGTGCCTATCAGTGCCGCCTTAACTGTGCCTATCAGTGCCGCCTTATCTGTGCCTATCCGTGCCCATCAGTGCAGTCTATTAGTGCCCACCAGTGCCGCCTCATCAGTGCATATCAATGAAGGAGAAAAATTACCTGTTTGCAAAATTTTATAACAAACTATTAAACATGATTTTTTTTTTTTTCAAAAATTTCATTCTTTTTTTGTTTGTTTAGCAAAAAATAAAAACCCCAGCTGTGATTAAATACCACCAAAAGAAAGCTCTATTTGTGGGAAAAAAATGATAAAAATTTCATTTGGGTACAGTGTTGTATGACCGCGCAATTGTCATTCAAAGTGCAACAGCGCTAAAAACTCAAAATTGGTCTGGGCAGGAGGGGGGTTTAAGTGCCCAGTAAGCAAGTGGTTAATTTGTACAAATAAAATAATAGGTATTTTATGTTGGGAGAGGAGAGGGCAGATATCCCCAAATTACCAGGACTACTTACAGGAATGCCAATGAGACTGGGTGCAGGCATGGTGGGCCGGAAGGCTGACCAGAAACAACATCAGTCCCGGGAGCTGAGGTGGACAAACCCGACCGTAGATGGATGGCCAAGAGGAGACAATATTCCCCAGGGATAGGCCCCCATGGATAGAAAAAGAGAAAGTGATCCACAGAAATATAACCATCTAAGAAGGAGGAGGTATATGGTAAAATTTATGGGATATAGCAGTGGAAATATTACAAAAAGTGACTGATATTATCAAAAATATTAATAGAAAAACTAAGAAATTATAATACAGGAACTATCAATGATATAGAAATGTCATAGGGGGTAACCTATAGTGCGGGGTATTTTGTGGTAACAAAAGTAAATTGAAGAAGTGAAAAATGCCAATTAACCCCGAAGCTAAGGTATTGATACCAAAGACAGGGAGGAATTGGAGCAAAACATGATGGTGAAAAGGTGAAAAGGAAGGGTAAGGGATGCCAATAAGATACCTGGATAAAATCCAATAGTACACCGTAACCTGAAGGGAGTATGAAACGACTGAGAGGAGTATATATATATATACTCCTCTCAGGAGTATATAATATATATAATAGGGATGGAGGTGTTAGCCTTGCATTCTCCTTTAAAGTCCCAACTGGCTGCTCTTGTTTTTTGTTTTTATGTTTTTTACGTGCCATGTTTACCAATGGCAGGAGTCTGGCGGACAAGATAGGAGAACTAGAGCTTCTATTGTATGGGGAGGATTTAGATTTTGTAGGAATTTCAGAGACTTGGTTCAACAGCTCTCATGATTGGCTGGCAACCATTTAAGGGTATTCCCCATATTGCAGGGATAGAGAGGGCAAAAAAAGGGGGAGGGGTATGCCTGTATATCAAGAATGATGTACAATGATGACATCACTAAGAGAGCAAGGGAGGAGGTGGAATCCTTATGGATAGAGCTACAAAGGGAGGAAACTAAGGGGAAAGTAGTACTGGGAGTATGGGAGTATGCTATAGGCCCCCTAACAAGAAGGAGGAGGGGGAGGTGGACCTCCTATCACAATTTGGATTAGCTGCAAGGATGGGAAGTGTCATCATAATGGGGGATCTTAATTATCCAGACATAGACAGGGCTGAAGAAACCGCACACTCATCTACAGCTCGCCATTTCCTAAATGTCTTGCAGGACAATTTCACGGGTCAGATAGTAACTGCACCAACTAGAAACAAAGTGTTACTAGACCTACTTGTTACCAGCAATACAGACCTAAACACGGATGTGGAAATACGGGGCAATTTAGGAAACAGCGATCACAGGTCAATTTGTTTTAGTATAAATCACACAAAAAGGAAAAAAAGGGGAATACAAAAGAGCCAACTTCCCTAAACTACGAGCCTTGCTAGAAGATATTAAATGGGATAAAATCCTAGGAACAAAGAACACAGAGGAAAAATGGGTGTGCTTTAAGGGCACATTAATAAAGAGCATTAGCCAGTGCATCCCATTGGGAAATAACTTTAAAAGAGCTAATGCCAACATAGGGCTCATCAATAGCATTCAAATTTTACAAAGAATGCAACAAGAAATGTAAGGGTGAAATCAGGGCAGCTAAGATAGAACTTGAAAGGCACATAGTGGAGGAGAGTAAAAAAAATCCCAAGAAAATGTTTAAGTACATAAATTGTAAGAAAGGGAGGTCAGATCATATTGGTCCCTTAAAGAATGATGAAGGGAATCTAGTTACAAAGGATGGTGAGATTGCGAAGGTATTGAATGTATTCTTCTCCTCAGTCTTCACAAGGGAATCGGGGGGCTTCAGTAACCAAAACGGCAATGTTTATCATCATAACACGTCACAGGAAGCAGCCTCATGGCTTAAAGAGGACAGAATTAGAAATAGACTTGAAGAACTTAACACTAACAAGTCACCTGGACCAGATGGCTTGCACCCGAGGGTCCTTAAGGAACTCAGTCTAGTAATTGCCAGACCTTTGTTACTAACTCTTACAAACTGTCTACTGACTGGAATGGTACCAGCTGATTGGAGAAAAGCCAATGTAGCACCAATATTTAAAAAAGGGCCAAGATACATCCCTGGGAATTACAGACCAGTTAGTCTAACATCAATTGTATGCAAGCTCTTGGAGGGGATGATAAGGGACTATATACAAGATTTTAGTAATGACAATAGTATCATTAGCAGTAATCATCATGGATTCATGAAGAATCGCTCTTGCCAAACCAATTTATTAACCTTCTACGAGGAAGTGAGCTGCCATCTAGATAAAGGAAGGCCCGTAGACATGGTGTATCTGGATTTTGCAAAAGCATTCGATACAGTTCCCCATAAACGTCTACTGTACAAGGTAAGGTCTGTTGGCATGGACCATAGGGTGAGTACATGGAATGAAAACTGGCTACAGGGGCGAGTTCAGTGGGTAGTGATAAATGGGAGTACTCGGAATGTTCTGGGGTGGAAAGTGGGGTCCCCCAGGGTTCTGTCCTGGGACCTATCCTATTAAATTTATTCAAAAAGAGCTGGAGGGTGGGATAAATAGCTCAATCTCAGTATTTGCTGATGATACAAAGCTAAGCAGGGCAATAACTTCTCCGCAGGATGCGGAAACCTTGCAAGAAGAGCTGGGCAAATTAATGGGGTGGGAATCTACATGATAAATGAGGTTTATTGTAGAAAAATTTAAAATAATGAATTTGGGTGGCAAAAATATGACTGCAATCCACTCACTAGGGGGAGGACCTCTGGGGGGAATCTAAGATGGTAGAGGATTCTTTACTTAAAGAGCAGTGAGGATGTGGAATTCAGTTCCACAGGTAGTGGTTTCAACGGGGAGCATCGATAATTTAAAAAAACTATTAGATAAGCACCTGAACGACCACAATATACAGGGATATGCAATGTAATACTGACATAAAAGCACACACATAGGTCGAAGTTGATGGACTAGTGTCTTTTTTTGCGCCTCGCCTACTATGTAATATCTACAATGCTGAATTACTGGAACCCTGCACCCAGGCACATTTTTGAATAGAGATGGACTTTGAAAAGGAAAATATAATTGTTTTGGATCCATTTTAAATTTTTAGAACTTCCCTAACATTTTAAGCTGTTTTATATAAGTTTATTTTTCACTTACCTTTGGTTTGGCCCCAGTTTCATTCACTTTCCTTTTCATCAATAAATTGTCTACTTATACACTCTGGCTTTTTGGAAGATAATAAGGCCTAGCTGAATGTCTAACTGCAAACAGTTAGTAACAACTGAACTCCATGCTACAGTATTGCTGCTGCTCAAGCTACAGTTTGTGGCTCAGCATAATAATAACATCTAGTCTATATTTGAAAATCTTCTAAGCTGCATCCTGTACTATGTGATATTGAAAAATATAATGAATGAGTCTGAAGTACTTAGTAAGAAATGGAGACAACAACACTTTACGTTATTAAGTGTAAATACTAAGCTCACTCAGTGGAACACAAAGCATACTGTTTCTACTACCATCTAATATAATCTGAAACAGAATTCTATTTATATGCAAATTAAGAACACTTTAGAACACGTCTACCTGTACTGAAAATGACAATTTATAGATTAAATGTTAGAAATAAGGAAACTCTTTTTTTCTGATGTTTTTAGACAAACTAAGCAGTCTACACAGGCCACTAGATAGTACTTTTATCTGAGATTTGGCAAGCTCCCAATGACAGTATGAATACATTTTTAATTACTATATTTAGGATAATAAACCTATTATAAATAGATATGACAGGTTTCACATGATACATAATGGGATATTTATGAAGGTGTTGTTATTTACCTATGTGCAAATTGGTAAAATAGACTAAGTAAAAAAATAGAGCTGGATTGCTACGGCATATGTTCTAATTGACTGAAAGCTGCAACAGTTAGAGCCCATTCACACAGGGGCAACTTGGGGCGACTTGAAGTCGGATCCAAAGTCGCCCCTAGTCGCGCTACACGAAAAAATCAATGTAAGTGAATGGATCTGTCTTAATGCACACTACTGCAGTCGCTCCGACTTCAGAAAAGGTTCCTGTACTACTTCAATCCGACTTGAAGGCAACTTGTACCCATTGATTTCAATGGAAGTTGCCTCCAAGTCTGATCACTGTTCATACTGAGGCAACTTTACAGGAAGCAGAAAAGAAACAAAGAAATTTCCTCCACTAAACAGCCAGTCCCCTCCTTCTCACACACAGCTGATAAGCTCTGATTGGCCACTTGTAAAGTTCGCTGTCCTGGAGGCGACTTCAAGTTGTGTTGTAAGTTGCCCTAAGTCGTGCTGTGATTCATACTCAAGTCGTGTCCAAGTTGCCTCCCAAAGTCGTGCTGGAAGTCGTGTTGCCCCTGTGTGAATGGGCTCTTATTGTACTGATGAGCACAAACCAGTTATCACCAGGTGTGTGTGATTTAGAGCATTTGTGGATAAGGAGAAGAATCACTGCTAGATCATTATGTGGCACAGAAACATGTAGTTATAAAGCTCAGGCTTCATTTCCTACTTCGGGTATACAATTTGGAAAGAAGTACATTTATTTGCATAGTAAAGGAAAAAATAAAAAATGATAAATGTAAATATCTATTCCTGGAGTTCTCTTTTGAAGGTACACTCAACTTAGGCACAAAAGTGTTTAAACTGATTCAGAGTATGGAACCTACCTGATGATTGGCTATAAATTTCATTATGGCTTTTGCCTTATACAGATCAATACTATACCTCCCAACTTTCTGAGATGGGAAAGAGGGACACGTATTAGCAAAAAGTATGAAGGCAAAAGACCCACCCCTACCATTTGGGAATAAATGGAGAATTAATACACAAAAAATAATTGGTTAAACGCACAAGTGCTATTTTGTATCACTGATATTCTTTCTACAAGCATTTCAAATTGACAAATGCAACATTTTAAGAATTTAATTGAAGGTTTAGCACTTTATAGCACTTTTTGATACTCAAATAGTGCCTTTTTATACACTTTATATAAACTCCATAGTCTGAGCCCAAATTCGTTTTAACTTTAAAGCACTTAACTGAATACTCTATTTAATACACACTGCCCCCTCCCTATCTCAAATTGCTGAATTAAAGCTGTAAAAAAAAAGAAGAAAGTTATAAAATATAATTACCTTACCTTCAGTGATACCTAGGCAAGGTGATGTCACAATTCTTCTGACAAGATCCTGGGAATGGTAAAGATCCCAAATCTCACAAGAAGATGCATAAGCACAAGTGAGGGATCAACTTCTGGTGAGATTTGAGATACTTTGCTGCATTTTTATGATCCTGCTGTAAGGATTGTGACATTACCTTCTACAGGGTGGTATATGAGGGTAAGGTAAGTACATTTTGTAATATTTTACCAGTGGCGACTGGTGCTCAAAATTTTTGGGGAGGCGCAAACAAACTGAAAAATTCGGAAAAAAACCCCATCAATTTCAGCCTCACTGTACCATCAATCGCAGCCACTGTGCTATCAAACGCAGCCACTGTGCCCATCGATTGCCACCACTGTGCCATCAGATGCAGCCACTGTGCCTCATAAAATGCATCCACTGTGCCTATTAATTGCTGCCACTGTCCCATCAATTGCCGCCACTATGCCCATCAATTGCCGCCTCTGTGCCCATCAATTGCTCCCACTGTGCCCATCATTTGCTGCCACTGTGCCCATCAAATGCCGCCACTGTGCCCATCAATTGCTCCCACTGTGCCCCATCAAATGCAGCCACTGTGCCATATCAAATGCTGCCAGTGTGCCCCCCGCTGGCCGCCATCTGCACTTACCTGTCTCGGTGGGACAGTCCTCGATGTCTTCTCCCGTCCTCTTTTCTCATCCTCTGCTAAGATTGGATGCCTGGCATGCAATCACAGCACCTGTCATTTTAGCCAATCAGGTGACGGGTAACAGATCTGAGCACCTGATTGGTGGAGAGGAGGTTTAGTGTTAGGAAAGCGAATATTCATTCACTTTTCTAACACAGCTGAGTGACCTGCGAGCGCCCAGCATGGTGCTCGCAGGTCACCTTTTTTGACGCCTATTAGAGCCTATGGCTCTAATCAGGTACTTCAAAAACACCCCCGCCACTGTAATTTAGTTGCCCTCCAATCAAAAAGGGGCCAGGCGCCTGAATAGGGGATGGCAGCGGCGGCCATAGATAGATTCATGCAATGCATGAATCTATCTATTGGTGATAGAGGGGGTGGCAGAAGACAGGGTGCGGTGCCCGTGCGCCCTTATGAACGCACCGCCACTGTATTTTACCCATAGCTGATTTTTTTTTTTTCTGTGCTGCAATTTAGGAATTTGAGATGGTGCTGTAATAAGCAGACCTTGCCTTTTAAAGCAGAGTCTGCTTTAAATATTGACAGGCAAGGGTAAGAAAAGATGTGGGTGAAGCATATTGTTAAGTTAGCTAAGTGGAATATAAAAAGAACAATATAATTCTGGGCCCAGTTTTTCAAAATGTTGTCAAAAAGAACTACTTTGGTGTACATTTTCAATCATTTAAATAACTAAGTCGTTTATTAAAGTCATTAAACACCTAAGGTACAGGAACTATTTGTCCTTACTATTTGTTGCAGTGCTGTTTTAAAACAGCGCTCAGACTCGGTGGCTCATGGGTGGGTCTCTAGTAGGGAAGAGCTTCGAGTTCGAGTCGAACTCATGTTCGACTTGAACATTGGCAGTTCGCCCGTTTACCGAACAGCAAACAATTTGGGGTGTTCGCGGCAAATTCAAACACCCTTTAAAAGTCTATGGGAGAAATCAAAAGTGCTAATTTTAAAGGCTTATATGCAAGTTATTGTCATAAAAAGTGTTTGGGGACCTGGGTCCTGCCCCAGGGGGCAAGAATCAATGCAAAAAAAAGTTTTAAAAATGGCTGTTTTTCCTGGAGCAGTGATTTTAATAATGCTTAAAGTGAAACAATAAAAGTGTAATATTCCTTTTAATTTCATACCTGGGGGGTGTCTATAGTATGCCTGTAAAGGGGCACATGTTTCCCTTGTACCCCAAACCAAAATTTTAAAAAAATGGTGTGGGGGTCCCCCTAAATTCCATACCAGGCCCTTCAGGTCTGGTATGGATATTAAGAGGAACCCCGTCCAAAATTTAAAAAAAAAATGGCGTGGGGTCCACCTCAAAATCTATACCAGACCCTTTAGGTCTGGTATGGATTTTAAGGGGAACCCCACGCCAAAATTAAAAAAATGGCGTGGGGTCCCCCCAAAAATCCATACCAGACCCTTATCCGAGCACGCAACCTGACAGGCCGCAGGAAAAGAGGGGGGGACGAGAGAGCGCCCCCCCCTCCTGAACCGTACCAGGCCACATGCCCTCAACATTGGGAGGGTGCTTTGGGGTAGCCCCCCCAAAACACCTTGTCCCCATGTTGATGGGGACAAGGGCCTCATCCCCACAACCCTTGCCCGGTGGTTGTGGGGGTCTGCGGGCGGGGGGCTTATTGGAATCTGGAAGCCCTCTTTAACAAGGGGACCCCCAGATCCCGGCCCTCCCCCTGTGTGAAATGGTAAGGGGGTACAAAAGTACCCCTACCATTTCACAAAAAAAACTGTCAAAAATGTCAAAAATGACAAGAGACAGTTTTTGATAATTCTGTTATTTAAATGCTTCTTCTTTCTTCCATCTTCTTTCTTCTATGTTCTATTTTCCTTCGGTTTCTTCCTCCTTTTTTCTTCTTCTTTTTCTGGTTCTTCTGGTTCTTCCTCCGGTGTTATCGTCCGGCTTCTTCCACCGCGGCATCTTCTTCCTTTCTTCTCCTCGGGCCGCTCCGCATCCATGATGGCATGGAGGGAGGCTCCCGCTGTGTGACGCTTCTCCTCTTCTGACAGTTCTTAAACAACGGGGGGACTTGATGGGGACTTCCCTTTGGCATTCCCCGTGTCAGAGGGGGGCGGGGTCACCTGTTACATAACTCTGCCCCCTTCTGACATCACTGGGAATGCCACAGGGAAGTCCCGTCAAGTCCCAGTGCGTCAGAGGGGGGCGGGGTCACCAGTGGCTCCACCTCCCCCATTATTTAAGAACCGTCAGAAGAGGAGAAGCGTTACACAGTGGGAGCCTCCCTCCATGCCATCATGGATGTGGAGCAGCCTGAGGAGAAGAAGGGAAGAAGACGCCGCAGAGGAAGATGCCAGACGAGAACACTGGAGGAAGCACCAGAAGAACCAGAAGAACCAGAAGAACCAGAAGAAGAAGATGGAGGAAGAAACCAAAGGAAGATAGAAGACAGAAGATAGAAGATAGAAGAAAGAAGAAGCATTTAAATAAAGGAATTGTCAAAAACTGTCTCTTGTCATTTTTAACATTTTTGACAGTTTTTTTGTGAAATGGTAGGGGTACTTTTGTACCCCCCTTACCATTTCACACAGGGGGGAGGGCCGGGATCTGGGGGTTCCCTTGTTAAAGGGGGCTTCCAGATTCTGATAAGCCCCCCGCCCGCAGACCCCCACAACCACTGGGCAATGGTTGTGGGGATGAGGCCCTTGTCCCCATCAACATGGGGACAAAGTGTTTGGGGTGGCTACCCCAAAGCACCCTCCCAATGTTGAGGGCATGTGGCCTGGTATGGTTCAGGAGGGGGGGTGCTCTCTCGTCCCCCCCTCTTTTAATGCGGCCTGCCAGGTTGCGTGCTCGGATAAGGGTCTGGTATGGATTTTTGGGGGGACCCCACGCCATTTTTTTTTTAATTTTGGCAAAGGGTTCCCCTTAAAATCCATACCAGACCTAAAGGGTCTGGTATAAATTTTGAGGGGGACTCCATGCCATTTTTTAAAAAAAATTTTGGCCGGGGTTCCCCTTAATATCCATACAAGACCTGAAGGGCCTGGTATGGAACTTAGGGGGACCCCCCACGTCATTTTTTTTTTCATTTTGGTTCGGGGTTCTCCTGTGGGGAATTCCCATGCCGTTTTTATCAATGAACTTTTATGTGTATTGTCGGACCGACAATTCATTAATAACCGCGAGTAGTTTTAAATTTACTTTTTTCCTTTGAAATGTCATTTTGCTGTCAGACTGTTCTAAACATGGGAAACATGCGCCCCTTTACAGGCATACTATAGACACCCCCCGGGTACGAAATTTAAAGGAATATTACACTTTTATTGTTTCACTTTAAACATTATTAAAATCACTGCTCCCAAAAAAACAGCCGTTTTTAAAACTTTTTTTTGCATTGATTCATGTCCCCTGGGGCAGAACCCAGGTCCCCAAACACATTTTATGACAATAACTTGCATATAAGCCTTTAAAATTAGCACTTTTGATTATTCATGTTCGTGTCCCATAGACTTTAACGGTGTTTGCGTGTTTGAACAAATTTTTTGCCTGTTCGCAAGTTCTGGTGCGAACCAAACAGGGGGGTGTTCGGCTCATCCCTAGTCTCTAGCACTAGAATTGAAGTCATCCTGCTGGGGCCCAACATTAATCCCAGAAGCTAGAACAATAAGTTCTGGGGCTTCCAATGCTTCTACAGAGTGTTCCATAGGAGCACTTTGTAGAAGAGAATGTAAATTCAAGATTCCACATTGTGTTTATATCAGGAGTGTAGTAATGTCACAAGTGATGTCATGGCACACTGTGTTGGTACAGTGGCTCTGGTGGCTCTGTCCAGCCTCTCCCTACAACAGTAGATCATTGTTATAGTGATCTGTTGCTGGATTATTGCAGCCAGCAATAGCTCACTATTATAAGGTATCTGCTTTTGCACTGCTGAATGGAGTGGGGGTCAAGAATTAGACCCCAATGAAGAAAAATGTGTAAAAAAAAATAGATCAAAAATAAATAAGTAAAATGTTCCCTCCCATAATGAATCCTCAGGTCCAACAATGATGTTGGATGATCTACTGTAGATGACATTTGCATTTACCACACACGCATCAAATGTTAACACAATATCATGTTTAGAGATCAAAAACCTGTTAAAATGTGTGCCCCAATAAGTTTGACTTAAGCGTAACTTCATGTTACAATAACATTTTAGACAAATTATTTTTTTCCCCTGCGCGCATAGCAGCAGGGCTGTCTTTAACGCAGGGCAGATGGGACATCTGCTCAGTGCCCGGTCATTGTTGGAGGGCCCCAAACGCTGATAAGTCAAGTGCATTCATTTTCTCGTCCTTTCTATCCAGCACGGGTAGTGAAGTCACGTCCCCACAGAGTCTCTTCTACTGGTCCACTCCTTCCCCTTATCTCAGTCTGAGTGGACTGAGTCTCTTCCCCGGCGACGTGCTGCATTACGCCCCTCCCATCCCTCCTCTGCGGGCTGCCGGACTACATCGCTCTGCACAGTGAATATACTGTCTCCCTCGGAGACACTGTATGCTGTTCTGAGCCAGGTTCCCCCTCCCACCACCTCTGATAACTTTTCAGGGAGTCTCAGCTGCTGCAGAACTTCTTGGGGGAATGCAGGGCTGCTGTGTGTTGTAGTGCAGGGCAGTGATTGGCTGCTGCTGCAGAACTTCTTGGAGGGAGGCGGGGGGCTGCAGTGTGTTGTAGTGCAGGCCAGTGATTGGCTGCTGCTGCAGAACTTTTTGGAGGGGGGAGGGCAGGGCTGCTAGGTGTTGTAGTGCAGGGCAGGGTTTGCTGCTGCTGCAGAACTTATTGGAATGGGGGGAGGGAAGGACTGCTGGGTGTTGTAGTGCAGGACAGTGGTTGGCTGCTGCTGCAGAACTTCTTGGGGGGTGGCTGCTGTGTCTTGTAGTGCAGGACAGTGATTGGCTGCTGCTGCAGAACTTCTTGGGGTGGGGAAGGGAAGGGCTGTTATGCATTGGGGGTTGTAGTGCAGGGCAGGGATTGAATGGCTTCTGGGTGTTGTAGTGCAGGGCAGTGATTGGCTGCTGCTGCAGAACTTCTTGGGGGGGAGGGCTGCTGGGTGTTGTAGTGCAGGGCAGTGATTGGCTGATGCTGCAGAACTTCTTGGAGGGAAGGGGGAGGAAAGGGCTACTGGGTGTCATCCCTTTTGGGTCAGCTGACTGCAGGAAGAATAAGAAGTGGGAGAGGGGGTGAAAGAGGAACAGAGGGAAAGCAGAAAGGAAGTAAAGCAAAACATTCTGAGGGGAAAGGAGGGAGCATACTCCCAGAATTTATTGCTGTCTCTACATCCAGACATCTTAAATTTGCAAGGATCCCATGTAAATGATCCAAGTTGTTTATGTAGACCAGGGGTCTCAAACTGGTGGATCTCCAGCTGTTGCAAAACTACAAGTCCCATGAGTCATTGCAAGGCTGACAGTTACAAGCATGGCTCCCACAGGCAGAGGCATGATGGGATTTGTAGTTTTGCAACAGCTGGAGGGCCGCCAGTTTGAGACCCCTGATGTAGACATAAGGTGTACAGTAGGTAGTATAGAGATTCTGGAGCCAAGCAGTTAAATCCTCCGTCCATTGTACATGAGGTAATACAGAAACCCATTCTATCATTTTTGGACCATGTAAAGTTTTGCAAGGCTGTTTGGTCACAGGCCTGGCAGCTACTGTAGTATGAAAAAATTGAAACTTTTTTTGGATGTAGAAATGGAGCCTAGGATTATGGAAGGAAGGGCAATTTCCAAAGGTGGAGGTATATCCAAGCCTGTCACTGCTTTGTATTTGAAAAAACTTGAGACTAGTGATGAGCCAAACTGCCCTGGGTTAGGTTTGAACTGGATTTCAATGAAGTTTGGATGCCACACCCAAAGCCCACTGAAATGAATGGGGGCTGAATCTGTAAATTAAAAAACATCTATTTTCTAGGCTGATAGGCAGGGAGTGTCAAAAAATAGAATGAGGTGGCACTGGGGAATAAAAAAATAAAACAAAAACTTCATTTGGCCAGGAGCGGTATAAAATGTCATGGACAGTTACTTTGTTTAAAAAAAATCACATAGGGGACATGTCCAGCTGGGATCCAAGATGGCCACGTAAGGACTTCACTCCTGCTGCACAGAGGGATTAAACAGCCCTCGTTGGCTATCCAGTGGCATAATCCACCTGCCAAATGAGCAATCTGCCTCACCAGACCCCTGGAAGCATCACGAGGAAGAGAAAGGAGGAAAGAAGGCCACAAAAACTAACAGCTTTCTTTACACAGCAGCTGCATGATGACAAGCAAGATGGCGCTGGCTCCTTTCGCTTTCCGCTACAGTCTCCACATACAGACACACCAGGGAGTATCAACCCCACCAAAGCAAAACTCCAGCAGTCGTACAGCTCCACACCAGCATATGGCAGTCCTGAAAAAGCTAGATTCAGGCTAGATGCAGAACAAAGAAGACAGGAGGTGAGTCCTAATGGGGACACAGGGGAAGACACCAGAGACCTGCCTGACACAATAGATGAATTCCCCACAAACAACCAGCCAGTAATGGATACAATCTTAAAGATATGCTCATGTCCCTCAGATCCTCCTTACAATCTGATCTAGCCTCCTATATGTATATGTGGATATCATACAATAATGATATCCAAGCTGTTGAAAACAGAGTGGAGCATATGGAAGCTAAAATGGGGGAGTGTCATGGATCTGCTACTTAAGGGTTAACTTAGTTCAGGCTGATTTCAGTGATTGGCAATAGGCTGCCTTATTTAAACACCTGAGCAGCACTGTGTCCTTGTTGTCTGATCTGCAGCTCTGTGTATGTGTTTCCTGAAGATCTGATATCTGCTCCCGTTTGACCTGGCTTGTTTTCAGACTGTTCCTATTATCCGCCTGCATCTGACCCTTGGCTTGTTTGACGATTTCTTCTGCCTGCTCCTCTTGTACCTCTGTTGCCAGCCTGATTACCGACCCAGCCTGCCTGACATTCCAAGACTCTCCTCCAGTCTGCTATACTTACCTACTGCAACCATCGAGCTCCAGTCCCGGTTTGCCTCACCTGTCTGCTGATCCATCCAGTCTGCTCACCTGTCTGCTGATCCATCCAGTCTGCTCACCTGTCTGCTGATCCATCCAGTCTGCTCACCTGTCCGCTGATCCATTCAGTCTACTCACCTGTCTGCTGATCCATCCAGCCTGCCGGTCCTGTCTGCTGTGCCGGCCATCTGACCCATCTGCTGTTGATGCTGCCAGGCACTCATACCTTTCTGCACTCCCGTGCCACCTGTCTGCTCTACCAGGGGCCGTGAGTCAGATACATAAGGGAGGCCTTCCTCTGCACTATCGGGCTCATCAGTCAGGTACGTGAGAACTTTTTTTTTTTCACCCCCTTTTTTCCTTGTTTTAAATCCTTTTTATTGATTTTCCAAAATATACAATTACAAAAAAAAAGATCATCTCGAAAGCCGAACATTATGCCATCAGGACACATATATTGTCATAATCATACCTTTTTAACTTACTCCTGACCCAACACCACCCCACCCTCCACCCCTATATCCCCAATTCCCACCCCCCACCCCAATCCCTTTGGCTCTATCAAATTAGGCTAAACTTAGGCCTAGCAGCCCATGTTAACCTGATATAAAGTTGAAATATATTTCCTCTTTTACAATTCAACCTTTTCTGCCTTTCATACACTCGGGGCCACAGATTTCCTTCAACCCCACATTAGGGATTTCCCAGGTCGTTGCTCATTCCCTGAATCCATGGTTCCCAAATATTTATGAACTTCCTGTAGCTTCCTCTTCTAATATAGGTTGTCCTTTCTGTTCTCACCAATGTGTTCATTGTTCTAACCCATTTTTCCGGGGTTGGGGGGGCCGCTGACAGCCAGGATTGCGCTATCAATTTCCTCGCTTGGTAAAGGCATCTTGCCACTGCTGTAACTTTATATCCATTCCCGATATTCTGTCTAATTAGCCTCAACACACAAGTCTTGGCCTCAGATTCCAGTCTAATCCCAAGCCTGGTTTCAATAATATTCAGGATCTCGGTCCAGTATCTGGCTAGTTTCGGGCATCTCCACATCATGTGTATGAGATCGCCCGTCTTAAATTGTTTATCCAAGGCATGCCTGATCTGGAGGTAGTAATAAAATGTTTCATTTGGAATTCCAAACACTCGTCTCAATTCCGTAAAAGACTTTAAGACATTATCAGTAAACAGTTGGGTCAACCAAGATAAACCATACCCTTCTCACAACCTATTTTCCTATAGAGTATAGCTCCTTCAACTGCCCATTGTTCCATATAGGTGAAAACTCCGTAAAACCCTTATACCCCATCTCAGTCTTTACTACCTGCCAGATTTTTGTAACCAGCTTATATGTTGGGAGCACGCAGCAGAGGGACCCGGCCTCCAATGCCCCTGCTAAAGATTTATGTGGGTTGCCTGATAACATAATTTCCCTACTAGTGTTCACCTCTCCCGTATGTTCACACCCTCCCAGATGTTACATCTGTGCAGCCAGGAAGTACTTATATGGATGGGGAACCGCCAATCCCCCCTCCCTAGTGGGACGCTGTAATGTTTGAAGGCTAATCCTGGCCTGACCCTTCCTCCATATTAACTCTCGGAAGAGAGAGTTTATTTTAACGAACCAATCTCTACTGATCCAAACCGGGGAGTTGTGGAGTATATACATTAGCTGTGGCATCCAAATCATCTTGACCAGGTTTACTCGGCCTGCTACAGACAGGGGGAGCCGACACCAGATGTCCTTCTTCCTTTTGAATTTTTCTAGAAGTGGAGCTAAATTATCTCTAATATATTGATTTGGGATACTGGATAACACTATATCCAAATATTTAAACTTTTCCACTATTTTGAGATGGGGTATCCCCTGGGGGAGAGAGCCACTGGTCGAGTCAATCGGGAGGAGTATCGACTTCTCCCAGTTGACTGTCAACCCCGAAACTCTCCCGAATCCTTCCACCAGCTGCATTGCTTTTACTAATGAAGGCCCTGTATCCCCCAAAAATAATAAGATGTCATCAGCGTATAACGCTATTCTTTCCTCTCCCTCTTTCCTTTTATATCCCTGTAAGCCAGGTGAGCTTCTCACAGCCTCAGCAAAAGGCTCCATTGATAGGTCGAACAGCAGGGGTGATAGCGGGCACCCCTGCCTTGTTCCCCTCCCAAGGGATATCCTCTGCGAGTATGCGTTGTTAATTTTTAATCTGGCCTTAGGATGTTGATATAATATTTTAAGCCAATTAATAAATAGCGGGCCAAAACCGTATTTCTTCATTACCCACCATAGATATCCCCATTCCAGAGTGTCAAATACCTTGGCGATATCCAAGGACAAGACAACTCTGGAACCTATGTTCTCAACTGGGGTCTGAAGGTTCAGGTATGTCCTTCTAATATTTTTACTAGTAGATCTATTCTGTATAAACCCAGATTGATCTGGGTGAACCAGAGTAGACATATACTTGTTTAGCTTAGTTGCCAGGACTTTTGCCAAAATCTTGACATCGGAACCCAACAGTGAAATTGGTCTATATGAGGATGTGTCTAATTGGTCCTTCCCCTCCTTCTGAATTAACACTATGGTCGCTTCAGACATCGAGGATGGCAATCTACCAACTGCAGCCGACCAGTTCAGTGTCTTCAGAAGCTCTGGGACTAACACCTCCCCATATTGTTTATAAATTTAAGCAGGCAATCCATCTGGACCTGGAGACTTCCGATTAGGCGTATCTACTATGGCTTGCCTTATTTCCTCCAGTGTTATAGGAGCATCCAGGCTATTCCTATCTATGGCCGATAGAGCCGGTAGCTTAATTCCTTCCAAGAATTTCTCCATCTCTCCCTTTTGTAGACAGTGTCGTGACCTATATAACTCACTATAGAATTCAAAAAACATTTCCCTTATTACCCAAGGAAGGAAGAGTTTCCTATTTCCCGCTATTCTAATATTTTCCAATTTATATTCCTGTTGCTTCCTTACCCAGCGTTCTCGATTTTCCGGACTTGGATCTGACACGTATTTTCTCTCTGATGCCAAAACCTCCTCTCTAATAAGCTCGCCCCTTACCCTTGTTTGTTTCTTCACTTTTGATATCTGTTGAATCAGAAGCCCTCTAAGGTATGCTTTTAAGGAATCCCAGACCACCCCTTCCGACGCTGAACCTGAGTTGTGTTCAATAAACTCTCTTGGTCTTACATTTATTTCATCTCTATTCCCTATTATCAACCATATTGGGTTTAGTGACCACATCCTCTGGCTACTACTACCATGCACAGCTAACTATCAGTGGTGAGTGATCTGACACCCCTCTTGGCCGGTATTCAATTTTTCTTTTTAAGGTTTGGACTTCTTGGTTACCGATAGCCAGGTCAATATGGGAGAGAGTGTGGTGGGACCCCAAAAAGCAAGAATACAAGAATATTGTTGTACATTAGGGAAGCAAACTCTCCATAGGTCACACCACCCAATCTCCTCAAGGAACTGAGCCAGCCGGCCCTCTGCCACCCTACCCCCATTAGGCCCAGGAGGGAACCTATCTAGCCTGTTATTCAATACAGCGTTAAAGTCCCTCACTACAATAACCGGCACCTCTTTTTTATCCTCCAGGTACCCCACCAGTTGGAGCAGGATATCCATCCTAAATGGGGGAGGGATATACAAATTTGCTATGACAAATGGCCTACCCTCAATTAAGCAATACATAAAAATAAAACAGCCCAACTTCAATACTCACATCCCTGCAGGGAAACATCAACCCTCTCTTGACCAATATACTCACTCCTCTTGAATAAGAGGAGTACACTGAGTGGTACTGTGTCTGAAATCTTTTATTTCTGATTTGCAATTTAGTCTCGTCAGTCAAATGTGTTTCCTGCAGGCATATCAATTCAGTACCACAAGATTCCAATTCCAAAAATACGGTGGCTTTTTTAATAGGATCACTCATCCCCCTAATTTTCCAGGAACTTATACCAAATGTTCTGGACTGCATTAAACAAATAACATAAAAAAATACCAGAAATAAAAAGACCAGGGAGAAGTTGACTCCCTATTTAACGAAATAAACATCAGGGCCGAAGGGAAAGGCTGCTCTAATACAACGCTATTATTTAAAAAAAAGAAGACAGATTTCCATCCTCTATTATGACAAAACCATTCTAACACATGTGCCCTCCTTCCCAACAACCAATTGGCATTTTGCATCAAATCAACAGTGACCCCAAGTACAACAATCAGTGCTAATATTATAGGGGAACAGGGAAAGCTTGGATGGAGAACACCCCCCCCCCACCACCACCACTATCTAGCGTTTCTTTCATATTCTTTCTTATTTTTGTGTAATTTAATAGCTTATACTTCGTTTCTTTCAACTTCTCTAACTTTATTAACAGTGTTCTATAATTTTTAACCCATATTATAGATGAGCCCTTCTTCACACCCTGTTGCCTATCTTGGCCTGCCTTAGGGGCCTTCCTTGTGACCTTACTAACCCCCTCAACCAAATCTATCCACCCCCCTACCCCCCACCCTAAGTGTAAATCATTTATACTAACTATCAATCCCTTCACACCCCTCCCACCCCCCCTTCCCTCATCCCCTGAGACCCTGTCGCCACAAGAGTAAAAAAAAACAACCTTAGTGTTACTCTCGTCATCAGCTACACCAAACCACCCCTCTCCCTCCCGGTCCCTGCTGCAAAAAAAAAAAGGGAGGAAAGGCAAAACCTGTATAAAGAAAAAAAAAAAAAATAAAAAACCCCTGCGTTACACATATACTATTAGCTTTCATCTCTATAAGTTCTTTTTATTCTCTTCAAGCCATTCCATGGCCCCTCCAGCCAATTCCAAAAAATGAGTTGTCCCTAGAACCACAACTCGCAGCCGCGCTGCATATAAAAGCGCATATGGTATGTTAAGGTTCCGTAAAGTTTGCTTAATATCTAAAAAGCCTGCTCTTCTCCTTTGCAAGTCCGGGGAATAGTCTGGGTATATCGATATTCTAACCCCATTATAAAAAATGTCCCCTTTTTCTCCCGATCTCTGCAGCAGCTTCATCTTGTCTTTGTAACTAAAAAACGTCATTATCATCGGTCACGGGCGGCCTCCTGAGTGTACGGGCTTAGAAGGCACTCTATGTGCTCTCTCAATGGAGAAAAAATGCGAGAAAGTCTCAGCCCTAAAAAACTCTTTAAGCCATTTTTCCATAAATTCTTCGGGGCAAGAGCCCTCACTTTTCTCAGGGAGACCCATTACTCTCACATTTTGTCTTCGCAACCTGTTCTCCCATTCATCCATTTTGAGTTTGTTGGCATCTAATTGGGCTTGTATTTTTTTAAAGTCCTGCCGCATTGGAAATACAATATCTTCCACTTGATTAACCCTTTCCTCCAGACCATTAATTCTCTCCACTATTTTCTGAAACTCTTGTCTAATGCTGCAGACTTCTTCCTTAAGGTCTCTTAACTCCACGCACATCTCGCTCCGCGAGCTCCTGCAAACATTTATTGCACACAGTACTTCTTTTAGGGTAGGCTCCTGATCACCGACTATATTTAAATTATGAGTAGTATCCGTAATCACCCCCGGGTGACCCCTTTCAGGGCTTTTTTTGTTCGCTGCTCTCAGGTTAGCCGGTGGGTTGTCAGTCCCCTTCCCCAGACTCTTTCTGTCTCCGGAACCTCCCACCAGCACTTTCCCTGGGGGAGCTTGGTTGCTCTTAACGGGGGAGTGCAAGGACGTGTGTGCAAATTTTTCCAATTTTGCTGCGGCTGCTATTGCAGATACATTTTGATTCCCTTTCTCCTTAACTGAGCGGGTGGACTGTGTGGATGGGTTCTCCTGGGGGTGCTGTTGCTGATCCTCCCCCTTTTTCCTAGTCATAGTAAAATGAAGATAAGTAGCAGGCTAAGTTAAATTAACTAGGCAGAAAAGATAGAGTGTCAGAAAGTCCCTCTTCAATTGGAATGTCCAATCTTTACAATACCGGTAGTAGACCCATGGCACCTTGCAGCGGTGACCACAAACACTATACTTCAGGGATATTAAAATATTAAAAGTTCCGCTTCCTTTACCTTGCTCCGGTTCCGTCCCCGGAGCCACACGGAGTACAGATCCAAGCCCAAGACCTTCCACCCGGAGTCTCTCTGCTCCCGCCACTTGTTACTATGGCGATGCGTGCCTGACGTGGCCGCTGCCGATCTCCCCCTCCACTGTCTCAGGCTCGCTCATTTCGCTCAGCCTATCGCGGTGCCTACGAGACGTCGCCGGGCACTCAGACGCTGAGGCAATACCTCGTCTGGACGACTCCTCCACAGCACGGCGACGCAGCAGGTTTTCCCAAACATCTCACCCGCCTCCACCGCCAAGTACAGCAAGCTCCCCCTCACACCAAAAGACAGCAGACATCCACAGGTAGGCGCAGAGCGGCCACAGAAGTATGGCAACACAGGATAAGCCTAATCCAGGATAGCAACGCTAGTGCAGCATCAGGTCTGAGACCGGGGGAAGAGCACACGCTCCACCACTCACTCCTGCATCCGGTCACGCCCCTCCCAGAGATATACTTTAACTTCAAACGAGCTGTGGTGTTTTTCGGTACGTGAGAACTTGACGGTATCAGACAGCCATGTCTGAGCCCGAGCGAGGAACCTCCCCCATGGAAGAACTGTGCTGACACCTGGCGGGTTTGACACAAGCTGTTAAAGATCTACAAGAGGGATATACTCGGCTGGAAGAACGAGTTCAAATTCTGTCATCTCCCGCCAACCCTCAAAGCGCTACCTCAACTGGTACCTCATCCGCACCTTCGGTAGTGATGTTTCCACCAGAACCAAGGGTACCCACGCCCGAAAGATTTGCGGGTGAACGTAGCAAATAAAAAGCCTTTCGTAATGCTTGTGAACTCTATTTTGCCCTACAACCCCACACATTTTCTCTGGAAGCAACTAAAGTGGGCTTCGTTATCTCCCTGTTGACCGGTGAACCCCAAGCCTGGGCACATTGCCTTCTGGAACAAAAGGCTGAATCATTAAACAACCTCACCACATTCTTTGTCGCTATGTCACAACTTTATGAGGACCCCCAGCAGACTGCCACTGCTGAGGCCTCATTACATGCACTTCAGCAAGGCTGCAGAGCGGCAGAGGACTATGTGGCCGAGTTCAGGCATTGGAGTTCTGATACCAATTGGAAAAATGCAGCCCTTCATTACCAATTTCGGATGGGACTATCTGATCCTCTAAAGGATGAACTGGCATGAGTAGGGATACCCCAATCTCTGGACAAACTTATTATTTTTTCAATTCAAATTGACCGACACCTAAGGGAACGTCGCTCCGAAAGATCCATAGGTCAATATCGGCCAACTTGGATGCTACCTAAAGTTCCCAGTTTCTCCAGCCAGACTCCTTCCACTCCAGTTGTCCCAGCTCCGGATTCCTCCGAGCCCATGCAGTTGGGTTTGCTTCATCCCTCCCTCACCATGGAGGACTGACAGCGTAGATGAATCAATAACCTCTGTATGTACTGAGGGGGACCCGGGCATTATGTGAGGTCTTGTCCTGCAAAGATGCATAAGTGCCTCTCAATCTCTTCAACGCATGTCTTACCTAACCAAGCCTCTCACCTTGCTCTCCCCATTATGTTACAGCTCCCAGGAAAGAGTATCCAGGTATCCGTCATAATTGATTCCAGAGCCTGCAGCTGTTTCATAGACTTGATGTTTGCAGCCAAACACCTCATTCCACTTCAACCAAACACCCGGGGTCTAGCCGTATATCTTGCTGATGGCTTTGTCATTAAATCTGGTCCGGTCACACAGGAGTAGGGATATGCCGAACACCCCCCAGTTCGGTTCGCACCAGAACCTGCGAACGGACCGAAAATTCACACGAACGTTAGAACCCCATTGACGTCTATGGGACCTGAATGATCGAAATCAAAAGTGCTCATTTTAAAGGCTAATTTGCATGGTATTGTCCTAAAAAGGGTTTGGGGACCCGGGTCCTGCCCCAGGGGATATGTATCAATGCAAAAAAAACTTTTAAAAGCTGCCGTTTTTTTGGGAGCAGTGATTTTAATGATGCTTAAAGTAAAAAAAGTGAAATATTCCTTTAAATATCATACCTGGGGGGTGTCTATAGTATGCTTGTAAAGTGGCGCGCGTTTCCCGTGCTTAGAACAGTCCCTGCACAAAATGTCATTTTTAAAGGAAAAAAAGTCATTTAAAACTGCTTGCGGCTTTAATGTAATGTCGGGTCCTGGCAATATTGATGAAAATCAGTGAGACAAACGGCATGGGTACTCCCAGTCCATTAGCAGGCCTTTTGGGTCTTGTATGGATATTAAGGGGAACCCTGCACCCAAATTAAAAAAGGAAACAGCAGTATACAGGCTCTGTACTCTGAACAGCAGTATACAGGCGGTACTAACAAGATAGGGACTGTAGGTTTGTTTTTAAGTAGAATCTGTTTGTAATTTTGAACTGGTAAATTTTTAACATGTTTAGCTCCAGCCAAAAAATCTATTTTAAGCTTTTTGGAAAACATAGGGAAGGGTTATCACCCCTGAGACATTTGTTTTGCTCCTGGTGCCACAACACTGTAAGTCCTCACTCGCTCTTGGTGGGCGCAGAAACGGGCCCTGTTGTGAAATATTAGATAAAGAATTGTAATTACATGCCCCTGTTGAACAGGGGCTGAAAAATTGGGCCTTAGGCACTGGTGCTGGTGCCACAACACTGCAACCCCTCACAGATACTCTAGTTGGAACGCAGGAACGAGCCCTGCTGCAAAGTATTGCATCAAAAATTGTAATTACACGCCCCTGTTAAACAGGGGCTGGAAAATTGGGCCTTAGGCACTGGTGCTGGTGCCACAACACTGCAACCCCTCACAGATACTCTAGTTGGAATGCAGGAACGAGCCCTGCTGCAAAGTATTGCATCAAAAATTGTAATTACACGCCCCTGTTAAACAGGGGCTGGAAAATTGAGCCTTAGGCACTGGTGGCGGCGCCCAGAACCAAAAATGTTCTTACAAGCTATCAGCCTGACCATTGAGGAGGAAGAGGATAATTACTCAGGATAGTCACTAGGCATCAGCATAGGCAGTCTTTGAAGGGATCTGAGATTTCAAAAAAAAATATTTGGTTACATCAGCATCAGGTGCTTGGTAGCTGATAGTGATCCAAGACTGATTCATTTTTATGAAGGTCAGTCAATCAGCCGAGTCGGTGGAAAGACGCACCCTGTGATCGGTTACAAAGCCTCCAGCAGCACTGAATGTGCGTTCCGAAAGAACGCTGGACGCAGTACAGGCCAGTAGCTCAATTGCATACTGTGCAAGCTCTGGCCAGTGATCCATCCTTGAGACCCAATAACCCAGAGGATTTTCAGTGGGAAAGGTGTCCAAGTCAGATCTAGCCCCTAGGTATTCCTGCACCATGTAAAACAGACGCTGGCGATGGTTGCTGGAACCGATCATACCTTGGGGCTGCGGACTAAAAATTTGTCTGAACGCATCGGTCAGACGGCCACCTTCTCCACCGCTCCTTCTTTGACTGATCTAAGCCTCAGCAACACGTTGTCCAGAAACAGGAGTTTGTAACCTCCCAGTCTCTGGGAATGCTTTGCACAGACCTTTCTACAAGGCCTCCCGAAGATGTTTCATCCTCTGCTCCCTCTGCGATAGCAAGATAAGGTCCGCAACCTTACCCTTGTAACGTGGATCAAGGAGGGTTGCCAGCCAGTATTGGTCTTTCTCCTTGATACCACGAATACGAGGATCCTTACGCAGGCTTTGCAGGATCAGGGAGGCCATGCAGCATAGGTTTGCTGAGGCATTCGGTCTGTAGTCCTCTGGGTCACTAAGGATGACATGGTCCGCAGCCACCTCCTCCCAGCCACGTACAAGTCCATGTGTTTCTTGGGACTGATCCCTTAAAGACTGCTGCTGATGCTTGAGTGCCAGGCTCCACCTCCATACTGACACAATCCTCCTCCTCGTCCTCTTCCTGTGTGATCGGCGGACACGCAGGAGCACTGTCTGGATAAAGGGGGCCTTGAGAGCTAAGGAAGTCCTCCTCTTCCTGCCTCTGTTCTGCCTCAAGTGCCCTGTCCATTATTCCACGCAGCTTGTGCTCCAACAGGTGGACAAGGGGGACAGTGTCACTGATGCATGCACTGTCACTGCTCACCATCCTTGTGACCTCCTCAAATGATGACAGGACAGTGCATGCATCCCTGATCATGGCCCACTGGTGTGGGGAAAAAAAAACAAGCTCCCCTGACCCTGACCTGGTGCCACAGTCGCACAGGTACTCATTGATGGCCCTCTGCTGCGTGTGCAGCCACTGCAGTATGGCCAAGGTTGAGTTCCACCTGGTGGGCATGTCACAGATTAGGCGGTTCTTGGGCAGGTTAAACTCCTTTTGGAGGTCTGCCAGCCGAGCACTGGTATTATATGACCGGCGGAAATGCACACAGACTTTCCTGGCCTGCCTCAGGACATCCTGTAAGCCCGGGTACCTGCCCAAGAACCGCTGCACCACCAAGTTAAGGACGTGAGCCAAACAGGGCACATGGGTCATTTGTCCCGTCGGAGAGCAGAGAGGAGGTTGGTGCCATTGTCGCAAACCACCATTCCTGCCTTAAGTTAGCGTGGCGTCAACCACCTCTGAACCAGCCCCTGCAGAGCTGACAGAACCTCTGCCCCAGTGTGGCTCCTGTCCCCCAAGCACACCAGCTCAACACCGCATGGCATCTCTTGGCCTGCATACTTGCGTAGCCCCTTGAACGGCTACAGAGCACCGCTGGTTCCGAGTACAAAGCACAGGAAGAGGCCATGGAGGAAGAAGAGGAGGGGGTGGAGGAGAGAGGTGTGTCAGAATCATTAGTAGTGGCATTTTGGAGGTGTGGTGGCGGAACAACCTCCAACACTACTGCACCTTGTCCTGCATCCTTCCCAGCTGCCAGCAGAGTCACCCAATGTGCGGTGAAACTTAGGTAACCTCCCTTTCCATGCCTGCTGGACCATGAGTGACCGGAAATATGCACCTTACCGTTGACCACCCTGTCCAGCGAGGCCAAGACTTTGCCTTCCACATGCCGGTAGAGAGCCGGAATCGCCTTCCGTGAGAAAAAGTGGAGTTTGGGTACCTGCCACTGAGGAACCGCACATTCCACAAACTCAGAAGGATTATCCCTTTAACCAAGCTTGAGTTGGGCACGCTGAAGGACTATATTGATGACAAGCTTAAAAAAGGATTTATTCATCTACTAAGGATTTATCCATCTACTCCTCCGGCATCTTCTTTGCTGAAAAGAAGGACCATTCACTAAGCCCCTGCGTAGACTACCGAGCATTGAACAAGATTACTGTCAAAAACTGTTATCCACTGCCTCTTGTGCCTGAACTGTTTCAAAGACTGGGAACCGCAGTCATCTTCATTAAACTGGATCTCCGGGGAGCATACAACCTAATCCGTATTCAAGAAGGAGATGAGTGGAAGACGGCTTTTTGTACTCGATTCGGGCACTTCGAATGTCTTTTGGGTTATGCAATGCGCCAGCCACCTTTCAGCACTTTGTCAATGATGTTTTTCGTGACTATCTGGACTTGTATGTCATTATGTACCTGGATGACATCCTGATTTTCTCCCCCACAGTAGATGACCACCGTGGGCATGCCCGAAATGTGCTAACCCGACTCCGGCAGCATGGCCTCTATGCCAAACCGGAGAAGTGCGAATTTGAACTTCAGTGTATCCAGGTCTTAGGTCTGATAATCTCTGTTGAAGGCATCAAGATGGACCCCCAGAAAGTCACCGCCATCTTAGATTGGCCAGCTCCTGTGGACAGGAAGGGGGTTCAGCGATTTCATCGGGTTTGCCAACTTCTACCGGAAGTTTATTAGGGGGTTCTTTGCTATTATTGCCCCCATTACCATAACTAAACAAGGAACCCGATTCCTCTGGTCTCCCAAAGTGCAATCGGCATTTGAAGTCCTCAAAAAACTGTTCACTTCAGCCTCCATCTTGAAGCATCCTGACCCTGCCTTACCGTTTGTTCTTGAAGTTGACGCCTCAGAAGTTGCAGTAGGGGCTGTGCTGTCTCAACGGCAAGGAGCTAAAGCCCTACTCTACCCAGTTGCTTTCTTTTCCTGCAAATTATCTACAGCGGAAAGAAATTATGATGTGGGAGACCGTGAGCTTTTGGCCATCAAGGCCGCACTAGAAGAATGGCGTTATTTGAAGGTGCAGCACATCCCGTTCTGGTCTATACGGACCACAAGAATTTAGAATATCTGAGAACAGCTAAGAGATTAAAACCACAGCAGGCAAGGTGGGCACTTTTTTTTCTCTAGATTCTCATTCCATATAACGTACAGGCCAGGGTCGAAAAATACAAAACCAGATGCACTCTCACGTATGTTCAATGACTCTGGGAGGTCCACACTTCCAGACACCATCCTTCCCTCAGGAAACTTTCTCATACTACAGGAGAATCTGCTATCCTGAATCAAACAGGCTTCTGCTGAGGTTGCTTCATCTTCTGAAACCAGCTTACAGGCACAGGATGGCCTACTGTGGCATGAAGGTAAAATTGTTGTACCTAAGGATTTAAGGGTGGCAGTATTGGAGCTTTGTCATGACCACAAGCTGGCCGGGCACTTTGGCGCCCTGAAGACGGCCGAACTAGTACAACGCATGTTCTGGTGGCCTCAGGTGGTTGATGACTGTAATGCCCCGTACACACGGTCGGATTTTCCGACGGAAAATGTGTGATAGAACCTTGTTGTCGGAAATTCCGACCGTGTGTAGGCTCCATCACACATTTTCCATCGGATTTTCCGACACACAAAGTTTGAGAGCAGGCTATAAAATTTTCCGACAACAAAAATCTGTTGTCGGAAAATTCCGATCGTGTGTACACAAATCCGATGGACAAAGTGTCACGCATGCTCAGAATAAATAAAGAGATGAAAGCTATTGGCCACTGCCCCGTTTATAGTCCCAACGTACGTGTTTTACGTCACCGCCTTTAGAACGATCGGATTTTCCGACAACTTTGGACCATGTGTATGCAAGTCAAGTTTGAGCCAACATCCGTCGGAAAAAATCCTAGGATTTTGTTGTCGGAATGTCCGAACAAAGTCCGACTGTGTGTACGGGGCATAAGAGTTATGTGGAGTCTTGTACTACTTGCTCCCAAAGCAAGAACAGCAGGGTAAAAGCCTGGGGTTTACTGAAGCCATTGCCCGTTCCAGAGAGACCCTGGAAAATGATCTCAGTGGACTTAATTGTGGAACTCCCTCCGGCAGAGGGTTTTTCTACCATCTTCGTGGTGGTGGACAGGCTGTGGCCCATTTCTTGCCCATGAAAGGAACACCCTCGGCTGTGGAAACTGCAAAAATATTCATCAAAGAAATTGTAAGGCTCCATGGAGTCCCAGCCAACATTGTGTCCAACCGGGGTGTCCAGTTCACCTCCAGGTTCTGGAAAGCTCTGTGTGAGTCCCTTGAGATCAAATTGGCCTTCTCCTCTGCATACCACCCTCAGGCGAATTTGGCAAACAGAAAGAACCAATCAGACCCTGGAGCAGTACCTCCATTGCTTTTCTTCATTCGAACAAGATGACTGGGTCACTTTACTCCTTATTCCTGAGTTTGCTTATAATAACTCTTCCCATTCTGCCATCAAACAAACTCCATTTTTTGCTAATTACAGCTTTCACCTGTCCTTCCTGCCTAGTGCCATACCTTAATGCTCAATCCCTGCAGTCTCTGAAATGATAGATTTCTTCTCTAAAAACAACAAACTATTACAAAAGAGACCATGACCAAAACACAAGAGTACAATAAAAAGATCTTTGACAGGAAAAAACAAGGAGAACTAATTCTGGAACCCAGCAACCAGGTATGGTTGTCGAAAAAAGGAGGGGTGTGGAGGCGCCAACTGTGGTAGCTTGTTTATGCAAAAATAAAAGTTAGTGTAACAATTACACTTACTGGTTCGCAGGGTGGGGGTGTTTCTTTGAGATGGAAAAGTGTCCTGGGATGTGCTGTTATCTTGTTTCCGGCTCAGATTTCATTCCTTCAGGCGTCTGGGTGTGGAGTCTGTACACAGGCTGAACTGCTGCATCCAGTGCATGGAAAGCTCCACGCTGACCACTCTGGAGTGCAGAAGAGGAAATGATGTCACTGATGCACGGCAAACGTCCAGGCTGGTGTTGGGGATAATGCAGGGATAGTACAGGCTACGCGCTCGGGGCTCACAGCTCCTTCTACTGGCCTTTTTGCTCCCTGGAGGAGAGCAGCTTGAATATATAGTGGAGGCAATTAGGTTAATTAGGTTAATTAGGTTAAGGTGTATGGGCTGGAGGTCTGTGGCTGTGGAACCACAACAGCCAGCAGACCAACAATCTTCCAAAAAGCACAAAGAAGTTGAAAGTAAAGTATGAAGAATTAAAAATATGATGAATTGGGGGTAATTTTAATAAATGTAAGGATAATAATAGTAAGTAGAATTAGAGTTAAAACATTTATTTAGAAGATGAAAAAAATGTGGAAAAAAAAAAAAAATGAAATAGAAATAAATATAAACTAAAAAATAAAATGAAAAATAATAAAAATGGGAAAAAAACAATAAAATAAATAAATAAATAAATACAAAAAATAAATAAATAAAAAAATAATAATAATTAAAAAAAAAAAATAAATAAAAATAAGTATAAAAAAAATAAATAAATAAATAAAAATAAATGTAAAATTAAAATAAAAAATAGGATTAAAAGCACTGGGACACACATTATGAGGATGAGCTCAGGGGGACATGAGGGAAGGGGGGGGGGCGGGGGGAAGGGGGGTGAAGTTGTTATATAGAACGATGGAGTTGCTATCTGGGTCCATGAGGGGACAGCGGTCCCTCAGGTGACTGGATGATATGACAGCAAAGGACCATGGGGGTATTTTTATGTTGTAAGAAACTTCTACATGGTTTCTATAGTGATGGGTAAGGTGTACATATACATACATACATACATACATACAATAATAAGGAAAGTGAAGAATGAATGTATGATTGTAGAGGGGAAGGGGGGGGGAATGTAAACTACAACAAAGAATGTGTTTCTAATTCTTCATTGAGTCCCCCTGGCGAGAGAGTACCCAATGAGTATATCCAGTAGGCCTCCTGCTGACACAGGCGTTTAAAACGTTCCGCAGCAGGAAGACCTCTGGGCATGGCCTCGATGACCCAGACTCTGAGGCCCATGGTAGATTTTTGGTGTTCCTTCAAAAAATGAAGAGGGACACTGTGTTTATCCCAGCCCTTTTCTATGAAACGCCTGTGTTCGCCAAAACGTTGGCGTAGGGGGCGTATGGTCCTGCCCACATAAAAGAGACCACATGGGCAGGTCAGGCAGTACACCACGTATTCACTGGAGCAATTATAAAAGTCTTTTATGGTGTATGTTTTGTCTTTAACAGTGAAGTTTTTTTGTCCATGGTCAACAAATTTGCACGTTAGGCATAATTTTTTCCGGCATTGGTACATTCCCACTAATGGAATTAGGGGGATGTGTGAGGCTGGAGTGAGTGGGACTTTACGGATTTTACTGGGTGCTATCCTACTTTTAATGTTTTTTGCTCTACGATATGAAACCTTGGGTCTAGTGTTATTACTACCCTACTCAGGAACTTCAACCTACAAACTACAATGCAAGCTTCTAGTTCAGACAGCGTATACAGACTTTATCGCCTTGAAACCATACCAACCTACTCCTCATCTAATGCTCTATAACTGTTTTAAATGTAAGTACTTCTCCTGTTGGAAATTTAGCATACTACTCACTATATACAATCCCAGTTAAAATACTATCAATAAATGCACATGGATTAAACCACCTGGCCAAAAGTCTCTTCATTGTGACATTGTATGTGTCCAAGAGATGCTTTTTCATAAAGAAGTAACCCCTAAATGTTCATACAAGGGTTTCCAACACTATTTCACCTTTAGCATTAGGGCAAAAAAGAGAGGGTTCATGATCGCAATTAAAGACTCAATCGCCTTCCAACTGCACCGGGAAATATCTGACCCCTCTGGATGTTTCCTCATTATAGTATGTGATATCAATGAAACCCGATACACACTAGTTAAGGTCTATGTTCCCAACAAACACCAAATCCGTCTTCTGAATGGTCTCATAAAAAAATACAACAAATATGACAGCGATCTTTATTAATCTGCGAGGACTTCCATATTACACCTGACCCACAAATGGACTCAACAGCAATA
Source organism: Aquarana catesbeiana (assembly GCF_042186555.1). Lineage (NCBI taxonomy): Eukaryota > Metazoa > Chordata > Amphibia > Anura > Ranidae > Aquarana > Aquarana catesbeiana. The sequence goes on from NC_133326.1 coordinate 335,787,590, forward strand.
CCCTCCAAAAGGTCTCTGCCCTTGGCATCCTACTTGTGGTCACATGATCTCTATGATGCGTGGAGATGCACTCACACCAACACAAAACATTATTTCTTTTACTCTCACAGACACTGCACATATACCAGAATCGATCTGTTTCTAACAGATAAGTGGCTTCTCCAAAAAGTTGTACAAACCAAAATAACAACATAACATGGTCAGACCACGCTTCTATTTTCATTGAGCTTGGGGACACGTACTAAAATAACAATGCCTATATGTGTCGCTCCAACTCTCAGATTATACAAAATCTGTTAACCCAAAAAATTTTTGGGGACCACCTCTCTGAATACTTTCAGGTCAATTCTTCCTCTACGGATAATCCATTTGTGTTATGAAATGCCCATAAGGAGTATATACATGGTATATTTATTCAACAGGGTGCACGATTCAAGAGAAAGAGGCAGCATCAAATAAATACGCTGTTATCAGAAATTTGTTCTCAAGAGTCCCAAAACAGTCTCCCCTTGGAGAGGCGCTCTCCTGGGGGTTTACCTTGCGGGTGCGCTCCCGAGTCCAGCATTTGCATCCATAAACACAAATGCCGGACTTGGCCCCATCCCCCGGTGCCCACGTCATTCGATTTGATTGACATCAGTGGGAGCCAATGGCTGCACTGCTATCAATCTATCCAATCAAGAGCCGAGACCCTGTGCAGAAAGGGAGAGCGCGTCTCCACGGAGTGAATGAAGGGCTCAGGTAAGTAAAATGGGGGGGACTGGGGGCCGGTCACTGACAGAAGTTTTTTCACCCTAATGCATATGATGCATTGAGGTGAAAAAACACAAGGATTTACAACCCCTTTAAATTCACCCTTCTCTCTGTCTGAAATACTTAAGGTTTTAGATACACTACCCAATAACAAATCTTCTAGCTAGATGGACTAACAGGGGAATATTATGAAAATTTTAAAATTATTCTAGGACCATACTTCCATAGAGTATTTGACACTGCAGCTGCCTCAACATCTTTTCCTTCTTAAATGTTGGAAGCATTAATTGTCACATTGCCCAAACCAGGTAAGACACCAGATGCGCCTCAAAATCTCAGGACCATATCTTTATTGAATAATGACCTGAAAATTTATGCCAAAATGCTAGCACTGAGACTGATGGACATTTTACCTACATTAATCGACCCAGATCAATCTGGCTTTACTAAAGGCAGTAAACCTCAGACGCCACCAGGCAACTCATTGATATTGTCCATCTAGCAAGAAAACAGGGGACACCTTGAGTGCTGCTGGCTTTGGATGCGGAGAAGGTGTTTGATAGGGTGCACTGCCAATACCTGACAAGGGTGCTTAAGAAGTTTGGTTTCTCAGGACACATGCTCTCTGTTATATTAGCCCATACCTCCCCATCGGCCTGGTTGTATACATCCGGCATGATATCTAGGCCTTTTAAAATTACAATTGTCACACGGCAGGGGTGTCCATTATCTCCCCTGATTTTTAACCTACTAATGGAGCCTCTTGCCACCAGCATTAGACGACATCATGGTATCCATGGCTTTTTAATAAAAGGTCGCAAACATGTCATAAGCCTTTTCACGGATGACATGATACTAATGCTTACCAATCTGGTGTCCTCCCTGGAGAATGTCTCTTGTTTGTTAAATCAATATGGTATAGTTTCATACTATTAAGTAAATGATACCAAGTCCTACATTCTTGATCTAGGGATTTCACCGCACAATAAAAGTTATCTAAATTCCAGATACCCATATGTGTGGAATGACTCTGGAATCTCATACTTAGGGATAACTCTTACCCCACAACCCTGAGCAACTCTTTAAAGCTAATTATCTCCCCTTTGAAAACAACTTAGGAGCAGGGCTACAAATGCTAAGCAAACACACACTGTCTTGGTCAGGATGGTTAGCAGCTTTTAAAATTCAACTACTACCCCAACTGCTCTATATATATATATATATATATATATATATATATATACCGAACTGTACCGATACCAATACATAAGAAATATTTTCAAACCTTGCAATCATTGCTATCCAGATTTCTCTGGGATGGTAAAAAAGCCAGAAGTGCTTTAACTAAGCTCAGTAAAACAAGAATGGGGGAGCAGGACTACCAGTACTAGCTGATTACCACACGGCAGCCATTTTGGCACAACTTAGAGAGTGGACATATCAACATCACTTTGGAGAGAGATTGAAAAATCACTCAATCCAGGTGGCAATCTATATGAATATGCACTAGCTTATCCTTATCTTAAAACTACACCCAAAGATCTCCCTCTTACAGTTTTAGCAACCCTGCAATCCTGGAAACTTCTAATATCGCACCAACCTCAGTGCTCCCCTAGGGTTCCCCTGATTATAGCTCTAAACACTCTCTCACTATTAATTCCTGAACTAAACATGGACAAGTGGATAAATACAGGAATCAAATGGTTACAGGAAATATATAAGTATTCTAGTGCAAAATCCTTCTCTTCCCTACAAGCGAAATATGGGTTGCCCTACTCAGAATATTTTACCTATGTCCGCATAATTTAATATCTTAAAAGCCATCCCACTCTGACGTGTGAATTATTCTAGCAACTCAAAACATATCTCACCTCCACCATGAACCACAGAGGAGGCATTTCTTTATTTTATAACTTCCTCCATGACAAAGCTACCTTTGTTAAAACTAAACCAATAGTAGACTGGGGGAGGGATCTCCATGTGTCCTTCTTGGACACACAATGGAGTAAAGCCTTACAATATACTTACTCCTCCACAAAATGCACCAATCTGTGGGAGATCTCTCACAGAATCACACAAAGATGGTACCTAACACTGTACAATTGCCAAGTTTAGCTCCTCCATATCCGCATTGTGCTGGAGGAATTGCTCTCAAATGGGGACTATTTTCATATATTATGGTCCTGTGGTAAACTAACGAAATTCTGGTCCACAATATTTACAACACTCAGTCAAGTGACAGGCCTATCTATACGACCTTCTCCATCATTGGCCCTCTTAAACATAGGTATAGAAGAAATACCAACATCCCTTAGACAATTTACCACCCTTTTATTCCTAGCAGCTAAGCTAGTCATACTCCGACTATGGAAATTCCACATCCCACCAAAGGTAACTGATACGCACACTCTCTACTCATTACACATATGAGAGTATGTTATCATCTGGGAAACATGCAGAGTTTCTTAAAAACTGGCAACCTTGGTTAGACTGATATAAATCCCACAAAATGTTGTAAAGCATTTCTAATACAATTTTCTCTAGAGCGGTGAATCCTATCTTTAATGATGGCATACAATGTCTTACAGATCATATATCCTGAGTAGGGGCACCCTTTAAAGTGCCTTTCCCGGTTTCCCTTTCCTTGTTAAGTTTTATCCTTTTTAATCTTTTGTACTCCTTTATGCATTAAGCGTCAAATATTCCTAGTAAAGTGCTGTCCATTACACTCAGTTTAGTATATTCTAGCAAGTAGTAAGTAGGGCTGAGCCAGCGGTTCAAGTCGAGCATAAATTTGACTCGAACATCAGGTGTTCATTTGTCCTAAAATGAACTGAACATATGGGGCGCTCGCGGGAAATTTGAGTGCCAGGCAACACCCCATAATGCACTGCGAGATCGCAGTGCATTGCTGTATGATGATTGGCCAAAGCATGCACCTGACCTGCATGCTTTGGCCAATCACAGCGCGCAGGGTGCCTTTGGCCAATCATGGCTCAGGGGGACTAAGTCCACGCCCCACACTATATAAGGCTTCTTACATAGCGGCTGTGAGTGATGTTGTTGGCGTGGACAGAGAGATAGCTTTAGTTAGATTAAGCAGGCAGGTTATTTAGTTAGTGGCAGTGTATTTGATATATATATATATATATATATATATATATATATATATATATATATATATAGTCAGTCTAGTATATATTATATATACTCTGCATTTAGCATAGACTTTATATTCAGTGTTTACTGTATATTCAGTCAGCGCAGGCAGTGTATATATATATATATATATATATATATATATATATATATATATATATATATATATATATATATATCTATATATATCTTCTACATCCAGTATAGCCTATATCTACAGTGCAATCGATGGTGTACTGTTTCTAATACACTGCAGGTGGTGTATTAATATATATACACAGTCTAGCATATATATATATATATATATATATATATATATATACACACTCTGCATCCAGTGTAGCCTATATCTACAGTGCATTCGGTGGTGTACTGTTTATAATACACTTCAGGCGGTGTAGTAATATAGATAGATAGATAGATAGATAGATAGATAGATAGATAGATAGATAGATAGATAGATCTATATATAGATATATATAATATATATAGATATAGATATATATCTATACAAATATACTCTGCATTCAGTGTAGCCTATACATACAGTGAATTCGGTGGTGTATAGTTTCTAATACACTTCAGGCGGTGTACACAGTGTTATGAATTCATTAAAGCTTCTGCTATAAGCAAATAATTCCATGCGCTAATAAGCACAATCATAGCTCTCTTTTATAATGCCGGGAAAGCACGCTTGTATATCTCCAAGTAACACAGACGGACGCTGGTATCACGTTGAGCTTAGCAAAATCCTCCCTACAATGATATGCTGCTTTTATTTATACTGTAAACATGAATAACAAAAGAAGGTGGTGGCTTCAGAATCATCCAATCAGACACTTGTATTCTTTCAAAAGAACAAATCACACACATGTATATATTCAAATAGAATTCCAGTAGTGACAAAAAATACATCATGTCTGGAAGGCCACCAAGGAGAGGCAGACACTCACAGGCCACTAAAAGAGGGCAAGCAGCCTGTGTGTCTACAGTCAACAGTGGTGATCATGGACATGGTGCATCCTCTGAAGATGGCCGTGGGGCATGCTTGTCCTTTTTTGCTGCTGCTGCCCGTGTTATTGAGCCACAACATGCAAAAGAGTTTGTGGTGTGGATAAAAGCCATCCTCATCCTCCCCATCCTCTGTCACCCAGGCTCAGAGAAGTTTGCCTTCCAACGCATCTGCTAAAGTGGCCTATTCCACCAGCTCCTTGTCCACAGTCACTCCTTCTATAGCCCCACCATCATGCATGGAGGAGTTCCCAGAATTATTCAACCACAGTGTCGGTTATATGCTGCTTGAGGATGTGCAACAATTTGAAGGCTCCGAGTGAGCCTAGAGAGAGGGGGTGCCACAGAAGGACAAGAAACTGGCATTCATGTTCCCCCAGCTGCAGCTTACTGACAAGTTTGCTCCAGTGATGAGGAGGGAGGGGATGATGAGGTCACTGACTGTACTTGAGTGCCTGAGAGAAGAGAGGAAGAAAATGAGAAGGAGGTGGAGGAGGCACAACTCCAACGAGGCAGGATGTCCTCTAGAGGGCAGCTTAAGGGCAGCCACCCTATCGCATCACACCGCAGAGCTCCGCAGGTGCAGGGCACTGCTGACTCCCCACTGAATTTTAAAAGTTTCTTGGTGTAGGCCTTTTTCGACACGTGTGCAGCAAATTGCACCATTACCAGGCCCTTTGGGTCTGGTATGGATATTAAGGGGAACCCCGCACCCAAATGGTGACACTACCACCTTCTGACGTTATGTAGCCTCACGCATTGTCAGAGGGGGCGGGGGCCCTTTTACATCACCGGGTGGCCCCTCCCTCAGCTATATAACAGCTGCCATTGCGAAGAGGCTTCATTTAGCGGGAGCCTCCCATGGAGGTGGAGTTTTTTCCATTTTTTTTATCAGGTTGTCAGATGCTGTGATCGAAGATGAATGGACATCGTGGGACAGTTTTTATTTTTTTTAATAAAGGACTTGTCCCAAATTGTCTATTGTCATCTTTAACATTTTGACACTTTTTTTGGTGAATGAGTAGGGGTACAATGTACCCGATACCCATTCACATAGGGGGGGCTGGGATCTGGGGGTCCCCTTGTTAAAAGGGGATTTCAGATTCTGATAAGCCCCCCACCCGCAGACCCCCACAACCACCAGATAAGGGTTGTGAGGATGGGGCCCTTGTCCCCATCAACATGGGGACAAGCTGTTTTGGGGGGACCATGTTGAGGGCATGTGACCTGGTACAGTTTAGGAGGGGGGCGCGCTCTCGTCCCCCCTCTTTTTCTGCAGCCTGTCAGGTTGCGTTCTCGGATAAGGGTCTGGTATGGATTTTGGGGGGACCTCTACATCATTTTTTTTAATTTTGGCTTGGAGTTCCGCTAAAATCCATATCAGACCTAAAGGGCCTGGTATGGATTTGGAGGGGCCTACGCCATTTTTAAAAAGAAAATTTTCACGCAGGGTTCCACTTAAAATCCATACCAGACCTGAAGGGCCTGGTATGGATTTTGGGGGGATCCCCACGCAATTTTTTTTTAAATTTGGGTGCGGGGTTCCCATTAATATCCATACCAGACCCAAAGGGCCTGGTAATGGACTGGGGGGGGACCCATGGCGTTTTTTTTATTAATGATTTTTATCTATATTGCTGGGACCCGACAATACATTACAGCCGTTTTAAATTACATTTTTTCCTTTAAAAATGTCATTATACTGTGGTATTGTTCTAAACACAGGAAAAATGTGCTACTTTACAGGCATACTATAGACACCCCCCAGGCTTGATATTTAAAGGAACATTTCATTGGGGGGGTTGTGTAGTCCAAATATGAGAACTGAGAAAGTCTGATCACACTTCTTGGGAATTTATTAAAGTGCAGGCACAGATGTAGTGTTAGATGTACTAGCAGATTTATGACCTGTACACACGGTCAGATTTTCCGAAGGAAAATGTGCGATCGGAGCTTGTTGTCGGAAATTCTGACTGTGTTTGGGCTCCATCGGACTTTTTCCATCGGATTTTCCGACACACAAAGTTTGAGAGCAGGCTATAAAACTTTCCGACAACAAAATCCGATCATGTCAATTCCGACCGTGTGTGGACAATTCCGACGCACAAAGTGCCACACATGCTCAGAATAAATTCCAAGACGGAACTGCTCAGTCTGGAAAAAATTAACGTTCGGAATGGATAGAGCACTTTCATCATGCTGCAATGTTTTAAATAGTTTAATGCAGCGTACTCTGTTCTTCTTTATAATGCTAGAAGAATGAAGTAGTTTTGCTGCTCATATTCACACAGACTTCTCACAAACTTCTTTCTTTATTATTTATCGTGATTTCACATCTTTTGATTTGTCACATCTGACTAAAAAATTTTACTTTTTTTTTTTTTGGTTTGTATTTTTTTCAAGCCTGATCTTTTTTTTTTTTAACACCAGAATATTTTTGGGTGTGTTTTGCGTGTCAAGTTACCACAACACCATTATTATCTTGTATTATTTAATCTCAAGGAGGTTGCTTGGTGTTGTTGTCTCTTGTTAATTTCGCATTGTATTTTTGAAATGTACCTGCCTCCTCACAAACAAACTGTCCCTTTTGAAGGAAAACACACATAGGCGAGTATAATTGAATAAAAATTTCCTTTATTAAGGTCTCATAACCAAACAAAGAGGGAGGCAACGTTGGAGAAACAGCAGAAATTGGCAAAGCCTTTGGTCCCCAGAGCACACATCAATTATTTCCTGGCAAAATTGGTGGCCTGAGGAGTCCAAATATAATGGAATACAGTCTGGTCCAGAAGTCCAAGAGATCATGAAAGCAGCAGATGACATGTATGTTCCCAGGCTGTGGTCATACAAGAGCCTGCATCTTTTCCCAGACCAGACTGAACCCAGGGCCATCACTCTCTGGTCTTCCTTACGCGCTTCCTTCCCGGCTGTGTCTCTGGTGTTGGAGGTGTGGCAGGAGGAGGAGTAGGACCTGGAGGAGGAGGAGGAGGACCTGGAGGTGGAGGACCATGGGTGAGCTGACAAATGTGGCTTTCACATGTGAGTTGGCCCCTCAACCCCTTATGTAGAGCTTCTAAAATGAGAAACTCACATAAGAGGTGTTGGCCCTCCTCCATTTGCAGCATTTTGCATGCTGTTAGGTCAGCAAAATCCTCTTCCACACTGTGGGGTGTTCTGAGGGCCTCGGTAGCCTTCCAAAATAGGCCAATTGCAGCCTCCTCCAGGTTACTCCTCTTCCTGACACTTTTTCTTTGAAGGCGCAGGGGAGGGACCTGGGTATCGGGCAGACTACTTGGCCCGGCCACCTCCTAGCTGAGACTTACCTGTGTATGAAAAAGGGACATTGTTTTAGTTTTTGGTTCATCAATTACAATCATAAATTAGTACTCCAAACTAACATATATTTAACATCATTAATTTGACAACCAGAAATAATTAGAAGAATGCTATACCTGGCTCTAGCTGGGCTCCTCCACATGTTGCTGGCTGGAAGGCCCAGGTTGGATGTCAGAAGCCTCAGCTGAGGGGGAAGGAAGTGTGGAAGGAAGACTGGAGAGTGATGGCCTGGGTTCAGTCTGACCTGACCGAAAATGCAGTCTGTCATAGTACCACAGCCTGGGGACATAAATGTCATCTGCAGCTCCTGATCTCAGGGAATCCTGAACCTTCTTGCGCTCCCTTAGATATGTGCTCCTCAGGCTACCAATTAGGGCCTTCAAATAGGTGATGTCTGCTGTGGAGATCACCAGCTTCACAACTTGCAGCAAATTATCCAGCGCTGCCTTCCTCTTTGTTTGGTTTTTATAATCAGGGTGGTTCACCTGCCACAGACAGGGCAGCTCCCTGAAAATATCTATGAATATGCTGATAAACTCCTGATCTTTCAAGATGTCCATTTTCTCTGCAAGACACAACACAAGACAAATGCTAATGTCAGGCTAAAGTCTCCTAATCTTGTCACAATACAGGCCTCAATCTAGAAGCATTATAGGCCCAATTTTCAATCTTACCTTCGTTATCACGATCGGTGCCTCCGACACTCCTTCCTCCGCTCACAGATCGTACGTACTACGCACGCGTGTTACGCTTTATATACACTGTGCATGAGTGAAACTCCGCCCGCCCCTGACGTTCTTTCTAGTCTATTCCCCTCCCCTTCTCATTCGGCGCAGTGGGGAAGAGCACATGGCGGAGACACAGCAGGTGCGTGCTAATTACAGCAACGAGGAGGAGGAAAGCCCGGAGCCAGAAATGTCCCGATCCCAGAGGAGACGATTTAAGGCCTCAAATATGTCCTTTGGGGAGATGTTGGATATGGTCAACATCCTGAAGAGGACCGACTATGACGGGAAGTATGGACCTTACCCCAACCCCAATGTCAGAAAGGCCAAGATCATGGCAAAAGTTGTCAAGAGTCTGCAGAATAATTTTGGGGTATGTCGATCCAAGGATCAACTCAGGAAGTGGTGGTCGGACCTCAAATTAATGGAGCACGAGCAGTACAGAAGGATCACGAGAACTCTGCAAAAAAGTAAGTAGTTGTGCTGTGTTCCTATTCTTTATTTTTCTAACGTTCGTGCTGCTCCATGTGCTTTTCTTAACTGTTGTACAGTTTCAAATGGCAACTTTCATGTTTATGGGCACATTATTCGTTCGTATGAAACATTGTTCGTTCGGCATAGAAAACACCATGTTTTGGACATATGCATTTGAATACATTTTTGCTAGCCTACTTCTCTTAAAATTATTTTGGTGTCTAGATGGGTTGGTAACTAGAATGAAATGCAAACTAGATTCTGTGTAAGGAGAGGACACTCAGCAGCTGTTTACGCATCTGGACACTGGAGCACTAGTGTGGGACAAAAGAACACCCTTTTTATTAGGGGGCCCACACAGGTGCTCCAGTGTATACTATAGGGGTGTCTCCATATGTGAAGCTTGTAAAAAACAGGTAAGTATTCAAGTTTGACAAAGGACAAAAAAAGTCTTCATCTTGGAACTCTGCCAAAACAGACAATTGTACCTCACTTCCAAGCGATGTTTCATATTCCTATTTCTGCCATCAAATACCGGTGTGCTAAGTATACCTATTTTTTTTACATAGGGTCTAAAAGACTCCACTCATCTGAGGAGACCACAGACTCCCCACCTCAGGAAGAAGGGGAAATTCCCCAAAGCCAACAGGAGGAGGAGGAGGGAGACATGGTGGAAATTGTCACCACAACAGGTGAGTGTCTGCGACCACAGGCTCAGGTAAGAGATGGATGCCGGCAGATTTATAATACATGGTGTGTTTTGTTTTTTGTATTTTGAGGTGATCGTGATGTTGTGGATCCAGGTCATTTCACCAGTGAAAGTGCCCAGATCCTGATCGGGGAGATCATGGGGTGTAATGGGGACTTGGAAAACATCCAGAAAAACATCAATGATGTTAAAAACAAAATGAAGAACATCATTGATGTTCTAGGGAGAGTTTAAAACCCCTCGAAATCCCTAATGTAGTTGGCATTTTTTCGAAAAAAAATAGTTGCACTTTTTTTTTACCTATTGTCGAAAAGCCAAATTTTGAAGATGCACACAGTGTCGGAGGAATAGCAGAGTCAGAGCCTGTCAGTATCGGCGCATCCCCGTGCGCCTGCGCGGTAGAGTTGCACATGTGACCCGAACGGCTTAGCACACGTGGGTACACGAACACGTGCGTGCATAGCGGGACATCCCCTTGGCGGGCCTATATAAAGGCAGCTATGCCTTGTGCTTGTTGCTGGTTTGTCTTCTCAGCTCCCAGTGTTCCCGTTTACTCTCTGCATACCTGTACCTGCCTATAGTGACCCGGATCCTTTGACTACTCTTATCTTCTCTCCAGTGTTTGACCCTCAGCTTGATTAAGGACTTGCTATAACGATTACCTGGTGTTTGACCCTCCGCCTGTTCAAAGGACTTGCTATAATAATTACCTGGTGTTTGACCCTCGGCCTGATCAAAGGACTTGCTATAACGATTACCTGGTGTTTGACCCTCGGCCTGTTTAAAGGACTTGTTCTAGCTTAATCCTGTGTTTTACCCTCAGCTACTTCAGTGGATCCTTCTTCAGTTCCTGTTTTCCAAGGTGGTTGAGCCCCTGCTAGGCTTCTCATCGGTCCAGCAACCAGTCCATTCTACACAGGTTCTACGCACCTAAAGATACCTTTGTGGCCTGCACATCTGCTGGCAACCCGTGCCTCTCTGTGCCTGATACCCTCTGTGCCACCTTCAGGGGTATCGCGCACCTAGTTGCTGGGGAAGCCGCTCTCAGCATTCCGGCTTTGGTGAGTACCTGACACACAGTGTGTCAACATGTTCTATCTGCCATCATAGGAGATCAATGTAGATGTTTTGTGGGTGCAACCCCTTTGTCAATAATAAAGTAGCTGAGAGGAAGGGGTTGCACCCACAAAACACGTCCCTTGATCCCCCGTGATGGCAGCTAGCACATGTTGACATTCGGGAATTTGTGTGCACCTTCAAAATTTGGCTTTTCCAGGGGTGACTTCACCCCATCTGAACGCAATATCAAACACAGTTTATAAATACTCATGTCTGATATTGCCTTCAATTTCTAACAAAGTTGAACTTTGTAAGTTCCAGATTTGTGTATTTCTTGTTGGTTTTAAACATGCCTGTTTTACCTTAAATGGACATTTCTACTTTTATTAATGTGACCCAAAAAATTGTTATACAACAAACATGTTGGTTTGTTTTAAAAACCTTTGCTAAATGCACACGTGATTGTGCTTGTATTAAAAAGATTGATAATCAAGAATGTGTGGATTCTTCTTTCAATGCTTCAAAAATTTTTGGGTGGTAAAATTGTTGGTTTCTGTGACAATGGGGGTTATTTCCTAAGGGCAAATCCACTTTGCACTACAAGCGCAGTTTCAGTGCAATCTCAAGTGCACTTGTAGTGCAAAGTGTCTTTGCCTTTAGTAAATAACACCCAACAGTGCTTTCTAATGTAACACAATCACGCCATTTTCAGGACTCCCCAAATTTATGTCAGGGTCAGCTAAAAGAAAGACAAGCAGTAAATGTCAGCAAATTTTTTTAGTAGTTAAAATTTGTTTTTTATTTAAAAAATGTCTCAGACATTGTCTTGCATATCGATGGCCCCCCTACCCGCAAAGTATTCCATGTATCTTATACGGACCTCGCGGGCATTCAGGGGGGGCAAGCCAGGATGGCTAGCTTCAAGCTCCATCAGGGTTGGTTCATTTACATGAATTCCGGATTCAGGCCCAACTGAGCCAGCATAGTTCACAGAATTTCTCCTTAAAAAGTTGTGGAGAACACAGCAAGCCAGGATGATATGATTGAGTTTATACTCCGCCATATGTATGGGTGTAAGAAATAGGCGGAACCGGCTGGCCATTATTCCAAACGTGTTCTCCACCACTCTTCTGGCTCTGGCTCACTCTTCTAGTGAGGGTCCTCATAGGGAATGGCCGCATAAGATGGTCCCCCAGCGCAAATGCTTCATCCGCAACGAAGATGAATGGGAGTCCTTCCACATTGTCTTCTGGAGGTGGTCCAAGCTGCCATTCTGGAGACGCCTGTAGAACTCTGTCTGGGTGATGACTCCACCATCTGACATCCGGCCATTCTTCCCCATGTCCACATACAGGAACTCGTAAGTAGCCGACACCACCGCCAACATCACAATACTATTGAATCCTTTGTAGTTGTAATAGTATGACCCCGAGTTGGGTGGTGGGACGATGTGGGCGTGTTTCCCATCAATTGCCCCTCCGCAGTTAGGAAAGTCCCACCGCTGGGCAAAGTGGGAGGCCACAGTCTGCCATTCCTGTGGGTTGGAAGGAAACTGTGGAGTCAAACAAGAAAATAAAATTAATCATTTTGTACATAAACATGGAAAGCAGATTAGACACAAACATTCTTGGCCAAGATCAGTATAACATTTATTTTAGGGACTATTTAAAGACAAAGGTATAAGGTCCACCTACCAGATTCCTCCTCCCCCCTCTCATGGGCTATTTGTAAAATTTTATGGGGGGGGATGTTTTGGACAGGTAACCCTCTCCACTTCATTGAGAGATGAATGCATAAATAATGTGTATTACTTTGGCCAGCCCCTCCTTACTTTACACTATTGGCAGCCCGCTGGACAGGTAAGAAGTGTCATAATACAAAGATATAAATACACACTGTACACATTTTAGCACATTTTTACATTCTGCTATTACCTATCAAGATAATAATAGGATACAAAAACTTTAAACAGTACGATTTGAAAGTATTCAGGCAGGCCTTTGCACTACATGCTTTGGGGAATTCATCCATAAATCTGACCACAAAAGTGGTGATTATAGTGTGTATGGATGTGGCAAAGTCAGCAGATAGAGGATTGATATCAGCTGAGTTAGCAGTTGGGGGTGGGAGGGTTCAAAAAGATTTTGTGAACCCAAAAAAAAAAGCCTCTGGCACTCTGCCAGAATTTTAAGCACACATCACAATTTTAAACATTTTAGGGGGTATTTAGGGTAAAGCACTACTATGGAGCTGACAAAATACATTGTTAAGTGACTACACGAGGTGAATATAGGCCCAGGAGAGCATGCTGGGGAGGTAAGTGAAGGCAAATATGTATGAAGGACAAAAAAAAATTACATAAAAATCCAGCATGCATGAGAACAAAGGGGACATTCACAGCATATTACAATCATGGTAATTAGGGAATGAGGAAAGAAATACAATACATTAGCAAACATTCTATACAATAAAATGTGATGTAAAAGGATAACAATCTTACTTTAATATACTCCTTCTGCAGGACCTGAATAATGGCAGAACAGGTCTCCGGGATAATGATCCCCAGAGCCTGGGGGGAGATGCCTGTCGAGAACTTGAGGTCCTGCAGACTTCTCCCCGTCGCCAAGTACCGCAGGGTGGCAACTAGCCTTTGCTCTGGAGTGATGGCTTGCCTCATGCAGGTATCCTGCCTGCTGATATAGGGGGTCAGCAATGCCAACAAACTGTGAAATACGGGGTCCGTCATCCAGAGAAAGTTCCTGAAATCATCAGGATTATTCTCACGGATCTCACGGAGCAAAGGCATGTGACAGAACTGGTCACGCTGGAGCAACCAATTCTTGGTGCATGAACTCCTCCCCACCCTGTTCATGGACTGGGCTTGTGTCAAGGTAAGGACCCCAACACCAAGCCCCCGCATAGCACAAACTCTACGAGGAGTACGTATACGCAACATGGCTAGAAAACATTCGGCTGCTCAGAACAAAGTAACAGAACACACTGAAGAACAGCAAGGCCTGTGAAGAGCGACCTGAAAAACAGTAACGAACGAACAAGAACACAATGACAGAGTCAAGGGGAACTCGCTGCAAGCACTGAAGACCAGATACAAACCCACAAGCACAAACTGAACAGCAGAAAATGATCTGAAAACCACGAGTCTGAAAAAGCGCGAATCGTCTCTCACCAAACTTTTACTAACACGAGATTAGCAAAGGGAGCCCAAAGGGTGCCGCACTTGGTTCTGAACTGCCCTTTTTTAGTCTCGTCGTACGTGGTGTGCGTAACCGCGTTCTTGGCGATCAGAAATTCCGACAACTTTGTGCAACCATGTGCAGACAAAACAAGTTTGAACCAACATCCGTCTGAAAAAACCCATGGATTTTGTTGTCGGAATATCCGATCAATGTCCGATCGTGTGTATGGGGCATAACACTAACAAATTGAAGCCAAACTCCAGCTCTCACTGCATTTATACAAGCAGACACAGCAAACAGGTTCTTATCTTTTGATCATTATAAGCACCCCCATCAGCGTAAAATTGTTTGTCTCACTGATCTAACTGCTACATTTGCAGGAGAGCTTGTTCTTTTGAAAAGCAACAGACTTACTGGCAAAATCACTAGGTGAAAATAAAAGAAAGGGGGCCAGAAATGAAAACGAATGCAGCCATCACATCTAAGAATCGATAAGCTTCAATGTAATAAATGCTTGCTTTTGGGTTTAGTACTGCTTTAAGCATTCATACCCATCTCTTGTGGCCAAGTTGTAATCCTTTGACATCTATTTGGAATTAAAATCAGCATTACTGTCACCATTTTGACTGCTGTGTGGGGACTGAGATCTGCCTTTGACAGATCGATCTCAGTGCTGGGAGCACACACTAATGCCGCGTACACATGGTCGGAATTTCCGACAACAAATATTCGATGGGAGCTAGTTGACAGAAATTCTGACCGTGTGTAGGCTCCATTGGAAATTTTTTGTCGGAATTTCTGACAAAAATTTGAGAGCTGATTCTCAAATTTTCCAACAACAAAATCTGTTGTCATAAATTCTGAGCGTGTGTACACAATTTCGATGCACAAAATGCCACACATGCTCTGAATCAAGTACGAGACGGAAGCGCTCGGTCTGGTAAAACTAGCGTTTGTAACGGAGATAGCTCATTTGTCACCCTGCACATTTTTTAATCTTTTAATGCAGTGCATTCTCTTCTTCTTTATAATGCTAGAATAATAAAGTTGTTTTGCTGCTGA
Organism: Aquarana catesbeiana; assembly: GCF_042186555.1. Classification (NCBI taxonomy): domain Eukaryota; kingdom Metazoa; phylum Chordata; class Amphibia; order Anura; family Ranidae; genus Aquarana; species Aquarana catesbeiana. Next base: position 335,803,075 of record NC_133326.1, read on the forward strand.
TATTCACACAGAGTTCTGACAAACTGATTTCTTTATTATTTCTTGTGATCTCATGAATAATCTTTTTATTTTTTCGCCAGATCTCCAGAATAATGTTTATAGTGATCTCTTTTTTTTTTAAATCAAAATCTCCTGTTTTTTTTTTTTTTCCTAGTGATCTCCATAATATTTTTTCTCATTTTGTGTGTCAAATTACCACAACACCATTATTATCTTGTATTTTTTAACCTCAAAGAGATTGGTTGATGTTGGTGTCCCTTGTTAATTTGACATTGTATTTTTGAAATGTACCTGTCTACTCACAAACAAACTGTCCTTTTTTAATTATAACACATAGCCAATGATTTAAGAAAAAAATATACATTTATTAAGGGGTCATAACAAAATAAAGAGGAAGGCAACGCTGGATAAACTGGTGAAATGAGTGAAGCCTTTGTACCCCAGGGCACACAATAACTATTTGACATGCAAAATTGGGAGCCTGAGGAGTCCATTTAATAGGGAGCACAATCCGGTCCAGGACTCCTAGAGATTGGAAACAGCAGCAGGTGACATATATGTCCCCAGGCTGTGGTCTTACACAGCCTGCGTCTTTTGCCAGACCAGATCGAACCCAGGCCATCACTCTCTTGTCTTCCTTACACACTTGCTTCCGGGCTGTGGTTCTGGTGTTGGAATTATGGCAGGAGGTGGAGGAGGATGGTCCAACTCACACAGGTGGGTTTTGCTTGTGAGTTCACCCCTCAACCCCTTATTTAGGGCCATATATATCACTTCATCACAAAAGAGGCGTTGGCCCACCTCCACTTCCTGCATTTTGTTGGCAGCCATAGGCCTCAAGAAGACTGGGGAGTTCTGAGGGCCACAGAAGCCTGCCAAATTAACCCAAGTGCTGACTCCTCCACGCTCCTCCCCTTCCTGGGCCTTTTTTGTTGAAGGCGGAGTGGAGGGAACTGGCATTCAGTCAGGTACTGGGCCAGGCCACCTCCTGGCTGCCACTTACCCCCGCCACGTCCTGGCTGCCACTTTTCCTTGCCACCTCCTGGCTGCTACTTTCCACAGCCTCCTCCTGGCTAAGGCTTTCCTGTGTATGAAAAAGGGACATAGTTCTAGTTTATTGTTCATCAATCACACACAATTTTGAGAAATATGTTGAACAATGCTATACCTGACTCAAGCTGGGCTCCTCCACATCTTCTTCCTTGGTGGAAGGCCCAGGTTGGACATCGGAAGCCTCAGCTGGGGTGGAAGGAAGAGTGGAAGGAAGGGTTGAGAGTGATGGCCTGATTTCAGTCTGGTCTGACAGAAATCACAGTCTGTTGTAGTACCACAGCCTGGGTACATAAACGTCATCTGCTGCTGCTTCTGATCTCATGGAATCCTGGACCTTCTTGTGCTCCCTATTATAAGTGCTCCTCAGGCCACCAATTTTGCACTTCAAATAGTTGAGGTCTGCCGTGGGGGTCTGCGGCTTCACAAATTCCAGCAATTTATCCAGTGCTGCCTTCCTCTTTAGTCAATTTGTATAAAAGGGGTGTTTTGTCTGCCACAGGTAGGGCATCTCTCTGTACAAATCAATAATTGGGGGAGGAAATCATGATTGTTGAATCGATCCATTTTATCTGCAAGACACAACACAAGACAAACCCTAATGTCTGGCTAAACTCGCATAATCTTGTCCCAATATAGGCCTCAATCTATAAGCAGTATGGGCCACTGATGCCCCAAGTTAAAATTGTACCTTTGTTAGAACGATCGGCGCTTCCGCTACTCCTTCCTCCGCTCACAGATCGTAAGTATGATGCACGCGTGTTCCGCTTTATATAACAGTACAAAACAGATTACAGCGCACACATACAAAAATGACATTTATCCTGCAAGTCTAGTTAAAAACACCTGCACATATTCAAAAATATGGGGGTTTGGTCACACTATATGGTCATATAGTGCTAAGCCCACTTACTGTGACAAAGTACTCTGAATTAATGGGTCCTACCCTAGTAATATAATGAAAGAACCTGTGTCTCAACCATGGGGGATAAACTCCTCTATGTGGGAGAACTGAAGAGATTCCTCCTGGTGGCCACTAATAAGAGGTAATGAAGAGGGGGAGGGGTGCTCCAGCCCAAGAGACCTGGTCAGGGTCCATACAATAAACAAAAACATACTTGGGGGGCACACCCTAAAATGCTTTACATTCAAGATGGTGCTGTTATAAGACTATACTGTCAAGTATCAGGTGTGACCAGAGCTATGTGGACGGCAACAGAGGAACAACACAGGGAAGGTGAAAATATGTGATTTAATAAGATAAGTGAATAAATACAACCACCTCCAATATACTACAATGTGCAACCAACCAACCACCAATAGAACCCCACAAATAATAACAGACAAATATATACAGTAAAGGGGAATACCATAATCATAAAAATGGCCAGGCCAGGGTCGTCAACAGGAGGTCAGCAGCTGTGGAAAAGGAAGACAAACAGGTCAGGAAGAGGATGGATGGATTACAGGAGGGATGGGTATAGGTACAAGGCTCAGGGTCCAGGGTTCAGGTAACAGACAGGAACAGGATCAGGTATGGGTACAGGTACAGATGCAGATGCAGATACAGAGCTTCACAGGGTCAGGGCGCAAGGAAAGATACCAAGGCAAGGCATCAGTGTGTCTGCCGGGTACTTATACACACCTCCTGCAATCACTTAGGTGATGCCTGATTGCAGGAGATGATGTCGGCCCCACACTGCCAGGAACCACCCGCTGGTGGACGCCAATACTGCAGCCCAAGGATCACATAATACTACCAACAGGGGAAGGCTCCCCTGGCAGTTCCAGACTGCCAGGAGTCACCTGCTGGTGGACCACAGTACTGCACGCCAAATGTCAGACAGCATCATCGGCAGGTGGAACCTTTCCTGACATATACACTGCGCATGTGTTAAACTCCGCCCGCCCCTGACCTTCTTTTTAGTATATTCCCTGCCCCTTCTCTTTCAGCACAGTGGGAGAGCACATGGCGGAAAAAGAACAAGTGCATGAAGACAGCAGCAGCAATGACGAAAGCCCAGAGCCTTGAACATCCCGATCCTGGAGGAGATTTAAGGCCTCAAATATGTCCTTTGTAGAGATGGTGGAGATGGTGGACATCTTGAAGAGGGCCGACTATGACGGGAAGCATGGACCTTACCCAAACCCAAATGTGAGAAAGGCCAAGATCGTGGCTAATGTTGTGAAAAGTCTGCACAGGAATTTTGGGGTACGGCGATCCAAGGATCAACTGAGCAAACAATGGTCAGACCTCAAATTGAGGGAGCAGGATTAGTACAGAAGAATCAAGAGAGTGCTGCAAAAAAGTAAGTATTTTGTTGTGTGTTCCTATTATTATTATTACGTTTGTGCTGCTCCATGTGCTTTTCTTTACTGTTGTACATTTTAAAATGGCAAGTTTCAAATTCGTGGGCACAGTAATCATTCGTAGTAAACATGGTTCGTTTGCACTAATACAATGTTTTTGTCAGAAGCATGTTAACTACATTCGTTGAAGCCTATTTGTATTCAAAGAAGTTTAGTACATTGTTGTCTAGATGGGTTTGTAACTAGAATGAAATTCAAACTTGATTCAGTGTAAGGAGAGGACACTCAGCAGCTGTTTACACATCTGGATGCAGGAGCACTAGTGATGGGACACCAGAACAAACTTTTTAGGGTGTCCCACACAGGTGCTCCAGTGGATACTAGGGGTGTCTCCATCTGTGAAACTTTACCAAAACAGGTAAGTATTCTAGCTTTTGTAAGGGAAAAAATCATGTCTTCAGCTTGGAACTCTGCCAAAACAGACAATTGTACATCACTTCCAAGCAATGTTTCATATTTGTGCCCTCAAATATCTGTGTGCTAAGTATACCTTTTTTTATTCACATAGGGGAGAAAAGACTCGGGACATCAGAGCACAGCAGGGACCCACAACCTCCTAAAGAAGGGCAAATCCCAAAACCACAACCTCAGGATGTGGGGGAAGGAGAGGTTTATGATTTGGGCAAAATAGTGACCACAAAAGGTGAGTGTCTGAGACCACAGCTTCAGGTAATAGATGTATGCCTGCATATTTATAATACATGGTATGTTTTTTATTTTAGGTGATGTGGATATTGTGGAAGAAGAAACACATTTCACAAGTGCAAGTGCACAGATCCTCATCGGGGAGATCATGGTGTGCAATCGGGATTTACAGAAGATCGAAGAAGACATCAATGATGTGGAAAAAAGACTCAAAAACATCATTGATGTTTTAGGCAGAATCTAAAACACAACAACATTTTTGTAATCATTTTTATTTTTCTAACTTTTCTAAAAAATTTTGAAAGCCAAATTTTGAAGATGCACACAGTGTGTCAACATGTGCTATCTGCCGTCACGGGATATCAATGTATGCGTTTTGTGGGTGCAACCCCTTCCTCGCAACTAAAGTAGCTGAGAGGAAGGGGTTGCACTCCCGAAACGCGTCCATTGATCCCCCATGATGGGAGCTAGTAGACTTGTACACAACGTGAAATTTCAGTTAGTTGTCATTTGTAAAATACATAATTTCCTTCTGTTATATTCGTTATGTTACATTAATTCATTTTCGGATAATTCCTTATTATTCGTAAAGTGACGATATTTGTTATACTGAATCTCGAATCATGTCGAATTAATTCGTTATATCTGCTATAATTTCTTTCGTATTAGTTGAAATTTGATATTTATGTATGTATATATATTCGTGATAATGGTTCGTAGTTTGGAAAGTCGTTTGTTTATTGAATCTATTAACATAAATAATGACAATATCCCTTCTCCTCTGCCCAAATACAATACAACACCCTGCTCACTCAGTTCTCAGGAATGCACTTTATCAGTAATCCAACCTCCAGCACAAAATTAATCAGCTGATTGGACTGTAAGATTTACTTTGAGTTGACCTTTTGTTTCATTAGATCTTTAACGAACTACCGAATCATGTCCAATTCATTAGTTATATCCGCTATAATTTCTTTCGTATTAGTTGAAATTCGTTTTTTCTTTTATTCGGACATTAGGATTCATCCTAATGTCCAAAAGAATCAAAATTCGGCCGAATTTCGATTCGTTACGAAACTGGTTGCACATGTCTAAGAGCTAGCACACGTTGACATTAGGCATGGGATCAGGAGGGAAATCCACATTTTGTCTCCCAATTTGTGAGCATCTTCAAAATTTGACTTTCACAGGGGTGACATCACCTCATCTGATGAAGGTCTGATATTGCCTTCAATTTATCAAAGTTGAACTTTGTAAGTTCCTGAGTTGTGTATTGTATTATGGTTTTAAAAACATGCCTGTTTACCACAAAAAAGGATATTTATACTGTCCAAAAAAAAAAATGTATTCCAAAAATATGTTAGTTTGTTCAAAAACTCTTTTCTAATCGCACATGTGAATGTGCACAGAGTAAAAATATTTCTACTTAACAATGTGTGGCTTCTTCTTTCAATGCTCAATAGCAGTTTTTTGCTTAAGTTAGTGTTTACAGTGACAATGGGGGTTATTTACTAAAGGCAAATCCACTTAGCACTACAAGTGCACTTTCAGTGCAGTTTCAGTGCACTTGTAGTGCAAAGTGGATTTTCCTTTAGTAAATAACACCCACAGTGCTTTATAATTTGCATCAATCAGGCCATTTTCGTCACTCCAAAAAATTAATTCATGGTGCTGAAAGTGATGAATATTTTTATCATTAATGCATTACATACATTAACAACAAAAACAAGGTGTGTGTGTAGCAGACCCACAACATAATAGTTAGCTGAAGAAGAGATTGTCACCTCATGTATCAAAGAAATTACGCTTGCATTATTGAAGAAAATGGCCAAAAAAAAAAAGCCCAATGGATAACCTAGGAGACAGCTAAAAGAAACAAAGCAGTAAATCAAAGGAAATATTTTTCAGTTTAAAATACAAATTTATTTAAAAAATACATTTATTTTAATCTCCTTTAATATTGTCATATTAAAGGAGAAATCTTACCTTAATATAGTCCTTCTGCGGGACCTGTATGATGGCAGAACAGGTCTCTGGAATAATGATCCCAAGAGCCTGGGGGGAGATGCCTGTCGAGAACTTGATGTCCTGCAGACTTCTCCCCATCACCAAGTACTGCAAGGTGGCAACGGGCCCCTGCTCGGGAGTGATGACTTGCCGCGTCCAGGTGTCCTGTTTCGTAATATAAGGGGACAGCAAAGCCAACAGATGGTGAAAAACAGGGTCCATCATCCGGAGATAATTCCTGAAATCATCAGGATTATTCTCATGGATCTCCTGCAACAAAGACATGTGCAAGAATTGGTCACTCTGCAGCAACCAATTCTTGGTCCATGAACTCCTCTTCCCCCTGTTCATGGACTGAGCTTGGGTCAAAGTAAGAACCCCAACACCAAGCCCCTGCACAGCACGAACTCTGCGATGAGTACGTACCCACAACATGGCTTCAAAACAATCGGCTGGTCAGAACAAACTAATAGAATGCACTAAAAATCAGAAAGGCCTGAGAAGAGCGAACTGAAATTCAGAAATGAGCGGACAAGAATGCACTGAAAATCAAATACTTAATATAAAAATACGCACTGGAAACCAGATACGAACTGACTACATGCACTGAAAACCAGATACAAACCCACAAGCACAAACTGAAGAGCAGTAACGATCTGAAAAGCACGAGGCTGAAAAGCGTGAATCATCTCTCACCAAACTTCTATTAACACGAGATTAGCAGAAGAAGCCCAAAGGGTGGCGCACTAGCTATTGAACTTCCCCTTTATAGTGCCGTCGTATGTGTTGTACGTCAGCGCGATCTTGACGATCGAAATTTCCGACAACATTTGTGCAACTGTGTGTATGCAAGACAAGTTTGAGCCAACATCCGTCAGAAATAAATCCCAGGATTTCGTTGTCGGATTGTCTGATCGTGTGTACGTGGCATAAGTGTTCTCTCAGCAAAGAAACATTAGTCAGCCAGTTATACACGTGTACGCCGTGTGGGCTTTAAAGTCCACCTTTTTTTTACTACCCCACATGTGTTATGGAGGCGGCAACAGGTTAAGCATGTCCAATGGAAGTATTTGGAGCAGAAAGGACACCTAATGGTTTTTATTTTATTTTTTTTAAGTTAAAAATAGATTAAAAATAAATTAGAAACTAAGAATGGATAGCAGATCCAAGCCAGACTGTGAGTGCAGGTCAGATGAAGTCCCTAAAGTGTGTTTCCAATTTTGCAGCCAATTAGGGTTAACACCTACTTTATATTTGTCAGATGTTCTTGTTCACATAGCATAACTTAAAAAAGAAAAAAAAAAAACACAGTTTGCCTTTTTTAGATACTATTCTGGACCCTGCAGGAGGAACATAATCCTACATAGTTCTCTTTGTTTATGAGTTAGTTGGAAAGCTGTGTTTGCTATAACTAACCCTGACTGTTCTGTGCAGGCAGATTGTCGCTATCAATTGTAACTAGATTTGAACACTGTCTGTCATCACAAAGGGTTAAAGGTTTAGAGGCTAACCTCCTTGCATTGATTAGTAATTAGGGCATGCTTAGGACAGACTCACTCTGACATTGTTCAAAAACCTCGCAGTAAGTCATAAAACCTTGTGGCAGAAACATCTAAAGCTATGAAATATTTATTTATTTATTTATTTTTTTTAGACAAGCTATGTGAATGGAAGCACATAACAAACATGTGGCGTTTTCTCAAATTTGACTGAAAAAGTGGAACTACATTTTAAAAACAGTAATTAAGTACAGTAGTTGTAGCTCGGTCTACAACACTGGCAGGAAAATAATTCTGTGACTGGACAGCAGAGGAGACATTTTCACAGGCACAGCTACAGTAGGGGACTTTTATTATAGAGCTGCGTACAGCCAATGTTGAGCCTGCCCTCTACTCAATAGGAAGGCACACAGGATGCAAGGACTGAGCTGGCTTGGTGAGCTGGAAGGATTATAGTGCGAATCCCACAGGACACCGAGGCAAAAGGAAAGGTGGTTCCCTGTTGTATGCTGAGGTAAAGAGGTGTGGAGGACTTTCATGAGATGCTGTATGCACAACTGACTGCTGGCAGACTCCCCACTACTGCCCCAGAGAGGGAGAGAGGCACAGCAACAGACATCTGAGGACACTGGAGAGAGCCATGGATGTTGGTGGAGCCCCCTGCCTAATCAAGGAGGAAAGACCCTGCGGCTGTGTTTCACGCAGTATACAGGGGGGACCATCTGCAAACACAAGACATTAGTTGGAGGCTGCTGGGCAAATCCACAATACACTTTGACAAATAAGGGACAGTGCTGTTTGCAAGTGTCACAGACACAGTGACATTATCATTGCTTAAAGGAACCAGAGCCAGTGTCATCATAAGTGTTTGAAGAGACATTATCCTGAGCACTCCAATATAAAAGGTGGCGCCATCTAGATGGCCAACAGAAGAGTGCATATTACAGACTGCTGAATTGTTCATGGTGTAATCCTCCATAGTTAGGATTTCCCTAGTGTAGGGTTTAGAGAAGTTGCTCTCTACACCTATTGATTTTTTTAGTATATTTAGTGCTATTTGCTATTGGCACAGGAACAGGGGACCCAATACATACAGCAGCTCCTGGGGTAAACACTACATAGGTAATGGGTTACCTGTTCATCCAGAGTGGAACTAGAAACCCTCTCCCCTCTTCTCCATTTAATCATTCAGAGAGTGGGCTGAAGTCCGCTTTCTACTGATGTCACAGAAATCAGTCCAGGCACCGTGTCATCATGACAAGTCTGGATCTGCCAGGTGCCTGGACTGATACCTGTCTCAGCCTCTCAGCGAGCCGCTGACAGTCTACAGCTCTCTGCTCGGGGAGCTGTGAGAACCGAGCCATCGGTGGTGTTCGATCGCTCAGTTCTCAGTGCAGAGGCACCGGGGGACAGATTACACCACCTAGGTAAGTATGATTATAGGGAAAAAAAACTTACTTCTCTTTTAACAATTGTGAACCCACTAACTTAAATTTTTTTTTCCTTTCACATTTTTTTTCATTTAATACAAGAACATGAAATACACCAATTCAAGAGATGTAATGAAAAACCATGAAGTCAATACCAGAAGTCAACCATGAATGAAACAATTAACCAGGATTTGAAATGTAAATTCCTGACAAACCCTCCTACATATTGACTAGTGTTATGGGATTAGTGGGAAAAGCACCCCAATTGGGAACAAACTGTGCCAGGGGCCTCCCCCATCAACCCAGGCAGAAGCGAATAGCCTGGTGGAGGGTAGTTAAGCACTAGAACCATATCTAAGAGCATAGTGAGAATTGCAGATTGTCATACTCCCATTTAGGTCTTATACCCGTAAGACCACTTGGTTTGATAAATTAGACTACAGTGCAGGAGGAAAGGGAAAGTAAAGAGAAGAAGAGTTGTTCTAGAGGAGAGATAGAATAAAGAGGAAGTGCCAATCAACAGGGAGGGAGTTTTATACTAGACAAAATCAAATGATTGTCAGGCCTGAGCTCCAGGTATGAAAGAGATGCCTACGTGCAGGGCCCAAGGTTCCCAGAAGGATTCGAATGTCAACACTGTGTCCGTTACTAGCCAATTTCTCCTGGGTCATAATCCACAAAATTTTAAGCTTGGCTGCTATAAAGGAGACTTTGGGTTGTTTCCATGCCTTAGCTATGGTCAGCTTGGCACCTAAATGCATAAAATGGATCAGTTTGTGGTTGGCTTTAGGAAACTGTAGAAGGTCTGAGTTCAGGAGAGCGATTGCAGGGGTTCTTGGGAGCTGATAATTTGCCACTTTTTGGATCAAGGTGAACATCTTGTTCCAGAAGGTTCTACTTCTGGGGTATTCCCACCAAATGTGGGCCATAGAACCTAAAAGTTGGCATTCATGATAATATTGAGGGTTTGCTGAGGTAAAAATGGTTGCCAGCTTTGAGGGGGTAAGGTACCATCTGGTCATTACTTTAAGGCTAGCTTCAATCAAGGAGATGTTCCTAATAACTTTTTAGGACCTAGAGAAGGAGGTCTGCCACCTCTTCAAATCCCAATGAATTTGGAGGTAGTTCTCCCAAGCCAGCATATAGGGTGATTTGCAAGATGGGTGAGCAAGCGACTGGTAGATAATGGACAAACCATTGTTCATAAAGTGTGATTTTGGGAGGAGTCGGTTTACTATCCCGTATTTTATGGAGAAAGTGTTGGATTGCTCCGAGGTCAAGCTTTTGAACACCATAGCTCTGGGAAATTGGTCCAGAGGGAGTGAAGAAATGGCCAATTTGATACATCCCCTTGTCCAGCCACCATTTAAAAGCTTTAATGTCTAGCCCGGGGGTAGAGTCTGGATTGTGAAGATATGTGCAAGGGGCCAGCACTCTGAGGTCAGTGAGGTCTCGGATCTCATTTTGTCCCACAGAGTCAAGGTTTGTGATAGGATGGGCAAAAGTATTGGGGACGATCTCTGTGGGGGACCCATAATAGAAAGTCTAAGGTGTAGGTGGGGATGTTTGCACCCAGTCTGGTTTTTCAAGTTTGGAGTAAACGGTGAATATTTGAGCTAATCTTGCTGCTTGAAAATACCACCAAAGGCAGGGTAGGCTCAGCCCTCCCCTTGTCCTGGGCTGAACCAGGATTTTTCCGGGGTAACCTGTGGCCTGAACCTCCCCAGATGAATTTATTGACTTTGCTTTGGAAAGATTTTAAATTATCCTTCCTAATGTTGATTGGGAGGAATCTGAATAGGTAAAGCAGTCTGGGGACTTAATGAAGGAGTTGCTCCATTTGAATTTAAATGAGCTTTTCAGTGATGCTACCATCTCTGATTTAAGGGAAATGTTTAGAGCTTGGGATGTAGAGTAGTTTACCCGGAGGCCAGAGATAGCTGCAAAATCGTGTAATAGTTTGTAGAGGTTGGGAAGGGTTGTGGTCGGTGAGGTTATAAATAAAAGAATATTGTTGGTGAATAATCCACATTTATGGATTTGGAAGCCACAAGTTACCCCTTGGATATTGGGGTTGGAACGTATAGTGATTGATAGGGATTTGATAGCAATAGCAAAAATTAAGGGGACAGTGGGCAACCCTGTCTGGTGCCCTTAGCTATACTTAAGGGTTGTGAGTAATGTCCCTGGAGGCGTATCAGTGCCTTTGGGGAGGAGTATAGGTTGTGAAGAATCCCCATTAAGTGCTGACCAAATCCCTAGCGCTCCATGAGGGTGAAAATATAAGGCCAGGCAACCGAGTCAAAAGCCCCTTATGCAAATCCAAAGAGAGTAGCATTCCTACTTGTGTGGGGCCTTCATCCTAGTTAGACTGTAATAGGGAAATGATGTGTATTGCCCTTTTGATTTCATATGGCCCCTGTCTACCTGGGATAAATCCCATTTGGTCCTTGTGGACGTATTGGCTTATGAAGCATGCTAGGCGATTGGCAAGAATTTTTGTTAGAATCTTCAGATCGTTGTTAATAAGGGAGATGGTTATATAATTCCACACTTTTTCCTGGTTTTTATCAGGTTTGGGTATTACCGTTATGTAGGCAGTGTCATATAGGGGGCAAGAGTACCGGCAAAAGCCTTATAATAGGATACTGAAAGACCATCAGGTCCAGATGCTTATCCTTTTTTAGTTATTTTATGACCTCCAATATCTTCTTAACCGAAGAGGCTGCTTCTAACAAATTTTAGTGTTCGGTAGATAAGGTAGGTAAGGGAAGGTCTTTCAGAAAGTTAGAAATTACTGGACCCTTATCTATGGAGGTTGAGCTGTAGAACTTAGTGTAGAAGTCATAAAAGGCCTTTGATATTTTGTTTGGATTGGCTGTAGGAGGTTGTCCTACTACCCTAATTTTGGGGAGGGTGTGAGTGCGTTACCGAGTTGAAAGTTTTGAGGCTAACATGGAGCCAATTTTGTCTCTCTGAGAGTAGAATGTGGCACCACTCCAGCGAATGTGTTTCTCTGCTTTCGCTGTGAGAGCTAGATTTAGCTCTAGCCTGGCTGTGTCTAACTGTTCTGTTGAGGCATTTGTTGGGTTTTTCTTATGTTCGGTCTTTAGGGTTGCAAAGGTCTTTTCTAATTTGACAATGTCCATCTGCCACGCTCTCTTAATTTGAATTGCCATATGGATTATTTTGTCTCTTATGGTCACCTTGTGGGCTGCCCATAAGGTCTCTGGGGAGATACTGTCCATGTCATTCAATTGAAAATATTCCTTTAAGGAGTTATCTATTTCCTTAGTTCTAATGGGGTCACTGAGAATCGACTCATTTAGTCGCCAGTTCGATAATGGTTGTCTTGTGAGGGTGTTATGTAGGGAAAGTGTTACCATTGAGTGATCTGACCAGACAGCATCTTTTATGGTAGATTTTTGGGCGGTTGGAATGAGAATTGGAGATACTAGGATATGGTCGATCCTGGCATACGATTGGTGGGGGCAGGAAAAGTGAGTGTAGCCTCGTTTAGAGGTGTTCAGTTCCATCTAAATGTCTCTTAGGCCTTGTGTGTTAAGGAGTCTGGTTATTTTAAGACTTGCCTTTGTAGGGCGGGTTAACAGGGCTGTAGGGGGTTTGGACTTGTCTAGCCCCTGGTCGAAAGCGATGTCTGAGTCTCCCCCAAAAATGACCGTGCCCTCCAGGAGGGGGTTTAGGGTTTTGAAGACAGACTGGAAGAATTTTGTTTGTCCTTTATTAGGGGCATAGTAGGATACTATGCAGTATAAATGTCCCTCCATAATGCTCTTTACTATAAGAAATCTCCCATCCAGGTCTCTATAGTGTACGATCCGTGAGAATTTACTGTGCTTGGAAAACAGAATTGCTACCCCCTTGGTCTTGTTTACCGCATTCGCTAAGTAAAATGTTGGGTAATGGGAGTGGAGGAATTTGGGGTTGTATTTGCCGGGAAGTGTGTCTCTTGGAGCATACCTGTGTCTAGTTTGGGAGAGTGATACTTTTCAAAGACTTTCCTCCTTTTCAGAGGGGAATTTAGACCTTGAGCATTATGTGTAGCGATCCTGAGATTTGTCTTTGTGGGGTTTAAGTTAGCCATGAGAACAGAGGGGTGGAATACTATCATCGCTACTGTCACCTACCCACTTCCATCTTCTCCCGTTTTAACTAGATCTGTGTTTAGGAAGGGGTTTTATCTGGAGCTGGAACAGGTCACAGGCCTCAACCTGAAGACTGGCTAGAAAAAGAGAAAGAATTAGAAAAGGGTAAAAAGAGTTATACAGACAAAACAGGGAAAATTGTCTTCTAGGAAGACTAATCGGGCTTGGAGTAGGACACTCCTGCCAAACTCCTACCCCCAAAAATTCTCTGCCCCACGATGAGGGCCGACTACCCATCCCACAGAAACAGGTAAGCTGCTACTATGGGATAAGAGGAGGCGCAAGGGGGTCACCCCGGACCCCGATGTCAATGTGAAACGTTAATAAACACATAACAATATAACTAGAAATACAAAAAATGGGGAAATAAGATCCCCAGGACCATAACGGGGGTGTCTACCTCGCATCCTCAGATGTGGGGGTAGGGAAGGCCCCCTCAAAGTGCACAAAACGTGCTTAAGGCACTGATATTTCCTGTTTCAGACCATAAGTTCACGTAGAGTTACTTTTCCTAAGGCCTCAGGAAGCCTGACTTCCCGGTGCCCACGGAGCCTTGCTCAAGAGGGGTCGGGGGTGTCCATGGAAAGATCTCCAGACATCTCATTGTTTAGTGCCATGGAGGGAGCACATAGTCACTGAAAACACTTATGCCCCGTACACACGATTGGACATTGATTGTACATTCCGACAACAAAATCCATGGATTTTTTCCGACGGATGTTAGCTCAAACTTGTCTTGCATACACACGGTCGCACAAACGTACACCACGTACGACGAGACTAGAAAAGGGCAGTTCTGAACCAAACCCTTTGGGCTCCTTTTGCTAATCTCGTGTCAGTAAAAGACGATTCGCGCTTTTTCAGACTCGTAGTTTTCAGATCGTTTTCTGCTGTTCAGTTTGGGCTTGTAGGTTTGTATCTGCTCTTCAGTGCGTGCAGTCAGTTCGTATTGGATTAGCCAGTGCGATCTTGTCCGCTCGTTGCTGTTTTTCAGGTCACTCTTCACAGGCCTTGCTGTTCTTCAGTGCATTCTGTTACTTCGTTCTGAGCAGACGACCATTTTCTAGCCATGTTGCATATATAGCAGACGACCGTTTTCTAGCCATGTTGCATATACGTACTCCTCGTAGAGTTCGTGCTGTGCGGGGGATGGTGTTGGGGTCCTTACCTTGACACAAGTCCAGTCCATGAACAGGGTGGGGAGGAGTTCATGGACCAAGAATTGGTTGCTCCAGCGTGACCAGTTCTGTCATATGCTTTTGCTCCGTGAGATCCGTGAGAATAATTCTGATGACGGACCCCGTATTTCACCGTTTGTTGGCTTTGCTTACCCCCTATATCAGCAGGCAGGATGCCTGCATGAGGCAAGCCATCACTCCGGAGCAGAGGCTAGTCGCCACCCTGCGGTACTTGGCGATGGGGAGAAGCCTACAGGACTTGAAGTTCTCAACAGGCATCTCCCCCCAGGCTCTGGGGATCATTATCCCAGAGGCCTGTTGTGCCATCATCCAGGTCCTGCAGAAGGAGTATATTAAGGTAAGATTTTAATCCTTTAATATCACATTTTATTGTATATAATGTTTGATAATATATTGTATTTATATATAAAACACAAAGCGCTGTGATGCTAAATAGCTGATAATTACACATAAAACCAAGTGAGGCTGCTATCAAAAGAGAGTGTTTTCAGAGTCACTTAAAGAATAAATAATGATATTTGAAGCGCTTCACAATGTGCATGAAAATGAATATATAAGAATAAATATAAATAGTCAAATAAATCCAGCGGTGATTTTATAGGAATTTTTACTCACCGCTGGATTTATTTGACTATTTATATTTATTCTTATATATTCATTTTCATGCACATTGTGAAGCGCTTCAAATATCATTATTTATTTAATATATTGTATTTATTTCCTCAATCCCTAATTACCATGATTGTAATACGCTGTGAATGTCCCCTTTGTTCTCATGCATGCTGGATTTTTATGTAATAATTTATTTTGTCCTTCATACATATTTGCCTTCACTTACCTCCCCAGCACGCTCTCCTGGCCCTATATTCACCTCATGTAGTCACTTAACAATGTATTTTGTCAGCTCCATAGCAGTGCTTTACCCTAAATACCCCCTAAAATGTGAAAAAATGTAATTTGTGCTTTAAATTCAGGCAGAGTGCCGAAGGCTTTTTTTTTTGGGTCCCCAAATCATTTGGAATCCTCCCTCCCCCCAACTACTAAGTCAGCTGATACCAATTCTCTATCTATCCTCAATCCTCTATCTGCTGACTTTGCCAAACCCATACACACTATACCCATCTCTTTTGTGGTCATATTTATGGATTAATTCCCCAAAGCATGTAGTGCAAGGGCCTGCCTGAATACTTTCAAATGGTACTGTTTAAAGTTTTTGTATACTATTATTATCTTGATAGGTAATAGCAGAATGTCCAAATGTGCTAAAATGTGTACAATGTGTATTTATATCTTTGTATTATGACACTTCTTACCTGTCCAGTGGGCTGTCAATAGTGTAAAGTAAGGAGGGGCTGGCCAAAGTAATACACATTATTTAGGCATTCATCTCTCAATGAAGTGGAGAGGGTTACCTGTCCAAAAGATCTCCCACCCCCTAAAATGTTAGAAATGGCCCATGAGAGGAGGGGGGATCTGATAGGTGGATCTTATACCTTGGTCTTTCTAAACTCCCTAAAATAAATGTTATACTGATGTTGGGCAAGAATGTTTGTGTCTAATCTGCTTTCCCTGTTTAGGCGCAAAATGTCTAATTTATTTTTCTTGTTTGAATCCACAGTTTCCTTCCAACCCACAGGAATGGCAGACTGTGGCCTTCCACTTTGCCCAGCGGTGGGACTTTCCTAACAGCGGAGGGGCAATTGATGGGAAACACGTCCACATCGTCCCACCACCCAACTCGGGGTCATACTATTATAATTATAAGGGATTCAATAGTATTGTGATGTTGGCAGTGGTGTCAGCTACTTATGAGTTCCTGTATGTGGACGTGGGGAAGAATGGCCGGATGTCCGATGGTGGAGTCATCGCCCAGACGGAGTTCTACAGGCATCTCCAGAATGGCAGCTTGGACTTGCCACCTCCAGAAGACAATTTGGAAGGACTCCCATTCATCTTCGTTGCTGATGAAGCATTTGCGCTGGGGGACCATCTTATGCGGCCATTCCCGATGAGGACCCTCACCCCGGACCAGAGGGTTTTTAATTACCGGCTGGCCAGAGCCAGAAGAGTGGTGGAGAAGACATTTGAAATCATGGCCAGCTGGTTCCGCCTATTTCTTACACCCATACACATGGCGGAGTACAAACTGAATCATATCATCCTGGCGTGCTGTGTTCTACACAACTTTTTTAAGGCAAAATTCTGCCAACTATGCTGGTTCAGTTGGGCCTGAAGCCGGAATTCATAATGAACCAACCCTGACGGCACTTGAAAGTGGCCATCCTGGCTTGCCCTCCCTGAGTGCCCATGAGGTCTGTCTTAGATACCTAGAATACTTTGCCGGTAGGGGGGCCATCAATATGCCAGACAATGTCTGAAACATTTTTCAAATAAAAAATAATTTTAACTACTAAAATCTTTGGTGACATTTACTGCTTGTGTTTCTTTTAACTGACCCTGACAGAAATGTGGTGAGTCCTGAAAATGGCGTGATTGTGTAACATTACAAAGCACTGTTGGATGTTATTTACTAAAGACAAAGACACTTTGCACTACAACTGCACTTGAAACTGCACTTGTAGTGCAAAGTGGATTTGCCCTTAGGAAATAACCCCCATTGTCACAGAAAACACCAATTTGAGCACAACAAAAGTTTTGGAGCGTTGAAACAATAATCCACACATTCTTGATAATCAATCTTTTTAATATCAGCACAATCACATGTGCATTTGTTAAAGGTTTTTAAAACAAACCAACATGTTTGTTGTATAACAATTTTTTGGGTCACATTACTAAAAGTAGAAATGTCCATTTAAAGTAAAACAGGCATGTTTAAAACCAACAAGAAAGACACAAATCTGGAACTTACAAAGTTCAACTTTTGTAGAAATTGAAGGCAATATCAGACATGAGTATTTCTAATTTGTGTTTGATATTGCATTCAGATGGGGTGAAGTCACCCCTGGAAAAGCCAAATTTTGAAGATGCACACAAATTGGCGAATGTCAACATATGCTACCTGCCATCACAGGGGATCAAGGGACGTGTTTTGGGGGTGCAACCCCTTCCTCCCATCTACTTTATTATTGAGGAAGGGGTTGCACCCCCAAAATGCATACATTGATCTCCCGTGATGGCAGATAGCACATGTTGACACACTGTGTGCATCTTCAAAATTTGGCTTTTCTCAAATATGTCTAAAAATGCAAAAGCACCAAAAACTGAAGGGATTTGGAGGGGTTTTAAACTCTCCCTAAAACATCAATGATGTTCTTCATTTTTTTTTTAACATCATTGATGTTTTTCTGGATGTTTTCCAAGTCCCTATTACACCCCATGATCTCCCCGATCAGGAAGTGTGCACTTTCAGAGGTGAAATGACCTGGATCCACAACATCACGATCACCTAAAAATATAGAAACAAAAACACACCATGTATTATAAATCTGCCAGTATCCATCTCTTACCTCAGCCTGTGGTCGCAGCACTCACCTGTTGTGGTGACAATTTCCACTACATCTCCTTCCTCCTCCTCCTGTTGTGTTCGTGGGATTTCCCCTTCTTCCTGAGGTGGGGGGTCTGTGGTCTTCTCGGATGAGGGATGTCCTCTGAGTCTTTTCTCCCCTATGTAAAAAAATAGGTATACTTAGCACACAGATATTTCATGGCAGAAATAGAAATATGAAACATTGCTTGGAAGTGGGGTACAGTTGTCTCTTTTGGCAGAGTTCCAAGATGAAGAATTTTTTTTTCCTTTGTCAAGTTTGAATACTTACCTGTTTTGTACAAGCTTCACAGATGGAGACACCCCTATAGTATACACTGGAGAACCTGTGTGGCCCCCCTAATAAAAAGGGTGTTCTTTTGTCCCACACTAGTGCTCCAGTGTCCAGATTTAAAAACTGCTGCTGAGTGTCCTCTCCTTACACAGAATCTAGTTTGAATTTCATTCTAGTTACAAACCCATCTACACAACAAAATTATTTTAAGAAAAGTAGGCCATAAAAAATGTATTCAAATGCATATGGCCAAAACAATGGTGTTTTCTAGGCCGAACGAACAATGTTTCATACGAACAAATAATGTGCCCATTAACATGAAAGTTGACATTTGAAACTGTACAACAGTTAAGAAAAGCACATGGAGCAGCACGAACGTAATACAAATATCGAATAGGAACACAGGACAACTACTTACTTTTTTGCAGCACTCTCCTGATCCTTCTGTACTGCTCATGCTCCCTTAATTTCAGGTCTGACCACCGCTTCCTGAGCTGATCCTTGGATCGTCATACCCCAAAATTCCGGTGCAGACTTTTGACTACTTTTGCCATGATCTTGGCCTTTCTGACATTGGGGTTGGGGTAAGGTCCATACTTCCCATCATAGTCGGCCCTCTTCAGGATGTCCACCATCTCCAACATCTCCCCAAAGGACATATTTGATGCCTTAAATCATCTCCTTCTGGATCGGGACGTTTCAGGCTCCGGGCTTTCCTCCTCCTCCTCGTTGGTGTGATTATCAGACACCTGCTCTGTCTCCGCCATGTGCTCTTCCCCACTGCAACGAACGAGAAAGAACGGGGAATAGGCTAGAAAGAACGTCAGGGGCAGGCGGAGTTTCACGCATGCACAGTGTCTATAAAGCGTAACACGCGTGTGTAGTACGTACGATCTGTGAGCGGAGGAGGGAAGGAGTAACAGAGGCGCCGATCATGATAACGAAGGTAAGATTTAACATTGAGCCTATACTGCTTCGAGATTGAGGCCTGTATTTGCACAAGTTTAGAAGACTTTAGGCTGACATTAGGGTTTGTCTTGTGTTGTGTCTTGCAGTTAAAATGGATATCTTGAAGGATCATGACTTTATGCCAATCTTCATAGATATGTTCAGGGAGCTGCCTTGTCTATGGCAGATAAACTACCCTGAATATAAGAACCAAACAAAGAGGAAGGCAGCGCTGGATAATTTGCTGCAATTTGTGAAGCCGGTGATCCCCACGGCAAACATTACCTATTTGCAGATCCTAATTTTTGGCCTGAGGAGCACTTATCTAAGGGAGCACAAGAAGTTCCAGGATTCCCAGAGATCAGGAGCTGTAGATGACATTTATGTGCCCAGGCTGTGGTACTATGACAGGCTGCATTTTCTGTCAGGTCAGACTGAACCAAGTCCAGCACTCTCCACTCTTCCTTCCATGCTTCCTTCTCCCCCAGCTGAGGCTTCTGATGCCCAACCTGGGCCTTCCAGGCAGCAACATGTGGAGGAGCCCAGCTTGAGCCGGGTATAGTATTTTTCTAAATATTTCTAGTTGTCCAATCAATGATGTTAAATAGATGTTAGTTTGGAGTACTAATTTATGATTGTGATTGATGAACCAAAAACTAAAACGATGTCCCGTTTTTATACACAGGGAAGTCTCAGCCAGGAGGTGGCCGGGCCAAGCAGGCTGCCCGATACCCAGATTCCTACCTTCCACCTTCAAAGACAAAAGTGTCAGGAAGAGGAGTAACCTGGAGGAGGCTGCAATTGGCCTATTTTGGAAGGCTACTGATACCCTCAGAACACCCCACAGTGTGGAGGAGGACTTTGCTGCCATAACTGCATGCAAAATGATGCAGATGGAGGAGAGCCAATGATTCCTATGTGAGTTTTTAATTTTGGAAGCTCTAAATAAGGGGTTGAGGGGCCAAATCACATGTGCAACCCACATTTGTCACCTCACCCATAGTCCTCCTCCTAGTGATTCTTTCCTTTTCAAGAGAGGTGGGGGAGTGAACTGCCAGTCTGTCCCAGCTGATGCACCCCTGATCCTGGGCGGGTCCCCGCCAACGTCAGGTAGCAACGTCTGAGCAGCATGTAGGAGGTGAGGGAGCCTCCCACCTAAGGTACATAGTACCCCACTGGGTGCCGCCCATCTCTGCTGTGGCTTGTGATGGAAAAATAAACACGTTTCTGCCTCACGGTGTCTAATGGTGCCACTAACGGGGCTAGTTTGAACATGACGCCGCTGCGCTGAGGTCAAACCCTGCCCCCTCAGGTGACGGATAGAGGGGAGAGAGCTGAGCGCATAGCAACCCTGGAAGTGAGACTGCTAGGTGTCCCGTCCCACCGCACATAAGCTGGGTTGGCTGACTGATAATCAAAAGGGGGTGATCCCCGGGTGTTTTCTGAACCATTATCATTAGACATACTTTTCCATCTATTCCAGAGACCCGCCCAGGACCGGGGGTACATCAGCTGGGACGGACTGGCAGTTCACTCCCTGCCTCAACCCCGGATGAGACAGTTTATTTCAGACCACCTCATAAACCCATTGCTGGAATTGAACACAACTTACGGCTTACTCTGTAAGTATTTTCAGCTTGTGGTCACCTTTGGTATTCCCTTCTCATTAGAAGACCCTATAGATTAATGGTAATTCCATTTACTTGATTTTCAGCATACATGTGCATCTTACCCCTGATGATTGGCAAGCAAACATGAAACGCATCAGGTTGTCAACCAAGGGTGCCCAGCTTAGTTTATACCAATCATGAATTTCGATAATACTATTATTTTTTTATTTATGTTTAATATGTAATTTTTATTGATTTATATATTTATCTGTAATCAGTGTATTAATCATGTCAATTGATTGTTTGCATTGAATCTGTCATTATTATTATTATTAATTATGTGAATTCTTTATGATTATATTTGTACTATATATTATTATATCATGTTATATTTTTTGATTATGCTCTCAAAACATCATGGACCACTTTTAGGAGTAGATGATATTAAATTAAGATTAATTAAACCTATCCATATATTCATTTATTTATATATACATTATTTACAATGACATGCTCCATGTAAGGTCCCAAATCCATTTCCCATTTTTTTTAAAGAAATAAGAAACGAATGTGGAACAGAACACTTTACTTTTGTGTTACAACTTTAGGGGTAAATACATAGCCAGTACTTGTTAACAAATACAAAGAAATTATGTGTATTGAGGGCTGGTCAAGGAAATATTTGGATAATACTATGCTCAAATGTTTTACTACACAAAAGGCAAAAAGGATAAGAGAAAATAAGCTCTTAGGGCAAATTAACACTGGGAGCATACAAAAACACGGCACTCTAAAACCAAAGCATTATGTGAAGAAATTAGTGCGTGCATTACGTTTTAAAACACACCGCACCAAATCACATGGTACTGAGATACCATGCAATTTGGTGCCTGCAAATGTACTGCATTTGCGATCTGCATTTGGAGTGCCAGTAATATTACATTGGCACCTACAGCAGATCGCAAAAACTGTGTGCTGTGAGCGTGGTATGGGAAACACGCAGGGAATGCACCTTTACCGCACAACGTTCAGGTGTGAAACAGCCCTTAATTTAAGTGTACATCAAAGCAAATTAAAAAATAAAAGAAAAAAACATATTCAGTGCATCTCTCCAATACATTTATTTTTTGTCCCTTTAAACGTGCTGCATATACAAAAATTTACCTGTCAGAAATTCAGTGAGCTCCTAACTTACTATGCATTCTGCTTATGTTACGAAAATCCAAAGTAGTGTTATCAGGCCTGCTTAGATCAATTCTGAGGACCACAAAAATCCTCCCCCAGATGTTATGGGTAAGTGGAGGAGGGAAGTGATCTGTAGTCAAAACCAGAGTCAGGAGTGAGCAGCTTAGGGTAACAATGCTGCACACTATAAATATATTATTTTAAATGAGTGTTGTCTGGCAGTTTGGCACATGTGATAATTTGATCCTCCTTTCTTTTCTACAGAAGAAGGAACAAACAGGCCCCCTGAACACATGAAAAAAAAAATTGCCCCCTTAAATTAATTAACACCTGCTACTATCTGAGGTGGAATGATGAAATGCTTGCAAATACATCTGAAATACATTTGCTGTGTATGTCATTGGCAGTAATTGAATTAAAATAGCAGAAAAAAATTTCTGTAAAGGACAAGCTGGGTTCATCCCCAGCGCAATTTGAAGGCTTAAGCAATAACTCCAGTGCACTTTGTTCTTTTAGTCGTCTTTGACATTAGCAATGGTGTGTGTAGGAAGCTTCAAAATCATGTTTCAGACACATTTAAATGTCATTTTTATTCATAAGATCCAATTCTGACCCTCACTCTGCTAATCCTTAAAATAGCACCCTGCATAACACATGCCTATCAGCATGACAATGACATCAATCCTGAGTCACTGAGAATAGTTGCTAATAGCTAGTAGTAACCACAGACAATGTAAATACAGCGTGCGTGTGTATATATATATATATATATAAAAGCAGCACACAGGGCACAGTGACTGAGATAAGTAATGACACTAAGAAAACTGAAAGGAAGTCTCAAAATCTATACTGTGGCTCAGCAATGCAAATATATAATGAAACAACCCTCCCTGATTGGTCCAAGTTACCAAGTAGGCGAAAATATATCCGATGTCTAACAGCAGCTAGCGTAGATTACAAATGAAAGAAAGAAAAGACATTGTAAAAAAAAAACAGTTAGGAATCTATCAGGATTCTGAAGAGTGATTAAAATTATCCTAAATTGACTAAGGCCTAGTGATAAAGACATTTATTTGGTCAGGAAACAAGTGCCAGCTATGAGTGGGAATTATTTTTGAGGTGCTATGAAGTCTGCAGTTTCCTGTGCTACTGCTAATGTGCTGATATACCATATGCTGATTTTAATGACTAAGTCATCTTTTTTGTCATCTTTTAAAAATCACCTACATGTCCCTGTCTTTTTCTGTCAATACATACTGGCCCTCCAAACACACACACTCAAACTGTTGGAATAAAATATGTATTTGTATTTTGTGCAACTACACCAGCCTTAGATGTAAGCATTTATAGGTTTGCAGCTGCATCCTTGGTACACTCTATTTTCTTTTAGTCTGATAACCAAGTTCGTTTTCCTGACTGCAGTTAAGCAGCAGATAATCCCATGTGGACTGTGCATTGTCTGTCTGTTCTGTAGCACTGTATACAGAATTTCTAACACAAACCCCTAAACTAGTGCTGAAAAAAACCTGTGGGAAAAAACAGTACTCCCCAACTATCCTTATGGAGAGAGGCCCAGGAAATGTATTGAAGCATTTTCTTGTTAGATTTGGGATACTAAGTGTAAAGATAATGAGGTCTGAGGACCCCAAACTGAGTGGGGAATGGGGTGTCATTATAAAAATGCATATTCAGCAAACTAACCGTACCCTTAAACAGCTTCACTTTATACACAAACAGGCTGTAATAAATTTCATTAACCTTTCTTAGAAGAAGATTGTAGAAATCCAAATGTAAATTGTAAAAATGTAGGGTTATTTAAATGTAGTCTAGTAGGTCTATGCAACCAGTTTATAAGCCCGCTGTAAACTGCTAATGGCTATTACAAAAGATGTGTTTGATTTACAGTGTCTCTGACACTAGCTCAAGACATCTCTCAAGCGAAGAGCCTGTTAGTAGAATTGCAAACCACCATTAACAGAGGCCTTAGGGCAGGTTGTAAAAAGTTTAAGCAAACAATGAAAATCAGGCCACATTCTTGTCTATTTAGTTCTCACTAGGGGTGGGCCAGAACATGCGAACAGGCAAAAAATTTTGGTGAACATGCAAACCCTATTAAAGTCTATGGGACATGAACATGAAAAATCAAAAGTGCTAATTTTAAAGGCCTATATGCAAGTTATTGCCATAAAAAGTGTATGGGGACCCGTGTACTGCCCCAGGGGACATGTATCAATGCAAAAAAAGTTTTTAAAACAACTGTTTTTTCAGCAGCAGTGATTTTAATAACGCTTAAAGTGGAACAAAAAAATTTAATATTACCGTAAATATCATGCCTGGTTGCCTGGTGGGGGAGTCCCCTTAGTCT
Organism: Aquarana catesbeiana; assembly: GCF_042186555.1. Lineage (NCBI taxonomy): Eukaryota > Metazoa > Chordata > Amphibia > Anura > Ranidae > Aquarana > Aquarana catesbeiana. Next base: position 335,827,328 of record NC_133326.1, read on the forward strand.
GCCTGTAAAGTGACACATCTATGTGATGTGTTTTACAGTGCTGCAGCAAAATGACATTTCTAAAGAAAAAAATGTCAAAAATTAAAATTGCTCACAGCTGTAATGTATTGACGGCTCCCGGCAATATAGATACAAATCAAGGAAAAAATCAGCGTGGGTCCCCCCCATAGTCCATACCAGGCCCGTCGGGTCTGGTATGGATATTATGGGGAACGCCATTATAAAATAAAAAAAACAGCGTGGGGTCCCCCCAAAATCCATACCAGGCCCTTGGGGCCTGGTATGAATTTTAAGGGGAACTCCATGGCAAAATTTTAAAAAATTAGGCATGGGGTCACCCCCATAATCCATACCAGACCCTTTTTCGAGCTTGCAGCCCGGAGGACAGGATAGGGGGCAAGCGAGCACCCCCCCTCCTGAACCATACCAGGCCACATGCTCTCAACATGGGGAGGGCCTCCAGTGGTTGCGAGGATCTGCGAGCAGGGGGCTTATCGAATCTGGAAGCCCCCTTTAACAAAGGGGCCCCCAAATCCCGCCCCTATGTGAATGGGTATCGGGTACATTGTACCCCTACCCATTCACCAAAAAAAGTGTAAAAACACAAAAGACGGTTTTTGACAATTCCTTTATTTAAAAAAGAAGTGTCCCACGATTTACATCCATTGTCAATCACACCGCCCGATTAACCCAAAAAATAGAAAAAAACCCTGAAAATACTCCGCTGTCTTTTTGCTGTAACACCTGTTATATACCTAAGAGTGGGGCCACCCACTGACATAACTGGCACATGAAATCAGAGAGAGGTGGGGTCACTTGGTTACATCACCTGGTGGCCCCGCCCTTGCCTATATTACAGCTGTCACAGCCAAGAGCCAGCAGTCGGTGAGACACCTCCCATCGAGGCAGAGCTTTTTTTTCTCTTTTTCGGGTATGTTGGGCGGCCTAATTGAAGATGGATGGACATTGCGGGACATTTTTTTTTTTTAATAAAGGAATTTGTTGGTAAAAACTGTCTTTTGTGGTTTTTACTTTTTTGACACTTTTTTTGGTGAATAGGTAGGGGTACAATGTACCCGATACCCATTCACATGAGGGGGTGGGATCTGGGGGCTTCCAGATTCCAATAAGCCCCCCTGCCCGCAGACCCCCACAACCACCGGGCCAGGGTTGTGGGGATGAGGCCCTTGTCCCCATCAACATATCTAGGGCAAGTGGCCTGGTATGGTTCAGGGGGGGCGCTCGCTCATCCCCCCCTTTCCTGGCCTGCCAGGCTGCTTGCTCGGATAAGGGTCTGGTATGGATTTTGGGGGGGACCAAAGCCAATTTTTTAAAAAAAATTGGTGTGGAGTTCCCCTTATAATCTATGCCAGACCCAAAGGGCCTGGTATTGATTTGGGGGGCCCCATGACATTTTTTTATTTTTTATTTCTTAATTCTGACATAGGGTTCCCCTTAACCACTTAAATACACACACTGCCTACACTGTATATATATTCTGCACTGACTGTACTGTATATATAAATATATATATATATATATATATATATATATATATACACGAAGAAGGATTGCTGCACAAAAAATGTATTTGCGATGAGAAGATTACATCAAATATCAAATACCAGATACAGCTGTCGATGTTTCGGGCTCCAACAGATAACGCCCTTCCTCACAACCACATATTTACATTACATTACATGTCACACAGTATATATAGAGAGCTCATTAACATAAGTCATTAATCAAATCATTAGAACAAGCTGGAATCAATTAAACCATACATAGCATTATATTCTCAATCAATCTGTTAATCACTTTAATAGGCTGGAGCGACTCTCGGTCACAGGTGCATTTGATTCCCCACTAGGCAAAGACAGAATTAGAAAGAAAAATTCATAAGTTCATCTATAAACCAAAAATAATTGTCTATATCTATAATAAACATTACTAGTATGACAAATCATTACCGCTACAAAAAATTACCATAAAAACACAACTATGTATAAATTTAGATAGAACCTCACTCAACTGTATCAGTCAAAGAAGATATACATGTACACACACATATACACACACACACGAAGCATGATATTGTTTCTCAAAGGAACAAATACAGGTCAATGTCAGTATTTAACCCTTTGGGCTGCAATGTGTCCAACATGGGAAGGACTAGATTGCTAGCACAGCTTAAAGTGGAAACCGTTCAGTGCACTTCACCCCTTGAACATTATATATATATATATATATATATATATATATATATATATATATATATATATATACTAGACTGCCTGCACTGCATATATAGTCTACACTACACTGACTACACTGTATATATATATACTAAATTGCCTGCACGCCACTAACTAACCTGCCTCTAGCTAACGTTCTCTCAATCATAAAACTATATACGGCTGTCGTGTAAGCAGCCTTATATAGTGTGGAGCCTTTGGCCAATCATGGTTCTCACAGCAGAGCATGCTGTGATTGGCTAAAGCATGCAGGTCAGGTGCATGCTTTGGCCAATCATCAGACATCCATGCACTGCAATCGAATTTGCCACGAACGCCCCATAATGTTCGTTATTTGGCGAACAGGCAAACACCCGATGTTTGAGTCGATTTTACGTTCAACTAGAACATCGTGCCCATCCCTACTTCTCACTGCAAAACCCAGATCCAGTCATAGTTCATAAATCCTGGTATGATAAAGTTACAATAATAACAATTATTTAACAAATGTAGAAGAAAATTACCATCATGAGGTGCAGAAAGCTGATAGGACATATTACCCTTTCTGAGTTCTGAGTTAGCTACACATTATAGATAAACATAAAAAAGAAGGAGAGGAAAACTCCACTATCTAAGTGTATAGAGAAAAAAACAGCTGTAGAGTACAGACTGTGTAAGTAGGCAAATTAGGTACAAGCATTGTAGTATGGAAATTTGTTTAATTAAATGTTTTAAATTATATATAGACTAACATCTATGTGTAATTATCAAAATCCTTCTAAAAATTGTACCACACACTACAAGACACAAGAATTACGTTAAAAACAATCCTGGTGCTTGCCCATAGTAATTCAGGATTCCCAGTATAACATTAAATAAGTAGTGGTAGATATGTCATCCGTAGTTGTATCCAGAGGGTAAGTAATGTTTTACAAATAATATAAACTTCAATATATCACAGCTCTATTTGTGTATTCTCAGGAATACATTAAGGCACAGTGATGTTACCGTTTGTTGATAGATTCATTGTAGCAGTTAGAAATTAGATGTTGAGCATTTATCTCTGCTTGTAGTGATAATATTATTGGTAAAGAGCCCTTGTTTTTCAGGATGGCGATTTTAAAAGCTAATGTGTCTCAGAGAGTTATGTATCAATGCAAGTATATTCGGTGGTATCTTTTGCATATGCACATATAGCTAGGGGGCCTCATGCAAATCACATATCAAGCAGTTGCATATTCCATGAGTAGATGGCAGCTATATAGTAAGCAAGAGAAAATTGCTCATACAAAGCCGTTTTATTTGCTTGAAGTCAAAAGATTCATTCCAGCTACATTGAACGTCCTTGTAAAAGTGGGGGATAGGAGATATAACTTATAGCTGTATTGGAAGTTGCTGTAGATAGGCTGGTAAGAGGCAGTATATGCCTATTGGTATTTAGAGGTAAAAGTAGAAGCAAATGAGAAGAGGAATAGAAAGCAAGTGGTGTACAGGCATAGTTGTTAGTTCAACCTCTATGAGGTGTGTAACAGCTTTTTTCTGACCTCTTTGCTTCTGTATCTCCAATATCTCTCATGCTAGTATCCAAGCCATTGAAAACTGCAAAACATCAGCTATGTACAACTTGAGCACGGGTAGATCAAGTAGATGAATTTAGAAGGGAGCAAAGCAAATACAGACAATACTGCAAAGTTGCATATAGTTTGCATGATGTAATTACTTACTGCTCTACTTTCAACTTTCAGATTAGGGATGACCCTAGCTTTGAGTCGAACGTAAGTTTGACTCGAACATTACCGAATACCGAACATTGTGGGGCATTTGCGGGAAATTTGAGCGCCTGCAGAACACTCCATAATGAACGACGAGACGGTCAATGCACTGTGATGACCTGACCTGACCTGCATGCTTTGGCCAATCACAGAGCGCTCTGCTGTGAGAGCCATGATTGGCCAAAGGCAGGGTGCCTTTGGCCAATCATGGCTCAGGGAGCTGAGCCTACCCCCCACATGTAAGACTGCTTACACAGCAGACGTACATAGTTTTATGAATGAGAGCAGCAAAATGACATTTGTAAAGGAAAAAATGTAATTTAACTGCTCGCGGCTGTTATTTTATTGCCGGATCCTGGCAATATAGATAAAAATCATTGAAAGGTCATTGAAAAAAACAGCATGGCGTGTAGGGGTACAATGTATCTGATACCCATTCACATAGGGGGCTGGGATCTGGGGGTCCCCTTTTTAAAGGGGCTTCCAGATTCCGATAAGCCCCCTGCCCGCAGACCCCAACAACCACCGGGCAAGAGTTGTGGGGATGAGGCCTTGTCCCCATCTACATGGGGACAAGGTGGTTTGGGGGGACCCTAAAGCATTCTCCCATGTTGAGGGCATGTGGCTTGGTATGGTTCAGGAGGGGGGTGCCGCTCTCTCACCCCCCTTTTCCTGTGGCCTGACAGGTTGCATGCTCAGATAAGGGTCTGGTATGGATTTTGGGGGGACCCCTACACCATTTTTTTTTTAAATTTTGGCTCAGGGTTCCCCTTAAAATCCATACCAGACCTGAAGGGCCTGGTATGGATTTTGGGGGGACCTCACGCAATTTAAAAAAATTTTGGTGCAGGGTTCCCCTTAATATCCGTACCAGACCCAAAGGGCCTGGTAATGGACTGGGGGGGAACCCATGCCATTTTTTTAAATGATTTTTATCTATATTGCCAGGATCCGATAATACATTACAGCCGCGAGCAGTTTTAAATTACTTGTTTTTCTTTAGAAATGTCATTTTGCTGTGGTACTGTTCTAAACATGAGAAAGATGTGCATACTAAGGACAGCCCCCAGGCACGATATTTAATGGAATATTTCATTTTTATTGTTTCACTTTAAACATTAAAATCACTGCTCCTGAAAAGATGTCAGTTTTTAAAACTTTTTTCTGCATTGATACATGTCCCTTGGGGGAGGACCCAGGTGCCCAAACACTTTTTATGACCATAACTTGCACATAAGCCTTTAAAATGAGCACTTTTGAAGTTCTGGTGTGAACCGAACCGGGTGATGTTCGGCTCATCCCTAATGCAGATCAATTTTCCACTGTTTCTTAGCTGTTTCTTAGGCTAATAGCCTGGTAGTTGGTAGCTCTGTTTGCCAGAGTGAAGCAGCTTTAGGTCTCTCCAGTGTTCCCATTCCTGTTGCCGATATTGCTCACTTTATCACAGAGTGCAGATGAAGCCGACTGGCTAGTCGTTGTGCTGTCTGTGTGTGGTATCTTGGCGTGGGGACACCCTGGTTCCACATCCGGGTGTGATGACGTTACACTATCTAAGTTTAGCATTTATTAAAACATATTGGTAAAATGAAAAACAATAAATATGCACTCACGTTTGAAAGACATTAAAAAGTATATCAATAGGTCTCCAGCAGGTGTAAACCTTCAAGGTGGTCAATGTGAGCAAGACCCTCTGCATGAATGTAATGTAAGGTGTTTGGAACCAGGAAGTTGACCAGGGGAACACCAGGAAGAACCAGCAGGAGCAGTAGACTTTGTGTGTATATCACATGGATATGAACCACTGTGGACAACAGGGAAGTGTGGCAGGCCCACAAAATGCCATGTGTTATAAGGATGGGTGTGGTTATGTATTTCTGGGTGTGGCCCCTTTTGTCAAACCTAGGGTGTTAATGCCTTTTGCAAATCTCTGTCTAGTCACACAAAAAAGATGCATGGTGATTAGTCTCTATCAACTTGTGACTTAAGTCTCTGTAAGCCCATATGGATGATCTGACTGTAAAATACAGTCATCTGGGAGTATTGATGAAATTGTATAAGTGACATTAAAGGTGTGGTCAAGGAAATATAAACAAACACTTTATCCTGCTTTTTAGTGGAGCAGAACTATTACCTGTGTCTATATACGTATACTCCAAGTGTACCACTTATTGGTAGATGTCCCAAAAATTCACTTGCATTGGTTTATGACCCCCTAAAAAAATTGCTAATTTCACTAACCCACCAAATAATACCTGTAGGAGGGGTTGCAGACTAGTTACCCATTCTGTGGTCTTTCCCCACCTTTGCAGTTTTTGGAGGACAATATTTAAATTACTCTCCTCGGTTACGGGCGTGATCCTCAAACCTAACATAGCTCTTCTTAATATACAGTAGAGTATGTACAGAAAAAATCCAGGCAGATGTCTGCTGTATCACAATGCACATACTGTTCGCAGCCAGGCTTTCTATAACTAAAAAAATGGAACTCAAAGGAATCATAATAACAAATAGATACACAAAACATAAGAGGTGAATTATAGAGATATTATGATCAACCCCTAAAGGGGAGTATAGGTGTACCTATAACTATATTTCTTTTTTGTGATAAAATCTTTGGATACATGGTTTTAATTATTTATGTACAATAATATGTTAACTTTTAATATATTTTATGTGGTGTGTGGCACCTTTAAAGTCTTATTAATATAGATATTTTTTTTAAATATGGTGGTAAGAAAAAAAGGTTTCTGTGTGAACTTTGAAGATACATTTCTCCACATTGCCTAAAACCACAGAAATAATTGAGGGCTTGTTTTTAAATCCTTTTACTGCTTGTTCAGAATATGTACATCTTTATTGCACTTAGTATTTGCAGGTTTAATTTAGGTTAACTGCTGGAAATATTGGCAGAATAAGTTAAATTTAGGATATATTTTTTGCTGGATAAATGAACAGCGTGTAATTAAAATACTGCATGTTTGTTAAAATGTGTGTTGCAGTGTATTGGCATCCCACTTAAAGGAACTGGCTGCTTGCCATCATGCAGTGCACAATAAAGGAAAAGTTCACTTTAAATAAAAAAAATAAATAAATAAATACACATTTTTTTGCAGGTAAAAAAAATGTGCAGTTATTATTTATTGAAGTAGGAGCCTATAAAGCATTGTACCAGTGATCAGCAGATCGCTGACCCCATGCAGGTCTCCTGGACACTGTCAGTGTATCTGCTTGCCCGTATATCCCATATGGGTAAGCCGATACTCCCTGACAGGGAGACTCAATGCTTCACAGTAGAACTACATGCCTACAGCCGCTAGGGATGTTGGGGTTTGTAGTTCATTCAGACACATAGAGCTGTGTGTCTGAATTACGCAGCCGTGTGGGCTTTAATCCTGTAATGTGTGTGGTACAGCATGTTAATATAATGCTAGCGTGCATAGCTTTAAAGGATAAATTCACCATTGGGACCATGTTCCACCCAATTTTGGGGTGGAGCACGTTCCCAGTGCTGAAGCCACCGCCACCTCCCTGTGGCAGCAGTACAGGGAGAAGTTCCCTGTACTAGCTGTCACTGTTTCAAAACAGCTCGGCTGTGCAGGGCTCTGCCCACACAGTCGGGTCATTCAGACACACTGCTCTGTGTGTTTGAATGAACTAAAAGCCCCAACACCTTTAGTGGCTGTCAGCTTGTAGTTCTCAAGGAACTACTACAGTTCTGTGGTAGTTTATTGAGTCTTCCTTCCAGGGAGTATCGACTTACCCATACGGGATGTACGGGTAAGCAGATACACTGATAATGTGCAGGAGACCTGCATGGCATCTGCAATGCTTTAAAGGCTCCTATTACAAACAAATAATAAATGCACATTTTTTACCTGCAAAAAAAGTGCATTTTTTTTTTTTAACCGCTTCAGCCCCGGAAGATTTTACCTGCTTCCTGACCAGGGCACTTTTCGCGATTCGGCACTGCGTCGCTTTAACTGACAATTGCACGATCGTGCGATGTTGCACCCAAACAAAATTGACGTTTTTTATTGTTTGCACTATAAACTAAAAAAGAGCGTCAACTTTGAAAAAACCCAATATTTTTTACTTTTTGCTATAATAGATATCCCCCAAAAATATATAAAAAACCCCCAATTTTTTCCTCAGTTTAGGCCAATATGTATTCTTCTACATATTTTTGGTAAAAAAATTGCAATAAGCATATATTGATTGGTTTGAGCAAAAGTTATAGCGTCTACAAACTAGGGAATAGTTTTATGGCATTTTTAGTATTATTTTTTTTTTATTAGTAATGGCGGTGATCTGGGATTTTTATTGTGACTGTGAAATTATGGCGGACACATCGGACACTTTTGACACTATTTTGGGACCATTGTCATTTATACAGCGATAAGTGCTATAAAAATGCACTGATTACTGTGTAAATGACACTGGTAGGGAAGGGGTTAAACAGTAGGGGGCGATCAAGGGGTTAAGTGTGTCCTAGGGAGTGATTCCAAGGTGGGGGGGATGGGCTGCATCTCACATGACAATGATCACTGCCTCCTGATGACAGGGAGCAGTGATCTCTGTCATGTCACAAGGCAGAATGGGGAAATGCCTTATTTACATCCTGTTCTGCGGCTCCATGACACGATCGCTGAGAGACTGGCAGACATAGAGTCCGCCGGTCCCTTGGGCATGGTCACACTGTACCTGGCGGGCGCGTGAGTGCCTGCTAGCCCCACCAATTAAAGGGGACGTACAGTTATGTCCATTTGCCCAACGCTGCCATTGTGCCAATGTATATAGGCATGCAGCGGCCCGCAAGTGGTTAACGTGAACTTATCTTTTAAGCAGCCTATTCAATTGAGTGGGCCGCCTAATTCACCAAAATGCACCAAATAAAGTGCACGTAACATGTTTGGCAGTAGGGATGGGCTGAACAGACCCCTGTTTGGTTCGCACCAGAACTTTCGAATACAGCTAAAGTTCGGACCCGAATAACAAACCCTATTACAGTCAATGGGACCGAATGTCAAAAATGTTGCCCATTTTGAAGGCTTATATGCAAGTAATTAGGCATACAATGGTTTTAGGGGTCCGGGTCTTGTCCTGGGAGACATGTATCAATAAAAAAAGTTTGTGAAAAACGTCATTTTTAAATGAGCAGTGATATTTTGATGTTAAAGTGAAAGTATAGAAATGAAAAATTCCTTCTAATATAGTGCCTGTGGGGTTCCCTTAGTCTACCTGTAAAGTGGCAGATCTGTACCATGTCTAGAATCTGCTGCAGCAATAATTGTATTTATAAAGCCAAAAAAATTTTCCCTGCAAGCTGCCTTTATTTTGCTCAGCAACAGCTGGGGAGCCAGTGTGAATGATGAGGCCACAATGTAGTGCACTGGGAACAAGATTAGAGATTTTTTGGGATACATTCTGGTGTCACTTTGACTTTGGATAGAGGTAATGGGTGCGTAAAAAATTGATCTTTGGGTGTCGGTGGCGACTTCCCACCGTAACCCTATAGAAGTAATCTTTATGAAAGCAAGAATTGGTCTTGCTGTAAAAAATTGCAATGATATGCACCTGTCAAACAGGTGCAGAAAAATTTCTCTTTGGGTGTCGGGGGGTGCCTTTTCACCATAAACCTATAGAGGTGCTCTTGATGAAGGCAAAACAAATTGCAATGATATGCAACTGTCAAACAGGTGCTAAAAAATTGGTCTTTGGGTGTTAATTGGGCCCATGAAACCTATACTAAAAACATTCTTCCACATGAAATGATTGAACACCCTCAAAGCTAGGCAGCCTCGAAGTCCTGCAGAGATTCCCTCATCCCAAAAAGACTTAATCAATGACATCAGCATTAGGGGCTTCATAGCTGGTAATCCAAGACTTATTCATTTTTTATAAAAGTCAAATAGTCCACGGAGTCTATTGACAGATGCATTCTATGATCAGTAACAAAACCTCCTGCAGCACTGAATGCCTGTTCTGAAAGCACGCTGGATGCAGGTCAGCCCAACAACTCAATAGCATACTGGGCCAATGGTCTATTCTCATGACCCAGTAAGTCAGTGGATTGTCAGCTGGAAAGCTCTCCATCTCTGTTTTGGCCACCCGAGGTAATCGTCCATATGTGATGCAGACACTGCCATTGGGATGTGGAAGCCAACAGCCCTGGGCGATGAGGACTAAAAAAATTCCTGAAATGCTTCACTTAGGCGGATGCCTTCTCCAACGCTCCTCTCTTGACCAACAGAAGACTCAAAACTACATTTTCCATGACACTGTAACTTACTGGAGTCAGGAAAAAGTTCAATAAAATACTCTTTAACGTGTCCTCAAGAGATTTATCTTCTGCACTTTCTGTGGGGATGGGATGAGTTCTGAGACCTTCTCCTTATAACGGTGGTCAAAGAGGGTTGCCAACCAGTAATCATCCTTCTCCTTTATGCCACGTATTGTTAGGTCTTTTCACAGGCTTTGAAGCATGAGGTTGCCCATGCATCTCAAGTTTGCCAAGGCTTTAGAAGCAGACTCCTCTGGGTCACTCAGGATGACAACATCTGGAACTTCCTCCTCCCAGCCACGTAATACTCCCAAGGGTCCTGGGGTTGGAAAGCCATCGCTTACAGATTGACGCATGTCTTCCTCTTCTTTGAAGCCTATGAAAGTGCCAGAATCCTCCTCCTCATCCTCCTCCCCTCTCTCCTCCTGTGTGTTCTGTGACATAGGATAAATGGTGTCTGGATAAAGTGGGCCTAGAGAGGAAAGGAAGTCCTCCTCTTGCTGCTCTGCCTCCAGTGCCCTGTCCTTAATGCCACGCAGAGTCTGCTCCAGCAGGAACACAACAGGGATTGTGTCACGGATGCATGCACTATCATGGCTCACCATCCTTGTGGCCTCCTCAAATGGTGACAATACAGTGCATGCATCCTTAATGATCAGCCATTGGTGTGGGGAAAAAAAACTGAGGCGGCCTGAGCCTGTCGTCATGCCGTACTCACAGAGGTACTCTTTGATGGCCCTCTGCTGCATGTATAGCCGCTGCAGCATTGCCAAAGTTGAGTTCCACCTGGTGGACATGTCACAAATCAAGCGGTTTATAGGCAGGTGGAATTCCCGCTGAATTTCAACCAACCAAGCACTGACTGTGTATGACCAGCTGAAATGGCTACAGACTCTTCTTGCCAGCTTTAGCACATCTTGCAACCCTGGGTACATATTTAGGAAATGCTGCACCACCAAATTGAGGACATGTACCAGGCATGACACATGTGTCAAATTTCCCTGTCTAAGGGCAGACAGGAGGCTTGAGCCATTATCGCACACCACCATTCCTGGCTCCAGCTGCCGTGGTGTGAACCACCTCTGGGTCTGTCCCTGCAGAGCTGCAAGAATCTCTGCTCTGGTGTGGTTCCTGTCCCCTAAACACACCAGCTGAAGCACTGCATGGCACCTTTTAGCCTGACTCATGGAATAGCACTTTTAATGCTTAGGAGGTACCTGATGTTCATAGGACAATTCTGCAGAGGAGGGCATGGAGGTGGCGAAGGAGGAGGAGGGGGTAGAGCTCACAGGTCTGGCATCATCACCACCAGCTGTATGGAGACATGGGGGCACAACAAGCTGCAGCACCGAGCTCTGTCCTGCATCCTTTCGAGTTGCAAGCAGCAATACCCAGTGTGCTGTGAACAAAATAAAAAATCCCTGCCCATGCTTGCTGGACCCACCGAGCCCTGTCCTGCATCCTTTCGAGTTGCAAGCAGCAATACCCAGTGTGCTGTGGACGAAATATATAATCCCTGCCCATGCTTGCTGGACCACGTGTCAGCAGTAAGGTGGATTTTACGGCTGACTGCCTTGCCCAACGATGCTAGAACATTCCCTTCCATGTGATGGTAGAGGGATGGAACAGCCTTATGTGAAAAGTAGTAATGACTAGGAACCTGCCATTGTGGTACAGCACATTGTGCAAATTTACAGAAGGGGGCAGAATCCACCAGGCTGAAAGACAGAAGTTGGAGAGTCAACAGCTTTGATAAGCTTGCATTTAGACGCTGAGCATGTGGGTGGCAGTGACTGGATTTTTTTTTCCGCTGCAGCAGATGGGGTAAAGAAATTTGCTGGCTACAGTCTACAGCTGGTGGTGTGCTGCTGGCATATGTGCTGCTAAGACCTAGGACACCCTGTGCTATACCATTATCCCTGTCAGTGGAGGCTGCTGAGAGGTAATGACTTGGTATAGTAGGGGCAGACTGAAGTGGGTAAGGAGGAGGTTCAGATTTGTGCCCCTTTTGTGTGGCTTTTAGGTGCTCTTGCCAACGGCCTGAGTGATTGGACGTTAAATGCCTTGTTAAGCATGTGGTACCCAAATGGCTGGTGTTTTTGCCACATTTGATGTGCCTGAGACACAATTTGCAGATAGCAACAGTGTGATCTGCTGTAGATGTGCTGAAAAAGGCCCAGACAGCTGAGCTTTGGAGAGTGGGCCAGAAGATAACAGTTGCAAAATGTGATGGAATAGGGTGGCTGCTCTCTACTCTTTTTTGATGTCGGTCTCCTTAGGGTTGTGCCACCTCACCTTCAGTTTCCTCCTCTGCTCTATCTGGAACCCAAGTCGCATCAGTGACCTCATCATCATCATTATCATCATCTCCATCTCCTCCATCTTCATCATTAACACTGGAGACAACTTGGCAATACGCTGCGGCTTGGGGAACATGAATGCTAATTTGTCTACCAGTGTTCCTCCCTCTCTCTAGGCTCATGTTGCTGTCATCCTTAACATCAGAACCAACATCTGAATCCAGTAATGGCTGGGCATCATCAAGGAGTAAGTGGCTGATGCTGTGGTCAAATAACTCAGCTGACTCCTCAATGGCTGATGTTGGGGCTATGACAGGAATAGATGTGGACAAGGAGTCAAGTTTATCCACTCTGGCAACTGCAGGGGACTGCACACTTGTCTCTGCTTGTGTAACAGAGGATAAGGAGGATGAGGAAGATTTAGTAAGCCAGTCCACCACCTCCTCTGCATGCTGTGGTGGGATAGCATGGGCAAACTCACTAAACAGAGGAAATTTATGGCTTTAAACTGGCAATAACACACACAGAAGTAAATGGCGTTAAACTGGCAGTAACGCAATCAAATAGACGGTGTTCAACCGTCCCTACACTGAACTGTCCCTACTCTAGCTATACACAAATGTAAAGATTACTGACACGGTCTCACTACACTACAGTGAAACTATCTGAGCTGTCCCTACTCTAGCTGCACACTGAATGTAAAGCAGAATGATGGTCCTCCTCACTACACTCACACTATCCCTAGACTGACATTAAACTAATATTCTACACTGGCAATTGAAGCAAAATAGCACAGTATAGCATGCTAACTAATAGCAATGAACAGAGCCCTGTTCCACATCTCTCCACGCCAAAATCACTCTGAAAATGGCTGCCATTGAAAGAATACTTTTATACTGTGGGGCAGGAATGAGCCATCATTGGATAAAGTCATGATAACAGTGTCCAATCATGACTCTGACAGTGCTCTGTGTCCTGATTGGCTGAAGCTTTCACTGCTTCAGCCAATCAGGGCTTGCATTGCACTATTCAGCGCCGCAATGCATTGTGGTCGGTTCGAGGGGGAGAACAAACGGTAGAACGACCTGTTTGTTCGGATGTTTGCCGAACATCTGAACAATGAACGTTCCCATCCCTGTTTGGCAGCATTCCATGATGCATGTCCATCATAAGTGGCTGCATCATGCCGCTTACAGTGGTAACACACTCAGTAATGTGCGTTACTGCAGCAATAGTGTGAATAGTTTATAAAGGAATATCTAACATCAAAGTTATAATGAAAGTCAGTTTTTTGCATCTGATTCAGCTTAAACACTTTTGTGTCTGAGTGACATGCATCTTTAACCTCTTGCTAACAGCCCCACGTGCATGTACTGCATGTACTGCGGGGCGGTGACTCATTTGCGTGAAATCACTTACAGGTACGTGATTTTGTAGTTCTGAGTCTTCGGCGCTCAAGCGCCCCGGGACCCTCTCCCACTGTGACTGGACACAGTAGGAGCCAATCAGCGGGGTTGGTGGCAGATCGACGGTACCATGTAAACAAGGAGGATTGCAGTTCTGTTAGTAGGGAAGACAAAAATCCCGTGTTTCTGCTAAGTAGGAACACGGATCTCTGTCTTCCCACAGTTAAAACACCCCCACACAGTTACAAAGCAAACCCTAGGAACAAATTTAACCCTTTTATTGTCCCTGATATTAACCCCTTCTCAGCCAGTGTCATTAGTACAGTGACAGTGCATATTTTTTAGCACTGATCACTGTATTGGTGTCACTGGTCCCCAAAAAAGTATTAAAATATCACTTAGTTACCAATTTGTTTGCCGCAATGTCCCAGTCCTGCTATAAGTCGCTGATCACTGGCATTATTAGTAAAAAATATACAGTATCTCACAAAAATTAGTACACCCCTCACATTTTTGCTAATATTTTACTATATCTTTTCATGTGACAACACTGAAGAAATCACACTTTGCTACAATATAAAAGAGGTGATTGTACAGCTTGTATAACAGTGTAAATTTGCTGTCCCCTCAAAATAACTCAACACACAGCCATTAATGTCTAAACCGCTGGCAACAAAAGTGAGTACACCTCTAGGTGAAAATGTCCAAATTGGGCCCAATTAGCCATTCTCATTAGTGTTACAAGGTCTCAGGTGTGAATAAGGAGCAGGTGTGTTTAATTTGGTGATATCGCTCTCGCTCGCTCATACTGGTCACTGGAAGTTCAACATGGCACCTCATGGCAAAAAACTCTCTGAGGATCTGAAATAAAGAATTGTTGCTCTACATAAAGATGGCCTAGGCTATAAGAAGATTACCAAGACCCTGAAACTGAGCTGCAGTACGGTGGCTAAGACCATACGGTGGTTTAACAGGACAGGTTACACTAAGAACAGGCCTTGCTAAAGAAGTTGAGTGCATGTGCTCAGCGTCATATCCAGAGGTTGTCTTTGGGAAATAGACGATTGTGTGCTGCCAGCATTAATGCAGAGGTTGATGTGGTGGGGAGTCAGCCTGTCAGTGCTCAGACCATACGGCGCACACTGTATCAAATTGGTCTGCATGGCTGTTGTCCCAGAAGGAAGCCTCTTCTAAAGATGATGCACAAGAAAGCCCACAAACAGTTTGCAGAAGACAAGCAGACTAAGGACATGGATTAATGGAACCATGTCCTGTGGTCTGATGAGACCAAGATAAACTTATTTGGTTCAGATGGTGTCAAGTGCATGGCAGCAACCATTTGAGGAGTACAAAGACAAGTGTGTCTTTCCTACAGTCAAGGAAGGTGGTGGGAGTGTCATGGTCTGGGGCTGCATGAGAGCGGCCGGCACTGGGGAGCTGCAGTTCATTAAGGGAACCATGAATGCCAACATGTACTGTGACATACTGAAGCAGAGCACGATCTCCTCCCTTTGGAGACTGGCCCGCAGGGCAGTTTTCCAACATGATAAAGACCCCAAACACACTTCCAAGACGACCACTGCCTTGCTAAAGAAGCTGAGGGTAAAGGTGATGGACTGGCCAAGCATGTTTCAAGACCTAAACCCTATTGAGCATCTGTGGGGCATCATCAAACAGAAGACGGAGGAGCCCAAGGTCTCTAACATTCACCAGCTCTGTGATGTCATCATGGAGGAGTGGAAGAGGATTCCAATGGCAACCTGTGAAGCTCGGGTGTACTCCATGCCCAAGAGGGTTGAGGTAGTGCTGGAAAATAAAGGTGGCCACACACAATATTGACACTTTGGGCCCAATTTGGAAATTTTCACTTAGGGGTGTACTCACTTTTGTTGCCAGCAGTTTAGACATTGATGGCTGTGTGTTGAGTTATATTGAGGGGACAGCAAATCTACACTGTTATACAAGCTGCACACTCACTACTTTACATTGTAGCAAAGTGTAATTTCTTCAGTGTTGTCACATGAAAAGATATAATAAAATATTTACAAAAATGTGAGGGGTGTACTCACTTTTGTGAGATACTGTATATATATATATATATATATATATATATATATATATATATATATATATATATATTATATTTTTTTTTTTTAATAAAATAAAAATATCCCATAGTTTGTGGATGCTATAACTTTTGCACATACCAATCAATATACGCTTATTGTGATTTTTTTTTACCAAAAACATGTAGCAGAATACATAATGACCTAAATTGATGAAGAAATTCGATTTTTTACATTTTTTTATTGGATGTGTTTTTTTAGCAGAAAGTAAAAAATATTGTTTTTTTTTTTTCAAAATTGTCAGTCTTTTTTTGTTTATAGCGCAAAAAATAAAAACTGCAGAGGTGATCAAATACCACCCAAAAAAATTTGTGAGAAAAAAATTGGGTATTTGTGTACAGTGTCACACGACTGAGCAATTGTCAGGTAAAGTAACGGAGTGCCGTATCGCAAAAAATAGCCTGGTCATGAAGGGGGTAAACCTTCCGAAGCTGAAGAGGTTAACAGAAAGCTCCTGGAACAGCTTTTATCTGTGTGAACGAATATGTACATACTCTATAAGTTTTACATCTGAGGCAGTAATGAATTCCATCACTCCGAAATCCCTTATTACACTCACAGTCACTCTATAGAAAGATGAAAATGAAGCATGAATTTGGTAACTACCTGTTTATGTGCCAGATTGATCTAAGGTTGAGTTCACACTATTGCGAATTGAATGCGTGTTTCTCTGCATCCAACTGGCAAGTCAGGAGATCGTGACCATCTATAGAGCCGCTTCACACATCTCCGCTTGCACAGGAGTCCTGTGTGTCTTCGGGCCCATTTCAGCTCTGAATTTAGCTAAAAATTCAGACTGAAATTGGATCTGAAACGGTGAACAGGGAAGCACTGGACCCCTGCTATGAGACGCTTCGTGCTGCAGTGTGAACCCAGCCTGAGCCTAGGTTCACATTGATGCTATTTGCTATTGCCGGCAACGGCACTGTCCGAATCAGTGCTACGCTGACTTTGCGGCGCCGCACCGATTCCCGAAAGTAGTTTCTGTACTACTTTTGGTGACTTCAGGGTGCGATTTGTATAGACATCTGTGCAGGAACCTGCGCAGATGTCTCTGAAATTGCCCCCGAAGTCAGACTGACATGCAGGCATGAAATTGTACGAAATAAAGAAAGAGTCTCCGCGCAACGGACTAGGTGCTAAATGACGAATTGGAGGGGGTTAGTAGAACTGCTGCCTCTACCAATTACTACCACTAAGTGGAGCAATGACACATGATAAGAAAACAACGTAGATATGGCGCTGTTCTACTGCTAACACATAGTGGTATAAAAATACATAGGGTGTTTCCTTTGGAAAATCCTAGAGACTAAGAAGATATTATACCATGTATTGATAAGTATTACCAATGTGTATCAATTGTGTATTGTCAAATAAACCAAACCAAAAATTACTTGTACACTGTGATTTTGCATTAAAACTAAAATCAAACAAAGTAAGTGATTCCTGGTGTGAAAAGTCAGTATATATAATATCCGTTAAGATAAAGGATAAAATGCTAAACAAAATTGTGATACATACTGAAACAATCTAAGGTGCAATTGCAATTACTATGCTTGCATGAAACTTTTCAAAGTGCTAATTATTAAAAACTACCAAACAAGCAGATTTTCTGGGTCTGCATTTCTATAGTGTGCTTTATAAATAAAAAATAGAAAAATCATCAAAAAAACAAAATTACTGGATAATAAATAAATAAAATTAAAAAAATGAAAATAAAATAAAAATAATAATGATAATAATTTTAAATTTTAATAATTATAATGATGAAAATAAAATAAAATGAAAAAAATGAAAAAAATTTTAAAAAATGAAAAAAATGAAAAGTAAAATGAAATAATAAAAAAATAAATAAACCAAAATTGCTGGATTTTAAAATTATTATCATTATTACTGTACATTACAGTGTACAAGTCATTTTTGGTTTGGTTTATTTGACAATACACAATTGATACACATTGGTAATACTTATCGATACATGGTATAATATCTTCTTATGCCCCGTACACACGGTCGGATTTTCTGACGGAAAATGTGCGATCGGAGCGTGTTGACGGAAATTCCGACCCTGTGTGGGCTCCATTGGACATTTTCAAGAGAGCAGGCTATAAAATTTTCCGACAACAAAATCCGATCGCGTAAATTCCGACTGTGTGTGGACAATTCTGACGCACAAAGTGCCACGCATGCTCAGAAGAAATTCCCAGATGGAACAGCTCGGTCTGGTAAAATTAGCGTTCGGAATGGATAGAGCACATTCGTCACGCTGCAATGTAAAAAATGGTTTAATACAGCGCACTCTCTTCTTCTTTATAATGTGAGAAGAATGAAGTAGTTTTGCTGCTCATATTTACACAGACTTCTCACGAACTTCTTTCTTTATTATTTATTGTGATTCCCTCAATATATTTTGATTTGTCACATCTGACCAAATTTTTTTTTGTTTTGTATTTTTTTCAAGGCTGTTTTTTTTATTTTTGTTTTGTATTTTTTTCAAGGCTGATTTTTTTTTTTTGTTTTGTATTTTTTTCAAGGCTGATGTTTTTTTTTTTTAAATTGGTTTTACTCCATAATATTTTTGTGTGTGTTTTGTGTGTCAAGTTACCACAACACCATTATTATCTTGTATTATTTAATCTCAAGGAGGTTGCTTGGTGTTGGTGTCCCTTGTTAATTTCACATTGTATTTTTGAAATGTACCTGCCTCCTCACAAACAAACTGTCCTTTTTGAAGGAAAACACACATAGGCGAGTATAATTGAACCAAAAATTCCTTTATTAAGGGCTCAGAACCAAACAAAGAGGGAGGCAACGCTGGATAAACATCATAAATTGGCGAAGCCTTGGACCCCCAGGGCACACATCAATTATTTTACCGCAAAATTGGTGGCCTGAGGAGTCCATATATAAGGGAGTGCAATCTGGTCCAGAAGTCCAGAGATCCGGAAAGCAGCAGATGACATCTGTGTCCCCAGGCTGTGGTACTACAAGAGATTGCATCTTTTGCCAAGACCAGACTGAACCCAGGGTCATCACTCTCTGGTCTTCCTTCCACGCTTCCTTCCCGGCTATGGCTCTGGTGTTGGAGATGTGGCAGGAGGAGGAGTAGGACCTGGAGGAGGAGGAGGAGGCATAGGACCTGGAGGAGGAGGAGGAGTAGGACCTGGAGGAGGAGGAGGACTATGTGTGAGGTCACAAATGTGGGTAGCACATGGTATTTGGCCCCTCAACCCCTTATTGAGAGCTTCCAAAATTAAGAACTCACACAGGAGTCATTGGCCCTCCTCCATCTGCATCATTTTGCAGGCCGTTATGCCAGCAAAGTCCTCCTCCACAGTGTGGGGGGTTCTCAGGGCCTCTGTAGCCTTCCAAAAGAGGCCTATGGCAGCCTCCTCCAGGTTACTCCTCTTCCTGACACTTTTTCCTTGAAGGTGTAGGGGAGGGACCTGGGTATCAGGCAGCCTGCTTGGCCCGGCCACCTCCTGGCTGAGACTTCCCTGTGTATGAAAAAGGGACATGGTTTTAGTTTTTGCTTCATCAATCACAATCATAAATTAGCAATCCAAACTAACATCTATTTAACATCATTAATTGGACAACCAGCAATATTTAGAAGAATGCTATACCTGGCTCAATCTGGGCTCCCCCACATGTTGCTGCCTGGAAGGCCCAGGTTGGGCATCAGAAGCCTCAGCTGGGGGGGAAGGAAGCATGGAAGGAAGAGTGGAGAGTGCTGGCCTGGGTTCAGTCTGACCTGCCAGAAAATGCAGCCTGTCATAGTGCCACAGCCTGGGGACATAAATGTCATCAGCAGCTCCTGATCTCTGGGAATCCTGGACCTTCTTGTGCTCCCTTAGATAAGTGCTCCTCAGGCCACCAATTAGGATCTTCAAATAGGTGATGTTTGCCGTGGGGATCACCGTCAAATTATCCAGCGCTGCCTTCCTCTTTGTTTGGTTCTTATATTCAGAGTGGTTTATCTGCCATAGACAACAGGGCAGCTCCCTGAACATATCAATGAAGATTGGCATAAAGTCCTTATCTTTCAAGATATCCATTTTCACTGTAAGACACAACACAAGACAAACCCTAATGTCAGCCTAAAGTCTTCTAAACTTGTGCAAATACAGGCCTCAATCTAGAAGCAGTATAGGCCCAATGTTAAATCTTACCTTCGCAATCACGATCGGTGCCTCCGTTACTCCTTCCTACGCTCACAGATCGTACGTACTACGCACGCATGTTACGCTTTATAGACACTGCGCATGCGTGAAACTCCGCACAGGTGTCTGATAATTACACCAACGAGGAGGAGGAGGAAAGCCCGGAGGCAGAAACGTCCCGATCCAGAAGAAGACAATTTAAGGCATCAAATATGTCCTTTGTGGAGATGGTGGAGATGGTCGACATCCTGAAGAGGGCCGACTATGACGGGTAGTATGGACCTTACCCCAATGTCAGAAAGGCCAAGATCGTGGTGAAAGTGGTCAAAAGTCTGTACCGGAATTTCGGGGTACGACGATCGAAATATCAGCTCAGGAAGCGGTGGTCGGACCTCAAATTAAGAGAGCATGAGCAGTACAGAAAGATCCGGAGAGTGCTGCAAAAAAGTAAGTAGTTGTGCTGTGTTCCTATTCTTTATGTTTATTACGTTCGTGCTGCTCCATGTGCTTTTAACTGTTATCCAGTTTAAAATGGCAACTTTCATGTTCATGGGCACATTATGCGTTCGTATAAAACATTGTTTCGTTTGGCCTAGAAAACACCATTGTTTTGGCCATATGCATTTGCCCACATTTTTTATGGCCTACTTGTCTGCAAATAATTTGGTTGTGTAGATGGGTTTGTAACTAGAATGAAATGCAAACTAGATTCTGTTTAAGGAGAGGACACTCAGTAGCTGTTTACACATCTGGACGCTGGAGCTCTAGTGTGGGACACAACAACACCCTTTTTATTAGGGGGCCCACACAGGTGCATACTATAGGGGTGTCTCCATCTGTGAAGCTTGTACAAAACAGGTAAAGTATTGAAGCTTGACAAAGGACACCAAAAATTCTACATCTTGGAACTCTGCCAAAATAGACAATTGTACCCCACTTCCAAGCAATGTTTCATATTCCTATTTCTGCCATGAAATATCTGTGTGCTAAGTATACCTATTTTTTTTTACATAGGGGATAAAAGACTCGGAGGACACCCCTCATCCGAGGAGACCACAAACCCCCCACCTCTGGAAGAAGGGGAAATCCACCCAAGCCAAGCAGAGCAGGAGGAGGAAGGAGACGTGGTGGAAATTGGCACCACAACAGGTGAGTGTCTGCGACCACAGGCTCAGGTAAGAGATGGATGCCGGCATATTTATAATACATGGTGTGTTTTTGTTTGTATCTTTTTAGGTGATCGTGATGTCGTGGATCCAGGGCATTTCACCTCGGAAAGTGCACAGATCCTGATTGGGGAGATCATTGGGTGTAATAGGGACTTGGTAAACATCCAGAAAAGCATCAATGATGTTAAAAAAAAAATGAAGAACATCATTGATGTTTTAGGGAGAGTTTAAAACCCCTCAAAATCCCTATTTTTTTTGCGCTTTTTGTGACCTAAAATTTTTTCCCATTTTTGACATATTTGCGAAAAGCCAAATTTTGAAGAGGCACACAGTGTGTCAACATGTGCTATCTGCCATCACAGGAGATCAATGGACACGTTTTGGGGGTGCAACCCCTTCCTCAATAATAAAGTAGCTGTGAGGAAGGGGGTGCACCCCAAAAACACGTCCCTTGATCCCCCATGATGGCAGCTAGCACATGTTGACATTCGGCAATTGGTGTGCATCTTCAAAAATATCAAAAACAGTAAATACTCATGTCTGATATTGCCTTCAAGTTCTACCAAATGTGAACTTTGTAAGTTCAAGATTTATGTCTTTCTTGTTTATTTTAAACATGCCTGTTTTATCTTAAATGGACATTTCTACTTTTTCTAATGCGACCCCAAAAATGTATATACAACAAACATGTTGGTTTGTTTTAAAAACATTTTCTAAATGCACATGTGATTGTGCTGGTATTAAAAAGATTGTTAATCAAGAAAGTGTGGATTATTGTGTCAACACACCAAAACTTTTGTTGTGCTCTAATTGGTGTTTTCAGTGACAATAGGGGTTATTTCCAGAGGGCAAATCCACTTTGCATTACAAGTGCAGTTTCAAGTGCACTTGTAGTGCAAAGTGTCTTTGCCTTTAGTAAATAACACCCAACAATGCTTTGTAATGTTACACAATCACGCCATTTTCAGGACTCACCACATTTCTGTCAGGGTCAGCTAAAAGAAACACAAGCAGTAAATGTCACCAAAGATTTTAGTAGTTAAATTATTTTTTTATTTGAAAAAGGTTTCAGACATTGTCTGACATATTGATAGCCCCCCTACCCACAAAGTATTCAAGGTATCTTAGACGGACATCACGGGCACTCAGGGGGGGCAAGCCAGGACGGCCACTTTCAAGTGCCGTCAGGGTTGGTTCATTTTGAATTCCAGCCTCAGGCCCAACTGAGCCATCATAGTTGGCAGAATGTTGCCGTAAAAAATTTTGTAGAACACAGCACGCCAGGATGATATGATTCTGTTTGTACTCCGCCATGTGTATGGGTGTAAGAAATAGGCGGAACCGGCTGGCCATGATTCCAAACGTGTTCTCCACCACTCTTTTGGCTCTGGCCAGACGGTAATTAAAAACCCTCTGGTCCGGGGTGAGTGTCTTCATCGGGAATGGCCGCATAAGATGGTCTCCCAGCGCAAACGCTTCATCTGCAACGAAGACGAATGGGAGTCCTTCCACATTGTCTTCTGGAGGTGACAAGTCCAAGCTGCCATTCTGGAGACACCTGTAGAACTCCGTCTGGGCGATGACTCCACCATCGGACATCCGGCCATTCTTCCCCACGTCCACATACAGGAACTCGTAAGTAGCCGACACCACCGCCAACATCACAATATTATTGAACCCCTTATAGTTGAAATAGTATGACCCAGAGTTGGGTGATGGGACGATGTGGACGTGTTTCCCATCAATTGCCCCTCTGCAGTTAGGAAAGTCCCACCGCTGGGCAAAGAGGGAGGCCACAGTCTGCCATTCCTGTGGCGTGGAAGGAAACTGTGGAGTCAAACAAGAAAAACAAATTAGTCACTTTGCACATAAACAGGGAAAGCAGATTAGACACAAACATTCTTGGCCAACATCAAGATAACATTTATTTGAGGGTGTTTTTAAAGACCAAAGAATAAGGTACACCTATCAGATTCCCCCTCCCCCATCCCCTCTAATGGGCCATTTTTAACATTATAGGGGGGGGACTCTTGGACAGGTAACCCTCTCCACTTCATTGAGAGATGAATGCCTAAATAATGGGTATTACATTGGCCAGCCACTCCTTCGTTACACTATTGGCAGCCCACTGGACAGGTAAGAAGTGTCATAATTAGGGATGAGCTTCGCGTTCGAGTCGAACCAATGTTCGACTCGAACATCGGCTGTTCGATCGTTCGCCGAATTGCGAACGTTATGGGCCGTTCGTGCCAAATTCGTGTGGTGCGTCATGGCCCATAATTCTCTGCGGCATCTCAGTGCATTGCTGGCTGATGATTGGCCAAGCATGCACTATGACCCGCATGCTTGGCCAATCACAGCGCCATCAGTAGAGAGAGCTGTAATTGGCCAAAGCCAGGGTGGCTTTGGCCAATTATGGCTCAGGGGGTTTAGAACACGCCCCACACTATATAAGGCCGCCTGCATGGCGGCCCTGTGTAGTGTGTTCCAGCGTGCTTAGATAGACAGAGAGACAGTGTCATTTCATTTGAGTTAGCTAGATTAGGCAGGACAGTCAGTCAGTTAGCTGCACTTACAGTGTATTGTGTATATATATGCATCCCAGGTGTTGCATATATATATATATATATACACTGTATTCAGTTTAGCTAGTTCCGTTCCTGTTATCTTCCTACTGACAGGCAGGCTTGTCTTGTTACAGTATTTACAGCTACCTGAAGAAAATTGCTGGTGTTCTTTTGATCCTATTAGTACCACAGTCAGGCAGCTAGACTATTTACAGTTAGTGTAGTGCATCCTCCTCACAGTATTCAGTTAAAGCTACAAGTTAGTTTAGTGTGACCTCTGCACAGTGTTCAGCTAAAGCTACAAGTTAGGGTAGTGCGTCCTCCTCACAGTGTTCAGCTAAAGCTACAAGTTGGTGTAGTGCGTCCTCCTCACAGTGTTCAGCTAAAACTACAAGTTACTGTAGTGCGACCTCTGCACGTGTTCAGCTAAAGCTACAAGTTAGTGTAGTGCGTCCTCCTCACAGTGTTCAGCTAAAACTACAAGTTAGTGTAGTGCGACCTCTGCACAGTGTTCAGCTAAAGCTACAAGTTAGTGTAGTGCATCCTCCTCACAGTGTTCAGCTAAAACTACAAGTTAGTGTAGTGCAACCTCTGCACAGTGTTCAGCTAAAGCTACAAGTTAGTGTAGTGCGTCCTCTGAACAGTGTTCAGCTAAAACTACAAGTTAGTGTAGTGCGACCTCTGAACAGTGTTCAGCTAAAGCTACAAGTTAGTGTAGTGCGTCCTCCTCACAACGTTCAGCTAAAACTACAAGTTAGTGAAGTGCGAGCTCTGCACAGTGTTCAGCTAAAGCTACCTGTAGAAGGTTGGTGGTGTTTTCCTGATCCTATCACTACCGCAGGCAGCTAAATAAGCTCAAGTTAGTTTTTTGCGAGCTCGGCACAGTATTCAGCTAAAGCTACCTGTAGAAGGTTGGTGGTGTTTTCCTGATCCTATCACTACCGCAGGCAGCTAAATAAGCTACAAGTTAGTTTTTTGCGAGCTCTGCACAGTGTTCACCTAAAGCTACCTGTAGAAGGTTGGTGGTGTTTTCCTGATCCTATCACTACCGCAGGCAGCTAAATAAGCTACAAGTTAGCTTTTTGCAAGCTCTGCACAGTGTTCACCTAAAGCTACCTATCGAAGGTTGGTGGTGTTTTCCTGATCCTATCACTACCGCAGGCAGCTAAATAAGCTACAAGTTAGTTTTTTGCGAGCACTGCACAGTGTTCACCTAAAGCTACCTGTAGAAGGTTGGTGGTGTTTTCCTGATCCTATCACTACCGCAGGCAGCTAAATAAGCTACAAGTTAGTTTTTTGCGAGCTCTGCACAGTGTTCACCTTAAGCTACCTGTCGAAGGTTGGTGGTGTTTTCCTGATCCTATCACTACCGCAGGTAGCTAAATAAGCTACAAGTTAGTTTTTTGCAGCTCTGCACAGTGTTCACCTAAAGCTACCTGTAGAAGGTTGGTGCTGTTTTCCTGATCCTATCACTACCGCAGGCAGCTAAATAAGCTCAAGTTAGTTTTTTGCGAGCTCTGCACAGTGTTTACCTAAAGCTACCTATCGAAGGTTGGTGGTGTTTTCCTGATCCTATCACTACCGCAGGCAGCTAAATAAGCTACAAGTTAGTTTTTTGTGAGCTCTGCACAGTGTTCACCTAAAGCTACCTGTAGAAGGTTGGTGGTGTTTTCCTGATCCTATCACTACCGCAGGTAGCTAAATAAGCTACAAGTTAGTTTTTTGTGAGCTCTGCACAGTGTTCACCTAAAGCTACCTATCGAAGGTTGGTGGTGTTTTCCTGATCCTATCACTACCGCAGGCAGCTAAATAAGCTCAAGTCAGTTTTTTGCGAGCTCTGCACAGTGTTCACCTAAAGCTACCCATCGAAGGTTGGTGGTGTTTTCCTGATCCTATCACTACCGCAGGCAGCTAAATAAGCTACAAGTTAGTTTTTTGCGAGCTCTGCACAGTGTTCAGCTAAAGATACCTGTAGAAGGTTGGTGGTGTTTTCCTGATACTATCACTACCGCAGGCAGCTAAATAAGCTACAACTTCGTTTTTTGCGAGCTCTGCACAGTGTTCACCTAAAGCTACCTGTAGAAGGTTGGTGGTGTTTTCCTGATCCTATCACTACGGCAGGCAGCTAAATAAGCTACAAGTTAGTTTTTTGCGAGCTCTGCACAGTGTTCACCTAAAGCTACCTATCGAAGGTTGGTGGTGTTTTCCTGATCTTATCACTACCACAGGCAGCTAAATAAGCTACAAGTTCGTTTTTTGCGAGCTCTGCACAGTGTTCACCTAAAGCTACCTGTAGAAGGTTGGTGGTGTTTTCCTGATCCTATCACTACCGCAGGTAGCTAAATAAGCTACAAGTTAGTTTTTTGTGAGCTCTGCACAGTGTTCACCTAAAGCTACCTATCGAAGGTTGGTGGTGTTTTCCTGATCCTATCACTACCGCAGGCAGCTAAATAAGCTCAAGTTAGTTTTTTGCGAGCTCTGCACAGTGTTCACCTAAAGCTACCCATCGAAGGTTGGTGGTGTTTTCCTGATCCTATCACTACCGCAGGCAGCTAAATAAGCTACAAGTTAGTTTTTTGCGAGCTCTGCACAGTGTTCACCTTAAGCTACCTGTCGAAGGTTGGTGCTGTTTTCCTGATCCTATCACTACCACAGGCAGCTAAATAAGCTACAAGTTAGTTTTTTGCGAGCTCTGCACAGTGTTCAGCTAAAGAAACCTGTAGAAGGTTGGTGGTGTTTTCCTGATCCTATCACTACCGCAGGCAGCTAAATAAGCTACAAGTTAGTTTTTTGTGAGCTCTGCACAGTGTTCACCTAAAGCTGTATTAAGAGAGGTATGGACTCCAGAGAGAGAGATATCATTTTGCCCCTGTTCAAATCATTAGTAAGACCTCATCTGGAATATGCAGTTCAGTTTTGGGCACCAGTTCTCAAAAAGGATATCGTGGAACTGGAGAAAGTGCAGAGAAGGGCAACCAAACTGATAAGAGGCATGGGGGAGCTCAGCTATGAGGAAAGATTAGAGGAACTGAATGTGTTCACTCTTGAGAAGAGGAGAATAAGGGGGGATGTGATCAACATGTTTAAATATATAAGGGGTCCATATAGTGAACTTGGTGTTGAGTTATTCACTTTACGGTCAACACAGAGGACAAGGGGGCACTCTTTACGACTGGAGGAAAAGAGATTTCATCTCCAAATACGGAAAGGTTTCTTCACAGTAAGAGCTGTGAAAATGTGGAATAGACTCCCTCCAGAGGTGGTTCTGGCCAGCTCAGTAGATTGCTTTAAGAAAGGCCTGGATACTTCCCTAAATGTACATAATATAACTGGGTACTGACATTTATAGGTAAAGTTGATCCAGGGAAAATCCGATTGCCTCTCTGGGATCAGGAAGGAATTTTTTCCCCTGCTGTAGCAAATTGGAGCATGCTCTGCTGGGGTTTTTTGCCTTCCTCTGGATCAACTGTGGGTATAGTATTGGGTATATTGGATTGTACGTTTTTTTTTTTTTTTTTTGTGGTTGGACTGGATGGACTTTTTTCAACCTGACTAACTATGTAAAGCTACCTGTAGAAGGTTGGTGCTGTTTTCCTGATCCTATCACTACCGCAGGCAGCTAAATAAGCTACAAGTTAGTTTTTTGCGAGCTCTGCACAGTGTTCACCTAAAGCTACCTATCGAAGGTTGATGGTGTTTTCCTGATCCTATCACTACCACAGGCAGCTAAATAAGCTCAAGTTAGTTTTTTGCGAGCTCTGCACAGTGTTCACCTAAAGCTACCCATCGAAGGTTGGTGGTGTTTTCCTGATCCTATCACTACCGCAGGCAGCTAAATAAGCTACAAGTTCATTTTTTGCAAGCTCTGCACAGTGTTCACCTAAAGCTACCTATCGAAGGTTGGTGGTGTTTTCCTGATCCTATCACTACCGCAGGCAGCTAAATAAGCTACAAGTTAGTTTTTTGCGAGCTCTGCACAGTGTTCACCTAAAGCTACCTGTTCAACAGGGGCATGTAATTACAATTCTTGATCTAATATTTCACAGCAGGGCCTGTTTCTGCGCCCACCAAGAGCGAGTGAGGACTTACAGTGTTGTGGCACCAGCACCGCCACCACCACCAAAGACCCAATTTTTCTGCACCTGTTGGGCATGTAATTACATTTCTTGATCTAATATTTCACAGCAGGGCCAGTTTCTGCACCCACCAAGAGCGAGTGAGGACTTACAGTGTTGTGGCACCAGCACCACCACCACCAAAGGCCCAATTTTTCTGCCCCTGTTGGGCATGTAATTACAATTCTTAATCTAATATTTCACAGCAGGGCCCTGTGAGGGCTTACAGTGTTGTGGCCACAACACCTAAGGCCCAAATTTCTGCTGAGTATATAGGGCAGGCCTCTACTTTCAAACATCCAACTTACAAACGACTCCTACTTGCAAACAGAAGGAGACAACAGGAAGTGAGATGAAATCTACCCCTAGGAAGGGAAATTCTCTCCTGTAAGAGTTAATATGGGAAAAACATTTCTCCTTTCCACTGATGCTTTATCACCAATCCTTGTTTCACAAAAAAACCCAAATTTTCAAAAAACATTTGTCATTGGGACAAAGAGTGAGGTGAAATCTTCTGCACAGGCAGCAAAACAAATGTCACAGGGGTGATAACCCTACCCTAGGTTTTCCAAAAAGCTTAAAATAGATTTTTTGGCTGGAGCTAAACACGTTAAAAATGTACCAGTTCAAAATTACAAACAGATTCTACTTAACAACAAACCTACAGTCCCTATCTTGTTTGCACCGCCTGTATACTGCTGTACAGAGCCTGTATACTGCTGTTTCCTTTTTTAATTTGGGTGCGGGAGTCCCCTTAATATCCATACAAGACCCAAAGGGCCTGGTAATGGACTGGGGGGTACCCATGCCCTTTGTCTCACTGATTTTCATCCATATTGCCAGGACCCGACATTATATTAAAGCCGCAAGCAGTTTTAAATGAATTTTTTTCCTTTAAAAATGACATTTTGTGCAGGGACTGTTCTAAGCATGGGAAACATGCACCACTTTACAGGCATACTATAGACACCCCCCAGGTACGATATTTAAAGGAATATTTCACTTTTTTTTTTTTTTTTAACTTTAAGCATCATTAAAATCACTGCTCCCGAAAAAACGGCCGTTTTTAAAAGTTTTTTTTGCATTGATACATGTCCCCTGGGGCACGACACGGGTCCCCAAACCCTTTTTTAGGACAATACCATGCAAATTAGCCTTTAAAATGAGCCCTTTTGATTTCGAACGTTCGAGTCCCATAGACGTCAATGGGGTTATAACGTTCGTGCGAATTTTCTGTACGTTCGCAGGTTCTGGTGCGAACCGAACCGGGGGGTGTTCGGCTTATCCCTAGTCATAATACAAAGATATAAATACACATTGTACACATTTGAGCACATTTGGACATTATGCTATTACCTATCAAGATAATAATAGGATAAAAAAAAACTTTAAACAGTCCCATTTGAAAGTATACAGGCAGGCCCTTGCACTACATGCTTTGGGGAATTCATCCATAAATCTGACCACAAAAGAGATGGGTATAGTGTGTATGGGTTTGGCAAAGTCAGCAGATAGATGATTGAGGATAGATAGAGAATTGGTATCAGCTGACTTAGCAGTTGGGGGGAGGGAGGGTTCCAAGTGATTTGGGGACCCCCAAAAAAAGCCTCTGGCACTTTGTCTGAATTTAAAGCACAAATTACATTTAAAAACATTTTAGGGGTGTTTTGGGTAAAGCACTACTATGGAGCTGATAAAATACATTGTTAAGTGAATACATGAGGTGAATATAGGGCCAGGAGACCATGCTGGGGAGGTTAGTGAAGGCAAATATGTATGAAGGACAAAAAAAAAAATTAAAGAAAAATCCAGCATGCATGAGGACAAAGGGGACATTCACAGCATATAACAATCATGGTAATAAGGGAATGAGGAAAGAAATACAATATATTATCATACATTAAATACAATAAAATGTGATATTAAAGGATAAAAATCTTACCTTAATATACTCCTTCTGCAGGACCTGTATGATGGCAGAACAGGTCTCTGGGATAATGATCCCCAGAGCCTGGGGGGAGATGCCTGTCGAGAACTTGAGGTCCTACCAGCTTCTCCCCGTCGCCAAGTACTGCAGGGTGGCGACGATCCTCTGCTCCGGAGTGATGGCTTGCCTCATGCAGGTATCCTGCCTGCTAATATAAGGGGGCAAGTCTCTTGTGTTAGCAATTTTGGGAATTTTTATATCGGAATATTGTGCTAGCTGCTTTTCTCTTATATAGTTTTGTCCTAAGTGTGGTTACACGTTTCCTCTTAAGGTATTTGTCACCAAATATGTTCCCCAAGTTCCCAAATTTCAATAATGTATCCACATTTGCATAGAGTTGTTGTTTATATGGGAACAAGCTTTGAAAAAATTTTGTCATGGTGGAGACACAACTCTGTAAACAAAATATACTGTATTTAAATGTATTATACCATATACAATATTATCAGATGATTTAATAGGATTATTTGGCTCCACTTGTGAAAATCCAGCACTTACAGAGTTAGTCAAAATACAATACCAAACCAAACTACAAAAGATCATAACTGGAATTGTTGTTGAGTTCAAAACATGAGTGGCCACACAAAGGGGCGAGTGCCTTACAAAGACTCAGGAAGTTACCACAGTGGGTTAGATCACTAGAATAATGAAAACATCTCAATTAAGTATATTTATATGTTTAAAGCAACAAAGTGTGGCAGTGACTGGGGTAGCTTTCACCCTTCTGCATTTGTATTTTCAATCCCATACTTTCAGTACCTTACAATTAACTTGAAACAATGAGGGTTAGAATTCAGATATAATGTATAGGAAAACTTTAGAATGAAACATCTTACTCTAAATTTATCACATTTGACACAAGAACCTAACTGTATAACAATAATCCTCTTCTGTTTAACATTTAGTTCTATTTAAGTACATAATTCTCACCTATAAGCAAGAGTAATAGTTTCCTAATGCTAAGTGCATACAGCTATAGCAAGTGACATTTAACATAAAACAGAAACAGCTCATCTCCTTCGACAAAAAATTACTTGTTATGTCTAGTACATCTTGCTAAGCAGGTTGAGGGATCAACACAGTCTTCAAGTTTATAATCACAAAATGTTATTCAGGGTTCATGTGAACTAAGACGTGGTATCTATGTCTTCCGAATCCCAACTCTGCTGGTATATTACAGACCATCCTTACTTGTTAGAATGAAGATACATGTTTGTACAATGTATTTTTATAAGCCCCTGCAGCATAATTATTTTCCATAGTTCTGAAGTTTAACATCAGGCAAGAACTTAATTTGGTGCCCATGCAGGTCAAAGCAACAGCATCACTCAAATTATAGGGCTATAGTTTGTAGTTTGTGTTTGTAGTAAATAGGCTATCAGGACATTCTGAATAGCTGAGATGTAACAGTGTAGGCTGATGCTCCATTTCAACCTGCTTTGGCCTCCCAAGAAGGAGATACCCTACCCTGGAAGAAGATGCATCAGGGGGAATCACACCCCAGTACTGAGCTAGACAAAGGCCTTTAGCCACAGAAGATACATTGTGGGTAACGCCATTCTTGGTAATCATCAATTTAGTAGGGTATCCCAATTTACCATATATACCATTTTGTTTTTGCACAAAGTTTTAGTAATGGACACCAGATGCTTCAGAGCTAGGTTGGTATGTTGAGAAAGATCAGTGTATAGTGTGATTCCTGAGTAAGGGTTGGGTAATGGTGATTGTTATCATGAGAGAGAGTTGCACTGGTTGTTCCTTTACATGGAAGAAATTAATTCTAGCGACAACATCACCTGGCACTCTTTCCAGCAAATGGGGGAGGGGAGTTGGAAGCCTATGCACTCTATCCACCACAACTTCCCCTTCTGGGACTGAGGGCAGCAAACTGAATAAAAGCTGCTGCTGCACATAACACCTTAAATTAGCCGGTGGCACTGTTTTAGCAACTCCACGCAGTTTAACATTATTCCTGCATGACCATCTTCAAGATCCGCTATCTTTAATTTACATTTTTGCAATTCCTCTTCATTATTATTATGCGCATCAACAAGCTCATTGTGGGCTATAGCAAAATCCCCTATTTTGTTTTCCACATGACCAACTCTTTCACCAATATCCATAAAATTGGATTTCAGCTGTGACAAACAAAATCATCTTTGCGCAAAGTTCCCCTCAAGGACACTAACATATCCTTGAGGTTAGTATTGAGGATAGGCTGTCCCATAGTAGGATAGTTTTTTATGGGATCCACACATTCCATATTATCCTCTGGTGAGCTTAAAACTATGCTCACCGGCATCAGACTCTAGGGCTGTGTTCTTTTTCCTAGCCTTCTCAGGACTGGAGATCAAGGATCCATGATCCTATGGCTGTTGGTAGTAGAAGGGTTATCCTCTGTATGAGCTGCTGAGTTGCCATTGTTTGTGAGGAGAGGTGATGAGGATGCAGGGGATCTCCCTGCGGCCACTCCATCTTGAACAGGAGAGGTGCCATCACATTGAAAGAGATCTGTAAACTTGCGGGGGCCATCCCCACCTTCCTGTTCCTCACAGTGAGTTGCCCTATGCTCTATTGTGCACCTGGGATTGCTGTGTTTACTTCTGTTGGTGATCGCTGCTTATAACCTGTAATGGAGATGGGCTATAAGAGCTGTCTCAAACCATGGCCATCTTCCTTGGCTGCCCCCCAAGAAGGTTAATTTTAATAACATTATATTACAATATGGCTTATGTCTCCCCCACTACTTTTAGCCAGTAAAGCCCTGCACCTTCCAGCATTTAAGTTGCCCACCCTCTGTAGTTCAACTTTTAAATCTTTACTGCTAACTGAATTTGTAGCATTTGACAACATAATTTTGGAGTAGTGCTGAGTAACATAAATGGGTAGAGCTTAATTTCAGTTCTGGCAGCCTGAGCCTGGGATCAAATAAGTTCCAAAAAATACAGGGTTTAATTAAAAAAAAAATGATTTGCAGACATTACAAAGTGCATGCTCTTCAAAACTGTTGTCACTTTAGAAACATTTACAGCAGGCAAGGTTAAACTTAACATTAATTTTAGCCAGACCTAAGAGACTTTGTAATTAAATATTATCTTCCTAATAAGCATTTTTGGAAAATAACTTATAGTTTTGTTTTCATGGTAAAACTATTAGATTATGCCAGAGGACTATTTCCCAGAGGTATAAGATATCAGCTGCAAAGTCCTCTTAACTTTTGATCAGCTGTCAGTTTGTTTGAGCTATGCCTCCCACTAGAGCAGAATGATATTTTTTCACTCTTTGACAAACTTGATTTATTATAAAGAAATTAGAAAGGTTTGATGCCTACTGAAAGTTTTTAACAAATTGCCATTCATTCAAAATATACAATTCATCAACGTGTCACATATCAAAACATTTACCCAGCGAAATGTAGAGAAGAAACTATGCAATGCTATTATAATAAAATAAAAAACCAAGCGCTGAGATGGATACAATTTGATAGAAAAATTCTAAATAAAATTCCAATAAGGACTCAATAAAAAGGTTGACTAATCAGATAAAATTAAGCTGCTATCAATAAAAGGTCATCAAAATCCCACAAAGTATGAATAAAATATATAAAATTGATGCGCTCTAATCACTGATCAGTCAGCATAAATAATGTGCCAAATGTGCAAAAACATTACAATAAGTGCAAAGCATGTGATAAATAATCCTGGTGCTAGTGTAGATAAATCTTCCACAGTGCTCTATAATATTAGAAAAAACACATATACCACTCTGTTGAATAAATAATCATAATAAGAAAATGTGGAATGTAACAGAATCCTGGCGCTAAACGCCACAAAAACTATATTAAAATGTGAGAAAAAACAATAATTTTGTATACCCTGCTACAAGTCTGTGTTAAAAATAAAATAAAAAACACTCTAGTGTGTGTTTCCAATATGTGCAGTCTTAGGGAGACAGTGTTTTTAGTGATGGTATATTGTTCCGGAACCTATATGCAATTGTGTCCGCAGTTAATTCCTTATAAGATAAATTGATTGATTAGGGTGTTAGATCGTTGTTCATGCCTTGTTTTAGCATCCTGCTTCAGCCGTATTCATGTTGGTGGTATGTAAGTCATATGATTCTCAAAACCAGCGATTTTCTTGTTAAATATATTTATTGAGTTTTCACAGAAGAAGAAATAAAATGATACAATACATGGATACATATCAATCATCAGAAGATCTTTGCAGTATGATAAAAAAAGATAAATAAATAAGTTAATAAAATAAAGTAATTTTAGAGCTATCTTACAACCATATTTACTATACACTAGTTGGGATTCTAGATGTAAGATTAGAGAAATAAATCAAGTTATTAGACTAAGTATCCATAGGAATATTTTAGGAAATAATTAAAAAAAAGGAGAGGGAGGAGAGATAAAGATGGAAAGAAGGAAAGAAGACAAAAAAAAAAAAGAGAGTTTCCCGGGATGATGATCCAGCTCTCATTAGGTATACAAATATAATATATATTTCAGTAATAATATGATATATATCTTAGTGTGGTAACAACAGAGATTGGTCAAAATCTGTAGGGAGGTAGTTTTTAACCCATGGTTGCCAAATTTTGCTAAATTTATTTATTTTATTTTCTTCAATAGCTGTCATCTTGGCGTATAAAAGTGCTCTGTTCATTCTGTGTTTAGCTTCAGCAAGAATTAGATTTTGGGACTTCCACGCCTTGGCAATCATTTGTTTAGCTGCAGTGCTAAGTTGGATAAACAAATGGAATTGAGTATGGGTGAGTATTGTGGGTTTAAGGTTTAGGAGTGCCGTTGCAGGATCTGGAGGAATCGTGATTTCCAGGGCTTTAGAAGCCATAAGAAATATATTCTTCCAGAATTCTTCAACTACGGGGCATTGCCACCATATGTGAAAATGTGTTCCTGCTGTGTCACATCCTCTAAAGCAATTAGGTGAATATGTGGGGACAAATTTAGCTATTCTATCTGGTACAAGGTACCAGCATGCTAGAACCTTGTAATTAGTTTCTACAGCAAAACAATTTGGAGAGGAAGTTTTGGTGGCTGACCATATATTCGACCAATCTTGTTTATTAAACACTCGATTCATATCTTGTGCCCATTTAGTTGTGTATGAGGGTAGAAACTCACTAGATATCATATTAAGTTGGAAATATAATATTGAGATAAGTCCTCTAATGTGTGGATCACTTATACAAATCCGCTCAAATTGAGTCATTTGATTAAGAGTTGAGCCTGTACTAAGAAGTGGTTCATAAAAATGTTTAATTTGTAAATATCGAAATATTTCAGTTTTAGGTAACCCAAAGGTTTCACATAGTACAGGAAATGTATAAATAGCTTTAGTCGAGGAAAGATTGTATAAACGAGTCAGGTTCGTAGAGGTCCATGCAGAGAATGATTTTGGGAATTTCCAGGCAGGATAAAAGGCTGGATTATTAAGAAATGAAAGCAAGGGATTATGTGTTGATTATGTGCAAATTTACATTTATCCCATACTGCTAGGGTCTGTTTCATGATAGGATTAGAAAGATGTATTCTATCAGCAGGACAGAGCCAAAACATATTTGCCACTGAGATAGGGTCACTTTCCACTGATTCAATAGCTACCCATAGGGGAGCTTCTACAGAAGTATGATACTTGGGTATAAGTGCTAGCTGTGCAGCGTAGAAATAGGAGGAAAAGTTGGGCAATCCCAAACCACCACTCAATTTATTAAGTAAAGCGTAGATTTAGGTATACGAGGTTTGGTGGTACCCCAAATGAAGGACATAACTCTACGTTGAGTAAGTCTAAGAAAGTAAGATGGTAAAGAAATAGGGAGTACCCTAAATAAATATAAGAATTTCGGCAGGATTGACATCTTTACCGCATTAATCCTTCCCAACCATGACAATGATAGAAGAGCCCATTGTTTCAGGAAGCCCGAAGTTTGTTTAAGGAGGGGTAAGTAATTTGCCACAAAAAGGTCTTTAAGAGAGATTGTGAGTTTTATTCCTAGGTATGGAAGCAGCTTTGGAACCCAAGTAAAGGGTAAGGAAGTTTGTGCCTGCTGAAGTTCTAATTGAGATAAGGAAATATTTAATGCATTTGATTTTGTTGGATTAACATGTAGTCCTGATATTTGGGCAAAATTATCTAGTGTTTTTAGTAGATTAGGGGTGGATACATGGGGATGAGACAAAAATATGAGAATGTCATCCGCAAAGAGACATAGTTTATGGTGATAACCACCTAGTTTGATACCTTTAATGTCAGGATTGATTCTAATAAGGTGTGCCAGGGGTTCTATTATTAGGGCAAAAAGTAGAGGGGAAAGAGGGCATCCCTGTCTAGTGCCTCTTTTGATATCAATCATTGTTGACTTATAGCCTGCATATTTGATATATGCTCTAGGATTATTGTATAAGGATGAGACCCAGGTTAAAAAATTGTTTCCAAATCCCCATTTACCAAGGACATATTCCATGTAAGGCCACGTAACCAAATCGAATGCTTTCCTTATGTCTAAGAATACAAGGCAAGCTGGGATTCGTCTAGTTTTAGCTGCATTAATAAGTAAGAGTGCTCTCCTGATATTATCTCCAGCTTGGCATTTAGGCATAAAGCCTGTTTGGTCTTTATGGATTAGTAGGCCAATAATATTATTCAGTCTAGTGGCCAAAATTTTAGCAATTAATTTTATATCGAGATTTAGGAGGGATATAGGATGATAATTAGTCCAGAAGGTGGAGTCAGAATGTGGTTTGGGGATCATTGCTATTATAGAGGTGAGAGTCTCTGTTCTAAATGAGTTACCTTTAAGGATCAAATTGAAGGCTTTAGTTAAGACAGGTGTTAAGATTGATGCAAATTGTCTATAATATGTTGCCGAAAATCCATCTGGGCCTGGTCTTTTACGTAATTTTAAAGATTTTATTGCGTTAAGGACTTCAGTATCTGTAATTGGACATTCAAGAAGATCTTTCTGTTGTTGATCAAGGTTAGGAAGCGTGATATTGGAGAACAGTGTGTCTGCTTTAGTTTTATCAAAATTTGAGGCAGAAGAATATAGTTTAGATAACTTAGAGCGAAAAATTTCAAGTATTTTCACTGGGTTACTAGTGTAAGATTCCCGGGATACTTTCAATCTGATAGGCGTATGTATATGTTGTGAATTTTTTAAAATTCTGGCCATAGGTGTATCAGGTTTATTTGCCCTGCGATATTGAACATGCTGGCGTTTACTTATAAGTTTATCTGCGGTATCAGTAAGAAAAAGATCTAGATCCAGGCGGGCTTTTTCTAGTTTGGTACTGTTGGTAGCATTCGGGGAGGTTTGAAAAGTTTGATGACAGTCATTAAAGGTAGATTCAAGTTTTGCAAACAACAGTTTGCATTCTCTTTTAAGGTTAGTTGTTTGTTGTATCAGTCTACCCTTAATGACTACCTTGTGCGCCTCCCATAATGTAATAGCAGAGACATCGTCTGTATCATTGGATTTTAGGTAATCAGAAAGTGCTTTTTCAATCTCAACACTATGAGAAGGGTGAGTCAGAATTGAATTGTTTATACACCAAGTGGTATCGTGTGATCTAGGAATTGTGGAAGCAATGGTAATGAATACTGCGCAGTGGTCTGTCCATGGAAAAGGAATGATTTTGGATGATATGATTTCTGGTAGCATACTTGACGGGATTAGAATATGATCTATTCGTGAAAAAGAGTTATGCGGATAAGAATAATGAGTGAAGCGCCTACTAATAGGGTTCATCTCTCGCTAAGTATCTACCAGGCTATGAGTGGTGAGTAGATGTTGAAAAGTTAGGTTTATTGAGTTTGTGGTAGGTCCAGGGGGAGATTTATCTAAGAACGGGAAAATAGTAGCATTAGAATCCCCACAAATAACAACAGTACCAAACTTATGTACTTCTATAAGTTGAAAAAGGTGGGATAAGAAAGCAGTTGGGCGTTTGTTAGGGGCATAATTAGACACAATAGTAATAGGATTATCAGAAATAAATCCTGTTAGGAGAACATATCGTCCTTCAGGGTCTGTTATTTTGGATACAAGGTTAAACGGAGTGGAACGGTGAAAACCAATGAGAGTTCGGCGCTGTTTAACCGTAGCTGAAGCAGTATAGAATTGTGGATATGATGATGAAAGAAATTTGGGATAAACTTTGTCAGTAAAATGTGTTTCCTGCAAACATATAATATTAGCTTTTTTCATAGCAAAAGAGCGTAAAGCCTTGGTTCGCTTATGTGGAGTATTAAACCCCTGTACATTTAATGACAAGATATTTATAGGAGCCATAAAACAACGAATGCGAATATTATAGCATAACAAGCAGAGTACTCACCGAGAGCCAGGATCACCAACCCGAGAGTCAGGAGGGAATAGCAAAGATTAAAGAAAGAAGCAATAGAATAGAAAAAGAAAAAAGGAGAGGAGAATCGAACAAACCCAATATGAAGACAATTTAGCAGTATAAAAAGGCTAAATAATAGGGTGTAGGAGCATCTCAGGAGAGTTTTTAGAACTCTCTGAGAGGGTCCGGGACCACCAATAGAGACCCCCATAACAATGGTAGGAGTCCTTAGGTGGAATAAAGGGCAACAAGAAATTCCTAAGGGATGTATAACATCGGAGGACCACAGGAACTATTCCATTACTATCATGGAAAAATTTCGCTTAAATTGTTACAAAAAAAAAAATAAAGTTCAAAAACTTGAGAGGAAAAAAAACAGAAAAAAGTTAATATAAAAAAATAAAAAAAAATATAAAAAAATATATATATATTTTTGTAACATAACAGTAGTATGTAGCCATAACTCATTTTGGTCATGAATATGGCCAGTTTATTAACTCTGTCAGCATACTGTGCTGGAAAAAAGTAGCAAGGATAAATAACTAGTCTGGCTTAGATTGTCAGTCCATTGAATCCTCATTGTTTGGTGGTGAGTGTTCATATCGACCTCACTTGTTAAGATTTTGATGGGAAGATGTGGAATAGCTGGGTTTTGGGTTTTTGTTTTGCTGTGTAGAATGAAAAGCTGAGCGCCTATGAGACTGGTCATTTGGTAAGATTGCTTCGGCTAGGCCCATATCAAATTGGGCTGACTTCAAGTCCTCTGAAGAGCGACAAACATATTTTGTTTCCAAATGAGTAAATCTGAGACAAAAAGGAAATCCCCATTGATAGGAAATTTGATTTCTCTGGAGTACTTGGAGTTGAGGTTTAAGTGCACGTCTTTTTGCAACCGTTAGTGGGGACAAATCTGTGAAGAGTTGATAGGTATTGCCCTGGAAGCTAAGAGATTCTCTCCCTCTGGCAGCTGTTAGTATCTGTTCTTTGGTTCTGTAAAAGTGCAATTTAGCTATAATATCCCTCGGGGGACCATTTATTTTGCGTGCACTCTATCCATTTCGAACCTGTCAATAAGGGTTCCAGGTAATAATTCTTGAAAGAGCGCCATGATATTAGCCTGCAGGTCTAGAACAGATTCAGGGATTCCCCTGATTCGCAGAT
The DNA here is from genome assembly GCF_042186555.1 of Aquarana catesbeiana. NCBI lineage: Eukaryota > Metazoa > Chordata > Amphibia > Anura > Ranidae > Aquarana > Aquarana catesbeiana. The sequence goes on from NC_133326.1 coordinate 335,866,982, forward strand.
TCGATCGACGATCTCTGTTCTCTTGGTCCTCTAAACGATTTTGTAATGTAAGGTTTTCCTCTTTTAGTACCTTCATCTCAGACATGTAGTTCTGTGTAAAATTATCAATTTCATCAACCCTCAGTTCTAAGTCAGCTGTTCTCTGACCTAGTTCTCTAATTTTTTTAGTCAGTTTGTCAGTTATATGATCAGAAGTCTGTTTGAGGGCTTTCTGAAGCATACATTCAAATTTTTTGAAGATGTCAGACTGTGTAGCAGCTTGTAATTCACAGTATTCATATTCAGACTCAGACTCACCATTAGCAGCCTGTGTCTTCTGACTGTGAGGTAAAGATTTTTCAGTGTATTCACCGCTGTGCTGACTGTGAGGTAAAGATTTTCCAGTGTATTCACCGCTGTGCTGACTGTGAGGTAAAGATTTTCCAGTGTATTCACCGCTGTGCTGACTGTGAGGTAAAGATTTTTCAGTGTATTCACCGCTGTGCTGACTGTGAGGTAAAGATTTTCCAGTGTATTCACCGCTGTGCTGACTGTGAGGTAAAGATTTTTTAGTGTATTCACCGCTGTGCTGTGGGGGAGAGGATGCCGCCGCCATTCCAGCCGCCAGCCTGTGTGCCGTTTCCTTCATTTTTCCTGCTTTAATTTTTGTTTTAGGAGCTCTCAAGACCATTGTCAGTGAAGCGGACAGTATTAGGTAGGATTTTCTGCAGTTTTGGGATACTTGCTGGTTCACTGGGACCTGTAGTCCTCCGATGAAAACTCCAGAGGAGCGGAGCTCTAAGGTAACATTACCTTCACCTCAGGCTGCCGCACATGCGCCCCCCAAACGCCGGCGATTTTATGAAAGACAAGCAGAGACATTCATCACTGCGTGGTGAACTAGGTAAGAGGACACAAGCAAAACTCCTTGAGAAAGTCACGTGACAGTGACGCAACGTGTGGGAGGAGCCTAGGATGCTCAGTGCAGTTTGACACTTGGTGTTGAACTGCAGCGGTTTGTTGAGCCAAGTCTCGTCCACAGCAGCTGACTGCAATCTGCATACTTATATGCCTTTACACGACCGGGCGCATTTGAGTGTATCTCTTAGTAGTTTTGCTTGTGTCCTCTTACCTAGTTCACCACGCAATGATGAATGTCTCTGCTTGTCTTTCATAAAATCGCCGGTGTTGAGAATTTTTCTAATATTATAGAGCACTGTGGAAGATTTATCTACACTAGCACCAGGATTATTTATCACAGGCTTTGCACTTATTGTAATGTTTTTGCACATTTGGTACATTATTTATGCTGACTGATCAGTGATTAGAGCGCATCAATTTTATATATTTTATGCAATGCTATTGATGTAATTTTCCTTACAGAAGTCTTAACTTGGAAATATAGTATATGCAGTATAAAATGTGAACATTTTGAAAACAAAACCCCTGAGAATACATTACATTGCAATAGAGAAATTGTAACAAAATATAACATGGAATATAATGTGTTCCCCCTACTGAACCATATTAGACTGCATACAACATGGGGAGGGTACCTTGCCAGGGGGATCCTCCAGGTAAAGCACATTGTCCCCATGTTGATGAGGCCCCAGATACTGCACCCCCTCATAAATAAGTAAGGAGTACATATAACCCATGGTTATTCATTCACAAAAAAACAAAAATTATGTAAATAAACACACCACAGGTTTAAGAAAAAACTGCTTCAAGACAAAACCCACTGGTGAAATTCATTGTCAATCATGCTATCCAGCAAGGTAGATCCATATTTTTATGTCAATCGCTAGGAATGAGCTTAAGGTTTCATTTAAATACAAGTTCAGCCATGTTAGAAAAGAGGCAGAATCCCATGTTCATGTCCATATATCATTAATGATGTCCCTGGTAGTCCCCCCCCCCCTCCTTGTACATAACAGCTGTCATCCTTCAGACTGTCTTTCTTATTGTACAGTAAGATGTGCTACAGCAAAAATTACATTTCCAAAGTTAAAAATTAAAAAGCTTAAATTGCCAGATTCTTAAAACACATACACAAATGTCCCAAAAATACATAGCAGACTCTGCCAGCAATTTCAAAACTTTTTTCATTGACAGATATTAGTGCTACAGAATCACAGTTCCCAACTGCATGGAATTAAAAAAAAAGAAGAACTCCTGGCATTAGTACCTATTCCATAGGGCAGTTTGTACTATCCTGTTATACTGAGTAATTATCCTCTTCCTCCTCAATGATCATGATGATAGCTTGTAAGAACAATTTTGGTTCTGGGCACCGCCAGTCCTGCTACCAGTGCCTAAGGCCCAATTTTTCAGCCCCTGTTTAACAGGGGCATGTAATTACAATTTTTCATGCAATTCTTTGCAGCAGGGCTAGTTCCTGCACTCCAACTAGAGTATCTGTGAGGGGTTGCAGTGTTGTGGTACCAGCAACAGTGCCTAAGGCCCAATTTTTCAGCCCCTGTTCAACAGGGACATGTAATTAGAATTCTTGATCTAATATTTCACAGCAGGGCCCGCTTCTGCGCCCACCAAGAGTATCTGTGAGGACTTACAGTGTTGTGGCACCAGCACCACCACCACCACCAAAGGCCCAATTTTTCTGCCCCTGTTCAACAGGGGCGTGTAATTACAATTCTTGATCTAATATTTCACAGCAGGGCCCTGTAAGGGCTTACAGTGTTGTGGCCACAACAACACCTAAGGCCCAAATTTCTGCTGAGTATATAGGGCAGGCCTCTACTTTCAAACATCCAACTTACAAATGACTCCTACTTGCAAACAGAAGGAGACAACAGGAAGTGAGATGAAATCTACCCCTAGGAAGGGAAAGTCTCTCCTGTAAGAGTTAATATGGGAAAAACTTTTCTCCTTTCCACTGATGCTTTATCACCAATTTTTGTTTCACAAAAAACCCCAAATTTTCAAAAAACATTTGTCGTTGGGACAAAAAGTGAGGTGAAATCTTCTGAAGAGGAGCACAGACAGCAAAAGAAATGTCACAGGGGTGATAACCCTTCCCTAGGTTTTCCAAAAAGCTTAAAATAGATTTTTTGGCTGGAGCTAAACACGTTAAAAATGTACCAGTTCAAAATTACAAACAGATTCTACTTAACTACAAAACTACAGTCCCTGTCTTGTTTGCACCGCCTGTATACTGCTGTTCAGAGTATATAGGGCCTGGGGGTCCCACACCTTTCCTTTTTTAATTTGGGTGCGGGGTTCCCCTTAATATCCATACAAGACCCAAAGGGCCTGGTGATTTTCATCCATATTGCTAAGACCCGACATTACATTAAAGCCGCAAGCAGTTTTAAATGACTTTTTTTCCTTTAAAAATGACATTTTGTGCAGGGACTGTTCTAAGCACGGGAAACATGCGCCACTTTACAGGCATACTATAGACACCCCCCAGGTACGATATTTAAAGGAATATTTCACTTTTTTTTTTTTACTTTAAGCATCATTAAAATCACTGCTCCCGAAAAAAACGGACGTTTTAAAAAGTTTTTTTTGCATTGATACATGTCCCCTGGGGCAGGACCCGTGTCCCCAAACCCTTTTTGTGACAATACCATGCAAATTAGCCTTTAAAATGAGCACTTTTGATTTCGAATCCCATAGATGTCAATGGGGTTCTAACGTTCATGCAAATTTTCGGTCCGTTCACAGGTTCTGGTGTGAACCGAACCGTGTTTGGCTCATCCCTAGTCATTAGTTCCGAAAGGCGGGGGTTATCCCAAAGTGGCGTGTGAGCATGCAAAGGGGGCCCCAGTAATGGTTTGTGCTAGCTGCCAAATTTTGCTGTGGTGCGATAACATATGTCACCTGTCACCTAAGCGAGAAAGGCTCTGATGTTTACAGAAAAGTATCTGGAAAGGGTGGGCTACTACATCGGTAGTGTAGAGTAACAGAGGTTGTCATGTCCATTAAGGCAGTATAGGTGGGACAATTGGGAGGCTATATAATAAAGGGCTAGGTCAGGGAGAGCGGTGCCCCCCAAGGTGACTGGGCGCTTCAGGGTCTGCCATGACAGCTTATGCCTGGAGGAGCCCCAGACAAACGTGTTAGGGATGGATTCCATATTTCTGAACATATGGGTTGGGATGTATAGCGGGGCATGCCAGAAAGGGTAGAGTAGTTTAGGGAGGAAAATCATTTTTACTAGATTGATACGGCCCATGACTCCAAGAGGGGGTCTGGACCAAACCTGGGTTTTGCGTTTAAGAAGATCATATAGTGGCTCCAGATTTAACCGTGTGTAAACTGCAAGAGAGCGAGAGCATTGTACACCCAAATATTTGAATTGGTCAGTCCGCATGAGGGGGAGGGCCTCCTACGCGGCAGTAGGGGCAGTAATGTCTATAGGGAGGATTTGAGATTTAGACCAATTAATCTGCAGTCCTGAGAAAGCTCCAAAGTGTTGAATTAGATGCAGGGCTGCAGACAGCGAAGGACCCGCATCTTCCAAAAAAAGGAGCATGTCATCCGCGTAGCGACTAAGCACCTCAGTTACTTGTCCCATGCGGAGACCCCGTATAGCTGGGTGCGCCCTAATGGCAATGGCCAATGGTTCCACTGCCAGCGCATATAGCATAGGGGAGATAGGGCAACCTTGATGGGTTCATCGGCACAGAGAGGATGGAGTAGATATCTTTCCATTTACTTGGATCCTGGCGGTGGGAGCTTGATAGAGGAGTTGGAGCCACTTAACAAATCTAGGACCAAAGCCAAATCTGCGAAGGCATTCCCACAAGTAACCCCACTCCACTGAATCAAATGTCTTGGCGGCATCAAGACTAACCACCACCCTCTATCCAACATTGTCATGTGTAGCTTGGAGATTCATGAACAATCTTCTAAGGTTAAATGCTGTGTTTTTGTTGGGCATGAATCCTGTCTGGTCGGCATATATATTACTTTATTGAGTCTAAGGGCAAGAATTTTGGCTAATATTTTAACATCTAGTTGTAAGATGGACAAAGGGCGGTAGGAGTCGGGATAGAGAGGGTCCTTTCCTGGCTTTAGGATAAGAACTATCAGGGCCTCGCCCATGGTACGCAGGAGTGTACCAGAGTCGTAAATATGGGAATACAGTGCCTGTAACTTGGGAAGAAGAACCTCTTGAAACTAGGAGTAAAATTCTGATGGAAGGCCCTCAGAGCCAGGGGCCTTGGATGGTGGTAGGCATGCTATTGCTTCTGCGATACACTCCTCTATTATGGGTGCTTCTAGGAGCTCCACTTGGGAACCTGTGAGGGAGGGGAAATCTATGTTCTGCAGGAGTGAGTGTAGTTCGCTAGGAGAGTGATTAGCTCTTGAGGCATACAGGTCAGAATAGAAGCGTCTGAACTCCTGGGCTATCTTTGCTGGGTCTGTGAGGATTGGTCACAGCCTCAGTAAGAAGCTGGACCACTATAGGGGACTGTGATCCATGTGAGCCATGTACGGCAGGAGTTTACCTGCCTGCTCACCATACTCAAAGGTTTTTTGCTTGCTGAAAAAAATGCCTTTTTTGGCCTTTTCAAAATGTAAAAGGTCTGTGAGTCTGGAGTGTAGGCGAAGGTCGAGCGGAGTTTGAAGCTGTCGGGTCTGCAAGGAACACTTGCTCAAGTGAGCAGAGTTTTTCCTCGGCTTGTTGTAGGATGAGTTTGGAGGAGGCCTTATGTCTGTTTATGCATGTAGAGAGGATCATACGAGCATGTAGTTTGATAGCCTCCCACACCATCCCAATCGAGGCCGAGCCCGAGGGGCGGAGGGCAGATGGAGAGTAGCCCAGTAGGGCGAATGATTCGATAAAACCCTGGCCCCAAATCCCACTGCAAGGAGGTCCGGGGCCAGAGTAGAGAATAGTATAATTATATCTATGCGGGACATAGCGGCCTGAGATGGGGTGTAGCAGGAGTAGGCAAGTGTTGTAGGGTGTTTGAGCCTACAACAAAAAGTTTTAAAAACGCCTGTTTTTTCAGGAGCAGTGATTTTAATAATGCTTAAAGTGAAACAATAAGTGTAATATTCCTTTAAATTTTGTACCTGGGGGGTATCTTTAGTATGCCTGTAAAGGGGCGCATGTTTCCCGTGTTTAGAACAGTCTGACAGCAAAATGACATTTCAAAGGAAAAAAAGTCATTAAAAACTACTCGCGGCTATTAATGAATTGCCGGTCCGACAATACACATAAAAGTTCATTGATAAAAATGGCATAGGAATTCCCCACAGGGGAACCCCGAACCAAAATTTTAAAAAAATGACGTGGGGGTCCCCCTAAATTCTATACCAGGCCCTTCAGGTCTGGTATGGATATTAGGGGGAACCCCGGCCAAAATTTAAAAAAAAAAGGCGTGGGGTCCCCCTCAAAATCCATACCAGACCCTTCAGGTCTGGTATGGATTTTAAGGGGAACCCTGTGCCAAAATTAAAAAAAAATTGCTTGGGGTCCCCCCAAAAATCCATACCAGACCCTTATCCGAGCACGCAACCTGGCAGGCCGCAGGAAAAGAGGGGGGATGAGAGAGCGCCCCCCCCCTCCTGAACTGTACCAGGCCACATGCCCTCAACATTGGGAGGGTGCTTTGGGGTAGCCCCCAAAACACCTTGTCCCCATGTTGGTAGTGGGTGTCTATGGGCGGGGGGCTTATCGGAATCTGGAAGCCCCCTTTAACAAGGGGACCCCCAGATCCCAGCCCTCCCCCTCTGTGAAATGGTAAGGGGGTACAAAAGTACCCCTACCATTTCACAAAAACATCCTCCATCTTCTTCTTCTTCTGGTTTTTCTGGTTCTTCCTCCGGTGTTCTCGTCCAGCATCTTCCTCCGCGGCACCGTCGTCTTCTTCCCTTCTTCTTCTCGGCCCGATTCGCATCCACCATGATGGGAGGCTCCCACTGTGTGATGCTTCTCCTCTTCTGACAGTTCTTAAATAACGGAGGTTATCCCGCACCCCTCTGACAACAGGGACTTGACGGGAACTTCCCTGTGACATTCCCCATGACGTCAGAGGGGGGCGGACAGAGAAGTCACTGTGCGTCAGAGGGGGCGGGGTCACTCCGTTATTTAAGAACCGTCAGAAGAGGAGGAGCGTCACACAGCGGGAGCCTCCCATCATGGTGGATGCGGAGCGGCCCGAGAAGAAGAAGGGAAGAAGCTGCCGGCGCCGCGGAGGAAGATGCTGGATGAGAACACCAGAGGAAGAACCAGAAGAACCAGAAGAAGAAGATGGAGGAAGAAACCGAAGGAAGATAGAAGAAAGAAGAAGCATTTAAATAAAGGAATTGTCAAAAACTGTCTCTTGTCATTTTTAACATTTTTGACACTTTTTTTTTTAAATGGTAGGCCAATACCATTTCACACGGGGGGAAGGGCTGGGATCTGGGGGTCCCCTTGTTAAAGGGGGCTTCCAGATTCCGATAACCCCCTGCCTGCAGACCCCCACAACCACTGGGCAAGGGTTGTGGGGATGAGGCCCTTGTCCCCATCAACATGGGGACAAGGTGTTTTGGGGGGCTAACCCAAAGCACCCTCCCAATGATGAGGGCATGTGGCCTGGTATGGTTCAGGAGGGGGGGTGCTCTCTCGTCCCCCCCTCTTTTCCTGCGCCTGCCAGGTTGCATGCTCGGATAAGGGTCTGGTATGGATTTTTGGGGGGACCCCACGCCATTTTTTTTATTTTGGTGCGGGGTTTCCCTTAAAATCCATACCAGACCTGAAGGGCCTGGTATGGAATTTAGGGGGACCCCCACGTCATTTTTTTTTTTTAATTTTGGTTCGGGGTTCCCCTGTGAGGAATTCCCATGCTGTTTTTATCAATGAACTTTTATGTGTATTGTCGGACCGGCAATTCATTAATAGCCGCGAGTAGTATTAAATGACTTTTTTTCCTTTGAAATGTCATTTTGCTGTCAGACTGTTCTAAACATGGGAAACATGCTCCCTTTACAGGCATACTATAGACACCCCCCAGGTACAAAATTTTAAGGAATATTACACTTTTATTGTTTCACTTTAGGCATTATTAAAATCACTGCTCCCGAAAAAACTTTTTTTGATCCATGTCCCCTGGGGCAGTACCCAGGTCCCCAAACACTTTTTATGACAATAACTTGCATATAAGCCTTTAAAATTAGCACTTTTGATTATATATGTACGTGTCCCATAGACTTTAACGGTGTTCGCGTGTTCAAACAAATTTTTTGCCTGTTCACATGTTCTGGTGTGAACCAAACAGAGGTGTGTTCGGTTCATCCCTACTTGCAACATAACCTTGACCAAACACAAGAGTAAAGCAACAAGGGAGTGGCTCAAATGTGCCCTTGATCTCAAACTCATTGAAAAGATACATATACAAAATCTTGCTGCTGACCAGGACCTGTCAGTCATTTAGTGATGTCTTTGGTGTTTCTGACTATGGTTTTAAATATTATTCCTTACATTGAAAACTTCACTGTATTTATGCATTTCACACAGCAAACTTATAACTTAAGCATAAGCACTTTCAAGTGCAAAAATGTGTCAAGGCTTTCATTAGGGCTGGATGTTTAAGCTGTTTCTGGTGTATCAATAAAAGGCTATTAAACAAGACATTTCATAGTTACATAAGTTACATAGTCTGGCTGAAAAAAGACACAAGTCCATCTAGTTCAACCAATAAAAGGGGGTAAAAAAATCATACAATCCTATATATATAATCCTATACCCACAGTTGATCCATAGGAAGGCAAAAAACCCCAGCAAAGCATAAACCAATTTGCTCCAGCAGGGGTAAAAATTCCTTCCTGAACCCCCGAGAGGCAATGGGATATTCCCTGGATCAACTTTAAGTATAAATGTTAGTATCCAGTTATATTAAGTATGTTTAGGGTAGAATCCAGGCCTGGTTGTCCTTTCTCCAGTTCCCCGATATCCTGTTAGTGAACTGGTTCTCAAAACTGAACTGCATATTCCAGATGAGGTGTTACTAATGATGTGTACAGAGGTAAAATGATTTCAAATGCATATACATGAATAGAAACTGTTTTTTAGACAGGAATGGGTCTAAATACTTCCTAATTGCTGCAAAAATCTGATCAACAGCTACAGAAAATATATGACTGAATAGATGGCAGTAAAGGTTCAACTCTGACCAAAATGGTTCCTAACTTAATACTTTTCCAATCCATAACCTTGACTGTTTAAAATTACAGTTAAGATATGGCTATGTGTTTTGCTTGTTAGATAAAACATTATTGACATTATTTAGATATATAATAATAGATACTCATGCAAAAAAAAATAAAAAAAATCAAAGAGTTTAGAAATGTTTTGCTGCCAATTGCTTTGAGGATGGAATCTATTGCAGATCACTAAGAGCAAGCTCAACCATGGTTCCAAAGTGCCACCTTAAGATTTTGTCTTGGTGACAATCAAACAGAAGCCAGTACTACTGGAAGGTAGTAGTGCTAAATACTAAGTCGTGATATTGCTCATTTGTAATAAAATAAATGCTGACCAAGTTTATTTAAATGTGTCTACCCGCAACCATGCCCAACACCCTTCAAGATTTCTTGGGACAAAAGTCATTAAAGCTTGGATATATTTTTTCCAACTTATCACTAGTTTTCCTCTGCAAAAGACCTGCATTGGGGATGTTACTAAAATGTTTCACCTCCAGTCTCCATAGGAAAAAGCATGCATATTTGCCAAATCCAATTGTTAATAGACATGTGCACACTGAAATATTTTGTTTCGGAATTCCTTTTTCGTCTGAAAAATACATTTATTTAGTTACTCCTGAAATTCGTTTTTATTCATTTCATTTTTTTTCGTTAAAAATTGCATTCGTCCAAAAATCCAAATTAATTAAGGTTGAATCTGTCATTGAAGGCTTATGGTGTATGTGGAATGTTCAAAGAAGATTCAACGGAGCAGCTAAACTGTACGTGTACATTTCCGGTCGAGCTAAACTGCACGTGTACATTTCCGGTCAAATTTTCCGCCTACAAGCTAGCTGTAGTAGAATTCTAATGTTGTATGACTAGTAATAATTATATTTATTAATTATTTTACTAGTCAACCAACATTAGAATTTTTCTATAGCCTATGGGCAGATGCATTTGACCGGAAATGTACGATTGCAGCTTCGTACAGTTTAGCTGCTCTGTCGAATCTTCTTAGAACTTTTGACAGACACCATAAGCCAAAGATTCGACGTTTGTATGTTTTTCGTTGCTTTGTTGAATCTTCGTCGTTCATGTTGAATGGTCTAATCTACCCCAACAGTCAGCCAACTTTCACATTCGTTTCTCAATCTCCAAGTGCAATGGCGGGCGCAGCATCCGACGTTGTGTCAGATATTGATATGGCATTATAATATAGAACTATTATAATAAATCCCCCCCCCCCACAACACGGACAGCCTCTGAGGCTATCACAACATTGGCAACACTAGTATCACTATCAAGTTCACAACACTAACACAATAGCAGCAGATTATTATGAAAAAGTTAAGTTGAACTGTAGCTTGCTTCACTATTGTTCTGCTGCTGTGCTTATGCTTAGTTGCTAAATAATTCAGGTTCTCTGACAAACGGACCAGCTAAGATTGACTGTCTTCTGAAATGATTCAGTGTGTGTGTCTCTCTCTGCTAGCAAATTGTAAGTGAAAGTAAGTTGGCTGTATGTGTGTACGTAGTTCTAGCTATTTTACTGCCCCTCCTCTTTGGTTACAATCGGTTCCTAGTGATCCTGTAGTTGGACACCCCTTGTTCCTAATGTCTGTTCACAAGTGTCTTCCAGTGCCTTCCAGTGTGATCTCTGTATCACCAGTTTTCCCAGTGTTTTCCAGTCCCTTCCCAGTGACTGTCTGTGTATTCTTGCCTGTAACCTGTATCTTTGCACCTGTTGTGTCCTCCATTCCATTTTTCTTTGCCAACTTTCAGCCTACCTGCACTTCTGTGATCCCCAGTGGGATCAGACTGCCTTTCCTTATTAGTACCTGTGCTTGCAGTCTGATAAGGACCATTTTCACACTTGTAGGACTTGTCATGTGACTTTGGACACATAAAGTCACATGAAAAGATGCAGCTCATTGTTTTCAATCGCACCCGTTCGGGTCTATGCGACTTAAAGAAAAGGTTCCTACACTAATTTGATGGGACTTGAGTGCCAGAGAATGTAAAGTCGCATCAAAGTTGCACCAAAGTCACACTGGAAATCGTACGACTGTGGAGTCTAACAAGAGTAAATAGAGCCTTATGCCACGTACACACGAGTGGACTTTCCGGCAGAAAAGGTCCGAAGGAACTAATCCGTCAGACATTCCGATCGTGTGTGGGCTTCATCGGACCTTTTCTGTCGAAAAATCTGATGGACCTTAGAAATAGGACATGTTTCAAATCTTTCCAACGGACTCGATTCCTATCGAAAAAAACATTTGTCTGTATGCTAGTCCGACGGACTGAAAACGAAGCAAGGGCAGCTATTGGCTACTAGCTATTGAACTTCCTTTTCTAGTCCGGTCTTACGTCATCACATTTGAAATGATCGGACTTTGGTGGGATCGTGTGTAGGCAAGTCTGTTTCATCGTAACTCTGACGGAGCTCCGTTGAAAAGTCCTTCGGAGTTCAGTCTGATGAGAAGTCTGCTCGTGTGTACGCGGCATAAGTGTTTCCCTATGTATTCCTAGTTTATTTCCTTGGGCTTTACTACCTACTAACTTGTGAGCCCTGTGCCTCAGAGCTGCAAGGGACTCCTACCTGTTTATAAGCCTTTAGTTCCCAGTATCTGTCTGGTCTGGTGAGTCAGAGAATAGCAACCTGGGAATCATCTGCAATGCAAACCATCTCTGCCTTCTGGAGCTCTGGAGAAAACAAAGCAGTTGTTTAGACTCTGTGCCCTGGCCTCTCTAAGCACCCTCACCTTCACTTTAATTGTGGGCAGGCTGGGTTCTCCCCCAGCAGCACCAGTACCATCAGCTCCAGATTACCTGTGCACACCAGGTGTATGTCATGTACCTACATTTCCTGGGATACTCCTGTACTCCTGTCTCCCTGTAAGACCTGCCTCCCTGTGCTATAAGTTTCTCTTACCAATATTCTGTGCCCTTCTGGCCTGTAAAGCCAGCACCCTAGTGCTGTACGATAGTCCAGTATGCAGTGCTTTCCCAAAACCTAATTTCCAGTGCTTCCTTGTACTAGGTAAGCAAACTGCCATCCAGCATGCAGGCTGCATGGAAGGCCCATGGTTCCCAACTATACGTCCCTTTTGTGACAACAATGTCACAAGGACTGTCTTCCCTCATAATAGCAGCCTTATAAGGCCACAATGTTCGAATGCCTTATGCCCTCTCAACTTAACTGAGCCCCTCCAACCCTCATTTGATCATTCAGATTTACCAATGAGCCTGTTAGCTCTGACACTTGGGCGATACACCTACTCATCCTGGCCTTAAGCCACACACTTTATACACCCAATATCAGGCACATTGGTTTCTTCCACATCTCAAGATACTAATTCTGATAATTGGCTAATACATTACCAGTTGTCTTCCTTCTGTAAAACACTCCTAGAATCTCATGTACAAACCACCCACAGAATATGAAAAGATTTGCTCTCTTCTGAACCACCCTCCACTACACACTCTCTCATTTATAAAATGACCACTTACCTAGATTTACAACTGCACGGAGTAGAGATTAGGCATAAACCATGTACTGAAAGACATGAGAGCATACAACAGTATCCTTGTGTTCCTGATTTCCCTACAAATCTTTGGTTATAGCACAGATATGCATCTCAGATTAAGTCCAGGACCAGGTACATAGATAATAGTCTGATGTTATGGTAATGAACAGCAGTGGAATTGAATGTATTTGAAAAGTTAAACTTAAAGTTGTTATAAAGGCAAAGTGTTTTTTTACCTGAATGCATTAACTGCATTAACCAGTGGTGTGCTTGTCTGCAGCAGCTCTTCACCCTCCTCTCTCTTCCCACAGACTTAGAAGTAGTGGGAGCCGTTGGCTGTCAGTCCTGTGAGGAGGAACCAGAGGGCAGTGCCAAGCCACACTGTGTGTCTATAGATGCACACAGCCCTGCCTGGGAGCTCATAACAGCAAGTTTGCTATGGTGGCATTTAGAGAAGAGGAGCAGAGAGCACTGGACCCCAGATGAGGGGGTTTGGGTCCATTCTGTACAAAACCATTGCACAGAGCAGGTAAGTATAACATGTTTATTATTTAACCACTTGCCGACCGCCTCACGCCGATGTACTTCGGCAGAATGGCACGGGCAGGCAGAATCACATACCTGTACGTGATCTGCCTCCCGCGGGTGGGGGGTCCGATTAGACCACCCCCCTGGTGCCCGAGGCAGTTGGCTTGTGTCTGGGAGCGATGAGAGGTGAGGGGGAGACCATCCATTCATGGCTCCCCCCTCGCGATCGCTCCTAGCCAATCACGTTCTTCCTCTGCTGCTGTATGCTAAACAGCAGCAAAGGAAATTATGTCATCTCTCCTCGGCTCTGTATTTTCCGTTCCGGCGCTGAGGAGAGAAGACTTCACTGTGAGTGTACAACATAACACACACACAGTAGAACATGCCAGGCACACATTACACCCCCGACCCCCCCAATCTCCCCCGATCACCCCCCAATCACCCCCCCGTCACACTGACACCAAGCAGTTTTTTTTTTCTGATTACTGCATGGTGTCAGTTTGTGATAGTTAGTGTGGTAGGGCAGTTAGTATTAGCCCCCTTTAGGTCTAGGGTACCCCCCTAACCCCCCCTAATAAAGTTTTAACCCCTTGATCACCCCCATCGCCAGTGTCGCTAAGCGATCATTTTTCTGATTGCTGTATTAGTGTCACTGGTGACGCTAGTTAGTGAGGTAAATATTTAGGTTCGCCGTCAGCGTTTTATAGCATCAGGGACCCCCATATACTATCTAATAAATGTTTTAACCCCTTGCTCTCCCCCTAGTTAACCCTTTCACCATTGATCACTGTATAACCGTTACGGGTGACGCTGGTTAGTTCGTTTATTTTTTATAGTGTCAGGGCACCCGCCGTTTATTACCTAATAAAGGTTTAGCCCCCTGATCACCCGGCGGTGATATGCGTCGCCCCAGGCAACGTCAGATTAGCGCCAGTACTGCTAACACCCACGCAGGCAGCATACGCCTCCCTTAGTGGTATAGTATCTGAACGGATCAATATCTGATCTGATCAGATCTATACTAGCGTCCCCAGCAGTTTAGGGTTCCCAAAAATGCAGTGTTAGCGGGATCAGCCCAGATACCTGCTAGCACCTGCGTTTTGCCCCTCCGCCCGGCCCAGCCCACCCAAGTGCAGTATCAATCGATCACTGTCACTTACAAAACACTAAACGCATAACTGCAGCGTTCGCAGAGTCAGGCCTGATCCCTGCGATCGCTAACAGTTTTTTTGGTAGCATTTTGGTGAACTGGCAAGCACTAGCCCCAAGCAGCGTAAGGTTAGCGCCAGTACTGCTAACACCCACGCACGCACTGTACACCTCCCTTAGTGGTATAGTATCTGAACTGATCAATATTTGATCCAATCAGATCTATACTAGTGTCCCCAGCAGTTTAGGGTTCCCAAAAACGCAATGTTAGCGGGATCAGCCCAGATACCTGCTAGCACCTGCGTTTTGCCCCTCCGCCCGGCCCAGCCCACCCAAGTGCAGTATCGATCGATCACTGTCACTTACAAAACACTAAACGCATAACTGCAGCGTTCGCAGAGTCAGGCCTGATCCCTGCAATCGCTAACAATTTTTTTTGGTAGCGTTTTGGTGAAGTTGCAAGCACCAGCAGCCTAGTACACCCCGGTCATAGTCAAACCAGCACTGCAGTAACACTTGGTGACGTGGTGAGTCCCATAAATGCAGTTCAAGCTGGCGAGGTGGCAAGCACAAGTAGTGTCCTGCTGCCACCAAGAAGATGAACACAGGCCCGTCGTGCCCATAGTGCCCTTCCTGCTGCATTCACCAATCCTAATTGGGAACTCACCACTTCTGCAGCACCCGTACTTCCCCCATTCACGTCCCCAACCAAATGCAGTCGGCTGCATGAGAGGCATTTTTATGTCCTCCCGAGTACCCCTACCCAACGAACCCCCCCAAAAAAGATGTCGTGTCTGCAGCAAGCGCGGATATAGGCATGACACCCGCTATTATTGTCCCTCCTGTCCTGACAATCCTGGTCTTTGCATTGGTGAATGTTTTGAACGCTACCATTCACTAGTTGAGTATTAGCGTAGGTTACAGCATTGCACAGACTAGGCACACTTTCACAGGGACTCCCAAGATGCCATCACATTTTGAGAGACCCGAACCTGGAACTGGTTACAGTTATAAAATTTACAGTTACAAAAAAAAGTGTAAAAAAAAAAAAAAAAAAAAAAAAAATATATAAAATAAAAAAAAAGTTGTTGTTTTATTGTTCTCTCTCTCTCTATTCTCTCTCTATTGTTCTGCTCTTTTTTACTGTGTTCTATTCTGTAATGTTTTATTGTTATTATGTTTTATCATGTTTGCTTTTCAGGTATGCAATTTTTTATACTTTACCGTATACTGTGTTTTATTATTAACCATTTTTTTGTCTTCAGGTACGCCATTCACGAATTTGAGTGGTTATACCTGAATGATGCCTGCAGGTTTAGGTATCATCTTGGTATCATTCTTTTCAGCCAGCGGTCAGCTTTCATGTAAAAGCAATCCTAGCGGTTAATTAGCCTCTAGACTGTTTTTACAAGCAGTGGGAGGGAATGCCCCCCACCGTCTTCCGTGTTTTTCTCTGGCTCTCCTGTCTCAACAGGGAACCTGAGAATGCAGCCGGTGATTCAGCCAGCTGACCATAGAGCTGATCAGAGACCAGAGTGGCTCCAAACATCTCTATGGCCTAAGAAACCGAAAGCTACAAGCATTTCATGACTTAGATTTCGCCGGATGTAAACAGCGCCATTGGGAAATTGGGAAAGCATTTTATCACACCGATCTTGGTGTGGTCAGATGCTTTGAGGGCAGAGGAGAGATCTAGGGTCTAATAGACCCCAATTTTTTCAAAAAAGAGTACCTGTCACTACCTATTGCTATCATAGGGGATATTTACAATAAAAATGATTAAAAAAAATGAAAGGAACAGTTTAAAAATAAGATAAAAAAGCAAAAAAATAATAAAGAAAAAAAAAAAGCACCCCTGTCCCCCCCTGCTCTCGCGCTAAGGCGAACGCAAGCGTCGGTCTGGCGTCAAATGTAAACAGCAATTGCACCATGCATGTGAGGTATCACCGCGAAGGTCAGATTGAGGGCAGTAATTTTAGCAGTAGACCTCCTCTGTAAATCTAAAGTGGTAACCTGTAAAAAACCTGTATTTATTTTGTTGCCACTGCACGTTTGTGCGCAATTTTAAAGCATGTCATGTTTGGTATCCATGTACTCGGCCAAAGATCATCTTTTTTATTTCATCAAACATTTGGGCAATATAGTGTGTTTTAGTGCATTAAAATTTTCAAAAGTGTGTTTTTTCCCCAATAAATGCGTTTGAAAAATCGCTGCGCAAATATTGTGTGAAAAAAAAAATGAAACACCCACCATTTTAATCTGTAGGGCATTTGCTTTAAAAAAATATATAATGTTTGGGGGTTCAAAGTAATTTTCTTGCAAAAAAAAATAATTTTTTTATGTAAACAAAAAATGTCAGAAAGGGCTTTGTCTTCAAGTGGTTAGAAGAGTGGGTGGTGTGTGACATAAGCTTCTAAATGTTGTGCATAAAATGCCAGGACAGTTCAAAACCCCCCAAATGACCCCATTTTGGAAAGTAGACACCCAAGCTATTTGCTGAGAGGCATGTCGAGTCCATGGAATATTTTATATTGTGACACAAGTTGCGGGAAAAAGACAAATTTTTTTTTTTGCACAAAGATGTCACTAAATGATATATTGCTCAAACATGCCATGGGAATATGTGAAATTACACCCCAAAATACATTCTATTGCTTCTCCTGAGTACGGGGATACCACATGTGTGAGACTTTTTGGGAGCCTAGTCGCGCACAGGACCCCGAAAACCAAGCACCGCCTTCAGGCTTTCTAAGGGCGTAACTTTTTGATTTCACTCTTCACTGCCTATCACAGTTTCAGAGGCCATGGAATACCTAGGTGGCACAAAACCCCCCCAAATGACCCTATTTTGGAAAGTAGACACCCCAAGCTATTTTCGGTAGCACATGATTAAATGATGGAAATCAGTATAGCCTCATCGCTTTCATTAGGCTTGTGGTAAAATTCCCTTTATTAAACAGTCACAACCTGAGTGGAAAATCCTGTCCCCTGCCAGTTAATCACTGCTTCTCCACAGAGAACAAGATCCCACTCTTCAGCGTGCTGCTGGAGGGTAGGGATGAGCTTCGAGTCTAACTCATGTTCGACTCGAACATCGACTGTTCGCCAGTTCGCCGAACAGCGAACAATTTGGGGTGTTCGCGGCAAATTCGAAAGCCACGGAACACCCTTTAAAAGTCTATGGGAGAAATCAAAAGTGCTAATTTTAAAGGCTTATATGCAAGTTATTGTCATAAAAAGTGTTTGGGGACCTGGGTCCTGCCCCAGGGGACATGGATCAATGCAAAAAAAAGTTTTAAAAACGGGAGCAGTGATTTTAATAATGCTTAAAGTGAAACAATAAAAGTGTAATTTTCCTTTAAATTTCGTACCTGGGGGTGTCTATAGTATGCCTGTAAAGGGGCGCATGTTTCCCGTGTTTAAAACAGTCTGACAGCAAAATGACATTTCAAAGGAAAAAAAGTCATTTAAAGCTACTCGCGGCTATTAATGAATTGCTGGTCCGACAATACACATAAAAGTTCATTGATAAAAACGACATGGGAATTCCCCACAGGGGAACCCGAACCAAAAAAATGACGCGGGGGATCCCCCTAAATTCCATTCCAGGCCCTTCAGGTCTGGTATGGATATTAAGGGGAACCCCGGCCAAAATTTAAAAAAAAATGGCGTGGGGTCCCCCTGAAAATCCATACCAGACCTGATTTTAAGGGGAACCCCGCATCAAAATAAAAAAAATGGCGTGGGGTCCCCCCAAAAATCCATACCAGACCCTTATCCTAGCACGCAACCTGGCAGGCTGCAGGAAAAGAGGGGGGGATGAGAGAACGCCCCCCCTCCTGAACCGTACCAGGCCACATGCCCTCAACATTGGGAAGGTGCTTTGGGGTAGCCCCCCAAAACACCTTATTCCCATGTTGATGGGGACAAGGGCCTCATCCCCACAACCCTTGCCCGGTGGTTGTGGGGGTCTGCGGGCGGGGGGCTTATCGGAATCTGGAAGCCCCCTTTAACAAGGGGACCCCCAGATCCCGGCCCTCCCCTTGTGTGAAATGGTAAGGGAGTACAAAAGTACCCCTACCATTTCACAAAAAAACTGTCAAAAATGTTAAAAATGACAAGAGACAGTTTTTGACAATTCCTTTATTTAAATGCTTCTTCTTTCTTCTATCTTCTATCTTCCTTCAGTTTCTTCCTCCATTTTCTTCTTCTGGTTCTTCCTCGGGTGTTCTCGTCCAGCATCTTCCTCCATGGCGTCTTCTTCCCTTCTTCTCCTCGGCCGCTCCGTATCCATGATGGCATGGAGGGAGGCTCCCGCTGTGTGACGCTTCTCCTCTTCTGACGGTTCTTAAATAATGGGGGGGTGGAGCCCCCTCTGACCCCGCCCCCTCTGATGCACGGGGACTTGACGGGGACTTCCCTGTGTCATTCCCCATGACATCAGAAGGGGGCGGGGTTATGTAACGGGTGACCCCGCCCCCCTCTGACGTCACAGGGAATGCCTCGGGAAAGTCCCCGTCAAGTCCCTGTGCGTCAGAGGAGGGGCGGGGTCACCGGGTGGCCCCGCCCCCTATTATTTAAGAACCATCAGAAGAGGAGAAGCGTCACACAGCAGGAGCCTCCCTCCATGCCATCATGGATGCGGAGCTGCCCGAAGAGAAGAAGGGAAGAAGATGCCGTGGAGGAAGATGCCGGACGAGAACACTGGAGGAAGAACCAGAAGAACCAGAAGAACCAGAAGAACCAGAAGAACCAGAAGAAGAAGAAGATGGAGGAATAAACGGAAGGAAGATAGAAGATAGAAGATAGAAGAAAGAATGTAGAAGATAGAAGAAAGAAGAAGCATTTAAATAAAGGAATTGTCAAAAATTGTCTCTTGTCATTTTTAACATTTTTGACAGTTTTTTTGTGAAATGGTAGGGGTACTTTTGTACCCCCTTACCATTTCACACAGGGGGGAGGGCCGGGATCTGGGGGTCCCCTTGTTAAAGGGGGCTTCCAGATTCCGATAAGCCCCCTGCCCGCAGACCCCCACAACCACTGGGCAAGGGTTGTGGGGATGAGCCCCTTGTCCCCATCAACATGGGGACAAGGTGTTTTGGGGGCTACCCCAAAGCACCCTCCCAATGCTGAGGGCATGTGGCCTGGTACGGTTCAGGAGGGGGGCGCTCTCTTGTCCCCCTCTTTTCCTGCGGCCTGCCAGGTTGCGTGCTTGGATAAGGGTCTGGTATAGATTTTTGGGGGGACCCCACGCCATTTTTTTTAAAATTTTGGCACAGGGTTTCCCTTAAAATCCATACCAGACCTGAAGGGTCTGGTATGGATTTTGAGAGAGACCCCACGCCATTTTTAAAAAAAAATTTGTCTGGGGTTAACCTTATTATCCATACCAGACCTGAAGGGCCTGGTATGGAATTTAGGGGGACCCCCCACGTCATTTTTTTTTAATTTTGGTTTGGGGTTTCCTTGTGGGGAATTCCCATGTCGTTTTTATCAATGAACTTTTATGTGTATTGTCAGACCGGCAATTCATTAATAGCCGCAAGTAGTTTTAAATGACTTTTTTCCTTTGAAATGTCATTTTGCTGTCAGACTGTTCTAAACACGAGAAACATGCGCCCCTTTACAGGCATACTATAGACACCCCCCAGCTACGAAATTTAAAGGAATATTACACATTTATTGTTTCACTTTAAGCATTATTAAAATCACTGCTCCCGAAAAAATGGCCATTTTTAAAACATTTTTTTGCATTGATCCATGTCCCCTGGGGCAGGACCCAGGTCCCCAAACACTTTTTATGACAATACCTTGCATATAAGCCTTTAAAATTAGCACTTTTGATTATTCATGTTCGTGTCCCATAGACTTTAACGGTGTTCGCGTGTTCAAATTAATTTTTTTCCTGTTCACAAGTTCTGGTGCAAACCGAACAGGGGGGTGTTTGGCTCATCCCTACTGGAGGGCAAGCTTTTTTCATCATGCTAGGGCTACTTTAGAAAAAAAATGAACTGTAAAGCATAAATATTGAAAATCTTTTTTGTTTTTGTTTTGGTAAAGTGGATGAGGGTTAGAACACCTGTCAGTTTTAATTGTTCCTTGCACCTCTATTAGGGAGATTCATGCTCTCAATTTGTTCTGTTTACAGTTATTATCGAAAGTGAATCTTAACCACTTATGGACCGGCCGCCGCCGTTATACGTCGGTACTTTGAAGTGGGATATCGTTGTTATGGCTGCAACTAGCTACTATAACCTCAGTATCCTCTTCTTCAGTGGGCGGTCCGCTTTCAGATAAAAGTGGTCTCTGCAGCAGATTCACCACTAGATCACTTTTATCGGTGGCTGGAGAGGGACCCCCCTTCCGCCGTGCTCCATTGGCCTCCGCCACTTACTGGAGCTGCCAGCAGCGGCAGAGGCGATTGGGCCCTTCTTCCTGCTAGGTATGGAGACGAGTGAGGGGAAGATGGGCCCCACCCATCTCCATACCATTGCAGGACAGAAGCAATGTCAAAACGTCACTTCCACCCATAAAGAGGCTTTTTTTTTATTGCATTTTAGTGTAAATATGAGATCTGAGGTCTTTTTGACCCCAGATCTCATATTCAAGAGGTCCTGTCATGTTTTTTTTCTATTACAAGGGATGTTTACATTCCTTGTAATAGGAATAAAAGTGACATAATTATGTAATTATTTTATTTAATTTATTTTAGAAGAACAGTGTAAAAATAAAAAATAAAAAGTAAAATAAATAAGAAAAAAATGTTTTAAACATGCCCCGTTCCACCAAGCTTGTGTGCAGAAGCGAATGCATACGTGAGCAGCGCCCGCATATGAAAACGGTGTTTAAACCACACATGTGAGGTATCGTCACGATTGTTGGAGCGAGTGCAATAATTCTAGCCCCATACATCCTCTGTAACTCAAAACATGCAACCTGTACAATTTTTTAAACATCGCCTATGGAGATTTTTAAGGGTAAAAGTTTGTCGCCATTCCACGAGCGAGTGCAATTTTGAAGCGTGACATGTTGGGTAGCAATTTACTGGGCGTAGCATTATCTTTCACAATATATTTAAAAAATGGGCTAATTTTACTGTTGTCTTATTTTTTAATTTAAAAAAGTGTATTTTTTCTAAAAAAAAATGTGCTTGTAAGACCGCTGTGCAAATACGGTGTGACAGAAAGTATTGCAATGACCACCATTTTATTCTCTAGGGTGTTAGAAAAAAAATGTATAATGTTTGGGGGTTCCAAGTAATTTTCTAGCAAAAAAACTGTTTTTAACTTGTAAACTACAACCACCATTGTATTCTCTAGGGTATTAGAAAAAAATATATGTTTGGGGGTTCTAAGTAATTTTCTAGCAAAAAAATGTTTTTAACTTGTAAACAACAAATCTCAGAAAGAGGCTAGTGGTTAAAAAAGAAATCCAAAATTTGCATTGACACAAGAACAGGAATATAGGGAAAATCCTCCAATGGGGACACTAGTTCTGGTGAACCTCGTGTCACCCTGGGATTCAGTCACTTTAGAGGGATTTCCTCTTATTTCCTGTTTTGGCTAAGGGACAGGAAGTGAAGGTAAATCTCCCCAATGGGACGCATATGGCAAGAAAAAAACCCTTCCTTACTCTATCCAAAATGAAAGTTTTGCCTTTTGTAACACTTTAACTTATTTAAACTGAAAGTTTGGTTGAGTTTTAACTGCCTATTCTCTGTCTGCACAAGGTGTGTCACTTTACAAAAAAACCATAGGGATTAAGAGGGCCACAGTTGTCTCTAGAAACTCTAATAAGCTTAAGAGATATGCACCACAGGAGAAGATTTAAACTCAGCATGTATCCTCTAGAGTACCTCTCATCTACGCATACTGTATGTATGGTCACCGTTTAAGTAATTGGGAAGAACAGAACTGCTATTAAACTGTTCCCTTCCTTCATCCTAGAAGAATCCATGATATATGTTGGGTATATAGAAATACTCTGTGGTTCTTATCAGCCTGCATAGTAAAGCTTCTTGCTTCACAGTTATTATAATTTCAACACACCTCAATTTTGCCATTTCAACCTATATGAAAGAACATAAGAGCCTAACGCAGAAGAACAGATTTTACCTTTGAACTTACTTTGGGCACTTGATTCTTTAACTTTACTTAAACAGAAGTTTAATTGGTTCTCATAGTAATGACAAAAGATTAGTGCATCTATTCACCTTTGACCCTATTAAGTGGATGAATATGGGAATGTCTTATGGAGGTAAATAATATGTACAGCAACATTGCTCTGGGAAAGAAGAAGGATTTTCAATAAACTACATAACAACTAATGCTTGTAAAACCACAGGAAGGATTCCATTTCTATTTAACATTTTATACCAGGAGGAAAAAAAAACAATGACAGTGACTTATTGCAAAGTGCGCTAATAAAGTCAAAAGTCCTTGTGAAAGCAGGAAAACATTAACCTCAGATTTTTCATTGTATTATTCTAGCTTATAAAATGTCATAAAATATGCCATGCATGAATAAAAAAAAAAATGTGTGTGTACTTATGTTTATTTTCAAAGCTTTTAGCGTACTGAATGGCTAAATATGGCAATATTCCAAACATATAAGACCCAAGGAGTTATTCATCAAATATAAATAAATAAATGTTAGATAAAGACGAAAAATGCATCCTAAAATGTAATGTTAATTCATCACAATATCCCTATGCTTTAGTAACTGCAGTAAATACAGTATTCAAATTGATCTTTAACTCTTTCACCTTTTTATCTGTGCATTAATCCAATGAATATGTTGTTAATAAAGTTTAACATTATAGTTTTGTGTTAAATAGACCAGGATAGCAGGAGATAAAAATACACATACCTAGTAATTAGTCTGAGAAATGACCAGCCCATCACTGCTTTCTTTCCTGCTGACTACATGCCATGCCAGTATGGGTTTTCAATTCGAAAGAAACTGTCAACAAGCTACAAGGCAGTGCTGGGCTTTCGTTGCTTAAAATTAGCTTTTAGAAAGAAATGCTGCATTACTACTAGGGATGAGCCGAACACCCCTCTGTTCGGTTCACACCAGAAGATGTGAACAGAAAAAACATGTGTATGAACAAGTGAACAATGTTAAAGTCTGCAAGTTATTCCCATAAAAAGTATTTGGGGACCCGGGTCCTGCTCCAGGGGACATTTATCAACGCAAAAAAAGTTTTTTTTTTTACTTTACAGGCATACTAAGGGGGCCTCCAGGCACAATATTTAAAGGAATATTTCATTTTTATTGTTTCACTTTAAGCATTATTAAAATAAATGCTCCTGAAAAAATGTCAGTTTTGAAAACTTTTTTTTGCATTGATATATGTCCCCTGGGGCAGGACCCGGGTCCCCAAACACTTTTTATGGCAATAACTTTTTTTATAAGCCATTAAAATTAGCACTTTTGGTTTTTCATGTTAGTGTCCCATAGACTTTAGTGGTGTTCGCCTGTTCGCACAAATTTTTTGCCTGCTCGCAAGTTTTGGTGCGAACCGAACCAGGATTGTTTGACTCATCCCTACCCAATAGCCAATGGCACATGAGCATGGTTGGCAATAACTTGCATATAAGCCCTGAAAATTAGCACTTTTGGTTTTTCATGTTAGTGTCCCATAGACTTTAATGGTGTTCCACGGCTTTTTGAATTCGCCGCGAATGTCCGCTGTTCGGCGAACACCCAATGTTCGAGTCAAACTTACGCTCGACTTGAACACCGGGCTCATCCCTAATTACTACATGTGTTCATGTGCATACCGATGGAGTTTACCAGAAGTACAACATTATGATCACCTGTGTGTCTAGGAAATCATCAACCACTAAAGTACAATTTTTGTCACGTCATATAGGATTCCAAAACTGCATTAAAACATACTGTAAATGTAAAAAGTCTTTAATGCAAGTTATTCACCAAATATAAATTGGTTAATGCATCTTTGCCATGCTACACTCTGATAGAAATATGATGTGCCTTACATGGCAAACATATAGCAAGTTAACCGATTTTCCTTATGTGAAATCCATCCTATCTAAAGAGCCACTTTTAACTGAATATACATTTCTCATGGGAAAAACTTAACAGTATTTATAAAATATTGAAATATTGTTGAATAGGAGTACTACATGACAAACAGAAAATTCAGTATTAAAAGGATACACAGTATATCTCAAGAAGACAGCCACATTAATGAACAATCAGTATGTTTCACTACTTCTTTCTCTCTGCCTATTGGGAATGTACACTGATTGTGCACAAAGTATTTTCCTTTAGTGTGCTGAGGACTAATAGTGCATTTTTTAAAACATATATCTAGTCAGGCCAATATAAAATATTGCATATTATTATTATTATTATTATTATACAGGATTTATATAGCGCCAACAGTTTGCACAGCGCTTTACAATATAAAGGGAGACAAGACAGCAACAATACAGTTCAATACAAGAGGATTAGGGGGC
This sequence comes from Aquarana catesbeiana, assembly GCF_042186555.1. Lineage (NCBI taxonomy): Eukaryota > Metazoa > Chordata > Amphibia > Anura > Ranidae > Aquarana > Aquarana catesbeiana. The sequence continues at coordinate 335,891,799 of NC_133326.1, forward strand.
ATATAAATATAGTGTGTGCTACTAGTAGTGAAAGTAGGAAAAACATAGCTGGCTCGTGTTACATGGTGAGTCTGTAATTGGTCAGGGTTACAAGACTTCAGGGCTGGATGACTCATCCTGGCAGCTTTCTGGTGCCCGTTCCCATTTCTAGAATCTTGGAGAATATTCTAGAATATAGAGGGAGAAGGCTAGGAGGGGCTTCCTTGAATATTTATGGGTCTTCAGGCAATCCCCAGGAGTGGGCCTAGCAGGGGACTGTGAATCCCATTAATACACATGGGCTATACCAGCTGTATAGTCGTGTGGAAGATGAAGAAGCAGTGCTGAGGAGAGAGTGTTTCTGCTGCCCTTGAGGGTCCCCCCACTGGGGGGGGGGGGTGTATACCTCAGGCTGGAGCTCAAGAGGATGGCCTGGAAGAATCCCACCACAGGAGGCAGTTGGGGGATTGAAGCAGGAGAGGCAGCAGAGAGAGCAAGGAGAGACAGTGAGTAGATCAGTATGGTGCAGTGACAAGACAGGGGTGGGGGGAGACTGTCATCTGTAACAGTGCTCTTTTAAAGACAGCTGTGTGCCAAGTCTTCATTCACCTTGCCCTCAGGAATCTCCATGTGTGTGCGTTAGTTGGGAGGACTGGGGGAAGCAAGCAGCCAAGTGGGCTGGTATTTTCTGCAGTGGTAGAACTAGGCTTAGTGTCTACAGGGAAGCAGAAGGAGATGCCGTTCACTCCACATGTGCTACTTTATCCAAAAAGGGACGGAAAGTTCCTAGCCCGTAATGAGCTGTTGCTGAATTAACAAAGAGTGCTGTGCATACAGGAATCAAGTGTGTGCAGAAGGAAGGAAGAAGAGGATTCCTTGTAAATCGTGAGGAAGTTGTCCCTTTTTCGGTGTTCTGGACATTTTTCAAGTTGGGCATCCCATAATTCCCTGCCCCATGCCCCATCCAAGTTATCATCCCCCAATAAAACAAAAAAAAACAAGCCAATGACTGATTTTCTGTGTATGAGAGAGTAAAGGAAATGCTATGTGACTGGCTGTGCAGCACTGGGGACCCAGATATCAATGACCCCTTTGGGGGTAGTGATTGTATATATATATATATATATACAGTATATATAGCATTCTTATTGGGTGTCACCCTTACCCCTAGCGCAGATGGTCAGACACTATAGCTGGCTTATGTGGTTCTTCACCTATAGTAGCCCACTTTCCCTTAAGGCAAGGTCTTATATGCAATGCTATAGTGCCTGGCCACCACGCTGGGAAGATGCGAACTGAGTTCAAAGGCAAAGTTCAGAACAGGCAGGGTCCAATCCATAGTCAAAAGGCAGGCAGAGTTCAGAGAATAGTCCAAGTTCCAGTTTGAGGTAATAAAACAGGGGAATCCAAACAGCAGACAGGGCAGACAAACAGGGAGCTTGAAGCATGTTTTAAACACAGTATCCCAAGCATGAGACTGTACGGTTGGCTGGCTTAAATCAGGTTTGGCCGCCACCCAGAGACTGCCTACATCAATCACCTTGCAGGTGAACAAGCAGGCAGGGAGAATGTATCACATCCAAAACCAGCATTCTGGAATGAGACCAAAAGCTGTGTTGGAGCAGGAGTGCTACATGCTCCTGCCATAGGACTAGTAGGAGTTTGTTACCTTTCTCTGAGTTTGCTTGATTGATAATAAACGTCTTTTGTTTACAGAATTAAATAGCTTAAAGTGATCCTAAAGTATGTTTTTTTTTTTTTGTTTAAAAATAACAAACATTCACAGAATACACCTTTCTCGCACTACATTTTAGTGTAAACAGGCCCTTAAAGGATAAGTTCCCTTTTGTAAAAAAGTAATAAATGCACATCCTTTTGCAAGTAAAAAAATGTGCATTTATTATTTTATTTTTTTACTAGGAGCCTGGAAAGCATTTGCAGCAGCAGATCACGGGTGCCATGCAGGACTTCTGCAGACTGTCAGTGTAAGCTATCTGCTCGTACCTCATATACACACTGACAGGAAGAAATATTGAACTACCTAGAGTGCTCAACAGTGCCCTGGTAGTTCATTGAGAACTACAAGCAAAGGCTGTCATAGTTATAGTTCTCCCATTCACAGATTTCTGTGACTGAATGATGCAGCCTGGTGGGTGAAGTGATTTTTTCTTAATTAGGGAGAAGATCCCTCACTTGCTGTCACTTGAGTCAGCTGCCCGGGGAGCAGGAGGAGTGGGAACATGTTGCATATAACATGTTCCCAAAATGAACTTATCCTTTAAAATAAAAACTTTCTGCATTAGTCAATGGCCAACATGTATAACACCTACATTGGATTAAGGGGAAATGCTATCCTCCCACCCTCTGCTTCATGTAGATAAAACATCCATGTGAAACAATAATATTAAGATTTAGCAGAAAAAGAGCACAGGTGATCATACAAACCATGCCTAATATCACTTAAAAAAGAATGTTTATTATACTCACAAATGTGATAAAATAAAAGTTAATATTTTAAACACAGAGGTCATACTTGATTCTCACTCTACAAGACCAGTATATTGATACTTTCACTGCAAGAAGAATACATTTTCCATAGAACACCAGTTATAGGACAATTAATGCCCAATTCAAGATATAAGTTGGGTTAATACCCCTTTCACAATTGCCCTAGCAGGGAAGTGATTATCAATGTTAGCTGGGACATTCTGTATTTGTATATCTTGCAACTCTTTCATTTTCGTTGTTCAGTGCATGATGATTAATGATTGCTGTTAAGACTTCATAATCACCAATAAAATAAAATACTTTGGAAAAAAAAAAATTACTGTACTCATGGGCTACAGGCCAGTCATGGCTTCAGAAGGTGGAGTTTTGTGTCCTACTCCAAGCTGCAGCAGTAAGAGTTAGGCCTCATTCACAAGGGTGTAGCTATGCATACATCTGTGCGAAGGACCATCTTTGCACACACAGGATGCAAGTGTAGTCCCATTCATGACTGTTGGGACACAGTGGTTGCACAGACTCAGCCACTGGTTCCAATTTTACAGCTCTGCAGGTGTGGTTGAAGGTGCATGTTCCTAAATGCACATTGATCACCCTGTGACACTGTATTAACATTAAAGTAAAGCCTCATATAAAATGATGTGAGTATTGGTAGGGATACTATTATTTCAATGTGTGTTCATCAATTTAAAATGGCATCCCCTGCAAAAAAAATGTTTACACATACGGTTTTACAAGTGTCTTCAGGTCAGTCACAGGTCCTCTTCATATACTATATACATACAGTATATATATATATATATATCTATATATATATAGATATATAGATATATATATCTATATATAGATATATAGATATATATATATATATATTTTTTTGTTTGTTTATTTTTTTACAGTATATTATCTTTATTTTTATATTTATTTATTAATAGGAGCTTCCTGATGATGCTCAGTATGGGTGAAATGCGTTGAGGTGGAATTTCCGGACGCAGGTGTCACATTCTTCCTGTGGAGCACACATTGGTTCTGGTATTGGCACAGTGGTGGTAGATATGGTATTGGAGGCTGTGGTTCTCATTGGAAATACTAGGCACCAGGGGGACACCTTGTTAACTGCTTGCCGACCAGCCGCCGTCATTATACTGTGGCTGGTTGGTACGGCTGCACAAATCGTCGCAGGTGTATGTCGGCCGCTTTAAGAGCTATAGTGGGCGCGTGCACACTGCCGGAGTCGATGCGCGTGGCCGGTGGCTGCGATGTCTGCCGGCGACATGCAAACGCTCCTCAGAGAGCCAGAATGGAGATCTGTTAATGTAAACAGACATATCCCCATTCTGTTAGGGAAGTAGAGAGAGATCTGCTGTTTCTAGTGACCAGGAACAGCAATTTCTCTCTACTCCCAGTAAGTACACTCCCCCCCACAGTTAGAAACACCTCCCTAGGGAACACTTAACCCCTTGATTGCCCCCTAGTGTTAACCCTTTCTCTGTCAGTGGCATTTATACAGTAATCAGTGGCTATTTTTAGCTCTGATCGCTGTATAAATGTCAATGGCCCCAAAAAAGTGTCAAAAGTGTCCAATCTGTCCGCCGCAATATTGCAGTCCCCTTAAAAATCGCCGATCACCGCCAGTACTAGTAAAAAAAAATATATAATAAAAATGCCATAAATCTATCCCCTATTTTGTAGACGCTATAACTTCTGTGCAAACCAATCAATATGCGCTTATTGTGATTTTTTACCAAAAATATGTAGAAAAATACATATTGGCCTAAACTGAATTTTTTTTGGGATATTTATTATAGCAAAAAGTAAATTTTTTTTTTTTTTTTAACCACTTCAATATAGAACACTTATACAGCTGTCCTGCCCAGACCAATTTTCACCTTTCAGCGCTCTCGCAATTCCAATGCCATTACTCATAGTCATGCAACACTGTACCCAAACAACATTTTTATAATTTTTTCACACAAATAGAGCTTTCTTTTTGTGGATTTGGAAAAAAGAAAACACTTTTTTTTAGTTTCTATTCTAAAGATCTAGTTGATCAAGCATGCAACTATTACGCTAAAGGCAAACCTGCCAAAAAAGATAAAGAGATAACAGATCATTCCACTAGGTTTATCACTACCTTCAATTTTCAGTACAAAAAAATGGAAAATATACTAAAGAAACACTGGTCCATTTTGCTACAGGATCCACTTCTGAAAACCTCCCTTCCGCTTATACCCAGAATCACGTACCGAAAGGCTCCGAGTCTCAAAAATAGGATTGCCCCAAGTAAATTGCCCATCGACAAGCCCATTTCCAACCCCACCACCCTCATACCACTAGTCGGCATGTATCAGTGTAAGAAAGCCCGCTGCAAGACTTGTATGTTTATGGAACATGGCAAAAAATCTTTTCTATCTAAAGGCAGAATTTATACATTGGAACAATTCTATAACTGCTCGTCTAATTTTGTAGTGTATGGCCTCACGTGCCCTTGTGGGTTAATCTATGTTGGGCAAACTATCTGCCCACTCAGGCAGCGGTTCGGCCAGCATCGACGACTCATTGAGGGTGGTAAGGACAAACACAGTGTCCCTCGGCACTTTGCCGAGTGTCACAACAAATCTACCACCGGTCTGTCTGTTTGGGTTATTGAACAAATCCCTAAACACATGTCAGAAGCTGAACGGTTCAAAAAGCTTTGTGCCAGAGAGACTTTCTGGATATACTGCTTAGATGTACTCTCCCCTGGCGGCCTCAATGAAGGAATAGAGATATCCACAGTCCTATAACAACCTTTCCTCTTACCACTTTACAGCTACCATGAAATTTTGTCTCAGTTGTAATTTTTTTCCCTTTTTTTACCCCCCTTTTTTTTTACCCCCCCTTTTTTTCCCCCTCTTTGTACCCCCCTTTTTTTACCCCCCCCCTTTTTTTTTTTTTTTATATATGTGCATGTGCATCTCCCCCTCACACATTTATATATGTACATATCTCCCCTCCCCCCACTTACCCTGAAATACTAAAATCCATCAGTGTTTATTTCCATATTCTCTGTAATCATAGTCCCAGGATCAATTTATAATTTATTAATTAAATTTACATTGTTTTATTCCATATTGCACGCCAGACGGTGCAGACTACAACTATTAATCCCCTATCCTTGACAGTCATCTCCCACTCTCTATACATAACATCTTATGGCAGTCTATTGTATTTACTGTATATTTATTTATATTTATTTGATCTATTTTATTGCACTGTACCTTATGATTTATTTCCTCATGATGTTTTAAATGCTTGTTCCTGAATTTATCTTACCTTATCTGGTTTTATTCACAATGTTTTGTCTTAATTGGAGCCCTGTTGTAAAATTATATACATATATTCTCCCTTTTATTTTTTCTGCACTATGTCATTGTAAGGTCCTTTTGTTTTTATCCCCCCTGCCATCTAATGCCGCCCATTACCTATTTTTTATGCAAATCACGGACTTTCCGGCCCCACCCCCCCCCTCTTTTCAGCTTATATAAGCCCACTGTGTCCTCCTCTCCCTATGCTTGACAAAGGAATGCGGCCATTCGTCCACCAATGGCAAGCCTATTCTGAAACACGTCGCATGCGTGTGACGTCATCACTGGGCGCCACGCTGTACTTGCTCTCCAAGCCTCGTTTGAGATCTTCGGCTCGGCTGGCCTTTTTCCCTTCCTAGAGGCTTCACACCATTCTATCAGTGAGCAGCAGCACAGCTGAACGGATGCTCTGGCGTCCTACACATCTCTCCCTTCCTTCCCTGGAACCCCTATCTGTGCATCTGGGACATAACCTGGCTCCCAACCCAGCAGGATTTGTGTTGGACTGTTCGCTGCAAGAGACTGAACCTGGCTGCAAGAACTAATCCTCTTTGGACCTGGCATGCCCTGCAGGAACCGCTGTGACCTGTAGTTCCACCGCATCTCTCCAGCCCAGCCAACCGACCCTAATGCAACTTCTCCAACTTCCATGTGAGTGGATATTGTTGTTTTAATAAAATGTATTTATGATTTATACTCAGAGGCGCCCCTCTCCTTGTTGTTGTTTTAGCTTGCTGGACTCTGCTTTTGGTTCCTTTGGTGGCCGCCCTGACTGACCTCTTGTATATACTCCCAGTATATATGCATGAACTTACACATGCATTTTTACAGTTTTCAGTTTCTGGACTAATCGGTTTTACTTTCAAGGTAACTGTGCTTTGTGCCTTTTTACTTGTATTATTATTTTTTTTAGTTTCTATGATAACATTTAGCAAATAAGTAATTTTTGTTTGTAAATTTGGACCACAATATATATTGCTACATATCTTTGGTAAAAATAACCCAAATATGTGTACATTATTTGGTCAGTGTGAAAGTTATAGCATCTACAAGCTATGGTGCAAAGCCTCATCAGCCTCATCTCTTGAGGCCCTGAAATGTCAGAAAAGTACAAATATCCCACCAAATGACTCGTTTTTTGAAGTATTTTTTTTCCCACAATTCTTTGGAAAATGAAGAAATTATTTTTTAGTTTTTACACAAAATTGTCATAATTTATTTCTCATACACAACATATGCATACTTCAAATTACACCCCAAAATACATTCTGCTACTCATCCTGAGTATGATGATACCACATGTGTGAGACTTTTATACAGCCTGGCCACATAGAGAGGTCCAACATGCAGGGAGCACCGTCAGGCGTTCTGGAACATAAATTACACATAAAATTTCCTAATGACCTTTTACACTTTTGAAGGCCATGGAACACCAGGACAGTGGAATTACCCACAAAATGACGCCATTTTGGGAAGAAAACACCCCAACATATATTCTATGAGGCATAATGAGTCTTTTGAATGGTTCATTTTTTTCCACAAGTCTTCGGAAAATGTGGAAAGAAAATGAACATTTTTTTTTTTTTTACACAAAGTTGTCAATTTATATGATATTTCTAACACATAGCATGTACATAGCAAAAATTACCCCCCAAAATACATTCTGCTACTCCTCCTGAGTATGGCGATACCTCATGTGTGAGACTTTTACACAGCCTGGCCACATAGAGAGGTCCAACAATGAAGTAGTACCTTCAGGCGTTCTAGGAGCATAAATTACACATATAATTTAATTCCTTCCTATCACACTTTTGAAGGTTCAGGAGCACCAAGACAGTGGAAACCCACAAAATGACTAAATTTTGGAAAGCAAACACCCCAAGGTATATTCTATGAGGCATGGGCTGCAGATAGGTACTCGGGTAATCTGATGGGCTAGAGACAGATGCTCGGGTAATCTGATGGGCTGCAGATAGGTACTTGGGTACTCTGATGGGCTGGTGACAAGTACTTGTTACTCTGATGGGCTGGTGACAGGTACTCTGGTAATCTGATGGGCTGCAGTTAGGTACTCGGGTACTCTGATGGGCTGGAGACAGCTACTCAGGTACTCTGATGGGCTGATGACAGGTACTCTTTACCGCGATTGGGGATGGGTCATGTCAGGGTGACAAGCCTCATCCCAGATCACTGCTCTGCGTGACCCTAGGGGCGCGCATGAGCGCCATTCACAAGGACAGTGCATGTGACCGTCTGTGATTGGGCACAGCCGGTCACGTAGTAAAGAGCCATTATCTATTGGCTCTTCACACTGATCTGGGATGGGCTGTGTCGGAGGGACTGGCCTCATCCCCAATCTACGCACTGCGGGCCCCCGGGAGCCCGCAGAAGCGGGAAATAGCAGAGGACATCATATAACACCGTCCAGGATGGCAGAGTGCTCCTGTGGACGTTATATGACTATAGGCTGGTAGGGAAGTGGTTAATTGTCGCTCTTTTTTTGTTTAAAACGCACAAAATAAAAACCACAGAGGTAATCAAATACCACCAAAAGAAAGCTCTATTTGCTGGGAAAAAAGGACATCAATTTCATTTGGGTAAAACATTGCACGACCGCGCAATTGTCAGTTAAATCGACGCAGTGCCGTATAGCAAAAAATGGCCTGAACAGGAAGTGGGTAAATCTTTCCGGGGCTGAAGTGGTTAATGTGAGTTATTAGTGTGTTTCTCTTTTTTGGCTTTCTAATGGAATTAATGTGTTGTGCAACAATGCCTGTGTTGTGGTTCTTGTATTCCCTGGCCTAAGCCATACAGAACGTCCCTCTGGCCAGTAAACCCTGTCTCTTGAGGACTGGTGGAGCAGAGGAACCTTTTATTACACAAATCACATTTTAACTTATTTTAATAAAGGTTCTGGTGAGTTTATTACCATGTGGGGCACTTTTTGGATCACCACTAGGGATGAGCCGAACACCCCCCTGTTCGGTTTGCACCAGAACATGCGAACAGGCAAAAAATTTGTTTGAACACGCAAACACCATTAAAGTCTATGGGACTCGAACATGAATAATCAAAAGTGCTCATTTTAAAGGCTTATATGCAAGTTATTGTCCTTAAAAGTGTTTGGGGACCTGGGTCCTGCCCCAGGGGACATGTATCAATGCAAAAAAAAGTTTTAAAAATGGCCGTTTTTTCAGGAACAGTGATTTTAATAATGCTTAAAGTGAAACAATAAAAGTGTAATATTCCTTTAAATTTCGTACCTGGGGGGTGTCTATAGTATGCCTGTATAGGGGGGCATGTTTCCCTTCTTTAAAACAGCTCTGGTCTCTGACAGCAAAATTACATTTCAAAGGAAAAAAAGTAATTTAAAACTACTTGCGGCTATTAATGAATTGTCGGTCTGGGATTTCCCCACAGGGGAACCCCGAACCAAAATTTTTTTAAAAATTGGCGTGGGGGTCCCCCTAAATTCCATACCAGGCCCTTCAGGTCTGGTATGGATATTAAGGGGAACCCCGTGCCAAAATGAAAAAAAAAATGGCATGGGGGTCCTCCTCAAGATCCATACCAGACCCTTCAGGTCTGGTATGGATTTTTAGGGGAACCCCGTGCCAAAATTGTAAAAAAATGGTGTGGGGTCCCCCCAAAAATCCATACCAGACCCTTATCCGAGCACTCAACCTGGCAGGCCGCAGGAAAAGAGGGGGGGGTGAGAGAGCGCCCCCCCTCCCTCCTGAACCATACCAGGCCACATGCCCTCAACATTGGGAGGGGGCTTTGGGGTAGCAGCCCCCCAAAGCACCTTGTCCCCATATTGATGAGGATAAGGGCCTCATCCCCACAACCCTTGGCCGGTGGTTGTGGGGGTCTGCAGGCAGGGGGCTTATGGGAATCTGGAAGCCCCCTTTAACAAGGGGATCCCCAGATCCCGCCCCCCTGTGTGAAATGGTAATGGGTACAAAAGTACCCCCATCATTTCACAAAAAAAGTGTCAAAAATGTTAAAAATGACAAGAGACAGTTTTTGACAATTCCTTTATTTAAAGTCTTCTTCTTTCGGGTCTTCTTCCTTCCTTCTTCCTTCCTTCTTCCTTTGGGTTTCTTCCTCCATCTCCTTCTTCCTCCGATCCTCTGCTTCTTGCTCCGGTGTTCTCATCTGGCATCTTCCTCCGCAGCGTCTTCTTCCCCGCTTCGTTTTTGGGCCGCACCCAGGTCCCCAAACACTTTTTATGACAATACCATGCATATAAGCCTTTAAAATTAGCACTTTTGATTTATCCCATAGACTTTTAAAGGGTGTGCCGCGGCTTTCGAATTTGCCACAAACACCCCAAATTGTTCGCTGTTCGGTGAACATGAGTTTGACTTGAGCTCGAAGCTCATCCCTAATCACCACACTTAATATTGTTTTGTGGAATAGAGTAACACATATCTTGAAACACTGGAGCACAAACTGTTTTCCTCTGTGTAACACTATATATGGACTTTGCACAGTGATATTAGTATTTTTTAACTATAGTGGCATTTAATTTTATATCATTTGTATAGTATTATTTTTCACATAAGGGGAAGATAGATGATTCATTAAGTCATCACAGCATTGCTCATTAATATACTGTATCTCACAAAGTGAGTAAACCCCTCACATTTTTGTCAATATTTTATTATATCTTTTCATGTGACAACACTGAAGATATGACACTTTGCTACAATGTAAAGTAGTGAGTGTACAGCTTGTATAACAGTGTAAATTTGCTGTCCCCTCAAAATAACTCACACAGCCATTAATGACTAAACCACTGGCAACAAAAGTGAGTACACCCTAAGTGAAAATTTCCAAATTGGGACCAATTAGCCATTTTCCCTGCATGGTGTCATGTGACTCGTTAGTGTTACAAGGTCTCAGGTGTGAATAGGGAGCAGGTGTGTTTAATTTGGTGTTATCGCTCTCACTCTCTCTTACTGGTCACTGGAAGTTCAATATGGCACCTAATGGCAAAGAAATCTCTTAGGATCTGAAAAAAAGAATTGTTGCTTTACATAAAGATGGCCTACTAATAGCAGTGCGAACCTTCTTCATCTCCAGATCCATTCACTGTCCCAGGGTCTCTGCAAAGGATATTGCTTTTCTTCTGGCAGAATGGCACCCCTGGCTAATCTGATGAAGCCTGTTTGGCCGGCTGCTTCTGAGGCAGAGGTACCTTTTAAATGACTTAGTTGATTAGCTTAGTACCTGAGCATTATTGCAATCGAGATCCACACAGTCAGTTTGGACAGAGTTGGACAAAAAACATTCACTTTTTGCTCCTGATATGCCAACTTGCCATAGCAATTTCCTAGAAGCAAGCTAAGGCTGACCCATCTGGCCAGTCTGATAAAGACTCCCTGGCCAACTGCTTCTGAGGTAGAGGTTGCCTTTAAATAAACACAGCTGTTTGATTTAGGCTTGGCATGGAATCATTAGTGACTGTAGGCCTTCTTAGTCTCTGCCCATTTGCCACTGCCTCTGGCCTGCAACTTGGTTTTGCATTTTGGCCAACATACCAGTTACCACCAGTCCACTATGATTTTTGTAGAGATTTCCTTGGTCTGCCTCTTCTGGCAGTTAAATACATAGTGGTTCCTTCAGGGCTAAAGATGACCTGTCCCTGTTGCAGAAGCAGGCTGACTCTCCTCTTCCTGAGAAGTGGTGTTGATGTTGAGGGCTGGAGAGATTTATAATCTATTATGCCCATAATGTGCACCCTTTTAGGATATAGAATATACCTAACTGCCCTCACCTTAATGAATGTTGCTGGTCTCTAGGAAGGCTGATTGCTACTGGTCCACAGATGAGCTGAAAGATTGGAGCCATGCCTGGGAGTATTTGTTTAAACGTCCATTTGTAGTAACCACTACAAACAGCAAACCACATATCCCTCTGTGGTGTACCAGGCATAACAGAAGCAATTACACATTGCTAACAGGTAATGCAAGATCTTGATTTTCATTTCAGCATTAAGTTCAGCATGTGAATGCATAGAGATAAACACATAGCAGTCATGGTACTGTCAAGTCAATGTAATTACAGGCAAACAGTGTAAGTTAATAGTCAGACAATTAGCACTAGCAGGTTAAACCTACCTTAGACACTTGTGCCGCAAAAAAAAAAAAAAAAAGGTCCATACCACAACCAAGCATTAATACACAGAAAGCCCAGCCTGCAGGACGAGGCCCTGCATTGATAGGAAAGGCTCAGCACCACCTGAAATCAACCTAAGCATTAGCAATACTGCAGACACAGATACAACCTGTGAAGCATTAGTAAACAGAATGGCACTATGGACAGCCAGTAAGATTCACATATGTGATATACGCTTTCAGTGATGCAAGCTAACAGCATACCTGCAGACAATAAGTCAAGCCTGTAGGACCAGGCCTTGCTGAGTTAATAGGAAGGCTTCAGCCCAGCACAGCACATCTGCTATCAGCATTAGCAGTATTGCAGACACAAACCACAACCTGTGAATCAATAGTAAACAGACTGAAACTATGGACAGGTCAGAAAATTTGCATGTGTGACATACAGTGGGGACGGAAAGTATTCAGACCCCCTTAAATTTTTCACTCTTTGTTATATTGCAGCCATTTGCTAAAATCATATAAGTTAATTTTTTTCCTCAATAATGTACACACAGCACCCTATATTGACAGAAAAACACAGAATTGTTGACATTTTTGCAGATTTATTAAAAAAGAAAAACTGAAATATCACATGTTCCTAAGTATTCAGACCCTTTGCTCAGTATTTAGTAGAAGCACCCTTTTGATCTAATACAGCCATGAGTCTTTTTGGGAAAGATGCAACAAGTTTTTCACACCTGGATTTGGGGATCCTCTTCCTTTCCTTCTTGCAGATCCTCTCCAGTTCTGTCAGGTTGGATGGTAAATGTTGGTGGAGAGCCATTTTTAGGTCTCTCCAGAGATGCTCAATTGGGTTTAAGTCAGGGCTCTGGCTGGGCCATTCAAGAACAGTCACGGAGTTGTTGTGAAGCCACTCCTTCATTATTTTAGCTGTGTGCTTAGGGTCATTGTCTTGTTGGAAGGTAAACCTTCAGCCCAGTCTGAGGTCCTGAGCACTCTGGAGAAGGTTTTCGTCCAGGATACCCCTGTACTTGGCCGCATTCATCTTTCCCTCTATTGCAACCAGTCATTCTGTTCCTGCAGCTGAAAAAAAAACCCCACAGCATGATGCTGCCACCACCATGCTTCACTGTTGGGACTGTATTGAACAGGTGATGAGCAGTGCCTGGTTTTCTCCACACATACCACTCAGAATTAAGGCCAAAAAGTTCTATCTTGGTCTCATCAGACCAAAGAATCTTATTTCTCACCATCTTGGAGTCCTTCAGGTGTTTTTAGCAAACTCCATGCAGGCTTTCATGTGCCTAGCATTGAGGAGAGGCTTTCATCGGGCCACTCTGCCATAAAGCAGTGGTGGTCGACTTTCTACAACTTTCTCCCATCTCCCGACTGCATCTCTGGAGCTCAGCCACAGTGATCTTTGGTTCTTCTTTACCTCTCTCACCAAGGCTCTTCTCCCCCGATAGCTCAGTTTGGCCGGACGGCCAGCTCTAGGAAGGGTTCTGGTCATCCTAAACGTCTTCCATTTAAGGATTATAGGATTATAACAGTTTTCCTTTCGCGATGAGCGAGCCAGCTTGGCCCTGGCTCCCGCGATGGAGCTCACAGGTGTCAAATCTCGCCGATAACAGTGGCGAGATTGACACAATATCGTGGTCACCTACTGTACAGAGGACCAACGTTGAAGTAGCACCTTCAGGCGTTCTACGAGCATAAATGACACATCTCATTTCTCAACTACCTATTACAATTTTGAAGGCCCTGGAGCACCAGGACAATGGAATTGCCCACAAAATGACCCCATTTTGGAAAGCAAACACCCCAATGTATAATCTATGAGGTATAATGAGTCTTTTTAACGGTTCATTTTTTTCCAAAAGTTTTTGGAAAATGTGTAAAAAAAAAATTAAAACGCATTTTTTTTTACACAAAGTTGTCAATTTATAAGATTTTTCAAACACATAGCATGTATATAGCAAAAATTACACCTCAAAATACATTCTGCTACTCTTCCTGAGTATGGCGATACCACATGTGTGAGACTTTTACACAGCCTGGCCACATACAAGAGGCCCAACATTGAAGTAGTACCTTCAGGCGTTCTAGGAGCATAAATTACACATCTCATTTCATTCCTACCTATCACACTTTAGAAAGTCCTTGAGCACCAGGACAATGCAATTACCCACAAAATTACCCCATTTTGGAAAGCAAACACCCCAACGTATATTCTATGAGGCATGGGCTGCAAATAGGTACTCGGGTACTCTGATGGGCTGAAGATAGGTACTCGGGTACTCTGATGAGCTATAGACACTTACTCGGGTAACTTGATTAGCTGCAGACAGGTACTCGGATACTCTGATGGGCTGGTGACAGATACTCGGGTACTCTGATGGGCTGGTGACAGGTACTCGGGTACTCTGATGACCTGATGACAGGTACTCGGGTACTCTGATGGGCTACAGATAGGTACTCGGGTGCTCTATAGAGCTACATATAGGTACTCAGGTACTCTGATGGGCTGGTAACTGGTATTTGGGTACTCTGAAGGGCGGTGACAGGTACTCAGGTACTCTGTACTCATATGAACTGTGACAGGTACTCATATGGACTGTGACAGGTACTCAGGTACTCATATGGACTGTGACAGGTACTCAGGTACTCAGATGAACTGTGACAGGTACTCGGGTACTCAGATGAACTGTGACAGGTACTCGGGTACTCAGATGAACTGTGACAGGTACTCGGGTACTCAGATGAACTGTGGCAGGTACTCGGGTACTCAGATGGACTGTGACTGGTACTCGGGTCCTCAGATGGACTGTGACTGGTACTCGGGTACTCTGATGGACTGTAACAGTTACTTGGGTATTCTGATGGACTGTGACAGGCACTCGGGTACTCAGATGGACTGTGACAGTTACTCAGGTACTCTGATGGACTGTGAGTGTCAGGTACTCGGGTGCTCATATGGACTGTGACAGGTACTCAGATGAACTGTGACAGGTACTTTGATGGGTGGTGACAGGTCCTCTTTATTGGGGGGCAATCAGTGTGATTGGTGTACACTGTAAGCAGTAACGAGATGTTACCGCAATCTCCTTTTCACACATGATCGCTGTGTGAGAAGGGAAGAGCCGGTAACATCTCGTTAC
The DNA here is from genome assembly GCF_042186555.1 of Aquarana catesbeiana. Lineage (NCBI taxonomy): Eukaryota > Metazoa > Chordata > Amphibia > Anura > Ranidae > Aquarana > Aquarana catesbeiana. Next base: position 335,906,913 of record NC_133326.1, read on the forward strand.
CACTCTGTATTTACATCTAGTGATCGGCTGTGAAAGGATCACAGCCGATCACGTGGTAAACAGCCGCTGGCCAATGGCTGTTTACCAGCGTCGGTGATGAGCAGTGTTCCTGTGAACACGCTGCCACTAAGGTGCATGCGCCATGCAAATTGGAGAGGTACCATCTGTGATTGGCCATGATGAAGTGGTAAACAACCATGCCCAATGGCTGTTCACCCCCCTCAGTGGCGAGTGGTGTCTCCGTGACATGCCGCCACCAAAGAAACAGGGATGCACGCACATGATCACGTGCATTCCTTGTTTAAATGGATGGACATCATATGACGCCCGCCCAGAACGAGAGCCACGCCGCCTGGCCATCATATGACGGCCAGTGGGCAGCAAGCGGTTAATGCCATATAGTTCTGTGTGCGTTACTGCCAGTTTAATGCCATATAGTTTTGCGTGCATTACTGCCAGTTTAACGCCATATAGTTCTGTGTGCGTTACTGCCAGTTTAATGCCATACAGTTTTGTGCGTTACTGCCAGTTTAATGCCATTTACTTCTGTGTGCCTTACTGCCAGTTTAACGCCATTTACTTCTGTGTGGGTTACTGCCAGTTTAACACCATATAGTTTTGCGTGCGTTACTGCCAGTTTAACGCCATATTGTTTTGTGTGTGTTACTGCCAGTTTAACGCCATATCGTTTTGTGCATTATTGCCAGTTTAATGCCATTTATTTCTGTGTGCCTTACTGCCAGTTTAATGCCATATAGTTTTGTGTGTTACTGCCTGTTTAACGCCATTTACTTCTGTGTGTGTTACTGCCAGTTTAATGCCGTATAGTTTTGCGTGCACTACTGCCAGTTTAATGCCGTATAGTTTTGCGTGCGTTACTGCCAGTTTAACGCCATATCATTTTGTGTGCGTTACTGCCAGTTTAACACCATATCGTTTTGTGTGTTACTGCCAGTTTAACGGCATTTATTTCTGTGTGAGTAACTACCAGTTTAACACCATATAGTTTTGTGTGTGTTATTGCCAGTTTAACACCATATCATTTTGCGTGTGTTACTTTCAGTTTAACGCTATATAGTTCTGTGCGTCACTGTACGTTTGGCACATTATATTAAAGTATATTATAGTGTATCCGTGGAGTGTGTCTGTGTAGCTTGAGTACTCAAATTAAAGTGCACCAAACACCTCTTTACATTGATTAAGATGCATTTACGTACAGATTTCAACTTCTTCTTTACATTTGATTATAAGCACCGCCCGCTCCATCCCAATAATTTCTGGGAGGACAAGGAGAGGCAGACGTTCCCTTGTCACTGTAAGGGGGCCAGCAACAAATGTGTCCACAGGCAAAGGTGGATGTGGTGGTCAGTCCTTAGACAGGGCATCATTTCCTCTGTTTAGTGAGTTTGCCCATGCTATCCAGCCACAGCATGCAGAGGAGGTGGACTTGCTTACTAAACCTTCCTCATCCTCCTCATCCTCTGTCATGCAAGCAGTGACAAGTGTGCAGTCTTCTGCAGTTGCCATAGTGGATAAACCTGCCTCCTTGTCCACATCTATTCCTGCCATAGGCCCAACATCAGCCATTAACCACTTACCAACCGGCCCATAGCTGAATGATGGCTGCAGGGCGGTTGGATAACTCTGGGAGGATGTACTATGACGTCCTCCCAGAATTCCCCTCTCGCGCGCCCGCTGAGGCGTGCACCCGAACACATCCGTGACCGCCGGGTCCTCAGGACCCGGCGCATCACGGATCCTGGTAAATGGCCACTGATCGCGGCCATTTACCATGTGATCGCGCCGTCAAATGACGGTGCAATCACGTGTAAACAGACCGGCGTCATCTGATGACGCCGGTTCCTCTCCTCCCCTCCTGTGTACCGATCGGTACACTGTGAGCGGAGAGGGAGATGGATGGATGGCTGCAGCGCTGTGGGCTGGATGTGTAGTGCCCACAGCGCTGCACAGAGACATCCAGCCATCCATCCATCCATGCTCAGCCATCCCTAACGCTCCGCAATGCTGTGCAATACTCTGCAATGCCCCACATTACTCTGCAATGCTGTGCACTACTCTGCAATGCCCCACATTACTCTGCAATACCCCCACATTACTCTGCAATGCTGTGCACTACTCTGCAATGCCCCACATTACTCTGCAATGCTGTGCACTACTCTGCAATGCCCCACATTACTCTGCAATACCCCCACATTACTCTGCAATACCCCGCAGTACTCTGCAATACCCCGCAGTACTCTGCCATACCCAACAGTACTCTGCAATACCCCGCAATACTCTGCAATACCCCGCAGTACTCTGCAATACCCCGCAATACTCTGCAATACTTGGTGATACCCAGTCATACTCAGCCATACTCTGCAATACCCCGCCATACTCTGCAATACCCCGCCATACTCTGCAATACCCCGCCATACTCTGCAATACCCCGCAATACTCTGCAATACTCTGCAATACCCCGCCATACTCTGCAATACTCTGCAATACCCCACCATGCTCTGCAATACCCCGCCATACCCTGCCATGCTGAGCCATACTCGGCTGTACTCGGCCTCTCTATGTGGCCAGGCTGTGGAAGTCTCACACATGTGGTATCGCCGTACTCAGGAGGAGTAGGAGAATCTATTTTGGGGTGTAATTTTTGGTATGTACATGTTATGTGGTAGAAATATTGTATAAATGGATAACTTTGTGTTAAAAAAAAATAATGCGTTTTAACCACTTCCCGCCCACCGGCCGTCATACAACGTCCTTGACTTTGTGCGGTGATATCTGAATGATGCCTGCAGCTACAGGCATCATTCAGATATCAGCTTTTTCAGCCGGCGATTCCCTACACCATAAGAATGATCATAGCGGCTGTTCCACTGCTTGATCGTTCTTACGGGAGGCGAGAGGGGATGTCCCCACCTCCCGCCGTCCTCCGGTGCTTCTACCGACTCACCGCTACGATCGAAGCCAGGATCGTTTTTTTTTTTTTTAATTTCAGGCTTCCCAGCCTAGAGGTGAGATGTGGGGTCTTATTGACCCCATATCTCGCTGTAAAGAGGACCTGTCATGCCATAATCCTATTACAAGGGATGTTTACATTCCCTGTAATAGGAATAAAATTGGTCAAAAAAATTTTTTGGGGGAAAAAAGCATCAAACTAAAATAAATAAAGTAAAATGAACAATAAAAAAAAAAAAAAATTTAAAGCGCCCCTGTCCCTGTATGCTCGCATGCAGAAGCGAACGCATACGTAAGTCCCGCCCCCCACATATAAAAACGGTGTTCAAACCACACATGTGAGGTATCGCTGCGATCGGTAGAGCGAGAGCAATAATTTTGGCCCTAGACCTCCTCTGTAACTCAAAACATGTAACCAGTAAAAAATTTTAAAGCGTCGCCTATGGGGATTTTTGAGTAGCAAAGTTTGGCGCCATTCCACAAGCGCGTGCAGTTTTTAAAGGTGACATGTTGGGTATCTATTTACTTGGCGTAACTTCATCTTTCACATTATGCAAAAACATTGGGCTAACTTTACTGTTTTGGTTTTTGTAAAGCACAAAACTGTTTTTTTTTCCAAAAAAAAGCGTTAAAAAAATTGCTGTGCAAATACCGTGCGAGATAAAAAGTTGCAACGACCGCCATTGTATTCTCTAGGGTCTTTGCTAAAAAAACATATATAATGTTTTGGGGTTCTATGTAATTTTCTAGCTAATAAATGATGATTTTTACATGTAGGAGAGAAATGTCAGAATTGGCCTGGGCACTCCAGAACGCCTGAAGGTGCTCCCCTGCATGTTGGGCCTCTGTATGCGGCCACGCTGTGTAAAAGTCTCACACATGTGGTATCGCCGTACTCGGGAGTAATAGCAAAATGTGTTTTGGGGTGTAATTTGTGGTATGCATATGCGGTGTGTGAGAAATAACCTGCTAATATGACAATTTTGTGAAAAAAAAAAAGTAAGAAAAAAAACTTGATTTTGCAAAGAATTGTGGGAAAAAATGACAACTTCAAAAAACTCATCATGCATCTTTCTAAATACCTTGGAATGTCTTCTTTCCAAAAAGGGGTAATTTGGGGGGTATTTGTACTTTTCTGGCATGTTAGGGTCTCAAGAAATTAGATAGGCCGTCAGTACTTCAGGTGTGATCAATTTTCAGATATTCGCACCATAGCTTTTGGACTCTATAACTTTCACAAAGACCAAATAATATCCACCGATTTGGGTTATTTTTACCAAAGATATGTAGCGGTATAAATTTTGGCCAAAATATATGAAGAAAAATTAATAATTTGCAAAATTTTATAACAGAAATGAAGAAAAATGTATTTTTTTTACAGATTTTTCGGTCTTTTTTCTTTTATAGCGCAAAAAATAAAGAACCCAGCGGTGATTAAATACCACCAAAAGAAAGCTCTATTTGTGTGAAAAAAAGGACAAAAATATCATATAGATACAGTGTTGCATGACTAATTGTCATTCAAAATGTTAGAGCACCAAAAGCTGAAAATTGGTCTGGTTAGGAAGGGGGTTTAAGTGCCCAGTTGTCAAGTGGTTAAGGAGTCAGCGGAGTAGCAGCAGAATGTATTTTGGGGTGTAATTCCACATATACCTATGGCATGTGTGAGCAATATATCATTCAGGCTCGGTTCACATAGGTGCGATGCGGGAAAGCTGGGAATCCACTGTGGGTTCCCATATCACACCTGACTTGCAAGGCAGTTCACACTGCCTTATGCGAACTGCTGCGGGTGTTAATACAAAGCTAATGACACCCCCAGATCGGGTCGCATATTGCAGTGCAAACTGTCAGTTCGGACATGAATCGGATCGCATGGCTGTGAACACCCAAGCAATCTGATTCTGGTGCGGACCAAAAAAAGGGTCCTGGGTGAGTTTGAAGGACCCTGCAAGTTCAGGTGAGCTTCCTGCAGTGTTACATCTACATATAAATATATAGGGACCAGCATGAAGTAAGTGCTGGTATCTGCTGGGAGACTAGAAGGGCATGAAAATGAAACATTACAGAGTAAAAAAAATGTGTTGGGCCAGTGGTGTGCAAGTGCACATTGAGTGGAATAAAGTGGGGGTTGAAGGAAAAGGCAAACAAATGTGCTGAAATATCAACTGAGCTAAAAAGCAATGCAAATTACCTGGGTGTAATGTGAGACCATCCCCTCGTGGAAGTCCAGCTGGTATGTGTAAACTCATGACGTGAGTGAGAAAAACTGCCATGTCAGGCTCCAATTATACCCCCCGAGGTGGGAGGGACCAAATGCTCCACACCCAACGTCATGTGCTAACAGACCAGTGTACGAGCTCTGAAGACACTCGTTGCCGCTGGGGCCACGGATACGAAGTGTCCCCCATTGTTCGGGATGTTAAACATAGCCTAAGGGTGAAGATGCCAGGATTGGCGACCCCCGATGGGTGTGGAAAACATGACTTCGATATGACACATATTTGACACATATTGCAACTCCCGAACTGGACGATGGGTTTCACCGACAGGGAACAGCAAGAGTTCACAGAACCAGCCCAAAGATCAACTGCCCATCTATATACAGCCAGTAGTAGATGTATACCGACATAAAAGAATGATGGCTAGTAGTGACAACAGACCAGGTTGTGGGCTATATGGGTGTCTTCCACCCAAATTATATAGATACATAAATGATACAATGATAAATTTATATATACAGTGGGGCAAAAAAGTATTTAGTCAGCCACCAATTGTGCAAGTTCTCCCACTTAAAAACATGAGAGAGGCCTGTAATTCTCATCATAGGTATACCTCAACTATGAGAGACAAAATGTGGAAATAAATCCAGACAATCACATTGTCTGATTTTTGAAAGAATGTATTTGCAAATTATGGTAGAAAATAAGTATTTGGTCAAAAGTTCATCTCAATACTTTGTTATATATCCTTTGTTGGAAATGACAGAGGTCAAACATTTTTCTGTAAGTCTTCACAAGGCTGTCACACACTATTGCTGGTATGTTGGCCCATTCCTCCATGCAGATCTCCTCTAGAGCAGTGATGTTTCGGGGCTGTCGCTGGGCAACACGGACTTTCAACTCCCTCCAAAGGTTTTTTATGGGGTTGAGATCTGGAGACTGGCTAGGCCACTCCAGGACCTTGAAATGCTTCTTACGAAGCCACTCCTTCATTGCTCGGGCAGTGAGTTTGGGATCATTGTCATGCTGAAAGACCCAGCCACGTTTCATCTTCAATGCCCTTGCTGATGGTAGGAGGTTTGCACTCAAAATCTCACGATACATGGCCCCATTCATTCTTTCATGTACATGGATCAGTCGTCCTGTTCCCTTTGCAGAGAAACAGCCCCAGAGCATGATGTTGCCACCCCATGCTTCACATTAAGTATGGTGTTCTTTGTTTGCAACTCAGCATTCTCTCTCCTCCAAACTCGACGAGTTGTGTTTCTACCAAACAGTTCTACTTTGGTTTCATCTGACCATATGACATTCTCCCAGTCCTCTTCTGGATCATCCAAATGCTCTCTAGCAAACCTCAGACGGGCCCAGACATGTACTGGCTTAAGCAGGGGGACACGTCTGGCACTGCAGGATCTGAGTCCTTGGCGGCGTAGTGTGTTACTGATGGTAGCCTTTGTTACGTTGGTCCCAGCTCACTGCAGGTCTTTCACTAGGGCCCCCATGTGGTTCTGGGGGTTTTTCTCACCGTTCTTGTGATCATTTTGACCCCACGAGGTGAGATCTTGCGTGGAGCTCCAGATCGAGGCAGATTATTAGTGGTCTTGTATGTCTTCCATTTTCTAATTATTGCTCCCACAGTTGATTTCTTCACACCAAGCTGCTTGCCTATTGCAGATTCAGTCTTCCCAGCCTGGTGCAGGTCTACAATTTTGTTTCCACATTTTGTCTCTCATAGTTGAGGTATACCTATGACGACAATTACAGACCTCTCTCATGTTTTTAAGTGGGAGAACTTGCACAATTGGTGGCTGACTAAATACTTTTTTGCCCCACTGTATATATATATAATCTTTTACTATTTTTGCAACATGCATACCCAACACTGCAGGAAGTTCACCTATATCCGCAGGTTCTTTCTGATATAAACATATACTCTTTTACCATCTTTACAGTTCTTTACAGTTCATGATCATGGACAAAGGGAGACCTCTAAGGACACTTGCACTTGTATCTACCAAAGCCCTGTCGGTGCCTAGGTTGTTGGATGTTTGTTGCTGTAGCCACCAGTGGAGTCAGTGACTGATGGCCTTGCCCACCCCATTGGTGAGTATGGGGTCCCACAGTCTGACCCCGATGATTACTCACCTCCCTGCCTAGTTGATGCAACATACACTCATTAATTTGAATTACTACTTGTATTACAGATTTAGCAAAGCATTTACCCCTGAAGAGTGAGCGTAGTCTCGCAAAACTTTGTCGGGTATTACTGATGCTTGCGTATTTCTCTGATGTTTGTATATTGGTATACACTGTTTTACCATGTATGGGGATTGTCCCATGTTCACATTGTATGCATATTTTATCAGCCTGCATTTATTGCTGTTGTGTTTCGGATGCGCAACAATTGTAATAAATCTATATTTTTTTACTTGCATGATATGTTTTTTGACTGACCATATTCACCTCACTCAAAGTCCCAGGGTGAACCCCATGTATGCGTTTAATTCATAGATTCCTGAGCTGCGCTATCAAAATTAATAATCCACAAATGTATTGTGTATTCAATTGGTATGCACCATAAAAAAATATTAAAAAACATCAACTCATAAAAGTCTATGTGAGAAAAAGAAATTTCTTCTTAAGTGCTTATAGAATTATTGGATATCCATCACCAATAGTAGATAGCGTCCTTGTGAAAAACCATCACCTCTTGTAGAAAAAGTGCATGCTTACTCACTATAAATGAGCGTCTATCTCTAGAAAGGGCAAAAAGGCTTAGAACCAAATCATCCACTCATCCAGCACTCTCCCCAGGGGACAAGGCATTTATGGTAGTCTTCCGCCAAACATTCTCTACCTGGAATTTGTATGGGGATATAGAAACAAAGTGCTCCAATAGCATTAAACCCTTTAATATAGTTTAAACACAGGGTCCAAGTACCATGCCCACTTACACTATAGGTCCCACCACTGCGCCACAACGAATATAGATGAATTAATAGCCTGATCAAGCTGCCACTTTGAAACAATCAAATAATAAAAATACATCTACCGTAAATGGTGACGCTAAAGTAATTACCATAAACTATAAACATCACCTAGTTAATAAGTGCATGGTTCAAAAAGAAAAAATATATATGTGAATCCAAAAAAGCTCGTAAAGTCCTCAAAAATCAAATGTTCAATGATATGGTTGTCAACAAAGCATCCTGCTTGACAGACTTATCCACCATACCACGTGCAAATTGTGACACCGCTCCCCTATAGGTGTCAACTGATCAGATATAATTGCCTCACACTCTCATGTTCGGCAAATATACGTCAACCCCTTAAAAGTTAAAGTTGCTCACCTTGATCTTCAATCCTTAGTGGTAATCTCACAGACAATCCACATGTTTAAAACAAAAAGTGCTCCAATAGTGCAGTAACGTTTAACCAAAATTATTAAAACTACTGTACAGGTTATCACGGTAGATGCATTTATTCTTTTATATAGTGTATTAAAATATTAAAATCTCACTTACATCATGAAGATAGTGATAGACCCAAACAATAATACTCCTCACCAGCAATATACAAACACCCGCACCTCTGGGATCACGGGAACACAATTACGTCAGCATGCAGCTCTGCCCTGCACATTTCGTCGCACTTAACGAAGGCTCTGGGGGTTCTGCGCTGATTGGAATTGGAATTGAATGGAGGGTAATTTGCCTGGTATAGTGTAGAAATTGTAGGAGTTAATTTGATACCCAAATGAGGAATAGAAGATTGTTGCAAAAGGGCATGCTTGAAGACTCTCAATGGTGCTCCTTGGATTTTGGGCCTCTTTGTGTGCTTAGGCAGGTGAAAAAGTCTTACACTTGTAAGGAGTAGTAGAATGTGTTTTGGGTTGTAATTTGAGGCATGCCTAAGATGTGTGTTAGAAAGATCTTATTAACTGCCAACTTTGAGTTAAAAAAATAAATGTTCATTTTCTTTCCTGGATTTTCCAAAAACATGTGGCAAAAATTAAATTTTTAACCACTTCAGCCCCGGAATGTTTTACCCCCTTCCTGACCAGAGCACTTTTTGCAATTTGGCACTGCGATGCTTTAACTGGTAATTGCGTTGTCATGCAAAGTTGTACCCAAATGAAATTTGCGTCCTTTTTTCCCCACAAATAGAACTTTCTTTTGGTGTTAATTTATCCCCACCAATAAACTAAATTTTTTCATACATTTAGGCCAAAATTTACACAAATTTTACACCACATGTCTTGGGTAAATAAAATTTCAATAAGCATATATTTATTGGTTTACGCAAAAGTTATAGGGTCTAAAAACTATGGTGCATTTAGTGGAATTTATGCAGCTTTTAGTTTATGACTGCCTGTTTCATTTCTTGAGGTGCTAAAATGGCAGGGCAGTACAAAAAAAAACAAAAAACAAATTACCCCTTTTTGGAATGTAGACACCCCAAGGAATTTGCTTAGAGGCATGTTGAGCCCATTGAAAATTTAATTTCATTTGATGATTGAAAAATGACAAAAGTTGTCACTGAAATGATATATTGCTCACACATGCCATGGGTATATGTAGAATTACACCCCAAAATACATTCTGCTGCTTCTCCTGAGTACGGGGATACCATATGTGAGGGACTTTTTGGGAGCCTAGCCGCGTACAGGACCCCGAAAACCAACAGTAAAACCAATTTACTATTTTTGCAACATGCATACCCAACACTGCATTAAGTTCACCTACATCCACAGGGTCTTTCTGATATACACATATACTTTTTTACCATCTTTACAGTTCATGATCATGAACAAGGGGAGACCTCTAGGGACACTTGCACTTGTATATATCAAAGCCATGTCGGTGCTTCCGTTGTTCCCCGTTGGGCTTACCTTTTGTTCTGCCTCCTCAGCTACCATGCTCTTTGTTTTTGCTGCCATCGCCAGTGGAATCAGTGACTGATGGCCTGGCCCAGCCCATTGGTGAGTATGGGGTCCCACAGTCTGACCCCGATGATTACTCACCTCCCTGCCTAGTTGATGCAACATATACTCATTAATTTGACTTACTACTTGTATTACAGATTTAGCAAAGCATTTACCCCTGAAGAGGGAGTGTGGTCTTGCAAAACGTCGTCGGGTACTACTGATTCTTGCACATTTCTCTGATGTTTGTATATTGGTATACACTGTTTTACCATGTATGTGGATTGTCCCATGTTCACATAGTGTGCATATTTTATCGGCCTGCATTTATTGCTGATGTGTTTCAGATGCGCAACAATTGTAATAAATCTATATTTTTTTACTTCAATGATATGTTTTTTGACTGACCATATTCACCTCACTCAAAGTCCCAGGATGAATCCCATGTTTATACAGTATCTCACAAAAGTGAGTACACCCCTCACATTTTTATAAATATTTTCCCTCCCTGGTGTAATGTGACTCGTTAGTGTTACAAGGTCTCAGTTGTGAATGGGGAGCAGGTGTGTTAAATTTAATGTCATTGTTCTCACTCTCTCATACTGCTCACTGGAAGAGCAACATGGAACCTCATGGCAAAGAACTCTCTGAGGATCTGAAAAAAAGAATTGTTGCTCTACATAAAGATGACCTAGGCTCTAAGAAGATTGCCAAGACCCTGAAACTGAGCTGCAGCACAGTGGCCAAGACCATACAGCAGTTTAACAGGACAAGTTCCACTCAGAACACGCCTCGCCATGGTCAACCAAAGAAGTTGAGTGCACGTGCTGAGCGTCATATCCAGAGGTTGTCTTTTGGAAATAGATGTATGAGTGCTGCCAGTATTTCTGCAGAGGTTGAAGGGGTGGGGGGTCAGCCTGTCAGTGCTCAGACCATACGCCGCACACTGCATCATATTGGTCTGCATGGCTGTCGTCCCAGAAGGAAGCCTCTTCTAAAGATGATGCACAAGAAATCCCACAAACAGTTTGCTGAAGACAAGCAGACTAAGGACATGGATTACTGGAACCATGTCCTGTGGTCTGTTAAGACCAAGATAAGCTTATTTGGTTCAGATGGCATTTAGCATGTGTGGCGGCAACCAGGTGAGGAGTACAAAAACAAGTTTGTCTTGCCTACAGTCAAGCATGGTGGTGGGAGTGTCATGGTCTGGGGCTGCATGAGTGATGCCAGCACTGAGGAGCTACAATTCATTGAGGGAAGCATGAATGCCAACATATACTGTGGCATACTGAAGCAGAGCATGATCCCCTCCCTTCGGAGACTGGGTTGCAGGGCAGTATTCCAACATAACAACCCCAAACACACCTCCAAGACGACTGAGGGTAAAGTTGATGGACTGGCTAAGCAGGTCTCCAGACCTAAACCCTATTGAGCATTTGTGGGGCATCCTCAAAACAGAAGGTGGAGGAGGGCAAGGTCTCTAACATCCACGTCGCATGATGTCGTCGTGGAGGAGCGGAAGAGGACTCCAGTGGCAACCTGTGAAGCTCTGGTGAACTCCATGAACAGGAGAGTTAAGGCAGTGCTGGAAAATAATGGTGGCCACACAAAATATTGACACTTTGGGCCCAATTTGGACATTTTAACTTAGGGGTGTACTCACTTTTGTTGCCAGCGGTTTTGACATTAATGGCTGTGTGTTGAGTTATTTTGAGGGGACCGCAAATTTACACTGTTATAAAAGCTGTACACTCACTACTTTACATTGTAGAAAAGTGTAATTTCTTCAGTGTTGTCACATGAAAAGATATAATATATTATACAAATAAGTGAGGGGTGTACCTACTTTTGTGAGATGCTGGGGTGACACCAGACCTTGTATCATTTATGTTTCTATACGCATACAATTGTCCACAAATTATAGATTAATAGCACAGATGGGCCAAACGGCAAACCCCATTGTAGTCTATGGGAGCCGAACAGGAAAAATCAAAAATGTCCATTTTAAAAGCTTATATGCAAGTTATTGCCCATAAAAGGTGTATGGGGGTCTGAATATTGCCCTGGGGGACATGTATCAATGCAATTTAAAAAAAAAAAAATGTTTTTTCAGGAGCAGTGATTTATTAATGCTTAAAGTGCTTAAAGTGCAACAATAAAAAACAAAAAATTAAAATATTTAAATATAATGCCTGGGGGTCCCCTTAGTCTGTAAAGTGGTGCATATGTAGGGTGCATAGAAGCTGCTGTAGCAAAAGTGACATCTCTAAAGAAAAAAACGAGTCAAACCATGTTTATATTGACTTGACACATAGCTATTGGTACTGATTTTAGGGGAATCCCAGGCCAAAATGTAAAAAAAAAGGGGGCGTGGGCAACCGAGCATGCAGCCTGTCAGGTCAGGAAGGGCGGGGAGCGGCCCCCTCCTGAACTATACCAGGCCACATGCCCTCAATATGGGGGAGGGGTGCTTTGGGGCAGGGGGGCCAAAAAATCCATCATCAACCATGCCGCTTGCCACACAAGAAAAATAAAAAAAACAAAATGCTCCCGCCATCTATGAAGGCTGGCCGCCTTTTTTTATTTTTGGGGTGCTGCATATGGTGTGATTGACGATGACGATTTACATCAGGAGACACTATTTTTTAAATTTTTTAATAAAGGAATTGTCAAAAACTGAGTATGTGTTTTTATTACTTTTTGACCCATTTTTGGTGAATGAGTAGGGGTATGTACCCCATACTCATTAACATGGGGGGAGGGATCTGGGGGCCGCCTTGTTAAAGGGGACTTCCAGATTCTGATAAGCCCCCCGGCCGTGGCCCCCCACAACCATCAACCATGGTTGTGGGGATGAGGCCCTTGTTCAAATTAACATGGGGACAAGGTGCTTTGGGGAGGGGGGCCCTAAATTCCTCACCCCCCATGTTGAGTTCATATAGCCTGGTATGGTCCAGGAGGGGGGGAGCATGTTCGCCCCCCCTTTCCTGACCTGTAAGGCTTCATGCCCAGATAAGGCTCTGGTATGGATTTTGGGTGGGGGGACCCTACACCATTTTTTTCTTCAGCTTAAATTTTTTCATTGAGCTGCCAGCATTAAAACCCATTGACAGCTGATGACTCATCGGTTGTTAAGGACACCACGGCTGTCTTCCTGGCCCCGCTCCTTAACAGCCAGCTTATACTGCACCCTAATTGGTCAAAACTTTACCTAATTAGGGCGCAAAATGCACTGTGCGGTGCATTGCAAGGCATTCGGTGGGGCGAACGCTCTGCAAATTTGGGTGTCGGATGACCGGGCCAAATAGCCATGAGTTCGGGCCGAACCATTCGCCCAACACTAATAGGTATAATGTTCCAAATTTCAAAAAAATACATTGAATAATATTGCATCAATTAAAAGTGTTATGCAAGAAAAATGCATGTTGTTGATTCATAAGAATTAACATATGAAAAATAAATTAATAGTAAAAATTCTTAAACAACAGATGTGTCCTACTAGTCTAGAGATAAATGTGCATAACTATAAGGTTATATTGATGTGATCCCCTCATGACTTAATATTGAAGAGCAATGGTACTATCTCTATTCTTATACTGTATATCCAATGTGCCCTGTCACATTTTGAGAAAGTGGTGAGAGCAGCCATTTCATAATATTTTTTATTTTTTTCTCTGGGCTTCTGGATTTTTTGGGGTTTTTAGTTTTGGCAGCTCACAAGGTTTATTTATATGTATATATTATATATAAATAGATAGATATAATCTATATCTCTCTCAGATTCTTGCCAATGGTAGCAGATTTAAATAACAGTGTTTTGTATACAAACTGGGGTCTGGATGGAATAAAGTAGATTTCAGTTTGGGGTCACCAAGGAGTATATTCTAACAGGGACGTGCATTGAGGTCAGTGGATGGTGAGGCTTTGGCTAGTATCAGAGTCAGATACACACAGGTTACATACACTGCAAACGTGAGAGCGAGAAAAATAATTCTAGCACTAGACCTCCTCCATAACTCTAAACATGTAACCTGTAAAAAAATTTAAAGCGTTGTCTATGGAGATTTTTAAGTACCGAAGTGACATCATCTTTCACATTATACCAAAAAATCGGGCTAACTTTTGTGGTTTTTTGTTTTTTTTTATATTCATACAAGTTTTTTCCCAAAAAAATGTTTCAAAAGTTGCTGTGCAAATACTGTGTAACATAAAAAGTTGCAATGATCACCATTTTATTCCCTAGGGTGTCTGCTAAAACATTATATATATATATATATAATGTTTGGGGGTTTGTTGGGGGATAACCATTCCTTATCAGCTATGGTGGCCAAAGCACACTCAGATTGGGCTTTTTTCAATGATATCAGCCTTAACTCTTGTCAAGAAACTATTTTTGTGACTGGTACCTTGCAAATGGTAATCTGTGTCTAAAGTGGTGGCAGACCAAAGAGATGAGGTCTCAGACATGCGTATAAGAGAGGCCTAAACTGTTATTGTTGCAGTATCGGACAAATGGTTCTATGTCAGTTGGTGGACCATCCCAAAAAATGATGACATCATCAATGTATAAGGCATAATAGGCTATATGGGCAGCAAAGGGATAGTTTTTCCAGATACAGCCCCCCCCCCCAACCCATCGCAATGTTGGCATAACTGGGCACAAAGGATGCACCCATGGTGATGCCCTGTATCTGGAGATAGTATTCACCAAGGAAAGTGAAGTAGTTGTGTTCTAAACAGAAGCAGACACTATCAAGGATGAACTGAGTTTGAGTGTAGAAAATAGGATAGGGCCTGCCATTCACTTGGGTGACTCGCCAACTCCCCTATTTGGGAGTACAACTCACAGCCCCATTATCTGACCTCTTTACAGTTAATTAATTGCCTCTACTATGACAGGTGACTAGTCTCATGACGCAATGGTCCTCCCTTTCATTATCCTGGCTAGGTAGGGTCAATGCCATGAAAATGAAGATTCTGCCCAAATTCTTATATCTGTTCAGGGTTCTCCCCATCCCAGTACATCCCACTTTTTGCTCCTATCGCAACGTAGAGTGATGTTCTACATATGGGGGGCTACCAAGCCTCGTATCCCTAAATCACCCCTATATCGTCCTAAACTGAGTGGTGGCTTAGGCATTCCCAATATCTCATCTTATTATTACGCTGCACAGCTCACACAACTTCCCAAGTACCACGCAACATTGTGGGTAGCTATTGAATCGATAGACTGAGACCCCATTTCGGTAGCAAACATGTTGTGGCTACAACCGTAAGACAGAGCTTGCATCTCGAGCCCTGTTACTAAACTTTCCCTAACTACCTGGGACAAATTCAGGGACGCGCGCAATCTTCAATCCCCTCATACCCCTCTCCTCTCCTTTCTCAGGAGCCCAGGAACATACAGCATTCACAGCATAGTCTTCCGCAAATATTTTAAGACTCCACCAGTTGGCCTCTCACAACACAATTCAGACATTTCCTACTTTGTGTGCGACATTTGGACTACCTAGATTGGAACTCTCCTGCTACCTATAAGTTAAAAATGTTTATATGCCATACCTCAAAGCTGGATCACCACTGAGCCAGCAGACACAATTTGAACGCATCTGCAAACGTGACCCACACAACAAAGGACTAATATTGATCCTATATCAACACTTGACTGCTAACCCTGACAATGCACCACCATCCTACACCGATAAATGGGCACAAGATATGGAACGCACATTCGATATTGCAGACTGGGCTGCTATCTGGCTAGCCACTAAATCCTCTAACCCTAATTGCTCGGCAATTGAAACTAACTACAAAGTCATGGCACGATGGTATCTCGTACCAGCGAGAATTGCAAAATTTGTCCCATCATACCCAGGGACCTGTTTTCGAAGCTGCTTAGCCCAAGGCACCCACATATACCAGTGGTGGCAATGCCCGGTCGCCCAAGACTTCTGGAAAAAAAATATTTTCTATGGCCTCCAAGGCTTTAGAAACTGATATTCTTCCTGACTCAGCCACAGCCCTTTTGAACCTCAAACCAGTATAGCTCACCCATACTCAATTCCGATTACTTATCCAACTTACCAATGCGGCCTTGGTTGTGGCTGAAGCCAAACATAGGATGAATAAGGCCCTTATCTTTGCTAAAATGACAGCCATTGAAACTGATAAAGTGAAGAAATTTGAAAAAATATGGCAACCTTGGGTTAAGCACTTCCTACCCCCTGACTTTGACAAGTCTTTACTATTGCCTTGGCAATTTTTTCTACACTTCTACCTGCTTAGAGGGTTTCCAGAATGAGTAAAAGAGGGAATCACCGCGCTATATGATGTAAACAATGAACAATCAAGTAAATAAACAAATGACAAACAATTGAAAAGAAAAGCAGCCGCTTATATGTGAGATACACACATTAAACAGTAAATAAACAAAAGAAAGCAGCGCTGTAATTTGAAATATAAATAAATCACAAATAGTGAATAGTGATAAATAAAAGTCCAAAACAATCAAGTGCCAAAAAAAAGTCCGATAGGTGAAAGGAAATCTTCAAAATGCAATGGATAAACCGGGCAACTGAGCCCCTTGATAGGCAAATAAGGTGGAACTGGATGGACCTTCACCACACCACAGTGTTAAGTATAAAATGGGCGCTTACCAAATGGCAAGCTTAAAGAGCTTGTGACCTTAACCCGGTCGGGGCCTTTCTTGAGAAGGGGACACCGTTTGGACACTTCCTCAGACCGTGGATGGCTCACTATCCTCCGCAAAGGAAACCAGGATGCAGGGAAGGCTATGCCCATAACCTGGAGTTAATCTCACAAACAATGCCCCAAAAAAGAAGGAAGAGCAACATAGCGTAATCCTGGATGGATATTTATTCAAAGACTTTAAAATTACACTTACAGTGTGTTGGATAAAAAACAGCATGGAAAGCCGGCCGGCTAGCACGAACACCCGTCCTACAGACGGTGGATACGGCACGTCAGCACGTCAGCACGCCCGACGTACGTTTCGTCACACTTCTGACGTCGTCTGGGGCACGGGCGACGCACTGACGTGTCGCACATATATACCAAACAAATACAACCAAGCCTCGAAGTCAACAAAGGCCGGAAATCATCTTGCGCTCCGCCAAGTAAGGGCGGAAGATATAAAAACGCCATCTTAGTTAGGGGATCCCATACTCTAACGGATACCGTTCAGTTAATATAGTAAACGTTGCAAATTAATGGAAATAGAAGGGAAAACGGGAGCAGACAAAGAAGGAACACAATAAGCTCATCGGTAACATATATGGAAACAGATGCCAATTTAAATTAAGTCAGGCTAAATACAAATTGGATTCAATTATATTGGTTTTACGAGGGCCCAGCTTACACCAGTGAGGGGCATACCTGGGCACAGTTACGACGTCAAGATCAGTAAATATATTAATTAATCCCATTGATGTTGGCATAATCAAGGACAAATTCCAGATAGTACAGCCGGAGGGAAAGATGATTTCTCGGCCTCATATACCGAACAGTTCGAAATTGGGGTACTATTAAACAGTAACTATATTATTACATATTAATTGAATACATATGAAAAGCAGGAATAGAAATATATAAAAACATAGTAAATGGCAAAAAAACCCCCATCACTTAAAATTTGAAATTGGGGACAGAGCTTATGGTAAATTCATAAACAGCAGAACCAGCCCATTGAGATGTGAACCAACCCAAAGAGAGCTTGAACCACACACATAAAATATATAGGGGGTCAAAAAAAAATATAAATATATAGAAAGAGTACACAAACACCAGAACCTGCCTACTTGGGATAAGTAACAACCTAAAAAGTCATTCAAGGGAAGTATAAGCCCATAAGAATAAAAACAGCAATAGTTATTAATCGATATTAGAACCAATGAGCTAAACAAAAGAGTATTGTTAGGAGTTGTCGATAAAGGCATTGGTGTCAGTATCGACATTAAGTCCATATGGGACGTAACACCTGATTTTATGTATCCACAGCATTTCAAGTTTAGAAATGCTTCTGGTCAGGGAACTCCCCCTCCAATGGGGCCGATACCTATCGATCCCTAAAAACAAAGTTTTAGAGGGATCTTTATTATGGGAAATCAGATAGTGCTTTGAAACAGAATGTTTGGGAAAGCCATTGATAATGTTGGTAATATGCTCATTCAGGCGAACAGAAAGGGGTCGTCTAGTCCTACCCACATACTGTAGGCCACAAGGGCACTGTAGTAGGTAGACGACCCCCTCTGTGGTACAGGTGATGAAGGGTTTTATGTCATGCTCCTCTTGTGTACTAGAGGAGGTAAATTTGAGGGTACGTCTTGATGGCACAGAATTTAACTTACAGACCCGGCACCTCCCACATTTGTAATACCCCTTCAGATTATCAAAAAGGCCTTGAATCCCCCTAACGGGGGGGTCAAGAGCATTTGGGGCTAATCTATTCCTGAGGGATGGTGCTCCCTTAAAGATCACTTGTGGCTTATCTGGGATAACCCCTCTTAAAATGGGGTCATTGCCCAATAAGTGCCAGTGTTTATTAAACAAGCTTTTAATGTTATTATGTTGGATAGAATAAGTGGTAATAAAGGGCAAGGTGACAGAATTCTCTCTAGGGCCCACCCTCTCGCTCAATAGTTGTCTCCTATCTATAGCTTTAACCCCCTCCAAAGCATGAGTCAGAGATTCTCTGGTGTACCCCTTTTCAATAAACCTATTGGTCAAAATTCCGGCCTGTTGTAAAAACTGGGAATCGTCAGAACAGTTGCGTTTAAGTCGCATAAATTGACTCTTAGGTATAGACCGAAGCCAGGACCTATGGTGGCAACTACTTAGAGGGATATAGGAGTTACGATCCGTTTTCTTAAAAAACGTAGAGGTCATAAACTGGCCGTCCTGAATGGTGATATTGAGGTCTAAAAATTGAACATTAGATTGGCTGGCCTCAAAATTGAGTACAATACCCCTATTATTCTGGTTGAGTTCCTCCATAAAGAGGTCAAGATCGCTGCGATTCCCATCCCAGAGGAGGAGGATGTCGTCGATGTACCTAGCCCACAGCTTAAGCTGGGGCCTCTGGCAAACATGGACGACATCCTCCTCCCACAGGGCCATAAACAGGTTCGCAAGACTGGGGGCATATTTAGCCCCCATTGCGACACCACGGTCCTGTCGGTAAAAACATTGGTTGAACCAAAAATAATTATGGGACGCAGCGTATCTTAAAAGTATCATGATGAAATTGATTTGTTCATCATATAAACCTGAATCCCTTCTTAAGTAGTATTCTACTGCATAAAGACCTAACTCATGGGGAATGATCGTGTATAGGGACGTTACATCCGCTGTAACTATCCACATGGTAGGGGTGGGGGTATAATTGGTAAGTAAATTGATAATATATTTAGAATCTCTAACATAGGAGGGCATTTTTCCCACCAAGGGTTGTAGGAAAAAATCGATATACCTGCCCACCCGGGACGTAAGGGAATCAATTCCACTTACAATAGGGCGTCCCGGGGGGCAGGTAGGGTGTTTGTGTACTTTCGGTAGGTAGTAGATAAGGGGAGTGCGGGGGGCCTTGGGTACCAAATAGGTCTTTTCTTTTTTATTTAGAATCCCTTGGCTATACCCATACTCAACCACCTTTTTAAGTTCTTTAAGATATGGAATTTTGGGGTCTGATCCAAGGGGGGTGTACGTCTCCCTATCTCCGAGAATCCTATACATCTCCTGAAAATAATCTTCTCTGTTAAGGACCACAATACCACCCCCTTTGTCCGCGGGTCTAATAACCAAATTTTTGTTATTGCAAAGGGAATCAAGGCCAGTAAGGAGTTCACGATCTAATTTAGCTCTTTTGACGGGCATCTTATCTAGATCTCTCAATACCACCTCCTTAAAAACTTTGATGGAAGGTGCCAGGGCTCCTGGGGGATTAAAAAGGGAGGCATTAGCCAATCCTGAATGTTGGTAATCGCTGGGAAATGTATTTCTCTCTTGGATTGGATTAGATAGCATATATCTCTTGATATTAATTTTCCGAACAAATTTGTGGATATCCATATAGGTCTCAAACTTGTTTAGCTTCCTAGGTAATGCAAACTTTAAACCTTTATCTAGCACCAGTTTCTCTTCTTGACTGAGAACCACGGTGCTTAGATTAAAAATTCCTGTCCCTGCTAGAGCTTTTTTCTTTTTTGCTCGATTGCGTTTGCCTCCTCTGGTACCTCTCCCCGCTCTGCTAGTCGTTTGGTACCTTGACCTGGCCTGTGAAAACCCTGGGGGTTAGGAACTGGGGGGCCTGGATAATAGGACGAACCCATCCTGTCAATCATATAGGCTGATGATAGACCAGGGGTACCTCCTTCCCCGGGGTAGGGGGAATCAAGTGGACCTACATCATCCTCTGAAGGACCAACAAGATCCCGTAAGGGGTAAAAACGATTCTGGGTAGTACCCCCATAACCAAAATAGTTATCAGTAGTGGGACCAACCAATGGACCATTTGTAGGAACCCCTGACATGTGAGAGTACTGATCATTATGGTAGATAGAATAATCAGTACTATTATGGGGGGGAGGAGCCTCTGACATTCTCCCACCAGAGTAATTCCCCAATCGGGGTGGGGGACCCCCCCTGGGGTTATACCCACCACTCGATTGTGGGGTGTCTAAAGGGTAAGAACCCCAACTATGATTGTAATTGGGTCCCCACTGTGTATTGGGTGGATTCCAATGAGAATTACGCTGAGGGGCATTGTAATTTCGACCACTTCTCTTATTATTGTAGGGTTTGAAGGAACCCTTGGGGGGTCCTGATTGGTAATAAGGGGGTGGTGGTGGTCCCCCTCTAATGGGGTATTGTTGTCTCTGAGGGGACTGACGAAAACCTTGTGAGCTAGTGTCTCTAGTCCTCTGTACATTATTAGGCACAGGCAATTTATTTACATTGGAGTTGACAGAAGTGGAGACTTCCATGGCGGTACTGTCTGAGGTGGTATTATCAGCATTGACTGCCAGTAATTTTTTCTGCCATTCAAACACAATCCCACCCTGATAATCAGCAAGATCTCTATTATATTTTTTCTTTTTTTTATATGTTTGTTCCCTATCTTCCTTCTCTAGGAGATTTAATAATGACTGGGACTTATCTTTGTATTCTGTTGTATCCTGTAGAGGAATAAACTTTTCTCGAAGAGTTTTTATCTCTTCGTCTAACCTGGATAATTTGTGTAACTTCCTATCAATGAGGAATCTGAGGAGCCCGACCCCAGCCTCATTGAAATATTTATACCATTCATCCAACTGGATGTCACCCTTCTGGGGACTAACCTCCCATCTAAGGCTCCGAGGTACCATATTAGATTTGACATAGGTCTCCAGGTAGGCCACATCCCATTTGGTGTGAATTTCTGAGATGGTGAGGTTTTTTAATCTAATGAAGAGGCCACCCAAGTCCCCTTCTTCATTTTTGTAGGGTTCAAAAACCCCACTGGTGTTGACCTTCTTGGAGACCCTATAGTCAAAGATATCCATTAAATAAATGTAATGAATAAAGCAGCAGTGTTGAAGTATCAAAGGTAACAAATAGAATAAATAAAAGAGGGAATCACCGCGCTATATGATGTAAACAATGAACAATCAAGTAAATAAACAAATGACAAACAATTGAAAAGAAAAGCAGCCGCTTATATGTGAGATACACACATTAAACAGTAAATAAACAAAAGAAAGCAGCGCTGTAATTTGAAATATAAATAAATCACAAATAGTGAATAGTGATAAATAAAAGTCCAAAACAATCAAGTGCCAAAAAAAAGTCCGATAGGTGAAAGGAAATCTTCAAAATGCAATGGATAAACCGGGCAACTGAGCCCCTTGATAGGCAAATAAGGTGGAACTGGATGGACCTTCACCACACCACAGTGTTAAGTATAAAATGGGCGCTTACCAAATGGCAAGCTTAAAGAGCTTGTGACCTTAACCCGGTCGGGGCCTTTCTTGAGAAGGGGACACCGTTTGGACACTTCCTCAGACCGTGGATGGCTCACTATCCTCCGCAAAGGAAACCAGGATGCAGGGAAGGCTATGCCCATAACCTGGAGTTAATCTCACAAACAATGCCCCAAAAAAGAAGGAAGAGCAACATAGCGTAATCCTGGATGGATATTTATTCAAAGACTTTAAAATTACACTTACAGTGTGTTGGATAAAAAACAGCATGGAAAGCCGGCCGGCTAGCACGAACACCCGTCCTACAGACGGTGGATACGGCACGTCAGCACGTCAGCACGCCCGACGTACGTTTCGTCACACTTCTGACGTCGTCTGGGGCACGGGCGACGCACTGACGTGTCGCACATATATACCAAACAAATACAACCAAGCCTCGAAGTCAACAAAGGCCGGAAATCATCTTGCGCTCCGCCAAGTAAGGGCGGAAGATATAAAAACGCCATCTTAGTTAGGGGATCCCATACTCTAACGGATACCGTTCAGTTAATATAGTAAACGTTGCAAATTAATGGAAATAGAAGGGAAAACGGGAGCAGACAAAGAAGGAACACAATAAGCTCATCGGTAACATATATGGAAACAGATGCCAATTTAAATTAAGTCAGGCTAAATACAAATTGGATTCAATTATATTGGTTTTACGAGGGCCCAGCTTACACCAGTGAGGGGCATACCTGGGCACAGTTACGACGTCAAGATCAGTAAATATATTAATTAATCCCATTGATGTTGGCATAATCAAGGACAAATTCCAGATAGTACAGCCGGAGGGAAAGATGATTTCTCGGCCTCATATACCGAACAGTTCGAAATTGGGGTACTATTAAACAGTAACTATATTATTACATATTAATTGAATACATATGAAAAGCAGGAATAGAAATATATAAAAACATAGTAAATGGCAAAAAAACCCCCATCACTTAAAATTTGAAATTGGGGACAGAGCTTATGGTAAATTCATAAACAGCAGAACCAGCCCATTGAGATGTGAACCAACCCAAAGAGAGCTTGAACCACACACATAAAATATATAGGGGGTCAAAAAAAAATATAAATATATAGAAAGAGTACACAAACACCAGAACCTGCCTACTTGGGATAAGTAACAACCTAAAAAGTCATTCAAGGGAAGTATAAGCCCATAAGAATAAAAACAGCAATAGTTATTAATCGATATTAGAACCAATGAGCTAAACAAAAGAGTATTGTTAGGAGTTGTCGATAAAGGCATTGGTGTCAGTATCGACATTAAGTCCATATGGGACGTAACACCTGATTTTATGTATCCACAGCATTTCAAGTTTAGAAATGCTTCTGGTCAGGGAACTCCCCCTCCAATGGGGCCGATACCTATCGATCCCTAAAAACAAAGTTTTAGAGGGATCTTTATTATGGGAAATCAGATAGTGCTTTGAAACAGAATGTTTGGGAAAGCCATTGATAATGTTGGTAATATGCTCATTCAGGCGAACAGAAAGGGGTCGTCTAGTCCTACCCACATACTGTAGGCCACAAGGGCACTGTAGTAGGTAGACGACCCCCTCTGTGGTACAGGTGATGAAGGGTTTTATGTCATGCTCCTCTTGTGTACTAGAGGAGGTAAATTTGAGGGTACGTCTTGATGGCACAGAATTTAACTTACAGACCCGGCACCTCCCACATTTGTAATACCCCTTCAGATTATCAAAAAGGCCTTGAATCCCCCTAACGGGGGGGTCAAGAGCATTTGGGGCTAATCTATTCCTGAGGGATGGTGCTCCCTTAAAGATCACTTGTGGCTTATCTGGGATAACCCCTCTTAAAATGGGGTCATTGCCCAATAAGTGCCAGTGTTTATTAAACAAGCTTTTAATGTTATTATGTTGGATAGAATAAGTGGTAATAAAGGGCAAGGTGACAGAATTCTCTCTAGGGCCCACCCTCTCGCTCAATAGTTGTCTCCTATCTATAGCTTTAACCCCCTCCAAAGCATGAGTCAGAGATTCTCTGGTGTACCCCTTTTCAATAAACCTATTGGTCAAAATTCCGGCCTGTTGTAAAAACTGGGAATCGTCAGAACAGTTGCGTTTAAGTCGCATAAATTGACTCTTAGGTATAGACCGAAGCCAGGACCTATGGTGGCAACTACTTAGAGGGATATAGGAGTTACGATCCGTTTTCTTAAAAAACGTAGAGGTCATAAACTGGCCGTCCTGAATGGTGATATTGAGGTCTAAAAATTGAACATTAGATTGGCTGGCCTCAAAATTGAGTACAATACCCCTATTATTCTGGTTGAGTTCCTCCATAAAGAGGTCAAGATCGCTGCGATTCCCATCCCAGAGGAGGAGGATGTCGTCGATGTACCTAGCCCACAGCTTAAGCTGGGGCCTCTGGCAAACATGGACGACATCCTCCTCCCACAGGGCCATAAACAGGTTCGCAAGACTGGGGGCATATTTAGCCCCCATTGCGACACCACGGTCCTGTCGGTAAAAACATTGGTTGAACCAAAAATAATTATGGGACGCAGCGTATCTTAAAAGTATCATGATGAAATTGATTTGTTCATCATATAAACCTGAATCCCTTCTTAAGTAGTATTCTACTGCATAAAGACCTAACTCATGGGGAATGATCGTGTATAGGGACGTTACATCCGCTGTAACTATCCACATGGTAGGGGTGGGGGTATAATTGGTAAGTAAATTGATAATATATTTAGAATCTCTAACATAGGAGGGCATTTTTCCCACCAAGGGTTGTAGGAAAAAATCGATATACCTGCCCACCCGGGACGTAAGGGAATCAATTCCACTTACAATAGGGCGTCCCGGGGGGCAGGTAGGGTGTTTGTGTACTTTCGGTAGGTAGTAGATAAGGGGAGTGCGGGGGGCCTTGGGTACCAAATAGGTCTTTTCTTTTTTATTTAGAATCCCTTGGCTATACCCATACTCAACCACCTTTTTAAGTTCTTTAAGATATGGAATTTTGGGGTCTGATCCAAGGGGGGTGTACGTCTCCCTATCTCCGAGAATCCTATACATCTCCTGAAAATAATCTTCTCTGTTAAGGACCACAATACCACCCCCTTTGTCCGCGGGTCTAATAACCAAATTTTTGTTATTGCAAAGGGAATCAAGGCCAGTAAGGAGTTCACGATCTAATTTAGCTCTTTTGACGGGCATCTTATCTAGATCTCTCAATACCACCTCCTTAAAAACTTTGATGGAAGGTGCCAGGGCTCCTGGGGGATTAAAAAGGGAGGCATTAGCCAATCCTGAATGTTGGTAATCGCTGGGAAATGTATTTCTCTCTTGGATTGGATTAGATAGCATATATCTCTTGATATTAATTTTCCGAACAAATTTGTGGATATCCATATAGGTCTCAAACTTGTTTAGCTTCCTAGGTAATGCAAACTTTAAACCTTTATCTAGCACCAGTTTCTCTTCTTGACTGAGAACCACGGTGCTTAGATTAAAAATTCCTGTCCCTGCTAGAGCTTTTTTCTTTTTTGCTCGATTGCGTTTGCCTCCTCTGGTACCTCTCCCCGCTCTGCTAGTCGTTTGGTACCTTGACCTGGCCTGTGAAAACCCTGGGGGTTAGGAACTGGGGGGCCTGGATAATAGGACGAACCCATCCTGTCAATCATATAGGCTGATGATAGACCAGGGGTACCTCCTTCCCCGGGGTAGGGGGAATCAAGTGGACCTACATCATCCTCTGAAGGACCAACAAGATCCCGTAAGGGGTAAAAACGATTCTGGGTAGTACCCCCATAACCAAAATAGTTATCAGTAGTGGGACCAACCAATGGACCATTTGTAGGAACCCCTGACATGTGAGAGTACTGATCATTATGGTAGATAGAATAATCAGTACTATTATGGGGGGGAGGAGCCTCTGACATTCTCCCACCAGAGTAATTCCCCAATCGGGGTGGGGGACCCCCCCTGGGGTTATACCCACCACTCGATTGTGGGGTGTCTAAAGGGTAAGAACCCCAACTATGATTGTAATTGGGTCCCCACTGTGTATTGGGTGGATTCCAATGAGAATTACGCTGAGGGGCATTGTAATTTCGACCACTTCTCTTATTATTGTAGGGTTTGAAGGAACCCTTGGGGGGTCCTGATTGGTAATAAGGGGGTGGTGGTGGTCCCCCTCTAATGGGGTATTGTTGTCTCTGAGGGGACTGACGAAAACCTTGTGAGCTAGTGTCTCTAGTCCTCTGTACATTATTAGGCACAGGCAATTTATTTACATTGGAGTTGACAGAAGTGGAGACTTCCATGGCGGTACTGTCTGAGGTGGTATTATCAGCATTGACTGCCAGTAATTTTTTCTGCCATTCAAACACAATCCCACCCTGATAATCAGCAAGATCTCTATTATATTTTTTCTTTTTTTTATATGTTTGTTCCCTATCTTCCTTCTCTAGGAGATTTAATAATGACTGGGACTTATCT
Source organism: Aquarana catesbeiana (assembly GCF_042186555.1). Lineage (NCBI taxonomy): Eukaryota > Metazoa > Chordata > Amphibia > Anura > Ranidae > Aquarana > Aquarana catesbeiana. The sequence continues at coordinate 335,933,524 of NC_133326.1, forward strand.
TTGTATTCTGTTGTATCCTGTAGAGGAATAAACTTTTCTCGAAGAGTTTTTATCTCTTCGTCTAACCTGGATAATTTGTGTAACTTCCTATCAATGAGGAATCTGAGGAGCCCGACCCCAGCCTCATTGAAATATTTATACCATTCATCCAACTGGATGTCACCCTTCTGGGGACTAACCTCCCATCTAAGGCTCCGAGGTACCATATTAGATTTGACATAGGTCTCCAGGTAGGCCACATCCCATTTGGTGTGAATTTCTGAGATGGTGAGGTTTTTTAATCTAATGAAGAGGCCACCCAAGTCCCCTTCTTCATTTTTGTAGGGTTCAAAAACCCCACTGGTGTTGACCTTCTTGGAGACCCTATAGTCAAAGATATCCATTAAATAAATGTAATGAATAAAGCAGCAGTGTTGAAGTATCAAAGGTAACAAATAGAATAAATAAAAGAGGGAATCACCGCGCTATATGATGTAAACAATGAACAATCAAGTAAATAAACAAATGACAAACAATTGAAAAGAAAAGCAGCCGCTTATATGTGAGATACACACATTAAACAGTAAATAAACAAAAGAAAGCAGCGCTGTAATTTGAAATATAAATAAATCACAAATAGTGAATAGTGATAAATAAAAGTCCAAAACAATCAAGTGCCAAAAAAAAGTCCCGATAGGTGAAAGGAAATCTTCAAATGCAATGGATAAACCGGGCAACTGAGCCCCTTGATAGGCAAATAAGGTGGAACTGGATGGACCTTCACCACACCACAGTGTTAAGTATAAAATGGGCGCTTACCAAATGGCAAGCTTAAAGAGCTTGTGACCTTAACCCGGTCGGGGCCTTTCTTGAGAAGGGGACACCGTTTGGACACTTCCTCAGACCGTGGATGGCTCACTATCCTCCGCAAAGGAAACCAGGATGCAGGGAAGGCTATGCTAACCTGGAGTTAATCTCACAAACAATGCCCCAAAAAAGAAGGAAGAGCAACATAGCGTAATCCTGGATGGATATTTATTCAAAGACTTTAAAATTACACTTACAGTGTGTTGGATAAAAAAACAGCATGGAAAGTCGGCCGGCTAGCACGAACACCCGTCCTACAGACGGTGGATACGGCACGTCAGCACGTCAGCACGCCCGACGTACGTTTCGTCACACTTCTGACGTCGTCTGGGGCACGGGCGACGCACTGACGTGTCGCACATATATACCAAACAAATACAACCAAGCCTCGAAGTCAACAAAGGCCGGAAATCATCTTGCGCTCCGCCAAGTAAGGGCGGAAGATATAAAAACGCCATCTTAGTTAGGGGATCCCATACTCTAACGGATACCGTTCAGTTAATATAGTAAACGTTGCAAATTAATGGAAATAGAAGGGAAAACGGGAGCAGACAAAGAAGGAACACAATAAGCTCATCGGTAACATATATGGAAACAGATGCCAATTTAAATTAAGTCAGGCTAAATACAAATTGGATTCAATTATATTGGTTTTACGAGGGCCCAGCTTACACCAGTGAGGGGCATACCTGGGCACAGTTACGACGTCAAGATCAGTAAATATATTAATTAATCCCATTGATGTTGGCATAATCAAGGACAAATTCCAGATAGTACAGCCGGAGGGAAAGATGATTTCTCGGCCTCATATACCGAACAGTTCGAAATTGGGGGGTACTATTAAACAGTAACTATATTATTACATATTAATTGAATACATATGAAAAGCAGGAATAGAAATATATAAAAACATAGTAAATGGCAAAAAAACCCCCATCACTTAAAATTTGAAATTGGGGACAGAGCTTATGGTAAATTCATAAACAGCAGAACCAGCCCATTGAGATGTGAACCAACCCAAAGAGAGCTTGAACCACACACATAAAATATATAGGGGGTCAAAAAAAAATATAAATATATAGAAAGAGTACACAAACACCAGAACCTGCCTACTTGGGATAAGTAACAACCTAAAAAGTCATTCAAGGGAAGTATAAGCCCATAAGAATAAAAACAGCAATAGTTATTAATCGATATTAGAACCAATGAGCTAAACAAAAGAGTATTGTTAGGAGTTGTCGATAAAGGCATTGGTGTCAGTATCGACATTAAGTCCATATGGGACGTAACACCTGATTTTATGTATCCACAGCATTTCAAGTTTAGAAATGCTTCTGGTCAGGGAACTCCCCCTCCAATGGGGCCGATACCTATCGATCCCTAAAAACAAAGTTTTAGAGGGATCTTTATTATGGGAAATCAGATAGTGCTTTGAAACAGAATGTTTGGGAAAGCCATTGATAATGTTGGTAACAGGAATTTTTAATCTAAGCACCGTGGTTCTCAGTCAAGAAGAGAAACTGGTGCTAGATAAAGGTTTAAAGTTTGCATTACCTAGGAAGCTAAACAAGTTTGAGACCTATATGGATATCCACAAATTTGTTCGGAAAATTAATATCAAGAGATATATGCTATCTAATCCAATCCAAGAGAGAAATACATTTCCCAGCGATTACCAACATTCAGGATTGGCTAATGCCTCCCTTTTTAATCCCCCAGGAGCCCTGGCACCTTCCATCAAAGTTTTTAAGGAGGTGGTATTGAGAGATCTAGATAAGATGCCCGTCAAAAGAGCTAAATTAGATCGTGAACTCCTTACTGGCCTTGATTCCCTTTGCAATAACAAAAATTTGGTTATTAGACCCGCGGACAAAGGGGGTGGTATTGTGGTCCTTAACAGAGAAGATTATTTTCAGGAGATGTATAGGATTCTCGGAGATAGGGAGACGTACACCCCCCTTGGATCAGACCCCAAAATTCCATATCTTAAAGAACTTAAAAAGGTGGTTGAGTATGGGTATAGCCAAGGGATTCTAAATAAAAAAGAAAAGACCTATTTGGTACCCAAGGCCCCCCGCACTCCCCTTATCTACTACCTACCGAAAGTACACAAACACCCTACCTGCCCCCCGGGACGCCCTATTGTAAGTGGAATTGATTCCCTTACGTCCCGGGTGGGCAGGTATATCGATTTTTTCCTACAACCCTTGGTGGGAAAAATGCCCTCCTATGTTAGAGATTCTAAATATATTATCAATTTACTTACCAATTATACCCCCACCCCTACCATGTGGATAGTTACAGCGGATGTAACGTCCCTATACACGATCATTCCCCATGAGTTAGGTCTTTATGCAGTAGAATACTACTTAAGAAGGGATTCAGGTTTATATGATGAACAAATCAATTTCATCATGATACTTTTAAGATACGCTGCGTCCCATAATTATTTTTGGTTCAACCAATGTTTTTACCGACAGGACCGTGGTGTCGCAATGGGGGCTAAATATGCCCCCAGTCTTGCGAACCTGTTTATGGCCCTGTGGGAGGAGGATGTCGTCCATGTTTGCCAGAGGCCCCAGCTTAAGCTGTGGGCTAGGTACATCGACGACATCCTCCTCCTCTGGGATGGGAATCGCAGCGATCTTGACCTCTTTATGGAGGAACTCAACCAGAATAATAGGGGTATTGTACTCAATTTTGAGGCCAGCCAATCTAATGTTCAATTTTTAGACCTCAATATCACCATTCAGGACGGCCAGTTTATGACCTCTACGTTTTTTAAGAAAACGGATCGTAACTCCTATATCCCTCTAAGTAGTTGCCACCATAGGTCCTGGCTTCGGTCTATACCTAAGAGTCAATTTATGCGACTTAAACGCAACTGTTCTGACGATTCCCAGTTTTTACAACAGGCCGGAATTTTGACCAATAGGTTTATTGAAAAGGGGTACACCAGAGAATCTCTGACTCATGCTTTGGAGGGGGTTAAAGCTATAGATAGGAGACAACTATTGAGCGAGAGGGTGGGCCCTAGAGAGAATTCTGTCACCTTGCCCTTTATTACCACTTATTCTATCCAACATAATAACATTAAAAGCTTGTTTAATAAACACTGGCACTTATTGGGCAATGACCCCATTTTAAGAGGGGTTATCCCAGATAAGCCACAAGTGATCTTTAAGGGAGCACCATCCCTCAGGAATAGATTAGCCCCAAATGCTCTTGACCCCCCCGTTAGGGGGATTCAAGGCCTTTTTGATAATCTGAAGGGGTATTACAAATGTGGGAGGTGCCGGGTCTGTAAGTTAAATTCTGTGCCATCAAGACGTACCCTCAAATTTACCTCCTCTAGTACACAAGAGGAGCATGACATAAAACCCTTCATCACCTGTACCACAGAGGGGGTCGTCTACCTACTACAGTGCCCTTGTGGCCTACAGTATGTGGGTAGGACTAGACGACCCCTTTCTGTTCGCCTGAATGAGCATATTACCAACATTATCAATGGCTTTCCCAAACATTCTGTTTCAAAGCACTATCTGATTTCCCATAATAAAGATCCCTCTAAAACTTTGTTTTTAGGGATCGATAGGTATCGGCCCCATTGGAGGGGGAGTTCCCTGACCAGAAGCATTTCTAAACTTGAAATGCTGTGGATACATAAAATCAGGTGTTACGTCCCATATGGACTTAATGTCGATACTGACACCAATGCCTTTATCGACAACTCCTAACAATACTCTTTTGTTTAGCTCATTGGTTCTAATATCGATTAATAACTATTGCTGTTTTTATTCTTATGGGCTTATACTTCCCTTGAATGACTTTTTAGGTTGTTACTTATCCCAAGTAGGCAGGTTCTGGTGTTTGTGTACTCTTTCTATATATTTATATTTTTTTTGACCCCCTATATATTTTATGTGTGTGGTTCAAGCTCTCTTTGGGTTGGTTCACATCTCAATGGGCTGGTTCTGCTGTTTATGAATTTACCATAAGCTCTGTCCCCAATTTCAAATTTTAAGTGATGGGGGTTTTTTTGCCATTTACTATGTTTTTATATATTTCTATTCCTGCTTTTCATATGTATTCAATTAATATGTAATAATATAGTTACTGTTTAATAGTACCCCAATTTCGAACTGTTCGGTATATGAGGCCGAGAAATCATCTTTCCCTCCGGCTGTACTATCTGGAATTTGTCCTTGATTATGCCAACATCAATGGGATTAATTAATATATTTACTGATCTTGACGTCGTAACTGTGCCCAGGTATGCCCCTCACTGGTGTAAGCTGGGCCCTCGTAAAACCAATATAATTGAATCCAATTTGTATTTAGCCTGACTTAATTTAAATTGGCATCTGTTTCCATATATGTTACCGATGAGCTTATTGTGTTCCTTCTTTGTCTGCTCCCGTTTTCCCTTCTATTTCCATTAATTTGCAACGTTTACTATATTAACTGAACGGTATCCGTTAGAGTATGGGATCCCCTAACTAAGATGGCGTTTTTATATCTTCCGCCCTTACTTGGCGGAGCGCAAGATGATTTCCGGCCTTTGTTGACTTCGAGGCTTGGTTGTATTTGTTTGGTATATATGTGCGACACGTCAGTGCGTCGCCCGTGCCCCAGACGACGTCAGAAGTGTGACGAAACGTACGTCGGGCGTGCTGACGTGCTGACGTGCCGTATCCACCGTCTGTAGGACGGGTGTTCGTGCTAGCCGGCCGGCTTTCCATGCTGTTTTTTATCCAACACACTGTAAGTGTAATTTTAAAGTCTTTGAATAAATATCCATCCAGGATTACGCTATGTTGCTCTTCCTTCTTTTTTGGGGCATTGTTTGTGAGATTAACTCCAGGTTATGGGCATAGCCTTCCCTGCATCCTGGTTTCCTTTGCGGAGGATAGTGAGCCATCCACGGTCTGAGGAAGTGTCCAAACGGTGTCCCCTTCTCAAGAAAGGCCCCGACCGGGTTAAGGTCACAAGCTCTTTAAGCTTGCCATTTGGTAAGCGCCCATTTTATACTTAACACTGTGGTGTGGTGAAGGTCCATCCAGTTCCACCTTATTTGCCTATCAAGGGGCTCAGTTGCCCGGTTTATCCATTGCATTTTGAAGATTTCCTTTCACCTATCGGACTTTTTTTTTGGCACTTGATTGTTTTGGACTTTTATTTATCACTATTCACTATTTGTGATTTATTTATATTTCAAATTACAGCGCTGCTTTCTTTTGTTTATTTACTGTTTAATGTGTGTATCTCACATATAAGCGGCTGCTTTTCTTTTCAATTGTTTGTCATTTGTTTATTTACTTGATTGTTCATTGTTTACATCATATAGCGCGGTGATTCCCTCTTTTATTTATTCTATTTGTTACCTTTGATACTTCAACACTGCTGCTTTATTCATTACATTTATTTAATGGATATCTTTGACTATAGGGTCTCCAAGAAGGTCAACACCAGTGGGGTTTTTGAACCCTACAAAAATGAAGAAGGGGACTTGGGTGGCCTCTTCATTAGATTAAAAAACCTCACCATCTCAGAAATTCACACCAAATGGGATGTGGCCTACCTGGAGACCTATGTCAAATCTAATATGGTACCTCGGAGCCTTAGATGGGAGGTTAGTCCCCAGAAGGGTGACATCCAGTTGGATGAATGGTATAAATATTTCAATGAGGCTGGGGTCGGGCTCCTCAGATTCCTCATTGATAGGAAGTTACACAAATTATCCAGGTTAGACGAAGAGATAAAAACTCTTCGAGAAAAGTTTATTCCTCTACAGGATACAACAGAATACAAAGATAAGTCCCAGTCATTATTAAATCTCCTAGAGAAGGAAGATAGGGAACAAACATATAAAAAAAAGAAAAAATATAATAGAGATCTTGCTGATTATCAGGGTGGGATTGTGTTTGAATGGCAGAAAAAATTACTGGCAGTCAATGCTGATAATACCACCTCAGACAGTACCGCCATGGAAGTCTCCACTTCTGTCAACTCCAATGTAAATAAATTGCCTGTGCCTAATAATGTACAGAGGACTAGAGACACTAGCTCACAAGGTTTTCGTCAGTCCCCTCAGAGACAACAATACCCCATTAGAGGGGGACCACCACCACCCCCTTATTACCAATCAGGACCCCCCAAGGGTTCCTTCAAACCCTACAATAATAAGAGAAGTGGTCGAAATTACAATGCCCCTCAGCGTAATTCTCATTGGAATCCACCCAATACACAGTGGGGACCCAATTACAATCATAGTTGGGGTTCTTACCCTTTAGACACCCCACAATCGAGTGGTGGGTATAACCCCAGGGGGGGTCCCCCACCCCGATTGGGGAATTACTCTGGTGGGAGAATGTCAGAGGCTCCTCCCCCCCATAATAGTACTGATTATTCTATCTACCATAATGATCAGTACTCTCACATGTCAGGGGTTCCTACAAATGGTCCATTGGTTGGTCCCACTACTGATAACTATTTTGGTTATGGGGGTACTACCCAGAATCGTTTTTACCCCTTACGGGATCTTGTTGGTCCTTCAGAGGATGATGTAGGTCCACTTGATTCCCCCTACCCCGGGGAAGGAGGTACCCCTGGTCTATCATCAGCCTATATGATTGACAGGATGGGTTCGTCCTATTATCCAGGCCCCCCAGTTCCTAACCCCCAGGGTTTTCACAGGCCAGGTCAAGGTACCAAACGACTAGCAGAGCGGGGAGAGGTACCAGAGGAGGCAAACGCAATCGAGCAAAAAAGAAAAAAGCTCTAGCAGGGACAGGAATTTTTAATCTAAGCACCGTGGTTCTCAGTCAAGAAGAGAAACTGGTGCTAGATAAAGGTTTAAAGTTTGCATTACCTAGGAAGCTAAACAAGTTTGAGACCTATATGGATATCCACAAATTTGTTCGGAAAATTAATATCAAGAGATATATGCTATCTAATCCAATCCAAGAGAGAAATACATTTCCCAGCGATTACCAACATTCAGGATTGGCTAATGCCTCCCTTTTTAATCCCCCAGGAGCCCTGGCACCTTCCATCAAAGTTTTTAAGGAGGTGGTATTGAGAGATCTAGATAAGATGCCCGTCAAAAGAGCTAAATTAGATCGTGAACTCCTTACTGGCCTTGATTCCCTTTGCAATAACAAAAATTTGGTTATTAGACCCGCGGACAAAGGGGGTGGTATTGTGGTCCTTAACAGAGAAGATTATTTTCAGGAGATGTATAGGATTCTCGGAGATAGGGAGACGTACACCCCCCTTGGATCAGACCCCAAAATTCCATATCTTAAAGAACTTAAAAAGGTGGTTGAGTATGGGTATAGCCAAGGGATTCTAAATAAAAAAGAAAAGACCTATTTGGTACCCAAGGCCCCCCGCACTCCCCTTATCTACTACCTACCGAAAGTACACAAACACCCTACCTGCCCCCCGGGACGCCCTATTGTAAGTGGAATTGATTCCCTTACGTCCCGGGTGGGCAGGTATATCGATTTTTTCCTACAACCCTTGGTGGGAAAAATGCCCTCCTATGTTAGAGATTCTAAATATATTATCAATTTACTTACCAATTATACCCCCACCCCTACCATGTGGATAGTTACAGCGGATGTAACGTCCCTATACACGATCATTCCCCATGAGTTAGGTCTTTATGCAGTAGAATACTACTTAAGAAGGGATTCAGGTTTATATGATGAACAAATCAATTTCATCATGATACTTTTAAGATACGCTGCGTCCCATAATTATTTTTGGTTCAACCAATGTTTTTACCGACAGGACCGTGGTGTCGCAATGGGGGCTAAATATGCCCCCAGTCTTGCGAACCTGTTTATGGCCCTGTGGGAGGAGGATGTCGTCCATGTTTGCCAGAGGCCCCAGCTTAAGCTGTGGGCTAGGTACATCGACGACATCCTCCTCCTCTGGGATGGGAATCGCAGCGATCTTGACCTCTTTATGGAGGAACTCAACCAGAATAATAGGGGTATTGTACTCAATTTTGAGGCCAGCCAATCTAATGTTCAATTTTTAGACCTCAATATCACCATTCAGGACGGCCAGTTTATGACCTCTACGTTTTTTAAGAAAACGGATCGTAACTCCTATATCCCTCTAAGTAGTTGCCACCATAGGTCCTGGCTTCGGTCTATACCTAAGAGTCAATTTATGCGACTTAAACGCAACTGTTCTGACGATTCCCAGTTTTTACAACAGGCCGGAATTTTGACCAATAGGTTTATTGAAAAGGGGTACACCAGAGAATCTCTGACTCATGCTTTGGAGGGGGTTAAAGCTATAGATAGGAGACAACTATTGAGCGAGAGGGTGGGCCCTAGAGAGAATTCTGTCACCTTGCCCTTTATTACCACTTATTCTATCCAACATAATAACATTAAAAGCTTGTTTAATAAACACTGGCACTTATTGGGCAATGACCCCATTTTAAGAGGGGTTATCCCAGATAAGCCACAAGTGATCTTTAAGGGAGCACCATCCCTCAGGAATAGATTAGCCCCAAATGCTCTTGACCCCCCCGTTAGGGGGATTCAAGGCCTTTTTGATAATCTGAAGGGGTATTACAAATGTGGGAGGTGCCGGGTCTGTAAGTTAAATTCTGTGCCATCAAGACGTACCCTCAAATTTACCTCCTCTAGTACACAAGAGGAGCATGACATAAAACCCTTCATCACCTGTACCACAGAGGGGGTCGTCTACCTACTACAGTGCCCTTGTGGCCTACAGTATGTGGGTAGGACTAGACGACCCCTTTCTGTTCGCCTGAATGAGCATATTACCAACATTATCAATGGCTTTCCCAAACATTCTGTTTCAAAGCACTATCTGATTTCCCATAATAAAGATCCCTCTAAAACTTTGTTTTTAGGGATCGATAGGTATCGGCCCCATTGGAGGGGGAGTTCCCTGACCAGAAGCATTTCTAAACTTGAAATGCTGTGGATACATAAAATCAGGTGTTACGTCCCATATGGACTTAATGTCGATACTGACACCAATGCCTTTATCGACAACTCCTAACAATACTCTTTTGTTTAGCTCATTGGTTCTAATATCGATTAATAACTATTGCTGTTTTTATTCTTATGGGCTTATACTTCCCTTGAATGACTTTTTAGGTTGTTACTTATCCCAAGTAGGCAGGTTCTGGTGTTTGTGTACTCTTTCTATATATTTATATTTTTTTTTGACCCCCTATATATTTTATGTGTGTGGTTCAAGCTCTCTTTGGGTTGGTTCACATCCCAATGGGCTGGTTCTGCTGTTTATGAATTTACCATAAGCTCTGTCCCCAATTTCAAATTTTAAGTGATGGGGGTTTTTTTGCCATTTACTATGTTTTTATATATTTCTATTCCTGCTTTTCATATGTATTCAATTAATATGTAATAATATAGTTACTGTTTAATAGTACCCCAATTTCGAACTGTTCGGTATATGAGGCCGAGAAATCATCTTTCCCTCCGGCTGTACTATCTGGAATTTGTCCTTGATTATGCCAACATCAATGGGATTAATTAATATATTTACTGATCTTGACGTCGTAACTGTGCCCAGGTATGCCCCTCACTGGTGTAAGCTGGGCCCTCGTAAAACCAATATAATTGAATCCAATTTGTATTTAGCCTGACTTAATTTAAATTGGCATCTGTTTCCATATATGTTACCGATGAGCTTATTGTGTTCCTTCTTTGTCTGCTCCCGTTTTCCCTTCTATTTCCATTAATTTGCAACGTTTACTATATTAACTGAACGGTATCCGTTAGAGTATGGGATCCCCTAACTAAGATGGCGTTTTTATATCTTCCGCCCTTACTTGGCGGAGCGCAAGATGATTTCCGGCCTTTGTTGACTTCGAGGCTTGGTTGTATTTGTTTGGTATATATGTGCGACACGTCAGTGCGTCGCCCGTGCCCCAGACGACGTCAGAAGTGTGACGAAACGTACGTCGGGCGTGCTGACGTGCTGACGTGCCGTATCCACCGTCTGTAGGACGGGTGTTCGTGCTAGCCGGCCGGCTTTCCATGCTGTTTTTTATCCAACACACTGTAAGTGTAATTTTAAAGTCTTTGAATAAATATCCATCCAGGATTACGCTATGTTGCTCTTCCTTCTTTTTTGGGGCATTGTTTGTGAGATTAACTCCAGGTTATGGGCATAGCCTTCCCTGCATCCTGGTTTCCTTTGCGGAGGATAGTGAGCCATCCACGGTCTGAGGAAGTGTCCAAACGGTGTCCCCTTCTCAAGAAAGGCCCCGACCGGGTTAAGGTCACAAGCTCTTTAAGCTTGCCATTTGGTAAGCGCCCATTTTATACTTAACACTGTGGTGTGGTGAAGGTCCATCCAGTTCCACCTTATTTGCCTATCAAGGGGCTCAGTTGCCCGGTTTATCCATTGCATTTTGAAGATTTCCTTTCACCTATCGGACTTTTTTTTGGCACTTGATTGTTTTGGACTTTTATTTATCACTATTCACTATTTGTGATTTATTTATATTTCAAATTACAGCGCTGCTTTCTTTTGTTTATTTACTGTTTAATGTGTGTATCTCACATATAAGCGGCTGCTTTTCTTTTCAATTGTTTGTCATTTGTTTATTTACTTGATTGTTCATTGTTTACATCATATAGCGCGGTGATTCCCTCTTTTATTTATTCTATTTGTTACCTTTGATACTTCAACACTGCTGCTTTATTCATTACATTTATTTAATGGATATCTTTGACTATAGGGTCTCCAAGAAGGTCAACACCAGTGGGGTTTTTGAACCCTACAAAAATGAAGAAGGGGACTTGGGTGGCCTCTTCATTAGATTAAAAAACCTCACCATCTCAGAAATTCACACCAAATGGGATGTGGCCTACCTGGAGACCTATGTCAAATCTAATATGGTACCTCGGAGCCTTAGATGGGAGGTTAGTCCCCAGAAGGGTGACATCCAGTTGGATGAATGGTATAAATATTTCAATGAGGCTGGGGTCGGGCTCCTCAGATTCCTCATTGATAGGAAGTTACACAAATTATCCAGGTTAGACGAAGAGATAAAAACTCTTCGAGAAAAGTTTATTCCTCTACAGGATACAACAGAATACAAAGATAAGTCCCAGTCATTATTAAATCTCCTAGAGAAGGAAGATAGGGAACAAACATATAAAAAAAAGAAAAAATATAATAGAGATCTTGCTGATTATCAGGGTGGGATTGTGTTTGAATGGCAGAAAAAATTACTGGCAGTCAATGCTGATAATACCACCTCAGACAGTACCGCCATGGAAGTCTCCACTTCTGTCAACTCCAATGTAAATAAATTGCCTGTGCCTAATAATGTACAGAGGACTAGAGACACTAGCTCACAAGGTTTTCGTCAGTCCCCTCAGAGACAACAATACCCCATTAGAGGGGGACCACCACCACCCCCTTATTACCAATCAGGACCCCCCAAGGGTTCCTTCAAACCCTACAATAATAAGAGAAGTGGTCGAAATTACAATGCCCCTCAGCGTAATTCTCATTGGAATCCACCCAATACACAGTGGGGACCCAATTACAATCATAGTTGGGGTTCTTACCCTTTAGACACCCCACAATCGAGTGGTGGGTATAACCCCAGGGGGGGTCCCCCACCCCGATTGGGGAATTACTCTGGTGGGAGAATGTCAGAGGCTCCTCCCCCCCATAATAGTACTGATTATTCTATCTACCATAATGATCAGTACTCTCACATGTCAGGGGTTCCTACAAATGGTCCATTGGTTGGTCCCACTACTGATAACTATTTTGGTTATGGGGGTACTACCCAGAATCGTTTTTACCCCTTACGGGATCTTGTTGGTCCTTCAGAGGATGATGTAGGTCCACTTGATTCCCCCTACCCCGGGGAAGGAGGTACCCCTGGTCTATCATCAGCCTATATGATTGACAGGATGGGTTCGTCCTATTATCCAGGCCCCCCAGTTCCTAACCCCCAGGGTTTTCACAGGCCAGGTCAAGGTACCAAACGACTAGCAGAGCGGGGAGAGGTACCAGAGGAGGCAAACGCAATCGAGCAAAAAAGAAAAAAGCTCTAGCAGGGACAGGAATTTTTAATCTAAGCACCGTGGTTCTCAGTCAAGAAGAGAAACTGGTGCTAGATAAAGGTTTAAAGTTTGCATTACCTAGGAAGCTAAACAAGTTTGAGACCTATATGGATATCCACAAATTTGTTCGGAAAATTAATATCAAGAGATATATGCTATCTAATCCAATCCAAGAGAGAAATACATTTCCCAGCGATTACCAACATTCAGGATTGGCTAATGCCTCCCTTTTTAATCCCCCAGGAGCCCTGGCACCTTCCATCAAAGTTTTTAAGGAGGTGGTATTGAGAGATCTAGATAAGATGCCCGTCAAAAGAGCTAAATTAGATCGTGAACTCCTTACTGGCCTTGATTCCCTTTGCAATAACAAAAATTTGGTTATTAGACCCGCGGACAAAGGGGGTGGTATTGTGGTCCTTAACAGAGAAGATTATTTTCAGGAGATGTATAGGATTCTCGGAGATAGGGAGACGTACACCCCCCTTGGATCAGACCCCAAAATTCCATATCTTAAAGAACTTAAAAAGGTGGTTGAGTATGGGTATAGCCAAGGGATTCTAAATAAAAAAGAAAAGACCTATTTGGTACCCAAGGCCCCCCGCACTCCCCTTATCTACTACCTACCGAAAGTACACAAACACCCTACCTGCCCCCCGGGACGCCCTATTGTAAGTGGAATTGATTCCCTTACGTCCCGGGTGGGCAGGTATATCGATTTTTTCCTACAACCCTTGGTGGGAAAAATGCCCTCCTATGTTAGAGATTCTAAATATATTATCAATTTACTTACCAATTATACCCCCACCCCTACCATGTGGATAGTTACAGCGGATGTAACGTCCCTATACACGATCATTCCCCATGAGTTAGGTCTTTATGCAGTAGAATACTACTTAAGAAGGGATTCAGGTTTATATGATGAACAAATCAATTTCATCATGATACTTTTAAGATACGCTGCGTCCCATAATTATTTTTGGTTCAACCAATGTTTTTACCGACAGGACCGTGGTGTCGCAATGGGGGCTAAATATGCCCCCAGTCTTGCGAACCTGTTTATGGCCCTGTGGGAGGAGGATGTCGTCCATGTTTGCCAGAGGCCCCAGCTTAAGCTGTGGGCTAGGTACATCGACGACATCCTCCTCCTCTGGGATGGGAATCGCAGCGATCTTGACCTCTTTATGGAGGAACTCAACCAGAATAATAGGGGTATTGTACTCAATTTTGAGGCCAGCCAATCTAATGTTCAATTTTTAGACCTCAATATCACCATTCAGGACGGCCAGTTTATGACCTCTACGTTTTTTAAGAAAACGGATCGTAACTCCTATATCCCTCTAAGTAGTTGCCACCATAGGTCCTGGCTTCGGTCTATACCTAAGAGTCAATTTATGCGACTTAAACGCAACTGTTCTGACGATTCCCAGTTTTTACAACAGGCCGGAATTTTGACCAATAGGTTTATTGAAAAGGGGTACACCAGAGAATCTCTGACTCATGCTTTGGAGGGGGTTAAAGCTATAGATAGGAGACAACTATTGAGCGAGAGGGTGGGCCCTAGAGAGAATTCTGTCACCTTGCCCTTTATTACCACTTATTCTATCCAACATAATAACATTAAAAGCTTGTTTAATAAACACTGGCACTTATTGGGCAATGACCCCATTTTAAGAGGGGTTATCCCAGATAAGCCACAAGTGATCTTTAAGGGAGCACCATCCCTCAGGAATAGATTAGCCCCAAATGCTCTTGACCCCCCCGTTAGGGGGATTCAAGGCCTTTTTGATAATCTGAAGGGGTATTACAAATGTGGGAGGTGCCGGGTCTGTAAGTTAAATTCTGTGCCATCAAGACGTACCCTCAAATTTACCTCCTCTAGTACACAAGAGGAGCATGACATAAAACCCTTCATCACCTGTACCACAGAGGGGGTCGTCTACCTACTACAGTGCCCTTGTGGCCTACAGTATGTGGGTAGGACTAGACGACCCCTTTCTGTTCGCCTGAATGAGCATATTACCAACATTATCAATGGCTTTCCCAAACATTCTGTTTCAAAGCACTATCTGATTTCCCATAATAAAGATCCCTCTAAAACTTTGTTTTTAGGGATCGATAGGTATCGGCCCCATTGGAGGGGGAGTTCCCTGACCAGAAGCATTTCTAAACTTGAAATGCTGTGGATACATAAAATCAGGTGTTACGTCCCATATGGACTTAATGTCGATACTGACACCAATGCCTTTATCGACAACTCCTAACAATACTCTTTTGTTTAGCTCATTGGTTCTAATATCGATTAATAACTATTGCTGTTTTTATTCTTATGGGCTTATACTTCCCTTGAATGACTTTTTAGGTTGTTACTTATCCCAAGTAGGCAGGTTCTGGTGTTTGTGTACTCTTTCTATATATTTATATTTTTTTTGACCCCCTATATATTTTATGTGTGTGGTTCAAGCTCTCTTTGGGTTGGTTCACATCTCAATGGGCTGGTTCTGCTGTTTATGAATTTACCATAAGCTCTGTCCCCAATTTCAAATTTTAAGTGATGGGGGTTTTTTTGCCATTTACTATGTTTTTATATATTTCTATTCCTGCTTTTCATATGTATTCAATTAATATGTAATAATATAGTTACTGTTTAATAGTACCCCAATTTCGAACTGTTCGGTATATGAGGCCGAGAAATCATCTTTCCCTCCGGCTGTACTATCTGGAATTTGTCCTTGATTATGCCAACATCAATGGGATTAATTAATATATTTACTGATCTTGACGTCGTAACTGTGCCCAGGTATGCCCCTCACTGGTGTAAGCTGGGCCCTCGTAAAACCAATATAATTGAATCCAATTTGTATTTAGCCTGACTTAATTTAAATTGGCATCTGTTTCCATATATGTTACCGATGAGCTTATTGTGTTCCTTCTTTGTCTGCTCCCGTTTTCCCTTCTATTTCCATTAATTTGCAACGTTTACTATATTAACTGAACGGTATCCGTTAGAGTATGGGATCCCCTAACTAAGATGGCGTTTTTATATCTTCCGCCCTTACTTGGCGGAGCGCAAGATGATTTCCGGCCTTTGTTGACTTCGAGGCTTGGTTGTATTTGTTTGGTATATATGTGCGACACGTCAGTGCGTCGCCCGTGCCCCAGACGACGTCAGAAGTGTGACGAAACGTACGTCGGGCGTGCTGACGTGCTGACGTGCCGTATCCACCGTCTGTAGGACGGGTGTTCGTGCTAGCCGGCCGGCTTTCCATGCTGTTTTTTATCCAACACACTGTAAGTGTAATTTTAAAGTCTTTGAATAAATATCCATCCAGGATTACGCTATGTTGCTCTTCCTTCTTTTTTGGGGCATTGTTTGTGAGATTAACTCCAGGTTATGGGCATAGCCTTCCCTGCATCCTGGTTTCCTTTGCGGAGGATAGTGAGCCATCCACGGTCTGAGGAAGTGTCCAAACGGTGTCCCCTTCTCAAGAAAGGCCCCGACCGGGTTAAGGTCACAAGCTCTTTAAGCTTGCCATTTGGTAAGCGCCCATTTTATACTTAACACTGTGGTGTGGTGAAGGTCCATCCAGTTCCACCTTATTTGCCTATCAAGGGGCTCAGTTGCCCGGTTTATCCATTGCATTTTGAAGATTTCCTTTCACCTATCGGACTTTTTTTTGGCACTTGATTGTTTTGGACTTTTATTTATCACTATTCACTATTTGTGATTTATTTATATTTCAAATTACAGCGCTGCTTTCTTTTGTTTATTTCCAGAATGAGGGCTGCACTACTGTGTTGAGACTCTCTCCCCCTCTTTCTCTCCCCCCCTCGCTCTCTCTATGTCAGACCTACTCACAGCGGGCCGTATACGGAGGCACCTGGTGCCTATAACCTTTAGTGGTACCCTAACCTGGAACACATCCCCCTCTTTCACCCCCCCATTTTCCTACTCTATCCTCTGTCTTGCAGTGCATTTTAATTTATTATCCTTTTACTCCCAAAGTTATTAGCCGTTAATGAGGTTGGACAATTACCAATTTACCCTACGTTATCGATTGATACTTTTACACCCTAAACAGTTACATAATGATAGGTGGTGGTATGAGGCACGCCCCCCACACCATCTTATCTCGACTCACACTTGTCAAGGCAAGTCTGTTTATATGACTGCTCCTTCAGACAATTGATATGCAGGGTTCCCTGTTAACTCCGTGCCTCTTGTGCCACATCTGTATTTTTGGACACATCTAGAAAATCACTGATTATAGGGATCCCGGGTGTCAGTGATTTTCTAGGTCCCATCTTTGGCTACAAAGAACTGCTAACCCCGAGTGCCATATTATCTTCTTTACTAATAGTCCGTCCTATTAGCCCCCCGTGTCTGCACCCAGGGGGAACACCCGTATCTTGTGGGTGTCTCAAAATTGCCGTCTGTTGCCCTTCGGGCATTTATTTATGTTATGGTTGGACCTCTCCTGAGGAAGCAGCATTGGCCGCGAAACTGTTGAAGTCAACGTTTATACCCACATCAGTATGCCTCTACACACCTGTGTCAACTGTTAATTTTAAATGATACTATTTCTATGTATTTTGTGCAACAACTACCATGTTGTTTTTGTTGTAATTAGTACCTTTTGTAACCATAACAATAAACTGTAATTTTTATCTATGTCTTATTGTATACATTTGGGTACCACAATAGTCCAAATGCTTCTTGGAGATCTAGGGCAATTTTTGGAGTAGCCCTTGCAAATTTCTCCTCTCTCTCTCTACCAAAAATTCAAAAGAACAAAAATCCGAAAATTCAAAAACCCAAAAATGTGAAAATCCAAAATAATAACTAACTAATAATAATCACTATTACTAACTAATAAATTATAGGTATTGGAATTTCCTTTCAAATTTGGCTGTTTGTGAACGTAACAAATAGGAATTCATCCGAAGTTATGAATTATCCGAAATAACGAATGCCG
The DNA here is from genome assembly GCF_042186555.1 of Aquarana catesbeiana. NCBI lineage: Eukaryota > Metazoa > Chordata > Amphibia > Anura > Ranidae > Aquarana > Aquarana catesbeiana. The sequence goes on from NC_133326.1 coordinate 335,951,453, forward strand.
CATCTAAACGAATGTAACGCAACAAATTAATAATAATAATTAATGAAAAAAACTTTGTATTTATTACTATTAATTTGTTACGTTCCATTTATTTAGATGCAGCATTCCTTATTTCGAATAATTTGTAACTTCAGATAAATTCGTATTCGCTACATTCATAAATAGCCAAATTTGAAAGGAAATTCCAATACCTATAATTTAAAAGTTAGTTATTGTTAGTTAGTTTATTATTTTGGATTTTTGAATTTTCAAATTTACGAATACGGCATCTAAATGAATGGAACATAACTAATTAGCATTTTTTCAAAGTTACACATTTACTCTAAATAACGAATTTCGATCATAATGAATGACCCGAAAAAGGAAAAAAGAAAAGGAAAAAAATGAAACAAAAACTAACAAATTTTTCCGCAGTGCACATGTCTACCATTTATATATGGTGGTTGGGTGGGAAGAGTTTGGAGAAAGCATGCATCTTTAAAAAAGTATACGAACTGCATGCAGCAGATAATACCCTATTAGTCTCATGTGTTGTAGAATCATTTTATTCTAGCATACTCCGCCAAATTGTGTCTGGCTCAAAATGTGATAAATATTATGGATGCATCCTCAGATGGTTTAATATACAGAGGAATCTTGATATTAGGGAAAGACTCAAATAACTTCATAAAATTCAGACGGTTTGTTAATGCTTTGAATTCCAATGATTCTAACACATTCTTGACCTCCTCTATAGATAGATACCGCTTTTCTTGATTTGAAACTTCATATTATTACCCAGCTTACATTTCTAGAATACAATTTTTAAGCTTTATTATAGAGGCTGTTCACCAAAATATACAAGAAAAGCCTACCGAAGAGATAAGGAGTCCAAATAAGAGAAGTAATGATGCCACATAAAAAGCTTAAATCTGATATATAGTAATACTAATGACTACATAGTATATTCAATGGCTCCGACTGTTGTATTTGAGCCATGTTTGGAAAGAAGGAAAAGGATCAAAGAAGGTATGCACTTTCAGGGTATCCACCCTTGCAGGACATGCTTCATTTATAAACAAATTAAGTCTACTTATCAAATTGAAGACAGTAATGGAATGAACAAATACCAAATTTGGAAATATATCAACTGTCTATCCTAAAGAGTTATTCGTGTACTCATATTTCCTTGTGGAAAAAATATTAGGAAGGAGCTAAAATGAATTATGTGCTAGGATACAACATATCTATAAATCTAGCAAGCAGAAATTTGGAACAAAAAAACACTTTCTACGGTGGCAATGTTTTTTTTCTCAATGGGGATTGAATTAGACTTATATTATGTGTAGTCAAACAACTTTAAAAAAATCTCCAGGGATTAGATATTACTAGATCCTACTTTAGAAAGTAGCAAGATGATTTTAAAATTAGACAATGAAACTCCAAGTATTGATGAAGATCTATTAATACTGATTGCTTGGGATAAGAGTTTGTCTTTAGACAGAGGTCTGTTTTCATGTCTTGGTTTTGGATATGTCAATTTCATAGTTCTTCACACACTGCATTACGAATTGGCACCTGAGTAGTTTAATTCCATGTATTTTGTGTTTTTTGCTTTGTGTCCTTTTTTTTTTATTCATCATTATTTATAATTCTTCTCTTGGGGTGTGCGCACATTTATATTCAAGCAGTATGATAGTATATCTTGGGTGACTATCATCTATCATTTCATTATAGTCAATATTATAGCAAAATCACATTGGGGGTCATTTACTATAGCGCCAATAAATTATCCTGCAGTCCCGGAAAATAGCACCCAATTAAGGCCAATTAAGACTTCAACTCTCAGAAACTGGGCGCACATGCAAATGGAAAGCAGCGCTATTGCCGGCAAACATGCCTGTCAGATCACATATGCGGGAATAGTGGAAGTCAATGGGGATCGAACCTACAAAATCCAAAGTTCTCACTGAAGGCTTATATACAAGTTTTTTGCCATAAAAAGTGTATGGGGACCTGGGTTCTGCCCCAGGGGATATGTATCAATTGGAAAAAAATGTTTTTTAAAAGACCCATTTTTTTCAGGAGCAGTGATATTAATAATGCTTAAAGTGAAACAAAAAAAAAAATTCTTTTAAATATCGTGCCTGGGGGGTGTCCTTAGCATGCATGTAAAGTAGCGCATTTTTCCCATGTTTATTACTGTACCGCACCAAAATGACATTTCTAGGAAAAGGAAAAATGTTATTTAAAATTGCTCACGGCTGTAATGTATTGCCGGTTCCTGGCAATATAGAGCAAAAATCAAAGAAAATAATGGCGTAGGTTCCCTAATCAGTCCATACCAGGTCCTTCAATTCTGGTTTGGATATTAAGGGGAACTCCACGCCAATATAAAAAAAATGGCGTGGGTGTCCCCCTCAAAATCCATACCAGACCCTTATCCAAGCACGCAACCTGGTAGGCCAGGAAATGGGATGAGCGAGCGCCCCCCCTCTTCTGAACTATACCAGGCCACATGTCTTCAACCCCCCAAAGCACCTTGTCCCCATGTTGATGGGGACAAGGACCTCATCCCCACAACCCTTGCCCGGTGGTTGTGGGGGTCTGCGGGTGGGGGGTTTATTGGAATCTGGAAACCCCCTTTAACAAGAGGGCCCCCAGACCTTGCGCCCCCATGTGAATGGATATCAGGTACATTGTACCCCTACCCATTCACCAAAAAAAAGCAGTGAAATGTGACAAAAGACAAAAGCCGTTTTTTGACAATTCTTTTATACAAAATGTCTTCTTTTTCCCCCGCATCTTCCTCCATCTTCCGGCGGTTTTCCTTTGGTTTTCTCCTTCTTCCTCCAGCTTCTTCTTCCCCAGCTTCTTCCTCCAGTCTTCTCCACCTTTCTCCGGCTTCTTCTTCCCCTGCTTCATCCTCCGGTCTTCTTGCTCCTCCACCGCCGCTCCCGCTGAACATTCAAAAACCTCCTCCGATGCTGCGATGGGGTGGATTACCTCAATCCAAGACCCTGCCCCTTGTGACTTCACCGCCTGGGTCATGATGGGTCAGTGATGTCACAAGGGGGTGGGGTCTCCGACTGATGTCATCTGGCTGCCACGTCCCATAGTTATATATGAAATGTGTGCTATGCAAGAAGACAGATTCGCTGGCCACAGCGTCGGAGAAGGGTCGCTATTTTCATGTTCAGCGGGTCCATGGCGGGAGCGGCAGGGGAGAAAGACCGGAGGAGGAAGCAGGGGAAGAAGAAGCCAGAGAAAGATGGAGAAGACCAGAGGAAAAAGCGGAGGGAGATTGAGAAAGAAGCAGAGGAAAGAAGAAGCTGGAGGAAGAAGGAGAAGACCGAAGGAAGACCGGAGGAAGAAGCGGGGAAAAGAAGAAGACATTTTTAATAAAGGAATTGTCAAAAACTGGCTATTGTCTTTTGTCACATTTCACTGCTTTTTTTGGTGAATGGGTAGGGGTACCATTCACATGGGGGGGCGGTATCTGGGGGCCCCCTTGTTAAAGGGGGCTTCCAGATTCTAATAAGCCCCCGCAGACACTCACAACTACCGGGCAAGCATTGTAGGGATGAGGCCCTTGTCCCCATCAACATGGCGCGGGGTTCCCCTTAAAGTCTATATCAGATCTTAAGGGCCTGGTATGCACTGGGGGGACCATACTCTGTTTTTTTTCCGTGATTTTTGAATAGCTGAATTTTTGGAATTCCACACCATAATATTATTGAATAATTACATACCATTGTATGCATTTGAAAAGTTAAAATGATGGAATAAACCAAACTGATGTGCATTTGCTAATTATGCTGCTTAGTACAATGTACGTTTTCAGGAGGTGATACCATTGGTGGGAATCAAACCCATGGCTTGAACCTTTGAAGGTAGTGCTATGGAGCTGAGCACAATCATACATATAAAATTCTATTACTAATGTTTGATTCTTTTCATTTTATACAAAAATGTTTTGCATTTGAGGCTTAATATTATGGTACAAACCATGCTCATGTGCCATTGGCTGTTGGGTAGGGATGAGCCTAACACCCCTGGTTTGGTTCGCATCAGAACTTGCGAACAGGCAAAAAATTTATGCGAACAGGCAAACACCATTAAAGTCTATGGGACACGAACATGAAAAATCAAAAGTGCTAATTTTAAAGGCTTATATGCAAGTTATTTCCATAAAAAGTGTATGGGGACCCGGGTCCTGGCCCAGGGAACAGGTATCAATGCAAAAAAAGTTATAAAAATGGACATTTTTTCAGGAGCAGTGATTTGAATAATGCTTAAAGTGAAACAATAAAAATGAAATATTCCTTAAAATATCATGCCTGGGGGATGTCCTTAGTATGCCTGTGAAGTAGCGCATCTTTCCCATGTTTAGAACAGTACTGCAGCAAAATGACATTTCTAAAGGAAAAAATGTCTTTTAAAACTGCTCGCGGCTGTAATGTTTTGTCGGATCCCGGCAATATAGATAAAAATCATTGAAAAAATGGAGTTCCCCCCAGTCCATTACCAGGCCCTTTGGGTCACCCTTTGGACCTGGCAAGCTGCAGGAAAGGGGGGATGGGAAAGCACCCCCCCTTCTGAACCATACCAGGCCACATGCCCTCAACATGGGGAGGGAGCCCAAAGCACCTTGTCCCCATGTGGATGGAGACAAGGGCCTCAGCCCCACAACTCTTGCCCAGTGGTTGTGGGGGTCTGCAGAGGAGGGGCTTATCGGAATCTGGAAGCCCCCTTTAACAAAGGGGCAGCCAGATCCCGGCTCCCTCCCAATGTCAGCGGGACAGACGGCTTGGGGGAGAAGACTGCTCACAGCTATTTTACAATAAAGGAATTGTCAAAAACCAGCTATTGTCTTTTGTCACATTTTACTGCTTTTTTTGGTGAATTGGTGGGGGTACAATGTACCCGATACCCATTTACATAGGGGGGCTGGGACCCTTGTTAAAGGGACTTCAAGATTCTGATAAGTCCCCTGCCCTCAGACCCCCACAACCACCGAGCAAGGGTTATGGGTATAAGGCCCTTGTCCCCATCAACATAGGGACAAGGTGTTTTGGGAGGGACCCCAAAGCACCCTCTCCATGTTGAGGGCATGTGGCCTGGTACGGTTCAGGAGGGGGGCTCTCTTGTCCCCCCTTTTCCTGCGGCCTGCCAGGTTGCGTGCTCAGATAAGGGTCTGGTCTGGATTTTGGGGAGGACCTCATGCCATTTTTTTTAACTTTTGGCTTGGGGGTCTCTTCCAGGTCCATACTAGACCTGAAGGGCCTGGTATAGACCTGGGGGGAACCCCACGCCATTTTTTTTATTTTGGCGTAATTTTTTTTGCTGGCATTTCTTTCTCACTTTTAGTGGGGAAGCCACTGTCAGCTGATGACTCATTGGTTGTTAAGGGCGCAGTGGCGGGCTTCCCGGCCCCACGGTTAGCAACCAGATATATACAGTGTTAAAATAACCACAAAATGCATCAAAAATCACATCACAAACACAACAGTTGCATTTCTGGTGCAGTTCCATTGAAATCTATTACCTGAAAATCGCGTGAGAAAAGTCCCCGACCATTTACAAAAACGCACTGGCCACAAAACGCATAGATGTTAACTAGTATCATAGGAATTTGTCTATGGGAATGTTTGACCATTCTATTGAACACCACACTGGTGTGCAGTCATGTTGGAACAGGAAGGGCCATCCCCAAACTGTTCCCATAAAGTTGGGAGCATGAAATTGTCCAAAATGTCCTGGTATGCTGATGCCTTAAGAGTTCCCTTCACTGGAACTAAGAGGCCAAGCCCAACCCCTGAAAAACAACCCCACATCATAATCACCCCTCCACCAAATTATTTTGGCCAGTGCACAAAGCGAGGTCCATAAAGGGAAGGAATGATATTATGCATATTGACAAACGCCCCACTAGAGCTGTTTGTTTGCTGAAATTCTTGTGCATTCTTTCCATTAACCACTTCAGCCCCGGGAGGTTTTACCCCCTTCCTGACCAGAGCACTTTTTACAATTTGGCACTGCATTTCTTTAACTGCTAATTGTGCGGTCATGCAATGTTGTACCCAAATGAAATTTGCATCCTTTTCTTCCCACAAATAGAGCTTTCTTTTGATGGTATTTGATCACCTCTGCGGTTTGTTTTTTTTGCGCGATAAACGGAAAAAGACCGAAAATTTTGAAAAAGAAAGATATTTTCTACTTTTTGTTATAAAAAAAAAATCCAATAAACTCAATTTTAGTCATACATTTATGCCAAAATGTATTCAGCGACATGTCTTTGGTAAAAAAAAAGTCAATAACCTTATATTTATTGGTTTGCACAAAAGTTATAGTGTCTACAAACTAGGGTACATTTTCTGAAATTTACACAGCTTTTAATTTATGACTGCCTATCTCATTTCTTGAGGTGCTAAAATGGCAGGGCAGTACAACCCCCCCCAAATGACCCCATTTTGGAAAGTAGACACCCCAAGGAAATTGCTGAGAGGCATGTTGAGCCCATTGAATGTTTTATTTTTTTGTCCCAAGTGATTGAATAATGACAAAAAAATAAATAAATATTTTACAAAGAGTTGTCACTAAATGATATATTGCTCACACATGCCATGGTTATATGTGGAATTGCACCCCAAAATACATTTTGCTGCTTCTCCTGAGTATGGGGATACCACATATGTGGGACTTTTTGGGAGCCTAGCCGCGTATGGGCCCCCCCCATAAAACACCCCCCCAAATTACCCCATTTTGGAAAGTAGACACCCCAAGCTATTTGCTGAGAGGCATGGTGAGTATTTTGCAGCTCTCATTTGTTTTTGAAAATGAAGAAAGACAAGAAAAATGTATTTTTTTTCTTTTTTCAATTTTCAAAACTTTGTGACAAAAAGTGAGGTCTGCAAAATACTCACTATACCTCTCAGCAAATAGCTTGGGGTGTCTACTTTCCAAAATGGGGTAATTTGGGGGGGTTTTGTGCCACCTGGGCATTCCATGGCCTTCGAAACTGTGATAGGCAGTGAAGAGTGAAATCAAAAATTTACACTCTTAGAAAGCCTGAAGGCGGTGCTTGGTTTTCGGGGTCCCATACATGGCTAGGCTCCCAAAAAGTCTCACACATGTGGTATCACCGTACTCTGGAGAAGCAACAGAATGTATTTTGAGGTGTAATTTCACATATTCCCACCACATGTTTGAGCAATATATCATTTAGTGACAACTTTGTGCAAAAAAAAAAAAATGTGTCTTTTTCCCGCAACTTGTGTCACAATATAAAATATTCCATGGACTCGACATGCCTCTCAGCAAATAGCTTGGGGTGTCTACTTTCCAAAATGGGGTCATTTGGGGAGGTTGAACTGTGCATTTTATGCACAACATTTAGAAGCTTATGTCACACATCACCCACTCTTCTAACCACTTGAAGACAAAGCCCTTTCTGACACTTTTTGTTTACATGAAAAAAATATTTTTTTTTTTGCAAGAAAATTACTTTGAACCCCCAAACATTATATTTTTTTTTAAAGTAAAGGCCCTACAGATTAAAATGGTGGGTGTTTCATTTTTTTTCACACAGTATTTGCACAGCGATTTTTCAAACGCAATTTTTTGGGAAAAAAACACACTTTTTAAATTTGAATTCACTAAAACACACTATATTGCCCAAATGTTTGATGGAATAAAAAATATGATCTTAGGCTGAGTACATAGATACCAAACATGACATGCTTTAAAATTGCGCACAGTGGCGACAAACTAAATACATTTTTAAAAGCCTTTTACAGATTTACAGAGGAGGTCTACTGCTAAAATTACTGCCCTCGATCTGACCTTCACGGTGATACCTCACATACATGGTGCAATTGCTATTTACATTTGACGCCAGACCGAGGCTTGCGTTCGCCTTTGCGCGAGAGCAGGGGGGGACAGGGGTGCTTTTTTTTTTTTTCTTTATTATTTTTTTGTTTTTTTATCTTATTTTTTAAACTTTTCCTTTCATTTTTTTTTTTAATCATTTTTATTGTAATCTCAGGGAATGTAAATATTGCCTTTGATAGCAATAGGTAGTGACAGGTACTCTTTTTTGAAAAAATTGGGGTCTATTAGACCCTAGATCTCTCCTCTGCCCTCAAAGCATCTGACCACACCAAGATCGGTGTGATAAAATGCTCGTAGCTTCCGGTTTCTTAGGCCATAGAGATGATTGGAGCCATTCTGGTCTCTGATCAGCTCTATGGTCAGCTGGCCGAATCACCGGCTGCATTCTCGAGTTCCCTTTTGGGACAGGAGAGCCAGAGAAATCCATGGAAGACGGTGGGGGGGACATTCCCTCCCACTGTTCGTAAAAGCAGTCTAGAGGCTAATTAGCTGCTAGGATTGCTTTTACATGAAAGCTGACTGCTGGCTGAAAAGAATGATACCAAGATGATTCCTAAACCTGCAGGCATCATTCTGGTATAACCATTTAAAGACCAGCAACTAGGGATGAGCTTCGAGTTCGAGTCGAACTCATGTTCCACTCGAACATTGGCTGTTCGCAAGTTTGCCGAACAGCGAACAATTTGGGGTGTTCGCGGCAAATTCAAACACCCTTTAAAAGTCTATGGGAGAAATCAAAAGTGCTAATTTTAAAGGCTTATATGCAAGTTATTGTCATAAAAAGTGTTTGGGGACCCGGGTCCTGCCCCAGGGGACATGGATCAATGCAAAAAAAAGTTTTAAAAACTGCCGTTTTTTCAGGAGCAGTGATGTTTAGAACAGTCTGACAGCAAAATGACATTTCGAAGGAAAAAACCCATTTAAAACTACTCACGGCTATTGCATTGCCCACAATACACATAGAAGTTCATTGATAAAAACGGCATGGGAATTCCCCACAGGGGAACCCCGAACCAAAATTAAAAAAAAAAAAAAAAGATGTGGGAGTCCCCCTAAATTTCATACCAGGCCCTTCAGGTCTGGTATGGATATTAAGGGGAACCCCGGCCAAAATTTTTTTAAAAAATGACGTGGGGTTCCCCCTAAATTCCATACCAGACCCTTCAGGTCTGGTATGGATTTTAAGGGGAACCCCGCGCCACAAAAAAAAAAAAAAATGGCGTGGGCCCCCCCAAAAATCCATACCAGACCCTTATCCGAGCACGCAACCTGGCAGGCCACAGGAAAAGAGGGGGGGACGAGAGTGCGCCCCCCCTCCTGAACCGCACCAGGCCACATGCCCTCAACATTGGGAGGGTGCTTTGGGGTAACCCCCAAAACACCTTGTCCCCATGTTGATGAGGACAAGGGCCTCATCCCCACAACCCTGGCCGGTGGTTGTGGGGGTCTGCGGGCGGGGGGCTTATCGGAATCTGGAAGCCCCCTTTAACAAGGGGACCCCCAGATCCCGGCCCTCCCCTGTGTGAAATCGTAAGGGGGTACTTACCCCTACCATTTCACTAAAAAACTGTCAAAAATGTTAAAAATGACAAGAGACAGTTTTTGACAATTCCTTTATTTAAATGCTTCTTCTTTCTTCTATCTTCCTTCATCTTCTTCTTCTTCTGGTTCTTCTGGGTCTTCCTCCGGCGTTCTCGTCCAGCATCTCCTCCGCGGCTTCTATCTTCTTCTCCTCGGGCCGCTCCGCACCCATGGCATGGGGGGAGGCTCCCGCTCTTCTCTTCATCTTCTTCTTCATCTTCTTCTCTTCTTCCTTCTTCTCTTCTTCTTTTCTTCATTTTCTTCTCCGGGCCGCTCCGCATCCATGCTGGCATGGAGGGAGGCTCCCGCTGTGTGACGGCGTCTCCTCGTCTGATGGTTCTTAAATAACGGGGGGCGGGGACACCCAGTGACCCCGCCCCCCTCTGACGCATGGGACATGACGGGATTTCCCTGTGGCATTCCCCGTAACGTCACAGGGAAGTCCCGTCAAGTCACCGTGCGTCAGAGGGGGCGGGGTCACCGGGTGGTCCCTCCCCCCATTATTTAAGAACCGTCAGACGAAGAGACCCCATCACACAGCGGGAGCCTCCCTCCATGCCAGCATGGGTGTGGAGCGGCCCGGAGAAGAAAATGAAGAAGAGAAGAAGGAAGAAGAGAAGAAGATGAAAAAGAAGATGAAGAGAAGAGCGGGAGCCTCCCCCCATGCCATGGGTGCAGAGCGGCCCGAGGAGAAGAAGATAGAAGACGCTGCGGAGGAGATGCTGGATGAGAATGCCGGAGGAAGAACCAGAAGAGCCAGAAGAACCAGAAGAAGAAGATAAAGGAAGGTAGAATGTTGAGGGCATGTGGCCTGGTACGGTTCAGGAGGGGGGGCGCACTCTCGCCCCCCCCCTCTTTTCCTGCGGCCTGCCAGGTTGCGTGCTCGGATAAGGGTCTGGTATGGATTTTTGGGGGGACCCCACGCTGTTTTTTTTTTTTTTTGGCGCGGGGTTCCCCTTAAAATCCATACCAGACCTGAAGGGTCTTTTATGGAATTTAGGGGGAACCCCACGTCATTTTTTTTTTTTAATTTTGGCCGGGGTTCCCCTTAATATCCATACCAGACCTGAAGGGCCTGGTATGGAATTTAGGGGGACTCCCACGTCATTTTTTTTTTAAATTTTGGTTCGGGGTTCCCCTGTGGGGAATTCCCATGACGTTTTTATCAATGAACTTCTATGTGTATTGTCGGCAATGCAATAGCCGCGAGTAGTTTTAAATGGGTTTTTCCTTCGAAATGTCATTTTGCTGTCAGACTGTTCTAAACACGGGAAACATGCGCCCCTTTACAGGCATACTATAGACACCCCCAGCTACGAAATTTAAAGGGATATTACACTTTTATTGTTTGACTTTAAGCATTATTAAAATCACTGCTCCTGAAAAAACGGCCATTTTTAAAACTTTTTTTTGCATTGATCCATGTCCCCTGGGGCAGGACCCAGGTCCCCAAACACTTTTTATGACAATAACTTGCATATAAGCCTTTAAAATTATCACTTTTGATTATTCATGTTCGTGTCCCATAGACTTTAACGGAGTTCGCGTGTTCGAACAAACTTTTTTCCTGTTCGCATGTTCTGGTACGAACCAAACAGGGGGGTGTTCGGCTCATCCCTACCAGCAACATACCAGTACGTTGCTGGTCCTTGTTGGGCATATATTGTAATCTTTTTTTTATGCAGCCTGTGGGCTGAATGAAAAAAAGAGATTGATCGGTGGGTATGCCCACCATTAGAATACCTCCCTTCATCCACCCACTTCTAATGATGGGCATATATGCACCATTTATATATGACGAAGCATGGGGGCATCCGCCCCAAAAGTTAGGAGCAAATCGCTCCTCCGCCCCTGCTGCCCTCATGCTTCGGCATATATGCTCTTTTTTTTAACTGTGGTGGTGAAATCACCTCCGACAGCGCTGGAGTCATGACTTTATGTATTCGTGGGAGCAAACACTGTTGCTGTCAAGATAAATAAATCCGCGCTGCAACTGAATGGCGTACCTGCTAAGCAAATGATGGTTAACAATAAAACAAAGTAACATTACAGTATAACAGTAAGACTTACCATACCTGCAAAGCAAATACAAAAAAAAAATAGTAAAAAAATAAAACATTTTTTAACGCAAACTGTGCCTAAAATATATATATGCCGAAGCATGGGGGCATCCACCCGCAAAAGGTAGGAGCAAATCGCTCCTCCACCCCTGCTGCCCCCATGCTTCGGCATATATGCTCTTTTTTTAACTGTGGTGGTGAAATCATCTCCGACAGCGCTGGAGTCATGGCTTTATGTATCGTGGGAGCAACCGCTATTGCTGTCAAGATAAATAAATCAGAATGGCGTCCCTGAAAACAAAAAAATGGTTAACAATAAAACACAGTAAACAGTAAAGTATAAAAAAATTACACACCTGAAAAGCAAACATGATAAAACATAATAACAATAAAACATTGCAGAATTGAATACAGTAAAAAAGAGAAGAACAATAGAGAGAGAATAGAGAGAGAGAGAACAATAAAACGACAACTATTTTTGTTTTTTTGTTTTTTTTATATTTTTTTGTGTATTTTTTTTTTTTTTACATTTTTTTTATAACTGTAACTTTTGTAACTGTAACCGGTTCCAGGTTCGGGTCTCTCAAAATGCGATGGCATCTTGGGAGACCCTGTGAAAGTGTGCCTAGTCTGTGCAATGCTGTACCCTACGCTAAAACTCAACTAGTGTATGGTAGCACTCAAAACATTCACCAATGCAGAGACCAGGATTGTCAGGACAGGAGGGACAATAATAGCGGGTGTCACACCTATATCCGTGCTTTCCACAGACACAACATTTTGTTTGGGGGGCTCGTTGGATAGGGGTACTCAGGAGGACATAAGGAAAATGCCTCTCATGCAGCCGGCTTACTGCATTTGGTTGGGGAAGGTGAGGTGGAGCACCGTCTGGAAACAGAAGGGCTCTGACGATCTCTTCCTGGAATTTAAGGATCCAGTCTGTCCTGAAGCTCTGTATAGCACATGAGTGTTCAGCAAAGCCAATTGAAATAAGTATACAGACACTTTTTTATACCAGCGTCTGGCCTTACGGGCAACTAGGTACGGCACGAACAACTGGTCGTTGAGGTCCACCCCTTCCATATTTTGGTTATATTCGTGGACACAGAGGGGTTTCTCCACAACACCAGTCGGCGTAGTAATTTGGACAGTCGTGTCTGCATGAAGGGAGGTAAGAACGAAAACATTCTTATTATCCCTCCACTTCATAGGGAGCAAGTTATTACACTTCAAGCAGGCTTTCTCCCCCAGCCTAATATGGGAATCTACAAGCCGCTGGGGAAAGCCCCGACGATTAGGTCGCACGGTGCCACATGCTCCAATCTGATGATCAAAAAGGTGACTAAAAAGTGGCATGCTAGTGTAATAATTGTCCACATACAAATGGTACCCCTTTCCGAATAAGGGTGACACCAAGTCCCACACAATCTTGCCAGCGTTTCCTATGTAGTCAGGGCAGTTTGTCGGCTCTACGTGACTCTCTCTTCCCTCGTAAACCATAAAACTACATGTATAGCCTGTGGCCCTGTCACAGAGCTTATACATCTTGAAGTATATAGAAAAGGCTGCGCTGCTTATTATGTGAGTGTAATCATGAATCACTTAAATGACCACAACTAATGCACCCATATGTGATGAAAAAACTGTGAAAAAAGAACTATATTGCTGACAAGTGTTTAAACTTAGTTCCCACAAATTTGAGCATAATAGATTAATCTTTAGATATGAAAAATCAAAAACTGAACAAAAACAGCAAAGTTCATACAAAAAATTTCTTGCTGAGAAAGTCTTTCACAAGAAACAAAGGAGGAGAAAAAAACACCAATCTTCCAAACGATGTGAAGCATGCAATGCTGACACCCTGAAGAGCGTGTTGATAGGGAAATTCCTCCACCTCAGAATAAGCTGCCCCTTACCAGATCAACTGATCTCTTGTTAGGGAGATCGTATGGGCATGTGGCTGTGTGCCCCAGCCACTGGGTCTCTGTTGGAAAAGAGTCTCCAAGGGTCACCACTCAAGGGGTCCACTGGACAGTGATCCCGGAAGCTACGGGCAGCAATGTGAGCCGGCCGGCATATGTTTTTATACGCGATTTACAACTACCTTATTGTAAGTGCATGTCTATTATTTCTTTTAATAAATGTTAATTGTGTTACGCTATGGAGCTTTCTCTTTTGTATTTATCCATGGGAATTGAGCGTTTACATACCGTCCAGTGGAACCCTTGAGTGGTGACCCTTAGAGAGTCTTTTCCAGCAGAGACTCAGTTTTTGTTCAGTTTTTGATTTTTCATATCTAAAGATTAATCTATTATGCTCAAATTTGTGGGAACTAAGTTTAAACACTTGTCAGCAATATAGTTCTTTTTTCACTGTTTTTCATCACATATGGGTGCATTAGTTGTGGTCATTTAAGTGATTCATGATTACACTCACTAAATAAGCAGCGCAGCCTTTTCTATATACAGCATTACAAAGTGGAGGTTGTCTCACATTTATGGTTGCAGCAGCATTATTAAATTTTTTTTTTTGTTTTCATAGATACACATATATTTTCATTGATCACATTTAGGGATAGCGCAGTATTTTTTTGGTTTGATCTTATACATCTTGACCCCATATCTGGCACGCTTGCTGGGAAGGTACTGTTTGAATGACAAGCGGCCAGAAAACTTAATCTGGGACTTATGAATGCAGACAACATGATGGGGAGTAAACAAGTCTGCAAAATGTTTGTTGAAGTGGTTTACAAGGGGCCAAATTTTGTAGAGCTGATCGTATCCAGGGTCTCCACGAGGACAACAGAGTTCATTGTTGTTGAAGTGTATGAACCGCAAAATCTGCTTGTATCATGCCCTGGCCATGGAAGCAGAGAACAGGGGCATATGGTGAATTGGGTTAGGGCCAATATGACCGCAACTCACTCTTTTTGGTTATGCCCATGAGGAGGGAAAGGCCCAGAAAGATCTTAAATTCGGAAACTGTAATTGGTTTCCAATCTCTGGCAAGGGAGGACTGGGGAATAGTGGCGATGTGTTGACCAGCGTACAAATTGCTTTGGTCCACAATAGATCTATAGAGATCTTCGATGAAAAACAGCGAATAAAAATCAAGTGAAGCAAAATCAACTGTTTCCACATAAATACCGGGTTGGCCAGTGAATGGGGGAAGTACAGGTGCTGCAGAAGTGGTGGGTTCCCAATTCGGATTGGTGAATGCAGCAGGTAGGGCACTTTGGGCATGACAGCCTGTGTTCGTCTTCTTGATGACAGCGGGACACTACTTGTGCTTGCCACCTCGCCAGCTTGAACTGCACTTATGGGACTTGCCACGTCACCAAGTGTTACTGCAGTGCTGGATGTACGACCAGGGTGTACTAGGCCGCTGGTGCTTGCCAGTTCACCAGAAGGAATAGCGGCACTAGTACTTCTCTGCTCCATACGAGAGCCCTGCGGGTTCTTGCACCTCAACAGCAGAAGAAGAAGATTGGGGTCTGGTACGCCTGACCTTGGCAGAGACAACAACTCCGTTGTCAGAGCTATCTATCATGGAGCCGTTGCTGTCTACGGGTTCGTATTCTGAGCCTGAATCTGACAGATGAGTGACTTCCTCTTCACTATCTGTCATGCTCAGAAACATGTAGGCCTCTTCACTAGTGTACCTTCGATTTGCCATTTTGGGCTCTAAATTTAGTGGTACACTAGTGAGACTCACAGGCAAAAAAGCTCCTGACTGTTAGCGACTGTATCAAAATGCTACCGAAAAACTGTTAGCGATCGCAGGGAATGCTGCAGTTATGTGTGTTTAGTGTTTTGTAAGTGACAGTGATCAATCGATACTGCACTTGGGTGGGTTGGGCTGGCCTGTGCGGAGGGTCAAAACGCAGGTGCTAGCAGGTATCTGGGCTGATCCCACTAACACTGCGTTTTTGGGAACCCTAAACTGCTGGGGATGCTAGTATAGATCTGATCAGATCAGATATTGATCAGTTCAGATACTATATCACTAAGGGAGGTGTATGGTGCGTGCATGGGTGTTAGCAGTACTGGCACTAACCTGACACTGCCTGGGACGACGCAGTCCCTATCTGACCCTAAAACCTAACTTATATCACCCGCTGGGCGATTAGGGGTTAAACCTTTATTAGGTAATAAAAGACGGGTGCCCTGACACTATAAAAAATAAACTAACTAACCAGCGTCACCCGTAACAGTTATACGGTGATCACTGGTGAAAGGGTTAACTAGGGGGCAATCAGGGGGTTTAAACCATTACTAGGTAGTATATGGGGGTCCTTGACGCTATAAAATGCTGACAGCGAACCTAAATACTTACCTCTCTAACTAGCGTCACCTGTGACACTAATACAGCGATCAGAAAAATGATCGCTTAGTGACACTGGCGACAGGGGGTGATCAAGGGGTTAAAACTTTATTACGGGGGTTAGGGGGGTACCCTAGACCTGAAGGGGCCTAATACTAACTGCCCTACCACTTGAACTGTCACAAAATGACACCAATGCAATAATCAGAAAAAAAAAAACTGCTATTGGTATCACTGTGACAGGGGGTACAGGGGGGTGATCGGGGGGGGGGGTGAAAAGTGTGCCTAGAGTGTTCTACTGTACGTGTAGTGTTGGTGCAGACTTACTTAATGTCTTCTCTCCTCGGAAGCCGGAACGAAATGTCTTCACGAGGAGAGATGACATCACTTCCTCTGCCACTGTTTACATTACAGCAGCAGAGGAAGCATTCCATTCGCCAGGAGCGATCGTGAGGGGGTGACCATGAATCAATGGCCCCCTCCTCACCTCGGATCGCTCCTGACAATAATCCCACCTATCCTATCGGACCCCCCGCCCGCGGGCAGGCAGGGACGTACAGGTAAGCCCTTATGCCTGCCCGTGCCATTGTGCCGACGTACATCGACGTGCGGTGGTCAGAAACTGGTTAAAAGTGGATTTATGTGGCTATGTTGTCAATGTTGTGTGTGTATTGTTCCTGTCTGACCATGCATTCATGGTTTTGAATCTCATGCTTAATCATGTACACAGAAATACAGCTTCCAGCAGAACTATCAGAAACCAGGAATCAGAATGAGACAGAAGTAAAGTTAAATCACACTTGTTTAACCCTTTCCTGACTAACCCTTTTTTTGACATTTGGTGTTTACAAGTTAAAATCAATATTTTTTGCTAGAAAATTACTTAGAGCCCCCAAACATTATATATAATTTTTAGCAGAGAATCTAGAGAATAAGATGGCAATTGTTGCAATAATTTATGTCACACGGGATCTGTGCAGCAGTGTTTTAAACGCAACTTTTTGGGAAAAGGGACACTTTCATGAATTTTAAAAAAACAAATAGTAAAGTTAGCCCAATTTTTTTGTATAATGTGAAAGATGACATTACGCCGAGTAAATAGATATCAAACATGTCACGCTTTATAATTGCACGCACTTGTGGAATGGCGACAAACTACAATACCTAAAAATCTCCATAGACAACGCTTTAAATTTTTTTTATGGTTACCGGGTTAGAGTTACAGAGGAAGTTTAGTGCTAGAATTATTGCTCTCATTCTGAAGATCGTGGCGATACCTCACATGTGTGATTTGAACACCATTTACATATGCGGGCGGGACTTCCGTATGCGTTTTCTTTGCTTCGCAAGCTTGCAGCGATGGGGGCGCTTTCATTTTTTTTTTCTTATTTATTTTGTTTATTTTTATATTAATAAATTGTGTTAAAAAAATTTTTTTGATCACTTTTATTGCTGTCACAAGGAATGTAAACATCCCTTGTGACAGTAATAGGTGGTGACAGGTACTCTTTATGGAGGGATCGGGGGTCTAAAAGACCCCTGATCAGTCCTTTGCAGTTCAAAGTTTTTGGCAATTCTGAATACTGTATATTTTTTTAAAACCGGTGCCATTGGCAGCCGAGTAAACTGGAAGTGACGTCATGACGTCGCTTCCGTGTTTACAATTAGGAGACTGGAACGAAGCCGCTTACGGCTTTGTTCCAGTCTGTCCCTAGCCGATGGAGGCGGCGGATTGTTGATCGGGCCTCCCGGTGGAACGGGAGGCCCGGTAAGAGCGGCGGGAGGGGGGATATTCCCTCCTGCTCCTCCAGTATAAGCTTTTACCGCATCGGTTGTTATCCCTGGAAAGCCAATTGCCGGCTCTAAAAAACAGTACCGGGATGATACCTCCGAAAGCCGAGGCCGCACATCTGCGTACGCTCAGTGGGAAGGGGTTAATAATAATAATAATAAAAAGGTAAGCAGAGTAAAAGTAGTCAAAACATAACCAGAGTTCAGAAACCGGAATGGATATTCAGACAAAACGTCAGGGAGCCAGAGATGAGCGTAGTAGAACAGCAAGCAGGATCTGGAGCTGGAAGGAATGTCAGCCAGGCAAGTCTGTAACAGGAACACAGGAGAGCATCTAGAGATGTGACCAAGGCGAAGGCAGAGATCATCTGGGCAAGTAGGCAGGACTGACGAGCAGAATATCATCAACGGGTGGAGAGAAAGGAGCTGGCAATTAGCCAACAGCTGAGTGGCTAGCTTTGAAAAGGATGGCCTGAGCCCAGCCCTGGCAAGAACATGGTCACCAATGTATGTGTGTGGATTGTGGGGTAGTGGTGGGGGTTTGAATATGTGCCTTTTTTAATATTATGTTGGAATGCTTTGTAAGAATGACTGTTAAGCATGTTTCTATAATCTTGCAGATAAAAATGTGATGTGGGTTGGTGGGTGAGTAGTTGTACTATGAAATGTGTTGCCCGTTATACACTGAAAGTAAACCTGTGTCCACTCTAATGTTTAATGAAAATATTTGCCAGCACACCATGGAACGGTGTAGATAGCATCAAAATGTGTAATTTATTGCATGATCACAACACAAGGCGAGTGCAACGTTTCGGAGTCACGCAGGACCCCTTCGTGAGGCATGTGATAAATGTGAAAAAATGTGAAAAAAACTGTGAAAAATACAGTGGGGACGGAAAGTATTCAGACCCCCTTAAATTCTTCACTCTTTGTTATATTGCAGCCAATTGCTAAAATCATTTAAGTTCATTTTTTCCTCATTAATGTACACACAGCACCCCATATTGACAGAAAAACACAGAATTGTTGACATGTTTGCAGATTTATTAAAAAAGAAAAACTGAAATATCACATGGTCCTAAGTATTCAGACCCTTTGCTCAGTATTTTGTAGAAGCACCCTTTTGATCTAATACAGCCATGAGTCTTTTTGAGAAAGATGCAACAAGTTTTTCACAACTGGTTTTTGGGATCCTCAGTTATTCCTCCTTGCAGATCTTCTCCAGTTCTGTCAGGTTGGATGGTAAACGTTGGTGGACAGCCATTTTTAGGTCTCTCCAGAGACACTCAATTGGGTTTAAGTCAGGGCTCTGGCTGGGCCATTCAAGAACAATCATAGAGTTGTTGTGAAGCCACTCCTTCGTTATTTTAGCTGTGTGCTTAGGGTCATTGTTTTGTTGGAAGGTAAAAGTTGTGAAAGAAAGAGGAATGTGAGTGTGGCGCCGTCCCAAATCCTATTTTTAAGACCAGCTTCTCTAATAAATTATAAGTGCAAAAATTATATATTAAATTCAAAGTGACTTGTGCTATAATTCATCGAAACGATATTCTGATAAATAAACAAGTAAATCAACTCCTCCAATAAATTATAAATACCAGAGTGACTTATGCCATTATTCTTTGAAAAAATATAAACAAGATAAAATGTATCACACGTGACATGCAAAAATATCATAAACCATAAATTATGTGATTACTAAAATATTAATGAACAGTCCATATAAGTGGTGTTACTTCGTGGTAAATTTGCTATTTAAACTGGCTGTGATACGTGCCCAGTGCACCATAAAGTGAAAGACAACGTTCGCTGTGAAATTTCTTGGTGTATCTCTTTAAGCAAAAACAGGTGTATTCCAAGTGCTGGTGTCTCGCGCTGTGATTGTGCAGAGACTCACCAGCTTTTTATCCCCTTCAGGGGTAACGTGCAGTCACAGTATGTGCCCAGTCTGAGGTCCTGAGCACTCTGGAGAAGGTTTTCGTCCAGGATATCCCTGTACTTGGCCGCATTCATCTTTCCCTCGATTGCAACCAGTTCCTGCAGCTGAAAAACACCCCCACAGCATAATGCTGCCACCACCATGCTTCACCGTTGGGACTGTATTGGACAGGTGATGAGCACTGACTGGTTTTCTCCACACATACGGCTTAGAATTAAGGCCAAAAAGTTCTATCTTGGTCTCATCAGACCAAAGAATCTTATTTCTCACCATCTTGGAGTCCTTCAGGTGTTTTTTAGAAACTCCATGTGGGCTTTCATGTGTCTTGCACTGAGGAGAGGCTTCTGTCGGGCCACTCTGCCATAAAGCCCTGAATGGTGGAGGGCTGCAGTGATGGTTGACTTTCTACAACATTCTCCCATCTCCCGACTGCATCTCTGGAGCTCAGCCACAGTGATCTTTGGGTTCTTCTTTACCTCTCTCACCAAGGTTCTTCTCCCCTGATAGCTCAGTTTGGCCAGACAGCCAGCTATAGGAAGGGTTCTGGTCATCCCAAACATCTTCCATTTAAGGATTATGGAGGCCACTGTGCTCTTAGGAACCTTAAGTGCAGCAGAAATGTTTTGTAGGGGGGCGTGGCCGACCGGAGCTGAAGATGGACGCCTGAATCCTCAGCTCGTCTCACAGGGGAGATACTATAGCTACTCAGGCCGCACAGCTAACAAAATCCAGCGCCATCCTTGCTCCTGAGACACTTGGGATCATGGCCAGCGTATCCAGAAAGAGAAACCCGGAATACAAGCCCAAGAAACTCACAGAGTTCTCCTACAAGCCGGCGGAGCAGGTCAGTGAAAGCCAAGATGGCGCCGGCCAGGCCGCGCCGAACGAATCCTATACGGACCTACCGGACGAATTCCCGGTAGAATCCGCTTCATCTGACCCCCCAGCTTTACCCACTCACCCCCTGGAAGGCGACCACCTCCTAAATAGCCCAGCGAAAGCTAAGATGAGGCTCGATGCGCCGCCGCAGCGCCCGCCCTCTTCACAAATTGAGGCCCAGGCTTTCAATCCCCTTCTCAGCAACCAGGCCCTGCATTCATCTATGGCATCATTCCCCACATCGGGGCAGCCTGTGATGGACACCACCTTAAAGGACATGCTACTGTCCCTGCAGACCTCCCTCATGACAGATCTCTCCTCATTATTTGCTAAAATCTCTTCAGACATACACACTATAGATGAGAGAGTGACATGCATTGAAAAAAATATGAGTGACTGCACAGCCACAGTTAATGAAGTCATAGATGTGTGTGAAGATGTGAGGGAGGAACAAACATGGATCCGCGCCAAGCTGGCCGATTTAGAGGACAGATCACGCAGGAACAATGTCAAACTGCGTGGAGTCCCCGAATCCATAATGCCTGCTGAACTACCAAGATACGCGAAGGAACTAATGCACGTCATTGTTCCAGAAGCATCTCCCAGGGACATAATCATAGACAGAATACACAGGATAGCCAAGCCATCCCACCTCGCTGCTTCTGTTCCCAGAGATGTTTTAATGAGAGTCCACTTCTTTCACATTAAGGAGAAACTCCTGCTAGGGGTCAAAAACAAATCTCCACTACCAGCTCCGTACACGGGAATCCAGTTTTTTCCGGATCTCTCTAAATACACGCTCCAGCTAAGAAGAAACCTGAACCCGATCACAAAGGGGCTGCAAAACAACAAAATTCCTTACAAATGGCGCCACCCTGCGACTATTCTGGTCACTAGGAATGGTCAGTCTCACACCATACATGACCTAAACAAAGGCCTGCACCTCCTCCACAACTGGGGAATAATCACAGAATCTCCCAAGACCCCACCAACCCGCAGTGGCCCCTCTAATGCCCGCAACCGCAGGGATCACCACCCCAGCTGAAGTGACCCCACAGATATTGCCATAGTAGGCCTAACTACTACTTCACTCCTCCCCTGGAGACCACGCAACCTTCCACTGTTTGTTCAGCTCCCTTCGTTACAAACTGTTTAACCCCCAAATAGAGGCTGAAGCGGTGTTTACACCTCCTCTACGTTGCTCCTTTCAACTAAGCACTGTTGCTTTATCGGCAGCTTGACCATTGGGCTACTAATATAAAGTGTGATTAACATTTTGCTCTATCCGCAGCTCCTTTAGCCAACCATCTCCCTGACAGGGGACCGAACTCCTTCTGTCATCAGCCACAGATCGCAGGATCCTCCATATCCTTGACCAGGACAACTAACTGTAAGTGACTCTCACTCAGATCTACTTCCATCCCACACCACAATGCCACTAAACGTCCTCTCACTTAATGCCAAGGGATTGAACCACCCGGCTAAACGCCACTCTTTATGGAAAACCGCCAGAGCTCTCCAGAGCGACATTCTCTGTATCCAAGAGACACATCTGATAAACTCAGACTTATCATTATGCAACAACCGCCAGTTCCCACACATTTTTCATGCTTGCCATTCTACCAAATCCAAAGGAGTCATGATAGCAATCAAGGACTCGGTGGACTTCCACCTATCCAATCTACTAATCGACCCCGACGGTCGCTACTTAATTTTAGTGTGTACCATCAACAAAATATGCTACACTTTAACCAACATCTATGCACCAAACACCCAACAGATGAAGTTCATGCATAAAGTACAGAGGTTAATCAAACAGATAAAAAAAGGCCATGTAATTCTATGCGGGGACTTCAACAGTGTTCCGGACGCTACCATGGACACAACAGCTCCTGCGAAGAGGCGATCGCCGCCATTGAAGAAATTTTTGTCTACACAGGACTTATTCGATGTGTGGCGCTGCCACCATGGTTCTGAAAAGGACTTTACCTTTTATTCTCCCATGCACAATTCATATTCACGAATTGATCTTTTTGCTACAGATAAATGGCTACTCCAGAAAATTTGCAAGTCTGAAATCCACACCACAACATGGTCAGACCACGCCCCAATATCGATCTCTATCTCAGATTTCACTCCACAACGCAACACATTCCTGTGGCGCGCAAACAACTACATACTACAAAATGAAAAATACACAACAGAAATCTCCCACCATCTCTCAGAATTTTTCTCTATAAACAAAGGCACAGCGTCTGACCATGGGGTGGTGTGGAACGCCCATAAGGCCTATATTAGTGGTCTGTTAATCAAACTAAGTTCCCTTCACAAAAAGAGGAGGACGCAGCGTATAGATGAGTTAACCACTCAAATTGCCTCCCTAGAACAACAACATAAGTCTAAACCCCAAAATCCAATAACCCACCAACTATTCAACCTAAGACAAGAACTGAAAACCTTACTCCTTCAATCATTTGAATACCTCCAACGTAGAATTAAAGCCACCTCTTATGCCACCTCCAATAAAGCAGGAAAATCTCTGGCAACGAAACTTAGGGGTATAAGACTTAAAACTAAAATCGCCCAGATCATTCACCCCCATACTAACATTCCCCAGACCAACCCTCAAGACATAGCCAACGCATTCAGCGATTACTATAGCGACCTTTACAACTTGAAACACGACACTAATACTCCACAGCCCTCTCCAGAAGAGATTAACCTCTTCCTCCAATCCATCCAGCTACCTACCCTGAATGAGAACCAGCTACAGAAACTCAATAAGCCCTTTACAGAACAGGAAATTCTCTCCTCAATAAACTCCCTACCTAATGGCAAAGCTCCAGGTCCAGACGGCCTAACAGCTGAATACTACAAACAATACTCCCCCCAAATCGTCCCACAACTTACTGAACTATACAACAACGCTGCCTCCTCCTCTAAACTTCCGAATGATTATTTAAATGCACTAATAGTTACGATACCAAAGCCAGGGAAAGAACCAAACTCCCCCAAAAATTTTAGACCAATCTCCCTACTCAACCTTGATCTGAAAATCTATGCTAAGACCATCGCCTCACGCCTATTAAACATTATACCTACCCTCATACACAGAGACCAGACGGGATTCACTAAGGGACGACAGGCACCAGATGCCACTAGAAGAATGCTCAACTTGTTACATCATGCGGAATCCACCGGAACGCCTTCTCTGCTCCTCTCATTGGACGCAGAGAAGGCGTTCGACAGGGTTCATTGGACCTACCTCAAAATGGTCCTACAGAGATTCGGGTTCAGGAACCACATCCTTAAAGCCATCTTGGCTATGTACACTACCCCTTCAGCCCAGGTCTTTACACAGGGTATGATCTCCAAACCATTCCCCATTACCAATGGCACGCGTCAAGGGTGTCCCCTGTCCCCACTTATCTTTAACCTACTAATGGAACCACTAGCACAACATATCAGAACCAATACTACAATATCCGGAATCCAAATTGGTAACGTCTGCCACAAAATTAACCTTTTCGCGGACGACGTCATTCTAATACTCACCAACCCTCCATCTTCCCTGGCAGCAGCACAAGAAACTCTAAATTGGTTCAGTAAGATATCATATTACAAACTAAACACAACCAAATCTTCAATTCTAGCTATTAATATCGATTCCACCACCAAGAATTTACTCCAGACACAATATTCCTTTGACTGGGCAGACAAGGAAATCACATACCTGGGAATACAACTACCAAAAACCACTAGACATATCTATTCCTCTAACTTCCTCCCACTCCTACAAAAAATCAAATCTGATACACAACATATAGTTAAACACGAGCTCTCCTGGTCGGGGAGATTGGCAGCCTTCAAAATGACATGTCTTCCCCAAATATTATACTTCTTTCGCACACTCCCAATCCCAGTCCCAGCCTCCTTTTTCAAAACCCTCCAATCAATCTTCAACAAGTGCCTTTGGAATGGGAAAAAACCCAGATGTGCACACACAAAATTAATTAAACACAGACTAGCGGGAGGCACAGGTTCCAAAGATTTTAGAGATTACTACCTCGCAGCAATACTTGCACAACTCCCTCAGTGGTTCCAATCTACCACTCAATCTCTTTGGGCACAGATAGAAAATTCATCGTTGCTACGCCCAAACCTAAAAATATGGCTGATGAGCATTCCTCTGGGATCTTATATATCCCCCTCCATCTCCCCGACCATGAAAGCTTCAGTCTACGCCTGGAAGCAATTGATATCCCCCTCAGAATACAATCCCCCCAACACGCTCCACAACATACCCCTAGAGACGCTTCAACACTTAACACCTGACCTAGGACTTTCCAAATGGTTCCATAGTGGAATTCATGCACTACAACAACTTTTACGAGGTAATCAAATTAAACCCTTTTCCCAACTACAGAGGGAATTTGCTCTCCCCGCCTCTGAAAGCTTCACATACCTCCGCATCCAACACTGTTTCAATAAAATACCTCTTCCTCTCTACAACATCCCCCAGAAGTCATGGGACTTCCTCATAAACCCCACACCAAGGCCCAAAGGCATATCCTACTTCTATAACCTCCTACAGGGTAAAAGATCCTTCACCAAGATGACCCCCCACTATCAATGGGAAAAAGATCTCACAAAAACATTCACTGACACACAATGGCAACTAGCTCTAAAGTCCATATACAATGCAACCCAATGTTCAGCACTTTGGGAGGTTACACAGAAAATCTCACTCCGTTGGTACTTAACCCCAGATAAACTAGCCAAATTCAACACTAACGCCCCCAACATTTGCTGGCGTTGCAAATCATCTAAAGGAGACATGTTCCACATCTTTTGGTCATGCCCCTCCATCCGAAAATACTGGGTAGACACGTTTAATCTGCTTACCAACATCAACAAAACTACAATCCCACCTTCGCCCGAAATGGCACTTCTAAACCTAAACATAGAGGCTATACCAGGCCCACTCAGACACACAACGTCCCACATCTTATTAGCTTCCAGACTCAACATAACAAGGAATTGGAAATGAGACATTCCACCTTCCATATTACAAACAAAAGACCTGGTCTCACTCCACTTCAGCTATGAAACAATGATGGCTTCCAGTAATGGTCGTCCATCCAAAGCCAAAAAACAATGGTTACCCTGGATAAACTGGACCAATGCTGCAGTCCATACCCAGAAAATCAATGACGACCTTAAACCTTCTTGACCGAGCAACCTGTGCATCATATATGTGCCCCTCTACTTACAATCCGACCTCACCAGAGGTTCCACACCTCAATAGAAATGACGTGGACTGTACACACCTGCTAATCCTGGGGGGCGTTCTCCCCTCGCGGCACAAAGAGATCCCATTTGGGGTGCTGCGATGGGAGAGGGTGCCCTAGATATACATATATATTGTTATAAACTCATAGCCAGAGTACAGTTTGTTTCTCTACCTAGGCTCATCTGAATACACGAGGCCCAATGTCAGGCTGCTGTCTATTACATTTACTTACATTTAATCACATTTGGATCAATTAAGTTGTTTCTGTCTTTTACTTAAGAAAAATGTTGTTGCACGACGTACAATGTCTTGAATTGTACTTTGTAATTTCTTACAAAATAATAAAATACTTTGAAATCGAAATGTTTTGTAACCTTTGTGCTTTGCCACAATTCTGTCTCTGAGCCCTTCAGGTAGTTCCTTTGACCTCATGATTCTCATTTGCTCTGACATGCACTGTGAGCTGTAAGGTCTTATATAGACAGGTGTGTGGCTTTCCTAATCAAGTCCGAACAGTATAATCAAACACAGCTGGACTCAAATGAAGGTGTAAAACTATCTCAAGGATGATCAGAAGAAATGGACAGCACCTGAGTTAAATATATGAGTATCACAGCAAACGGTCTGAATACTTAGGACCATGTGATATTTCAGTTTTTCTTTTTTAATAAATCTGCAAAAATGTCAACAATTCTGTGTTTTTCTGTCAATATGGGGTGCTGTGTGTACATTAATGAGGAAAAAAAATGAACTTAAATGATGAATGCTGCAAACCGTTGTGAGGATGGAACAGCTGTTGGGGAACATCAGGCTGCAGTGCGCGATCCTGTAACGGATCGGCGCTAGTGTAGGGATCGGATTCTGTGGGGCGAGATTCCAATAATAAACATAGGACACGCTTGCATCATGCAACGGTAGCCGGGGCAACAGGGGGTGCAACGATGCAGGATTGCAGGCTGTTCGACATTTCCTGACCAACGCGGAATCCACACTAATACCCAAAGAGTTTATCATTGAATGTCTTGATTTTGTACTTTCAAACAACTATTTCACGTTTGAGGGCACCAAGTATGCACAGATCCGAGGTACAGCTATGGGGAGCTCAGCAGCCCAATCTTTTTGTAGGCCTACTCAAGGAACGTTACATTTACATTTATCGACCGTCAGCTGACCCAGGAGAGTGTCGAGAGTTTTAGGTTCAGTGAGCGAGAGTGTGAGGAGACCGGAGAGGCATGTGTGAGTGACATCGTCAACCCCAGTGGAGCAGTCTTGGTCCCTCCTATCCTCTCAGGCATTACAGATATCACAGCCTTGAAATGTTCATACGGTTTTGGGAGACCTAATTCCCGAGGCTTGGTGGACCAACTTTTTGGTCTGTATAGCTGGTAAGGAGCCAACCTATTTCACTTTGGGTGTTCCGGTTTCATTGCATAAAGGGACCTTTTTCTCAACACAGTACTAATTGCAGTACTCACCTGTTGAAGTTTCTTCTTCCTTTTGCGAGTTCATTGGGACTTTATATTCACTATTCAATTTTTATTGTTATCTATATCTCTCATGTCAATATATTTCACTTGTGATTATCAAATTCACAATATTCAACTGTGGACTCTATTTATTTATTTATTTTATTTTATGTGCATATTAGTGATGTCTACTTGACCAGTTTCACACCACTTAGTGATTTAATTTTCACATCACCAGCATATATCACATATGTCTGCTTTAGTTTTCTTGGTTTAGCCTTGTTTTCACTTTTATCATTTAATTTAGCGCTGCACCATTTACATACTATAATAATTTTCTTATTCTAGTAAATTAACCGCTTC
The DNA here is from genome assembly GCF_042186555.1 of Aquarana catesbeiana. Taxonomy (NCBI): domain Eukaryota; kingdom Metazoa; phylum Chordata; class Amphibia; order Anura; family Ranidae; genus Aquarana; species Aquarana catesbeiana. The sequence goes on from NC_133326.1 coordinate 335,979,017, forward strand.
AGCTCCGGGCTATTTGGCTGGCAAAAGACCAGAGCACGTTTTGTGATTCGGCACTGCGTCGCTTTTACTGACAATTGCGCGGTCGTGCGACGAGGCTCCGAAAAAAAAATTGACATCCTTTTTTTTCCCCACGAATAGATCTTTCTTTTGGTGGTATTTGATCACCTCTGCGGTTTTTATTTTGTGCGCTATAAACAAAAGAGCAAAAATTTTGAAAAGAACGCATATTTTTTACTTTTTGCTATAATAAATATTCCCAAAAAATATATAAAAAAACATTTTTTTTCCTCAGTTTAGGCTGATATGTATTCTTCTACACATTTTTGGTAAAAAAAATTGCAATAAGCGTATATTGATTGGTTTGCGCAAAAGTTATAGCGTCTACAAAATAGGGGATAGTTTTATGGCATTTTTATTAATAATTTTTTTTTTTACTAGTAATGGCGACGATCTGCATTATGGCGGACACGTAGGACAATTCTGACACATTTTTGGGACCATTGGCATTAATATAGCTATCAGTGCGATTAAAAATGCATTGATTACTATAAAAATGTTACTGGCAGTGAAGGGGTTAACACTAGGGGGCAGTGAAGGGGATAATGTGTGTCCTAGTTTGTGTTCTAAATGGAGGGGGATGGGGACAGTGCAGGGAAGCTAAGAGATTGCTGTTCATACTCTGTATGAACAGACGATCTGTCAGTTCTCTCCTCAGAGAACCAGAAACTGTGTGTTTACACACACAGTTCCAGGTTCTCCGTGTGCCGCGAGCGATCACGGAAGCCCGGCAGTGATCGAGACCCCAAGTGGCCACAGGGCGAAGCGACGTTACATAACGTCGTTTCACCCAGCCGTGCCATTCTGCCGCAGTACAACTGCGGCGGCTGGTCAGCATGTGGTTAATGTACATAATTTGGTTTCTGATGGCAAAATAAAAGTACATTATTGAGCTTGTTGGTTGTTTTTTCTCTTTTCTTCTTTTTAATTAGTTTTGGGGGTGGTGATTTTAGTGAAGTGCAATATCTTTCTTATACCCATAGAAATTATACGATATGGAGGGAGATGGGCGGAGCCTAGCGGAGCAGACATGCATTGTTAGAGCTCCGCACCGCTGAGGAGAGAAGAGAAGGACAAAGCGGAGCCTGCAGGCTCAAAAGGTATCCATTTGAAACTTTTTGCCCCAGGGAACAAACTGTGAAAGTTTGGGCAGGAAATATGGTACTGGGAGGAAACCGTGGCAGAAATAAAAATCACCTCACAAAGAGCTCACAGGCACTCACTGCAACTAAAGCAGCTCCAGTCACCTCACAAGATACAGCATCAGGGCGCTCTCACAGACAGAAAATGTCACAGCAAGACTCTCCATTTGAGTCAGATACAGAACAAATCCTCTCACAAACTTCTCCACAAGCCCCCTCAGCATCCCCAGTAATATTATTACAATTTGAAAAGATGCTTCATAAGGCTTTAAAACAAACCTCAGACCAAATAACAAAAAGCCTAACCAAAGAAATAAGAGAGCTAGGAAACCGCACCGCAGCCCTAGAAATAAAAATGGATGAAATTTAAATTACAACCCAAGTAAATATAACAGAATTGGAACAATTAAAAGAAGAGAATTTAATACTTCAAACTAAGCTCGAAGATTACGAAAATAGAGCCAGACGTTCAAACTTGTGCATAAGGGGAATACCTGAAACTGTGACAGACCTGCAATCTACTATTACTGCTCTATTACAAGAACTAAAGCCAGATATCCCTATTGAACGTTTAGAATTGGAGAGAGTACACAGAGCCCTCACAGCCAAAAAGAAAGATGGACCCCCACGTGATATAATCACAAAATTTCATTATTACAAAATGAAAGAACAAATACTAATTGCTGCAAGAGAAAAAAAGGAACTTAATTTTCAAGGACACAATTATCAAATTTTTGCTGACCTATCCCAACTTACTATTACTAAAAGACGATCCATGAAACCCCAACTAATGAAACTGCAATGCCACAACATTATGTATCAATGGGGCTTCCCCTTTTCAGTCAGATTTAACTACCAAGGTACAATTTACAGAAGCAGATCAGCAGATGAACTACAACAAACCCTTTTAAAATTAAATCTGACAGAACCCACAAGCAGCAACTCTCCCACACGCAGAAGAATGGCATCATCTTCACCTTCAGGCAGCACTCAGAAAATTTCAGAACAAAATGGGAATCATCATTCTCACAAAAGAGGCCGTTATGCCACATCATCCATGGACCAAGAAGATTCAATGGACTGACATCCTAATTCCTGATATCTCTTCATTTATTATACTAAGAGATGGTTCTCTATAAAAAACGTGTATTTATAACTAAATGTAACTGCATGCTGATAGTCACACACTGTGTGGGATCATGTTACATTCCAGTTATATTTATTATTACTTCTGATTCATATAGCCTTAGACTGCTGAATTATTTAGCCTAGGGCAAGACTAACCATATACAACCACCCTGGAATAAATAATTTCAACAAAAACTATATTCTGCACTCCAATTAATGAAACATCATTTTGATGTCTTTTGACATAGCACTTCTCTCCTGAAGATCCGTGTACCCCCATTAGCCCTCCTCATTCTCCCAACCATATTATGTGGGAGTGTGACGAAGGCACTTATTCCCCTGAGAGAGATATTTATTCTCTTTCACGGGTAAATTGTGATTACTTGCAAAAAATAATTTATACAATGTATCATCTGATCTCACATGTTTTTTGTTTACTCTTTACTCCAGAATTCACTGGTTTCTTTTCTATCTATTCATCTCTTCAGTCCACACAGGTTGATCTGCGCAGTCAGCTCTGCATAACAAAAAGTAAGTCAAAACTATTTGATCTGTTGCCATGGCACCACTGAATATACTTTCCCTGAATGTTCAGGGAATAAATGTCCCTCAAAAAAGGACCAAAGCCTTCCGTACTTTCCATAACAAGAAGGCTCACATAGAATGCCTCCAAGAAACACACTTCACCAAAGATTCTACTCCAAAATATATTTGTCCTTTTTATCAACAAATTTACACAGCTTCTGCCTGTACCAAGCAAAGGGGAACTCTAATTGCATTTCACCGATCCACACCATTCACCTTATCATCAGAAATTAAAGACCCAGAAGGTAGATACCTGATACTCATGGGTTATATAATGGATACAGCAATCACGGTGATTTCCTACTACGCTCCTAACAAACAACCTACACCATTCCTCTCACATATATTACAAGTGATTAATACACACAAAATAGGAACAGTGATAATGTGTGGGGATTCGAACCAGGTCCTCCTCCCATTTCTAGATAAATCACCTTTTACACCATCCAAAATAACCTCTAGATTACCTTTTTCTCAACTTATTTCCAAATACAATCTGGTAGATTCGTGGAGAGAAAGTAACCCAATGAAAAAGAAATTCACTTATTTCTCGCACCCTCATCAAACCTTCACCAGAATAGATCATATTTTTTCTAACAATAGGAATGATACCAGAAATTATTGCATCAGATATAATTCCGATTCCGTGGTCTGACCATAATGCAGTATACACTACTATAGCCTCAGCCATACCAAAAGCGCATGACCCAACGTGGTACTTACCGGACATAATGCTCAAACACCCACTACATCAGATGGCCATTGAACAAGCCTTAAAGGAATACATATCAATTAATAATACAACAGACATCTCCCCAATAACACTGTGGGAAGCTTATAAGCCTGTCTTGCATGGTACAATACAAAGACAAATGGCACTATTTAAACGGGAACGCAAAAATCTAGCAAAAAAACTAGAACTCAATTTTAATGCAGCCTACATATCATTTCAAGATAATCCATCTCAGAGTACAAAATCTCATCTGGAAAAATCTAGATTGGAATACGATCTATTTCTCACTGAGTCAGTTGATAAATCCCTCAAACGCTCCAAACACAATTTCTACATGAATACAAACAAACCAGGTACATATTTGGCTCAGGCATTAAATTCAACTAACAAATCTTTCAAACCAATACGTTTGAAATTATCAAAAAATGTTTACACTTGTAATCCAGTTAAAATAGTCCATAAATTTCACTCACATCTCGCAACTTTATACAAGACAAACAATGAATTTAATCCTACAGAAGCTGAATCCTTCTTCTCAAAAATAACCTTACCTGAGTTATCTCAGAATCAAAAAAGCAGTTTGGATGAGCCTATAACTATAGATGAAGTTGCTAACGCCATAAAAGACCTAAAACTTAACAAAAGACCAGGCCCAGACGGCTACTCGGCTTTATACTATAAAACATTCTCAGAAATACTCTCTCCCATTCTCACTGAAACTTTTAACAAACTTCTAGATGGACATTCTTTTCGGCAAGAAACACTAATGGCAATTGTTTGTATGATCCCAAAACCCCTTTCTGATGATACTTCCTGTGTGAATTATCGGCCTATCTCTCTGTTAAACCTCGATATTAAATTATTAGCAAAAATAATAGCAAAACGCCTCAATAGCATTATAGGAAAATTAATACATAGAGATCAAGTAGGCTTCATGCCAAATAGACAGGCAGGCGATAATATACGCAGGGCAGTGTTATTGGCACATATTGCTAAAAAACGGAAAATCCCTTTATGTTTTCTATCTCTCGATATTAAGAGGGCATTTGACACAGTATCCTGGCAATATATGCAATATTCATTACAAAAATGGGGTTTTGGACCCCACTTTTTAACATGGATCAAAGCATTATATAATAAACCCAAAGCCTATATAAAATATGCTGGATACAAATCTGAAGCCTTTAATATCGAAAGAGGTACCCGACAGGGTTGCCCATTATCTCCCTTATTATTTGCCCTTATACTCGAACCCATGGCCCAATACATCAGAACAAACCAAACTATAACTGGCATTGAAGTAGGAGGTATTACACACAAATTATGTATATTTGCAGACGATATATTACTTTTTCTATCATCACCACAGGTCTCTGGTCCTAACTTAATACCAGCTCTTGATGGATTTGCAGCCCTATCCGGCCTTATGATTAATCCTAAGAAATGCCTAGTGCTTAATATTTCACTCACAAACATGGAATTGATCCCGGCTAGGGCTGCACTCCCATTCACATGGGCAGAAAAATCAATCCCATATCTTGGAATTTATTTAACAGCATCTCATTCTGACTTATTCTCAACCAATTATCCTCCTGTATTAAGACAGATCACAAATCTAATAAAACAATGGTCGCAACTTCCTTTATCCTGGATAGGGAAGATTAATGCAATCAAAATGACTATTCTACCCAAATTGCTTTATCTATTCAGAGTCCTCCCTATTCCAATTCCTTCCTATTTTTTGAGAATAGTACAAAAAAGAGCAACTTCGTTTATATGGAGCTCTTCTAAACCACGTATACCTATACACACACTACATCTTCCCAAAAATAAAGGAGGCCTGGGATACCCTCATTTTACTAACTACTACAGAGCAGCACATTTGTCCAGTCTGTCCAAATACCATGCAAAACAGGAAATCCCATTATGGGTATTTATAGAGGCTTCAGAAAATGACCCTCTATTAATATCAAATTTATTATGGCTTGATCCTAAAGACCGCTTTAAAATTCATAATCCCATAACTAAACACTTCTTATCTCTCTGGGATAAACTAAAAACCAAATATCAGTTACAATCTCCACACAATCCTCTCCTTTCTTTTATCAGAAATCCGGCCTTTTATCCGGCATGGATCTACCCAAATTCTTTTAAAGCTTGGACAACATCAGGCATTCAGACACTAAATGACTTCATAGCATCTAAATCATTCCTTTCATTCCCATCGCTTAGAGAAAAATATGATCTACCAAACTCTGAGATATTTAGATATCTCCAAATCAAAAATTTCTATTCACCATTCCTAAAGGGGGATACACCATTATCCCAATTATCCATTTTTGAATCAATCTGTACAAAAGATCCATTTGCTAAAGGTACAATTTCATCACTTTATAATCAATTATATGGAGTAGCAAATCTTAATAGACCCTCTTACGTTCAGAGGTGGGAGGAGGACCTGGGACGAACTTTAGAAGACACGGACTGGTCTAACATATGGCTCACATCTAAGTCATCTTCACCCAACATCTTAGCACTGGAGACAAATTATAAAGTCCTAACTCGCTGGTACCTTGTACCCGCTAGAGTGGCAAAATATTCACCTAATACCTCAACTCTTTGTTTTCGAGGATGCCCAGAAATAGGCACATATTTACACATATGGTGGACGTGCCCAGTAATCCAAACCTTCTGGAAGGAAGTCTTTGTGATTGCATCTAAAATATTTAAAAAAATAATACAACCAGATCCATATTTAACTTTACTTAATCTAAAACCGGAATGGTTAACACTCTCTCAATTCAAACTTATGATCCAACTAATAACGGCTGCAAAACAAACAGTGGCCAAGGCATGGAAATCTCCTACATTGGTACTAGCAGAAACAATTCACAGAATGAATAATACAATGTCCCATGCTAAGATGGTAGCCATCGATCAAAATCAAATTCCAAAATTTGAAAAACTTTGGCATCCTTGGATAAAACAACAGTTCCTGTCAAATTTCAATGACTCTGTCCTGTTGGCATGGTAACAGATTAAATGACTTACAGAGACACCCATTCTAAGGCTTCAAAGAGAACTAAAAAGAATAATAAACTGACGAGCGGGACAACCTTGTGGACCATACCTCTACCTTTCAACCCTTTTTCTTCTTTCTCTTTCCTTTTCTCCACCTTACGATTAAAGCTCATTATTAGAATTTATTTGACCTATATACACTCTACTTGTAAACAATATGTATAGTAGGTATAAATCATTTAAATACCTACAAAAGTAACTAAGGAAATGATATATATCTTTAATTTAGGTTTACGTGAACCCAATGTTTAATATTTGAAATTTCATGATATTTACCTATATAAACCCTACTGTAAAACAATGAGCTTACTTTATAGATCCTTGTAAACTTACTTTATGTATCTTTATAACATTGTATACTCAATAAACTTCTTTTGACAAGGAAAAATCAAGCCACTAGAGGCCGATATACTGACAGCCTAAAGATTTACTGTTGCTCAGGGGCTCTGGGCTTCAGCAAACGACAGCCTCCAGCAAGAAGAAACAGGATCAATGCTGGAGCCTTTTACAGCACACACTCATTTTGGTAGCATCGTTATTAACCACTTGCCGACCGCCTAACGCACATATACTGGGGCAGAATGGCACGGGCAGGCAGAATCACATACCCATACGTGATCTGCCTCACGCGGGTGGGGGGTCAGATCAGACCCCCCCCGGTGCCATAGGCGGTCGGCTCCTGTTCGCGGGCGATGAGAGGTGAGGGGGAGGCCATCCATTGTTGGCCACACCCTCCCGATCGCTCCCGGCGAATGAAAATGCTTCCTTTCCCTCTGTAATGTAAACAGAGGGAAAGGAAGTGATGTCATCCCTCCTCGAGCCGGTCTTTTCGTTCCGGCGCCGAGGAGTGAAGACATCCAAGTAAGTTGCACCAACACTACACTAACAGTAGAACACGCAGGCACACTTGTCACCCCCCAGTCACCCCCCGATCACCCCCCGATCACCCCCCTGTACCCCCTGTCACTCTGTCACCAATAGCAGTTTTTTTTTTTTTTTTGCATTAGTGTCAGTTTGACAGTTATAAGTGTTAGGGCAGTTAGGTTAGCCCCCTTTAGGTCTAGGGTACCCCCCTTTAGGTCCAGGGTACCCCCCTAACCCCCCTAATAAAAGTTAACCCCTTGATTACCCCCCGTCGCCAGTGTCGCTAAGCGATCGTTTTTCTGATCGCTGTATTAGTGACACAGGTGGCGCTAGTTAGGGAGGTAAGTATATAGGTTCGCTGTCAGTGTTTTATAGCGACAGGGACCCCCATATACTACCTGCTAAAGGTTTTAACCCCCTGATTGCCCCCTAGTTAACCCTTTCACCAGCAATCACCGTATAAGTGTTACGGGTGACGCTGGTTAGATAGTTTGTTTTTTGTAGTTTATTATAGTTTATTACAGTTTATTACAGTTTTAGGGCACCCGCCGTTTATTACCTTATAAAGGTTTAACCCCCTAATTGCCCGGCGGTGATAGAAGTTAAGTTTTTAGGATCAGATAAGGTCTGCGTCGCCCCAGGCAGGATCAGGTTAGCGCCAGTACCGCTAAAACCCACGCACGCAGCATACACCTCCCTTGGTGCTATAGTATCTGAACGGATCGATATCTGATCCGATCAGATCTATACTCCCCAGCAGTTTAGGGTTCCCATAAACACAGTGTTAGCGGGATCAGCCCAGATACCTGCTAGCATCTGCGTTTTGCCCCTCGGCCCAGCCCTGCCCAGCCCACCCAAGTGCAGTATCGATCGATAACTGACACTTACAAAACACTAAGCACACATAACTGCAGCGTTCGCAGAGTCAGGCCTGATCCCTGCGATCGCTAACAGTTTTTTGGTAGCGTTTTGAATCAGTCGCTAACAGTCAGGAGCTTTTTTGCCTGTGAGTCTCACTAGTGTACCCCTAAATTTAGAGCCCAAAATGGCAAATCGAGGGTACACTAGTGAAGAGGCCTACACGTTTCTGAGTATGACAGATAGTGAAGAGGAAGTCACTCATCTGTCAAGTTCAGGCTCAGAATACGAACCTGTAGAGGACAGCGGCTCCATGACAGATAGCTCTGACGATGGAGTTGTGGTCCCTGCTAGGGTCAGGCGTACCAGACCCCGAACTTCTTCTGTCCTTGAAGTGCAAGAACCGCAGGGCTCTCGTATGGAGCAGAGAAGTACTAGCGCCGCTACTCCTTCTGGTGAACTGGCAAGCACCAGCGGCCTACAGTAGTACACCCTGGTCGTACATCCAGCACTGCAGTAACACTTGGTGACGTGGCGAGTCCCATAAGTGCAGTTCAAGCTGGCGAGGTGGCAAGCACAAGTAGTGTCCCACTGCCACCAAGAAGAAGACGAACACAGGCCCGTCGTGCCCATAGTGCCCTTCCTGCTGCATTCGCCAATCCGAATTGGGAACCCACCACTTCTGCAGCACCCGTACTTCCCCCTTTCACTGGCCAACCCGGAATTCAGGTGGAAACAGTTGACTTTACGCCACTGGATTTTTATTCGCTGTTTTTCACCGAAGATCTCTATAGATCTATTGTGGACCAAAGCAATTTGTACGCTGGTCAACACATCGCCTCTATTCCCCAGTCCTCCCTTGCCAGAGATTGGAGACCAATTACGGTCTCCGAATTTAAGATCTTTCTGGGCCTTTCCCTCAACATGGGCATAACTAAAAAGAGTGAGTTGCGGTCATATTGGTCCACTGACCCAATACACCATATGCCCGTGTTCTCTGCCTCCATGACCAGGGCACGATACGAGCAGATTTTGCGGTTCATGCACTTCAACGACAATAAACTCTGTCGTCCTCGTGGAGACCCTGCATACGATCGGCTCTACAAAATTCGGCCCCTCGTAAACCACTTCAACCAACGTTTTGCAGACTTGTTTACTCCCCATCAAGTTGTCTGCGTTGATGAGTCCCTGATTAAGTTTTCTGGCCGCTTGTCATTCAAACAGTACCTTCCCAGCAAGTGTGCCAGATACGGGGTCAAGATGTATAAGCTCTGTGACAGGGCCACAGGCTATACATGTAGATTTATGGTTTACGAGGGCAAAGATAGTCACGTAGAGCCGATAAACTGCCCTGACTACATAGGAAGCGCTGGCAAGATAGTGTGGGACTTGGTGACACCCTTATTCGGAAAGGGGTACCACTTGTACGTGGACAATTATTACACGAGCGTGCCACTTTTTAGTCACTTGTTTGATCATCAGATTGGAGCATGTGGCACCGTGCGACCTAATCGCCGGGGCTTTCCCCAGCGGCTTGTAGAGTCCCGTCTTAGGCTGGGGGAGAGAGCCTGCTTGCAGTGTAATAATTTGCTCGCTATGAAGTGGAGGGACAATAAGAATGTTTTCATTCTTACCTCCCTTCATGCAGACACGACGACCCAAATTACTACGGCGACTGGTGTTGTGGAGAAACCCCTCTGTGTCCACGAATATAACCTTAATATGGGAGGGGTGGACCTCAACGACCAGTTGTTGGCGCCGTACCTAATTGCCCGTAAGGCCAGATGCTGGTGCAAAAAAGTGTCTGTTTATTTATTTCAATTGGCTTTGCTGAATGCTCATGTGCTATACAGAGCTTCAGGACGGACTGGATCCTTCCTTAAATTCCAGGAAGAGATCGTCAGAGCCCTTCTGTTTCCAGACGGTGCTCCACCTCACCTTCCCAATCCAAATGCAGTAAGTCGGCTGCATGGGAGGCATTTTCCTTATGTCCTCCAGAGTACCCCTACCCAACGAGCCCCCCAAAAAAGATGTCGTGTCTGCAGCAAGCGCGGATTTAGGCGTGACACCCGGTATTGTTGTCCCTCCTGTCCTGACAATCCTGGTCTATGCATTGGTGAATGTTTTGAACGCTACCATACACTAGTGGAGTATTAGCGTAGGGTACAGCACTGCACAGACTAGGACACACTTCCACAGGGTCTCCCAAGATGCCATCGCATTTTGAGAGACCCAAACCTGGTACCAGTTAAAAAAGTTAAAGTTACTAAAAAAAGTGTTAAAAAAAAAAAAAATACAAAAAAAATAAAAAAATAAAAATACAAAAAAAAATAAAATAAAAAAAACAAAAATAGTTGTTGTTTTATTGTTCTCTCTCTATTCTCTCTCTATTGTTCTGCATTCTATACTGCAATGTTTTATTGTTATGTTTTTATCATGTTTGCTTTATAGGTATGCAATTTTTTTATACTTTGTTTTTTTATTGTTAACCACTTTTTTGTTTTCAGGTACGCCATTCAGCTGCAGAGCGGATTTATTTATCTTGACAGCAACAGCGTTTGCTCCCACGATATATAAAGCCGTGACTCCAGCGCTGTCGGAGGTGATTTCACCACCACAGTTACATACTTCAGCATATATGCCGAAGCGTGGGGGCAGCAGTGGGTGGAGGAGCAATTTGCTCCTGCCTTTTGCGGGAGGATGTCCCCATGCTTCGGCATATATATATTTTAGGTAGGCACAGGTTGCGTTAAATGTTTTATTTTTTACTATGTTTTTTTTTTGTATTTGCTTTGCAGGTATGGTAAGTATTACTGTTATACTGTAATGTTACTTTGTTTTTTTGTTAACCATCATTTGCTTAGCAGGTACGCCATTCAGTTGCAGCGCGGATTTATTTATCTTGCAAGCAACAGCGTTTGCTCCCACGATATATAAAGCCGTGACTCCAGCGCTGTCGGAGGTGATTTCACCACCACAGTTACATACTTCAGCATATATGCCGAAGCGTGGGGGCAGCAGTGGGTGGAGGAGCAATTTGCTCCTGCCTTTTGCGGGAGGATGCCCCCATGCTTCGGCATATATAAATGGTGCATGTATGCCCATCATTAGAAGTGGGTGGATGAAGGGAGGTATTCTAATGGTGGGCATACCCACCGATCAATATCTTTTTTTCATTCAGCCCACAGGCTGCATGAAAAAAAAGTTTACAATATATGCCCAACAAGGACCAGCAACGTACTGGTATGTTGCTGGACTTTGAGTGGTTATACCAGAATGATGCCTGCAGGTTTAGGTATCATCTTGGTATCATTCTTTTCAGCCAGCGGTCGGCTTTCATGTAAAAGCAATCCTAGCGGCTAATTAGCCTCTAGACTGCTTTTACAAGCAGTGGGAGGGAATCCCCCCCCCACTGTCTTCCATGTTTTTCTCTGGCTCTCCTGTCCCAACAGGGAACCTGAGAATGCAGCCGGTGATTCGGCCAGCTGACCATAGAGCTGATCAGAGACCAGAATGGCTCCAAACATCTCTATGGCCTAAGAAACCGGAAGCTACGAGCATTTCATGACTTCGATTTCGCCGGATGTAAACAGCGTCATTGGGAAATTGGGAAAGCATTTTATCACACCGATCTTGGTGTGGTCAGATGCTTTGAGGGCAGAGGAGAGATCTGGGGTCTAATAGACCCCAATTTTTTCAAAAAAGAGTACCTGTCACTACCTATTGCTATCATAGGGGATATTTACATTCCCTGAGATAACAATAAAAAATTATTAAAAAAAAATAAAAATGAAAGGAACAGTTTAAAAATAAGATAAAAAATCAAAAAATTAATAAAGAAAAAAAAAAAGCACCCCTGTCCCCCCCTGCTCTCGCGCAAAGGCGAACGCAAGCGTCGGTCTGGCGTCAAATGTAAACAGCAATTGCACCATGCATGTGAGGTATCACCGCGAAGGTCAGATCGAGGGCAGTAATTTTAGCAGTAGACCTCCTCTGTAAATCTAAAGTGGTAACCTGTAAAGGCTTTTAAAGGCTTTTAAAAATGTATTTAGTTTGTCGCCACTGCACGTTTGTGCGCAATTTTAAAGCATGTCATGTTTGGTATCCATGTACTCAGCCTAAGATCATCTTTTTTATTTCATCAAACATTTGGGCAATATAGTGTGTTTTAGTGCATTAAAATTTTAAAAAGTGTGTTTTTTTCCCCAAAAAATGCGTTTGAAAAATCGCTGCGCAAATACTGTGTGAAAAAAAAAATGAAACACCCACCATTTTAATCTGTAGGGCATTTGCTTTAAAAAAATATATAATGTGTGGGGGTTCAAAGTAATTTTCTTGCAAAAAAAAATAATTTTTTCATGTAAACAAAAAGTGTCAGAAAGGGCTTTGTCTTCAAGTGGTTAGAAGAGTGGGTATTGTGTGACATAAGCTTCTAAATGTTGTGCATAAAATGCCAGGACAGTTCAAAACCCCCCAAATGACCCCATTTTGGAAAGTAGACACCCCAAGCTATTTGCTGAGAGGCATGTCAAGTCCATGGAATATTTTATATTGTGACACAAGTTGCGGGAAAAAGACAAATTTTTTTTTTTTTTTGCACAAAGTTGTCACTAAATGATATATTACTCAAACATGCCATGGGAATATGTGAAATTACACCCCAAAATAAATTCTGTTGCTTCTCCTGAGTACGGGAATACCACATGTGTGAGACTTTTTGGGAGCCTAGCCGCGTACGGGACCCCAAAAACCAAGCACCGCCTTCAGGCTTTCTAAGGGCGTAAATTTTTGATTTCACTCTTCACTGCCTATCACAGTTTCGGAGGCCATCAAATGCCAAGATGGCACAAACCCCCCCCAAATGACCCCATTTTGGAAAATAGACACCCAAAGCTATTTGCTGAGAGGTATAGTGAGTATTTTGCAGACCTCACTTTTTGTCACAAACTTTTAAAAATTGAAAAAAGAAAAAAAAATGCGTTTTTCTTGTCTTTCTTCATTTTCAAAAACAAATGAGAGCTGCAAAATACTCCAGCAAATAGCTTGGGGTGTCTACTTTCCAAAATGGGGTCATTTGAGGGGGTTTTGTGCCATCTTGGCATTTTATGGCCTTCAAAACTGTGATAGGTAGTGAGGAGTGAAATCAAAAATTTATGCCCTTAGAAATCCTTAAGGCGGTGCTTGGTTTTCGGGGCCCCGTACGCGGCTAGGCTCCCAAAAAGTCCCACACATGTGGTATCCCCGTACTCAGGAGAAGCAGCAGAATGTATTTTGGGGTGTAATTCCACATATGCCCATGGCATGTTTGAGCAATATATCATTTAGTGACAACTTTGTGCAAAAAAAAAAATTGTCACTTTCCCACAACTTGTGTCAAAATATAAAATATTCCATGGACTCAACATGCCTCTCAGCAAATAGCTTGGGGTGTCTACTTTCCAAAATGGGGTCATTTGGGGGGGTTTGTGCCATCTTGGCATTTTATGGCCTTCAAAACTGTGATAGGTAGTGAGGAGTGAAATCAAAAATGTATGCCCTTAGAAATCCTGAAGGCGGTGCTTGGTTTTCGGGGCCCCGTACGCAGCTAGGCTCCCAAAAAGTCCCACACATGTGGTATCCCCGTACTCAGGAGAAGCAGCTGAATGTATTTTGGGGTGCAATTCCACATATGCCCATGGCCTGTGTGAGCAATATATCATTTAGTGACAACTTTGTGCAAAAAAAAAAACATTTGTCACATTCCCGCAACTTGTGTCAAAAAATAAAATATTCCATGGACTCAACATGCCTCTCAGCAAATAGCTTGGGGTGTCTACTTTCCAAAATGGGGTCATTTGGGGGGGTTTTGTGCCATCTTGGCATTTTATGGCCTTCAAAACTGTGATAGGTAGTGAGGAGTGAAATCAAAAATGTATGCCCTTAGAAATCCTGAAGGCGGTGCTTGGTTTTCGGGGCCCCGTACGCGGATAGGCTCCCAAAAAGTCCCACACATGTGGTATCCCCGTACTCAGGAGAAGCAGCTGAATGTATTTTGGGGTGTAATTCCACATATGCCCATGGCATGTTTGAGCAATATATCATTTAGTGACAACTTTGTGCAAAAAAAAAAAAAAAAAAAAATTGTCACTTTCCCACAACTTGTGTCAAAATATAAAATATTCCATGGACTCAATATGCCTCTAAGCAAATAGCTTGGGGTGTCTACTTTCCAAAATGGGGTCATTTGGGGGGTTTTGTGCCATCTTGGAATTTTATGGCCTTCAAAACTGTGATACTGTAGGTAGTGAGGAGTGAAATCAAAAATTTATGCCCTTAGAAATCCTGAAGGCGGTGCTTGGTTTTCGGGGTCCCGTACGCGGCTAGGCTCCCAAAAAGTCCCACACATGTGGTATCCCCGTACTCAGGAGAAGCAGATGAATGTATTTTGGGGTGCAATTCCACATATGCCCATGGCCTGTGTGAGCAATATATCATTTAGTGACAACTTTGTGCAAAAAAAAAAAAATTTGTCACATTCCCGCAACTTGTGTCAAAAAATAAAATATTCCATGGACTCAACATGCCTCTCAGCAAATAGCTTGGGGTGTCTACTTTCCAAAATGGGGTCATTTGGGGGGGTTTTGTGCCATCTTGGCATTTTATGGCCTTCAAAACTGTGATAGGTAGTGAGGAGTGAAATCAAAAATGTATGCCCTTAGAAATCCTGAAGGCGGTGCTTGGTTTTCGGGGCCCCGTACGCGGCTAGGCTCCCAAAAAGTCCCACACATGTGGTATCCTTGTACTCAGGAGAAGCAGCTGAATGTATTTTGGGGTGCAATTCCACATATGCCCATGGCCTGTGTGAGCAATATATCATTTAGTGGCAACTTTTTGTAATTTTTTTTTTTTGTCATTATTCAATCACTTGGGACAAAAAAAATAAATATTCAATGGGTTCAACATGCCTCTCAGCAATTTCCTTGGGGTGTCTACTTTCCAAAATGGGGTCATTTGGGGGGGTTTTGTACTGCCCTGCCATTTTAGCACCTCATGAAATGACATAGGCAGTCATAAACTAAAAGCTGTGTAAATTCCAGAAAATGTACCCTAGTTTGTAGACGCTATAACTTTTGCGCAAACCAATAAATATACGCTTATTGACATTTTTTTAACCAAAGACATGTGGCCGAATACATTTTGGCCTAAACGTATGACTAAAATTGAGTTTATTGGATTTTTTTATGACAAAAAGTAGAAAATATCATTTTTTTTCAAAATTTTCGGTCTTTTTCCCTTTATAGCGCAAAAAATAAAAACGGCAGAGGTGATCAAATACAATCAAAAGAAAGCTCTATTTGTGGGAAGAAAAGGACACAAATTTCGTTTGGGTACAGCATTGCATGACCGTGCAATTAGCAGTTAAAGCGACGCAGTGCCAAATTGTAAAAAGTGCTCTGGTCAGGAAGGGGGTAAATCCTTCCGGGGCTGAAGTGGTTAATGTGGAATGTATGTTTCTTGTTAAAGAACATTATTTTATCAAGTTGTTATGAGTAAAGTTCCACTTTTAGGCTATGTTTCCACTATTGCGTCCCCAAAGTCGCGCGATTTACACTGCAACTTTACAATGCGATTTATGTTGCGATTTGATGCGACTTTAAAAGCGACTTTGATGTTCTGAGATTTAGCCAGAGTGATGTAATTCCTTATCCTGCTTAGTTATTTCCCCTTCCTGTCTTCCACATGTACATCAATATAGGAAGTGATGTATTTGGGAGGAGCAGAGATCATGTGCTTCCGTGGAAGTCGCAACAAAGTCACGGTGTCAGAAATGTACATGCGACTGCATTGCGACTTAATACCTTTCTATGGAGAACAAGTCGCACCGAAGACGGAACAAAGTAGTGCAAGAACTTTTTTGGAGACGCTGCGAATTGAGTCGCACCAATTAGAATGGGGACCATTGAAAAACATGGGTTTTGACTTGTCATGCGACTTGACATTTGTCAAGTCGCAAAACAAGTCGCAGTAGTGGAAACAGAGCCTAAGTGTGCTCTCCCAGAGGCTCCCACAGAACCCTTCCCTGCACTATCCCTATAACAGCAGAAAAGGAGGCCGGGGATTTTCAAAGTTGCGCTAGTCTTGCAAGAACAGCATACCCTGGCTGCAATCTGGTCATAGTATGTATACAGATTGTGAAAGAAATGGTAGATTCTTTATAAAACTGTATTCTATTTTGTATGTTTTCCTTATGTATTGCATATTGCACTCATTGTGCACATGGCACTAATCATGTTTTGCACATATCCACATTCTTAGCCTGCCTGCGTTACTCCCCTTGTTACCTGAAAAGTAAATTTGTAATATTAATAGGATACCTGCATTAGTGTGTGTCTAAAAACCTTCAGACAAGAGTATATATTTGTAAAGTTGCTGTTTGTACTGCAGTGTGTACAGTATTATGAATTTGGAACCCCTGATCAATATGAGGATAGGAGTTGCTTATCTATAAAATTTCCAGAATAGTATATTAACTGTTATTACCTTACAAAAGAACACGGTAGGAAAATAAGCAAGCCATTAAGATATAGCTGCATGCAAGTAGCTACTAGAAAACATTACAGATAATTATTTTTGACCATGATTTAACTTTAATGGTCCCACATTCTGTGCAAGAATTATTGCAGAGTCTAAACAAAACATGTGTCTAACGCAAGGATCACAAAATATGAATTTGTATAGTTATTTATATATAAATCTAACAATGAAAAGGTGTACAATTGAACCTAGCCACCCTATTGCCTGTCTTATAGGTGACTGACAACAAAATATAGCCACATATGTTAAACTGATGATGTAGAAATCAGCTGCCAAAACAATGCTCTCCCTCTGAGACTGATTTTTTTTTATTTCAACAGTTGTAAGATTGGCAGAGTAATTGTAGTAGCTAATTTGCCCTTCCTCTAAAGGCTCACCTGCAAATATCTACATTAAATTAAATTCAAAATAAAGAAGAGAAAGTGTGTAAATAGTGAAAGTTATATAAAAATGTGTTCAAGTCAGAGGTGTGGCGGATGGTGCCAGGGCAGTGCTTAATGGTGGAGTCCCAGCCCCCCCGTAACTTTATCATCAGCAGTGAGAGATTATACATCTAGACTGGGTGGTCGCTCGCAGGGTCAAAACCACCTGGTTGTCTAAACTATAAACACTTGCTTCCTTTCAGGGAGGGGGAAGGTGAGGGGAGTTGCTTTTTTTTTCTGCTTTGGGGGAAGTTTTTGTTTGGTGTGGAAATTTTGGTTAGGGAAAAATATTTGCTTGGATTTGAAGGAGGGTGAGGTACTTAATTAGAGAAGGAGGGAGGACTTTATGCTTGGGGGGCTGATTCAGATGGGAGGATTTATTTCACATGCTGAGGAGCTTAATAGGTGCTGGGGGTGAGGGTATTCTGTGGAATAATTCTGCACTCTGTACACAGGACCTTACATTGCATACCCATAAGTGCTGCACTCTGCAACATGTGTTAAGTACTTCTTACAACTGCACTTTGTACACTGGGAGTGCAGTGGTCAGGAACACACAGCACAGCATACAGAGTGCAGCAGTCAGGAGTATGAAATGTACAGCACAGCATACAGAGTGCAGCAGTCAGGAGTATGCAACATACAGCACAGCATAAACAATGCAGCTTTTAGGAGTATGTAGTGGACAGTGTATGTTACATATGCCTGACCACTATACTCTAAACGCTATGCTATATGATACATACATACCTGTGTGCTCTAATCTATACATTACATACTCTTCATCACTGCACCCTTTACAATGGGACATGTGTTACATACTCCTGAGCACTGAACTTTACTTTTACTTTTAACCCCTGCTCTCTGGGCTGTTATTTACATACTTTTGGCCCCTGAAAACTGTACATTACATACTCCAAACACCTGCATGATAAACACTATTCTGTACATTACATTCTTCTGACTAAAGCGTTTATTGTCTCTAGTTGCTACTGTAAGTGTAGTGCTTAACTCGTATTAACTTCATTAACTCCATTAGCTTTATTAACTTAGTTTCTTAGCCCTACAAATATCCAAGCAGCTATACAGCCACTGTACCACCCCCCCACCCCCATCGTTGTCACCACCCAGGAGAGCCTGGTAGCGATGTGACCGGTGGCCTTGGCTTTCCTGCACACAGTGAGAGGAACTGATATTGTTCTTCCCACTGTTTGGCGTCAGAAACTGGAATGGAGTGTGAAAATCATTACTGGCTTGTACAGCAGCTGATCGCATCGATCTTGGTTTGATCAACTGACCCCAGATCTTTCAGCTTTCAGTGCTGTCGTGTTTTAAATGATGATTACTCAATCATGCAACACTGTACCCATATGGATTTTTTATCATTTGTTTTCACGCAAATAGAGCTTTCTTTTGGTGGTATTTAATCACCACTTTTTTTTTTGCACTATAAATGAAAAAAGACTGAAAATTTTGGGGAAAAAAGCGTGTTTTTCTTAGTTTCTGTTATAAAACTTTGCAAATAAGTAACTTTTCTTCATACATTTTTACTAAAATTTATACTGCTATGTTTCTTTGGTAAAAATAACCCAAGTCAGTCTATATTATTTGGTGTTTGTGAAAGTTGTAGAGTCTATAAGATATGGTACCAATCATTTAAAATTGATCACACCTGATGCACTGATCTAATTTCTTGAGGTTCTAAATGCCAGGGCAGTACAAATATCCACCAAATAACCCTTTTTGGAAAGTAGCCAGTCCAAGGTATTTAGTAAGAGGCATGGTGAGTTTTTTGAAGTTGTATTTTTTCCCACACTTTGGAAGATGAAGAAATGTAAAAAAAGTGGGTTATTTTCACAAAAATGTCATATTAACAAGTTATTTCTCACACACAGCATTGGCATACTTGCAACTACACCCCAAAACTCATTCTGCTACTCCACCTGCGTATGGGGATACCACATGTGTGAGACTTTTTCACAGCCTAGCCATAAAGAGAGGCCCAACATCCAAGGAGCACTTTCAGGCATTATCCACTTCGAGACTAGGCCTCCTTCTGACACTTTTTGTTTACAAGTACAACTCTGTATTTTTGCTATAAACTTACTTAAAACCCCCAAATATTATATATATATATATATATTTTAGCAGATGCCCTAGAGTATTAAAAGGTGGGCTTTGCAAATTTTGTATTTTGCACAGCGGTTTTTCGAACACAATTTTACACACTAACACAAAAATACACTTTAATGATATTTAATGCACTCAAACACAAATATAATACCCAATTTTTTATAAAATATGTTGTTGCGCCAGATAAATAGATACCAAACATGTCATGCTTTAAAATTGCACACACTTGTGAAATGGCGCCAAACTTTGTTATTTAAAAAATCTCCATAGGCAACGCTTTATAAGCCTTTATAGGTTACCAGTTTAGAGTTACAGAGGAGGTCTGGTGCTAGAATTATTTCTCTCAGCAGGTGGTGCTGTAACATTTTGGCAAGGAAGTGCAGAGCTGAGACAGCATAGTGTGTGTGTGTGTATGTGTGTGTGTGTGTGTGTGAGGAGTGCGGGAGCTGAGGATTGTGACTCCCCACTGAGACCAGGAGAGTTGGCAGGGACTGGAGTCCGAGGAGGCGGCTGAGACCAGGGATCCAGGGACAGTGAGCGGCGGCAGGCACAGACCATCGTGAAGGTGGAGCGGGAATGACAGGGGAAAGTGTCACCCCCACAGACTGTGATAGAGGAGGTGGGTGTGTAACCAGAGGGATGGGGACCGGGACACTAAGAAAGACAGGCTGACTGGGAGAGGCAGCGGGTAAGTGGACTGGAGGAGGAGGAGTGTGACAGGCAGACCAGGGAAGCGGCGGGAGCAGTGAGAGACAGGCTGCCCGGTGGAGTGAAGGTCTTTCAAGCCCTGCAAGTGTCAGATTACAGGGGCAGTGAACAGGAGCAGAGCGAACAGAGTGACACAGCTATCAGAAAAGACTGACTGACAGGCTGACTGTGTTAGTGAGGACCTGAGTATTGTAGAGTAATATTGAACAATTAGGGGGGTACCTCTAGTGCCTGGGAGTATCTTTTATTCCCTAGGAGTACCATAGTACCTGGGAGTACCTTAACACCTGGGAGTAACTTAATACCTGGGAATACCTTAGCTCCTGGGAGTACCTTAGTTCCTGGGAGTACCTTAGTTCCTGGGAGTAACTTAGTACCTGGGAGTAACTTAGTACCTGGGAGTACCTTAGCACCTTGGAGTAACTTAGTACCTGGGAGTAACTTAGTACCTGGGAGTACCTTAACACCGGGGAGTACCTTAACACCTAGGAGTAAATTAATACTTGAGAGTAATCTAAATTAATACCTGGGAGTAACTTAGTACTTGGGGGTAATTTAATACCTGGGAGTACCTTAATACCTGGGAGTACCTTAGTACCTGGGAGTAACTTAATACCGGGTAGTGTAGGATACCAATAGTAAGTCTTTCTTATTATCCCAACTAGAATAGAGGGTATAATGTCCAACAGGATTGGTGATGCCACTCAGTGCACATCATGTATGCGTTGATGAGCCAATCAAGGGCGAATACTGCTGTGCAAGATGTGAGTGAGTTGTTTCTCTGGAAGCTCAAATCCTAATTCTTGAGAATTAGGTGGCAACACTGGGAAGCATTGGCAACCTGGAAAAGACCTTGGACATTACCCAGCAGGTACTGGCAGGGGCCAGTGAAGAGGAGGTTGGAGACATGGAGGCACAGGAGTCATATCCCAATTGGTGGATTCCCCAACTAGAAAGAATGCCCTGCTAGATTTATTAATTACGAACGATCCTAGTCTGATCTCAGATGTGGAAATGCGGGACAACTTGGGATCTAGCGATCATAGGATGATCACATTTAATGTAAAACTTAGAAAAAGGAGGCACAAGGGAAGCACAGGAACACTGAATTTCAAACAAGCCAATTTTTCTAAACTGCGGTCATTACTACATGACATCATTTGGGACCAAATCCTAGATGCATTGAACATGGAAGAAAAATGGGAATGCTTTAGGAGCATATTAAACAAAGGTATCACACTGTGCATTCTAATGGGCAATAAATATAGAAGACAGAAGGAGAAACCTGGTTGGATAAACCGTAATGTTAAAAGCCTCATCAAAGAGAAAAAAATGGCCTTTAAACAATATAAAGGGGATGGGTCAGGACAGCATTCCAACACTACAAGGAATGCGATAAGAAGTGACACAAGAGACATATAGCGGAGGAGAGTAAAAAAAAAATCAAAAGAAATTTTTTAGATACATTAGCAGTAAAAAGGCAAAATTAAAGCACATTGCCCACATAAAAGACGAGGATGGGAGGATGGTTACTGATGAGGCAACTGTACTAAATGCCTTCTTATCCTCAGTTTTAACGCAGGAAATGGAGGGATATATCGACCGTGACAGTACTGTTAGTGACACATCACAGGACATATCCTCGTGGCTAACAGAAGCCAAAGTGAAGGAAAGACTAGATAAACTGAATACAAATAAATCACCAGGACCAGATGGCTTACACCCGAGAGTCCTCAGAGAATTCAGTCAGGTTATAGTCAGACCATTGTCCCTGATCTTTGTGGACAGCATACTGACAGGATTTGTACTAGCTAATTGGAGAAAAGCCAATGTGGTAACAATATTCCAAAAAAGACAGAGACAAATCCCTGGAAACTACAGGCCAGTCAGCCTAACATCAACCGTTGGTAAATTATTAGCAACGGTAATAATAAACGAGGGGATGATAAGGGACTATATCCAAAAATTTACTGAGGAAAAAAATATATAAATAATTATCAGCATGGCTTTACGAAAGGTCGTTCTTGCCAGCCCAATCTGTTAACATTCTACGAGGAAGTGAGCTGCCATCTAGACAGGAGAAGGCCTGTAGATTTAGTGCACTTGGATTTTGCAAAGGCATTCGATACAGTCTCCCATAAGCACTTAATTCACAAGCTGAGGTCAACAGGCGTGGACCTTAAGGTTTGTTCTTGGGTAAAAAGCTGGTTACAGGGGCGTGTTCAAAGTGTAGTGAATGACGTATACTGCAACTGGTCTGGAGTGGTAAGTGGGGTACCCCAAGGTTCGGTCTTGGGACCAATTCTATTCAATTTATTCATAAATGATATAAAGGATGGGATAAATAGCTCAATCTTAGTTTTTGCGGACGACACAAAAATAAGTAGGACAATAACTTCACATCAGGATATAGGAATTTTACAGAAAGTCCTGAGCAAAATAATGGAGTGCACGAATACATAGCAAATGAGGTTTAATGTGAAAAAACGAAAAGTAGTGCACTGGGAGGCAAAAAACATAAATGCAAACTACTCACTTGGGGGAGAACCGCTGGGGAAATCAAAGATGGAGAAAGATCTGGGGGTTCTAGTAGATGACAGATTGAGCAATAGCATGCAATGTCAAGCTGCAGCTAGACATAGCCAGCAGAATATTAGCATGCATAAAAAAGGGGATATACTCCAGAGATAGAACAATAATCCTGCCACTTTATAAAACTCTGGTTAGACCACATCTGGAGTATTCTCTCCAGTTCTGGTCCTCAGAAGGCATGTGCTGGCAGTGGAGAGTCCAAAGAAGGGCAACAAAACTAATAAGGCGACTGGAGGATCTCCATTACGAGGAGCGACTACAAACACTAAAAATATTCTCCCTGGAGAAACAACGCTTAAGAGGAGATATGATAGCGATTTACAAATGCCTCAATGGCGATCCCAGCATAGGAAAAAAAACAATTCAGTCTCAAGGAGTGTAAAAGGACACTGGGACACATTATGAGATTGGAGGAGAAGCGGTTTAACCTTAAACTGTGCAGGGGGCATTTACTGTCAGGGAAATAAGTATGTATTCTTATATCTCTTATATCTCTTATATCTCTTCCACAATTGGTGGTGGCTGTGGGGAGTACACAACATACAGAGATATGGGAAATAGTTATAGAGACTGACGGATGGGCTTGTGTCTTTTTTCAACCTTACCTACTATGTAACTATGTAATGTTTGCGGCAATACTTCACATGTGTGGTACATGTGAGCATGGGGGGAAGGGGGTGCTTTACATCCTTTATTGTTGGGACACTGGTACACTGACAAATGTTTCTGTGCACTTGCACACTGACAGATGATGATCATCCATGGAAGAAACACTGACAGATGTTAACAATCCACTAGAGACACTGACATATGTTAATGTTGCAATTAAACGCTATTGCAGATGTTTTCATGCACTAGTACACTGAGACAGATGTTTTGTGTATTGGTACAGATGCTGACGGGACACTGGTACAGATGTTGATGGGACATTTGGACAGGTACAGATGGTACTTGGTGTACTCTGTGCGATCCCTGTGTATCCGAATGCTAAAATCATCAGTAACACAGAGAACGTGACAGGCTGCAGCACCCCCCCTGCACTGAGCTCAGTGGGGGAGCCGACACAGAGACACGTGTCTCTGTTTACACTGTGTGATTGTTGTGACTGGACTCAGCCATCACATGATCGGGAGGGCCAATCACAGCATCCATGTCCCGATCTGTGATGTGCTTTGAACTAGGGCCCCGAGGCCACCCGAGGCACACATTCTCACAGGATATATGGGTACGTCCAGTTAGAACAGCAAAGCTCCCACCCAGTGTTCAGTGGCTGGGTAGGAAGCGATTAAAGTGTTGCCTGTGGATTATTTAATGTACCTTAGTTCAACTCCATTCCATGGGCATGCACAATATTTAAGTGAAACATGTTTGGCTCTATTTACCTGGCGTAACATAAAATTTTTTTTATTTTACCAAAGAAATTTGTATTATGTTGTGTCTGTGTTCACTAACATTTATTTAAGTGAATTAAAAAAAACTGTGTTGAAAACTTTGTGTGTGTGAAACACTGCTGTGCAAATATAGGACAAAAAAAATGCAACCCCTACCATTTTATGTCCCAGGTTCTGTACTTAAAAAAATATATGGGGTATATAATGTTTGGTGGTCCTAAATCATTTTCTAGCAAAAAATGCTGATTTTTACATGTATGTGAGAAATGTCAGAATTGGCCTGGGAGTCAACTGGTTAGAAAAGTTCTTATTTAAGTTAGGTTCAGACAAATCGTTGGATCTCTGTCTATTCTCGGTGCAGAATAGACAGAGATCACTTTTTTTATACGATCCTTTGTCTTGAAGTTTATATGTATATTTTAGAATAGGAGTGTTCCCCCAAGAGGTTTTTAAGCAGCTAAATGATCAATTCAGAATGTATAAAAAGATCTTTATATGTAATCAACAGTAAAATATGGCCATGGGACATAAAACATTTACAAAGAATGCAAAATTGCAAACATATAGATACACAGCATTCTATTACAGTGGTTGCTATGTCACAGACCCCAACGTGTTTCGACCTATTCAATCACAGTCTTCTTCTGGGGAATCGTTTGCTCTAAAAGATACATATAGCAGTTTAAAAAGAAACTATTTTCATTGTGCACCAAATTACATGTAAACCATGATGTCATATTTACCGCTGGAAGCTGAAATGGATCGCCTCATAACCAGAAAATTAAAAAACAGTTGGATGATCCAGTGGATTCCATGGCTATCTCCACTCTCCAAAGGAAGAAACACAGCCCAAGAGCCTTTCAAGGAACCACGTTTAATACCACCCCAGGGAGGAGGAGGAAAAGACGACACCTGAAATGGATTCCCAAATTCGATATAATAAGAAAAAATTCAATATAATAAGAAAAAAAGGGGGGTTGGTAAAGTAGACTATTTGTTCACTAATGGAAGTATATAGTATATTATATATTATAGAATAAATTAATTTTCTGGATGTTATCACAATTATATGAATCCTTATAAATAAGGTTGCGTAATTATTAATAGTTAGTGTAGACTAGGGATGAGCCGAACATCCCCCTGTTCGGTGCACACCAGAACATGCGAACAGGCAAAAAATGTGTTCGAACACGCGAACACCGTTAAAGTCTATGGGACACGAACATGAATAATCAAAAGTGCTAATTTTAAAGGCTTATATGCAAATTATTGTCATAAAAAGTGTTTGGGGACCTGGATCAATGCAAAAAAAAGTTTTAAAAACGGCCGTTTTTTCGGGAGCAGTGATTTTAATAATGCTTACAGTGAAACAATAAAAGTGTAATATTCCTTTAAATTTCGTACCTGGGGGTGTCTATAGTATGCCTGTAAAGGGGCGCATGTTTCCCGTGTTTAGAACAGTCTGACAGCAAAATGACATTTCAAAGGAAAAAAAGTCATTTAAAACTACTCGTGGCTATTATTGAATTGCCGGTCCGACAATACACATAAAAGTTCATTGATAAAAACGGCATGGGAATTCCCCACAGGGGAACCCCGAACCAAGATTTAAAAAAAAAATGGCGTGGGTTCCCCCTCAAAATCTATACCAGACCCTTCAGGTCTGGTATGGATTTTAAGAGCTACCCCGCGCTAAAATTTAAAAAAAATGGCGTGGGGTCCCCCCAAAAATCCATACCAGACCCTTATCCGAGCATGCAACCTGGCAGGCCACAGGAAAAGAGGGGGGGACGAGAGAGCGGCCCCCCGCCTGAACCGTACCAGGCCACATGCCCTCAACATTGGGAGGGTGCTTTGGGGTAGCCCAAAGTTACGTAACAGGTGACCCCGCCCCCTCTGATGTCACGGGGAATGCAACAGGGAAGTCCCCGTCAGGTCCCCGTGCATCAGAGGGGGGCGGGGTCACCAGCCCTCTGTTATTTAAGAACCGTCAGAAGACGAGAAGCGTCACACAGCGGGAGCCTCCCATCATGGTGGATGCGGAGCGGCCCGAGAAGAAGAAGGGAAGAAGACGCCACGGAGGAAGATGCTGGACGAGAACACCGGAGGAAGAACCAGAAGAACCAGAAGAAGAAGAAGATGGAGAAAACCGAGGGAAGATAGAAGAAAGAAGATAGAGGATAGAAGAGAAGAAGCATTTAAATAAAGGAGTTCTCAAAAACTGTCTCTTGTAATTTTTAACATTTTTGACACTTTTTTTTGTGAAATGGTAGGGGTACTTTTGTACCCCCTTACCATTTCACACAGGGGGAGGGCCCGGGATATGGGGGTCCCTTTGTTAAAGGGGCTTCCAGATTCCGATAAGCCCCCCACCCGTAAACCCCCACAACCACCGGACAAGGGTTGTGGGGATGAGGCCCTTGTCCCCATCAACATGGGGACAAGGTGCTTTGGGGGCTACCCCAAAGCACCCTCCCAATGTTGAGGGTATGTGGCCTGGTAAGGTTCAGAAGGGGGGGCTGCTATCTCGTCCCCCCTCTTTTCCTGCGGCCTGCCAGGTTGAGTGCTTGGATAAGGGTCTGGTATGGATTTTTGGGGGGACCCACGCCTTTTTGTTTTTTTAATTTTGGCGCGGGGTTCCCCTTAAAATCCATACTAGACCTGAAGGGTCTGGTATAGATTTTGAGGGGGATCCCATGCCATTTTTTTTTTAAATTTTGGCCGGGGTTCCCCTTAATATCCATACCAGACCTGAAGGGCCTGGTATGGAATTTAGGGGGCCCCTCCACGTCATGCCTTCCCAGTGGTAAATATTGATTGCCGATCTGCATACTGTCCACATGTTTTGTGATTTGACACCAGAATAGAACGCACCGCAGTCGCACAGCATTAAAATATACCATGCTGCGAGTCTGGCAGTTTACAAAATGGGTAGGCCTGGAAGGTTTCTCCGTTGGGAAGGGAAAAGATTTTTTCTTTCCTTATAAGGGGACAATAGGAACAATGTCCACACAGGAATGAACCCTGCTCCTAGATGCCCCCCTATATTCGCTCTGAACCAATCTGCCTTTCACAGATGTGGCTCTTTTGTAAGTGATGGCTGGAGTACTAGACACAAATTGTTGTACTTTAGGATCATCTGTAAGTATCATCCAACGTCTTTGAATTATTTCTTTAATTTGCTTGTGCTGCTTGGAAAAACGCATGAATAATCTAGTTGGATCAGGATTTAAGTTATTTTGGGGTTTGTGTTTATAGAGGAGTTCATGTCGTGACTTAGTGACTGTTCTATTGTATGCTTTACACAAACAAGAGCGGCTATACCCTCTTTCCAATAGCCTGTTCTGGAGTCTACCTGCCTCTTCTCCGAAGAGGGTATCATAGGAACAGTTTTTGCGAAGGCGCAGATACTGCCCATATAGAATAGAATTTTTTAAAGTGGTTGGATGGAAACTATCAGCATGCATGCAGCACTGTGTTCCCAGCAATGCTTTTATGGAACCGAGTGCTGCATAGTTTCCACTCAGGATCACAATAGACCCGAATGTCAAGAAAGGCAATACTTTTCTTGTCAGACCATGGTAATTTAAGATTGAGGTCATTAACATCTTAAAGAATTCAAACAGAGTTTTCTCTGACCCCTCCCATATGACGAAGTCGTTGTCGATGTATCGGAGCCATGTAGAGACATAAGGCTCACATACGCGGCAAGGTCCTCATCACTGAGAAGGGATCGTTCGCACTCCCCCAGGTACAGATGAAATCATTAAGGGCCCTATCATAGTCGGAGCCCTGTTGGAGGACCCTAAAAATCCAACAGTTTGTGGGGTTTTTTCTGTTTTTTGTGGGTTTTTTTCTGTTTTTTGTGGTTTTTTCTGTTTTCTCCCCTATTTTTTTAAGCTGGCAAGACAGGGAATTGTTTTGAAGTGAAGTTTTTGTTCATGTCTTCTTTTATGTTTTGTTTTTGTGTATCTGCTCCACCTTTTCGGTGGTTGTGTGTTTGTGGTGTCATCCTCGGAACTGCGCGGTTGGCAGACCTGGGGACACTCCGAAACAGGCTCCACCAAAATGTAACGTTTGTAGGTGGGTAAATGTTTTTCTTCAGCATACTGTATGGCTCTGTGTGCCTCTGGACTTCACTTGTGCTCCTAGGCCTCCATCTAGTGGCAAATTTCTGAATTACAGTCATGTCCTTGAATATTAGCATCATCTCCTGGAATGTCAGGGGTTTGAATTCAAAATTCAAGAGAGCTTTGGTGCTGAAATTTTTACAGGCCCAACATCCTCACATAATGTTTTTACAGGAAACTCATTTACTAGGCAATAAAATTTTAGCCATGAAACGTCCCTGGATACACAAAGCCATACATGCCACTTATTCCTCTTATGCTAGAGGGGTGTCTATCTTGTTGCACAAGTCCTTACCTTGCTCCATAGAAACGGTGATTACAGATCCTGGGGGCAGATACTTAGTGGTAATAATTGAAGTTTATTTCCGCAGGTTGGCCCTGGTAAATGTATATATTTCCCCTCCTTTTACAGGGAATATTCTGTATGAGGTGTTGGAGAAATTGGCACCACGTGCTCCATTTCAGTTGTTGGTGGCCGGGGATTTTAATAATATTATTAATTATACGTTAGATACGTCCAATCCACATAGGGCTCCGAACCACGTCTTACAGAGATCTGGCGGTGGAAGCATCCCACGGACAGATGCTATTCTTATTTGTCCTTGGAACATGCTACGTCCTCCAGAATAGACCTGGCGTTCACCAATGGGACATTATTATCACTGGTGACTGGGGTGGCCTATCTTCCAGGAGGCTTATCAGATCCCACCCCACTGCAGATTACCTTGCAGCTGGGCTCCCGGAGCTCAAGGAGAGTTTGGTGTTTGTCACCTAGATGGGTTGATGAACTCACTGTGGAGGAGATGCTGAAACCGCACATTGATACATATTGGCAGATTAATGAAGGATCAGCAATGTTACACACTGAGTGGGAGGCCTTCAAGGCCACAACTCGGGGGGTATACATATCAGCGATAAAAGCACTGAGAACAGAACAGAATAGTGTAGGAAAACAACTTCAGGACAAAGAGCAAGAATGTGCTAAGGCACATGCTGATTCGCCCTCCCCTGCCACGTTGGCTCAGTTGCAGTTCGCAAGGAGGAATATATCTCTCCATTATCATGATGTGATTACTTGCCAGTTGCAAAGGAGTGCAGCAAGAGTCTTTGAAAAAGGAGATAAAAATGGTAAACTATTAGCTTTACTGACGGCAGGGGACACATCCTCGACAGTAGTTCCCTGCATAATGTCTCCATCTGGACAAATATTGAGAGACGGAGAAGACATCATACGGGAGTTTGTGTCCTTCTATAGATCACTGTACTCCCCTATAGATTAATACGACACTGAGGACCTTAGATACACCTTGGGGGCCCTGCAGTTGCCTGGGCTGCCAGAGGAATCTAGCAGTTTTCTGGATGTTGAGTTCATGGAGGAAGAGGTAGCCTCGGTAGTAGGGTCATTCCCTAGTGTTAGGGCTCCTGGACCCGACAGTCTGCCAATTGAGTGGTACTGACATTACTCGGAGACCTTGGTGCCCAGACTGCTTCAATTATACACAGACTTTTTTCAAAAGGGAAGCCTCCCCCTCTCCTTTTATGAGGCTCACATTGTATTGTTGGCTAAGCCAGATAAGGACCCATTACAGTGTTCATCATATAG
This sequence comes from Aquarana catesbeiana, assembly GCF_042186555.1. Classification (NCBI taxonomy): domain Eukaryota; kingdom Metazoa; phylum Chordata; class Amphibia; order Anura; family Ranidae; genus Aquarana; species Aquarana catesbeiana. Next base: position 336,009,018 of record NC_133326.1, read on the forward strand.
GCCCATTTCTTTATTAAATATGGACTTCAGAATACTCACCAAACTGTTAGCTACTAGATTGATGTTGGTCCTGCATCAGGTTATCTCCCCAGACCAGTGGGTTTATGCCCAAAAAGGCCATGGATATTAACTTGCGCAGAGTTTTCACCCACACTCAGCTGGGCCCAGATATTTCCAGCGGTGGAATACTGGTCTTTCTAGATCTGGAAAAGGCCTTTGATTACGTGGATTGGAATTACATGAGGGTGGTATTGGAGGTACTTGGATTTGGTCCTAGGTTCCGGAAGTGGATCGACATTCTATATCATTGTCCTACAGCAGCCATAAAGTTGAACAATATGTTATCCGAATTTTTTCCAATATATAGGGGCACTCGCCAAGGATGCCCTTTATCCCCGGGTCTTTTCTCTATCATGATCAAGCCCTTGGCAGCAGCCTTGCGAGCCTCTGAGGAGGTACAAGGGATAACGGCGGGCAGCCTGACTGAAAAAACGGCACTGTATGCAGATGATATGGTTGTTTTTTTGCGAGACTCCAAGAATTCCCTGTCGGCAGCCTTAGACATCCTAAATTCCTTTGCTCGCTTTTCGGGTCTGAGGGTCAACTGGGGGAAATCCCAGATTCTATCACTCAAGACGCCATCCCCCAGATGTGAGATTCCCACAGATTGTCCTTTGCAGAGGGTAGAGGTGATTAAATATCTGGGGTTACACATATCCAACTCTGTATCAGACTTTATTGCTTTGGATGTCGATCCACTTCTGACTAAACTAAAGTCCAGTCTACAGGCACGGCAGAATTTACCTTTGACACTCATAGGTAGGGTGAACTTAGTGAAAATGTAATTTTTGCCTCTGTTTCTGTAAATATTTCGGAATTCCCCTGTTTGGATTCCGAGATATATATTCAAAAGAATAGATCAGCTCATAATGACTTTCCTGTGGCAGGGACGACACCTACGCATTAAACTTCGGGTGCTACAGCATGCCGTGGAAACAAAGGGGATTGGCGGTCCCAGACTTTCATAGATATTTCTTAGCGGGTCAGCTAGTAATTGTACCTAGGTGGTTTGTTATGCCTGAGGACAACACTGCTAACACTCTAGAGGCAGCGGTTGTTGGTTCTTATGAGGCACTGTAACATCTCCCGTTTCAGGGTTTCAGGTCTCCGTATAGACTCACGATATCCATACGTGCGACTAGTAGGGCATGGGTGGCAGTGACCAAGATGGGCAATTCTTCTGAGATTTCTCCTCACACACCAGTCTGGAAGCATCCTAAATTAACATACTTTTATGAGCACCCAGATCCGATCCTCTGGACTAAATTTGGTATTAAGACACTGAAAGACATAGTGGGTGGTGGAGAACTTCTACAGTTTGACGCTCTTAAAACTAAGTTCTTCCCAACACTCACCTGTTCCGTTATCTTCAGCTCAGGCATGCATACAATGTCCAATTTGGAAATAATGGAATTACCCTGAAAATTAGTGATATTGAGTCTTTACTGAGGGAGGACACTTTGGACAAGGCCTTGTCTACAATATACAAATAACTGTTCGGTGAGGGGGGAGATCTCCTTGCAAAGTGTAGGGCGATGTGGGGTGAGGTGTTCCCCCAGATGGACGGGATGACTGGGAGGATGTACGGAACATTAATTTTACTAGATTGGTTTCTGTTAGAGACCAACTCATTCAATTTAAATTCCTTCATCGCATATATCTTACTCCAGCTAGATTAGCTAGGATGTTCCCTACCCGGTCACCTGGTTGCTGGTGGTGCAGCTCCCTCACTGCTGATTTTATGCATATATTCTGCTCAAACATTGAAGCATTCAAGCATTTTGGAAGGGAGTTACAGAATGTATAGCAGAAGTAACAGCCATTCCTATACAGCCCACAATAGAGGTGTGCCTTTTGGGGCTGGTGGACAATCTAGCCCCAAAGAGAGTAACTCGTACTTTGCTAACAATCTGGTTCTATTACGCTAGAAAAATGATAGTGTTGTCATGGAAAAAGCCTAATCCTCCATCGGTCTCAGCGTGGAAGGGTGTGGTGAATAAGGCTGCACCTTTATACAAGGCTACATACATTAGCAGGGGCATACCACAAAAATTTGATAAAGTGTGGGGCAGTTGGAAGTTGGATGAATAGTGAAACTACGGTGGCGGATTGAGTGGTACCTAATGGAATATGCTTACAGTGGGCTTTAACATGTATGTAACTATCTGACATATCTTAAACTTTTTCATTGACTGATATTGTGATAAGGTGGCCTAATTACTATTATCTTAGTTTTTTTTTTTTTTTTTTCATTGAGCGAAGGTCTGGAGGAAGGAGGAGGGAGCCAATTCTGAAGAAATGTAAATAGTTTATTTTGTGTGTGGCCCAATGGGTCTTGTATGTACCTGTTATGTTATGTTAAAAGAGCAATAAATAAAACTTAAAAAAAAAAAAAAATCCAACAGGACGATCAATATTCTCTGGTTTTTGAGCCATTTCTGAGAACCTAAGCAAAGCTATAGATGCATATCTACAACCATATGTGTTAACTATGTCTTCCTTTGTGAGGGACACTATTCATCTTCTAAAGACAATTGAGGAATTGAAAATTTTTGATATAGAGGCTCTGTATAGCTTTATCCCTTGCAGTAAGGGAATAGCTGATATACAGAAAATCCTCCAACAGGGCTCCCGATACGATAGGGCCCTTAATGAATTCATACTCAAGGGTTTAGAATACATTCTCAACCGCAATTTTTTCACTTTTGATGGTTCCAAATACCTCCAGGTGCAGGGCGTAGCAATGGGGACATGCTGTGCCCCATCCTACACCAATCTGTACCTGGGGAAGTGGGAACGATCCCTTTTCAGTGATGAGAACCTTATCAATAGTGATGAGCCCATGGTTCGTGTCGAACGTAAGTCCGACTCGAACATCAGGTGTTCATTTGTTCTAAAACAAACCGAACATATGGGGCATTCACAGAAAATTTGAGTGCCGCGGAACGCCCCTTAATGCACTGCAAGATCGCAGTGCATTGCTGTATGATGATTGACCAAAGCATGCACCTGACCTGCATGCTTTGGCCAATCACAGCGTGCTCTGCTGAGAGAGCCATAATTGGCCAAGGGCAGGGTGCCTTTGGCCAATCATGGCTCAGGGGGACTAGTCCATGCCCTACACTAGCCCCACACTATATAAGGCTGCTTACAGAGCGTCCATGTGTAGTGTTGTTGGCATGGACAGAGACATAGCTTGAGTTATATTAAGTGGCAGTGTATTTGATATATATATATATATATATATATATATATATATATATATATATATATATATATATATAGTCATTTAGCATAGACTATAGATTCAGTGTTTACTCAATATATATATAATATCTCCTGAGTCGCATGGCTCACCTGGAATCTCCCACTGTGGCTGCTCCATTACAACCTGTGTTGCAGGCCATCCCTGCTGCTGCTCTAGTCTCTGTGCAGGCACCCTCCTCGAGTATTACTTCTATAAGAGGTATGTCTGGTTCAGCTCTGCATCCTCAGGGATTTGGGGGTGATCCAGTCCAATTCAGAGGGTTTCTCAACCAGGTTGATATATACTTTGAGATGCTGCCCCAAGCATTTCCCACGGACAGAAGCAAAGTAGGTTTCGTGATATCTTTGCTTTCTGAGTGAGCCTTGGCCATGCGCATCTCTAATGTGTTTCATGTTTCCTTATTGAAACCTTTGGTCTGCAACTGCTTTACCACCTCAGTGCCATGTCCTCACCCTATACAGATTGAGAACCATGAGGAGTATTAAGTACAATCCATTGTTGACTCCCATAGGTTCCGTGGGCGCATACAGTACCTGGTGCATTAGAAGGAGTACGGTCCAGAGGAACGGTCTTGGGTCTCATCCTCGGATGTACATGCCCCTGTCCTTCTCTGTGATTTCCATAGATGTTTTCCCCTCAAGCCCAGTGGTCAACTGAGGGGGAGGGGTCATTGAGAAGGGGGTGCAGTCAGGGCTAGGCTCAGCCCTTCCTTCTCTGAGCTGGCCGCTCAGCTGTCGGCTAATTGCCAGCTCATTTCTCTCCACAGTGACTCAGCTGTTGATGATCTACTTATCAGTCCTGCCTACTTAAAGCTGTCCAGCTCACTTCATCTCTGCCTTCACCTTTGGTCACATCTCTGAGACTTTCTCCTGTGTTCCTGTTGAAGACTTGCTCGGCTGACGTCCCTTCTGGCTCCTGATCCTGCTTGCTGTACTATTACGTTGCTCTCTGGGTCTCTGACATTGGCATTGGCTGACTACCCGATCTGGTTACTGAACTCTGTCTATGTATTGACTACGCTTAGTCTGTTTGCCTTTTTTTTATTATTAAAATTTATTATTATTAAACAAGTGTGATTAACTGTACTTCTGTCTCGGTCTGATTCATGGTTTCTGACATCATGAGACTGTTCCAATATCCATGGCCATAGGGGCTCTTCACCATTAGATAATCCAATTCCAAGTTATTTCCTTACCTAAGTTTCTGCTGTTATTTGTTATCCTTGGTTACAGAGTCACAACCCCTCTTTTGATTGGCTCCATGCTGAGGTTCTCTCCTGGTCACCACAATGCAGTAAGACATGCTTCCAGAAGGTAGCCAAGGTCCTGTGCACTTCTCTCTACTCCCTGCTGGAGGAGTACCGTGACTTTAGCGATGTCTTTGACAAAGGTCAAACCTGTAGTTTGCCTCCACGCCAGTCGTACAATTGCGCAATTGACCTTCAACCTGGTGCCATACCCCCTCATGGCCGAGTTTACCCTTTGTCGGTCTTGGAGGATAAGACCATGGAGGAGTATGTTGTAGACAAACTTTCTTGAGGTTTCATCCGCAAATTCTCATCTCCTGCTGGTTTCTTCTTTGTGAAGCAGAGGAGTGGTGAACTGAGACCTTGTATTGATTTCTAGGGGTCTCAATAGTTTCATGATAAAGAATGTAAGAAGATTTGGGAAATTACTGCGCTAAACCTATCATGTGAAAAGCTGCTGACACTAAAACAAAGTTCAAAAGGATATATGAAAACATAGTGTAGCGCTAGAAAACATCAAACAAACAGCATACTGTAATTAGAAAGCAAGCAAAATATAATCAAAATAATAATGGTATATACAATAAAAAGTGATGGAAAATACAGTCCAGTGATTAAAAACAAATATATAGACGTGAATGCACCACTAAGGTGAAAAAATTGAAACCAATGTCCATAGAGATAAAGAACTCCAGATCCACTCTTGTAATAAAACTGGGAAGACTGGAAACAGATGACTGGTCGTGGGAATGCCAGAAATAGTGTGAGATAGTATATCCTTCACCAGGGAAATGGGGTAAACACTCTTAGCAGACAAAGTGTACTCACTTGCCAGCGGCAGAGAGTCATTCACGCTTGTATTGGAAATCCAGTGTTGCACAAGCCTTTTGGAAGGAACTGGACCTCAGCTGGAAATCGATCCAACCATGGGTGAAGGACAACAGGAAAACTGTTGAGGTCATCTAAGTTTAAGTTGACTGTGCTGATACAGTACATACACGGGAACAGTGACCACAAAAAAACACTAAATATCACAGAATAAATCAAGAAGTATAACTCTTGAGTAATGTAATTCCAGTAAAGTAATGGTCTTCTTGATTTATTCTGTGATATTTGGTGGTTCTCATCATACCAGAAGTAATTGTGAGAAAAAACGTTCTGTTCATACGGTAAATTGTCTCGTTTACTTAAAGCCCAATTTAATGCCAGCAGAGTGTTGTCATGCTGTATAATGGTGTATAATGATGACACATCTGCCGTCACCAACAAGATCTCTGATTTACCTGATAGATTGATTCCACTAATCATCTGCAGGAAATTTTTAGTATCCCTTAAATTGGCCTTTATGGTTACAACACTAGCTTGTAAAAAGGTATCCAAGTACTGACCCAATCTGGCCATAACCAAACCTATACTATTCACAATCAGATGTACGGGGGGATTTTTACTGTCTTTATGCACTTTCAGTAATGTATAGATTGTTGGAATTCTATTGAAACTTGGTGACAAATATTAATTTTCTTTTTTTTTTAGAACATTTTTCATTTTTTTCCCATCCCATTTTCACCAAACTTTGCAGTTCCTTATGGCAAAAAGTTCTTTAAAATACTTCTTTAAATTGATCTTTCTTATATACTTGTGTATATCCATATACACATCAAATTTATTTTTTGGGGCACATTTAAGTCCCAGATTCAGTTAATTTATCTTTGTGGGTCAAATCTATTTTACTCAAGTTATATATTCCCGCTACTTCATTTCCCTCCTTTCTTTTTTTGTTGTTTAAGCTGGCTCATCCAGCATGCCCTACACACTCTCCTTCCCTTCCTAGGGTATTTGTTGGATATTGATAATCCATCTGCTGGTATGGGGGTTTCCACCACCCTTGCTGATTGGGAGGAGGGGGGACTAGGGGACCCTGCGGTCTTCCTCTGGAAGGTCGACTGCCCCTGTAGCCCCGAGTGCCCCACCTCCCTCGCCCTAAATATATATACACGGTATATATACAGTCTAATATATATATATATATATATATATATATATATATATATATATATATATATAGTATCTAACACAAGTGAGTACATCCCTCACATTTTTGTAAATATATTATTATATATTTTCATGTGACAACACTGAAGAAATGACACTTTGCTACAATGTAAAGTAGTGAGTATACAGCTTGTATAACAGTGTAAATTTGCTGTCCCCTCAAAATAACTCAACACACAGCCATTAATGTCTAAACCTCTGGCAACAAAATTGAGTACACCCTTAAGTGAAAATGTCTGAATTGGGCCCAATTAGCCATTTTCCCTCCCCAGTGTCAGGTGTGAATGGGAAGCAGGTATGTTAAATTTGGTGTTATCGCTCTCACTCTCTCATACTGGTCACTGGAAGTTCAACATGGCACCTCATGGCAAAGAACTCTCTGAGGATCTGAAAAAAAGAATTGTTGCTCTACATAAAGATGGCCTAGGCTGATCCGTCCAAAGCCAAGCTTGGCAATACTAAATATAGGTATAGAAATGTTCCCACCCGAATTTAGAACTGTGATCTCCCACAATTTTCTAGTAGCTAGAACTTTAATAGCCAAACACTGGAAAGCAGACAAAGCACCAAACGTGTCTGAAGTCCTTACAAACACCCAGACTCATTATGTATATGAATCTCTACTAGCTAGTAGAAGTGGTCAAAAGGAAAAGTTTGATAACCAATGGAAAATATGGACAACATGGTTTAAAGGTAATAAAGGCTGAACAATCTTTGAGATAAACTCACCTTACTATAACTATATATACTATGTTTATGAGCAGGTCAGACCAGGAAAAATCCTTCCCCCCCTCCCCTTCCCCTCCCCCTTTTTCTTTCCTTTTCCCATCCCTCTCCAACTTCCTTATTGTTATATCTTATGTTTCCTTCCACCTCTCTACAGTTTTATCTATACTGCCAGGGTATATGTACACCATTGGAGATAATATTCTTATGATAACTTCAATGTAACTCGGACCATACAATATCTTTGTATTAGTCTCTTCATGTATTTTTGAACATCTTGCTGGTGTATGGTTATATCGCATGTATACTCTGTGAAAAACTCAATAAAAACTATTTAAAAAAAAAAAAAGATGGCCTAGGCTATAAGAAGTTTGCCAAGACCCTGAAACTGAGCTGCAGCATGGTGGCCAAGACCATACAGCGGTTTAACAGGACAGGTTCCACTCAGAACAGGCCTCACCATGGTCAACCAAAGAAGTTGAGTGCACGTGCTCAGCGTCATATCCAGAGATTGTCTTTGGGAAATAGACGTATGAGTGCTGCCAGCATTGCTGCAGAGGTTGAAGGGGTGGGGGGTCAGTCTGTCAGTGCTCAGACCATACGCCACGCACTGCATCAAATTGGTTTGCATGGCTGTTGTCCCAGAAGGAAGCCTCTTCTAAAGTTGATGCACAAGAAATCCCACAAACAGTTTGCTGAAGACAAGCAGACTAAGGACATGGATTACTGGAACCATGTCCTGTGGTCTGATGAGATCAAAATAAACTTATTTGGTTCAGATGGTGTCAAGCATGTGTGGCGGCAACCAGGTGAGCAGTACAAAGACAAGTGTGTCCTCCCTACAGTCAAGCATGGTGGTGGGAGTGTCATGGTCTGGGGCTGCATGAGTGCTGTCGGCATTGGGGAGCTACAGTTCATTGAGGGAACCATGAATACCAACATGTACTGTGACATACTGAAGCAGAGCATGATCCCCTCCCTTCAGAGACTGGGCCGCAGGGCAGTATTCCAACAAGAGGAGGACTCCAGTGACAACCTGTGAAGCTCTGGTGAACTCCATGTCCAAGAGGGTTAAGGCAGTGCTGGAAAATCATGGTGGCCACACAATATATTGACACTTTGGGCTCAATTCGGACATTTTCACTTAGGGGTGTACTCAATTTTGTTGCCAGAGGTTTAGACATTAATGGCTGTGTGTTGAGTTATTTTGAGGGAACAGCAAATTTACACTGTTATACAAGCTGTACACTCACTACTTTACATTGTAGCAAAGTGTCATTTCTTCAGTGTTGTCACATGAAAAGATATAATAAAATATTTACAAAAATCTATATCTACAGTGCATTCTGTGGTGTACTGTTCCAAATACACTTCAGGCAGTGTACACAGTACCTAATACAGTGTGTACAGTTTCTACTACACTTCTGGTGGTCTACACAGTATATATTACAGTACAGCCATTGTACACTTTCTAATACACTTCAGGTGGTGTACACAGTATCTAATACAGCGTAGTGTGGTGTTGCAAAACAAAAACTACATCATGTCCGGAAGGCCACCAAGGAGAGGCAGACGCTCACAGGCCACTGAAAGAGGGCAAGCAGCCTCTGTGTCTACACTCAACAGTAGTGGTCGTGGACATGGTGCATCCTCTGTAGGTGGCCGTGGGACACGCTTGTCTTCTTTTGCTGCTGCTGGCCATGTTATTGAGCCACAACATGCAGAAGAGTTGGTGGAGTGGATAATAAAGCCATCCTCATCCTCCTCATCCTCTGTCACCCAGGCTCAGAGTAGTTTGCCTTCCAACGCAGCTGTCAAAGCAGCCTATTCCACCAGCTCCTTGTCCACAGTCACTCCTTCCATAGCCCCACCATCATGCACTGAGGAGTCCCCAGAATTATTCGACCACAGTGTCAGTTATATGCTGCTGGAGGATGTGCAGCAATTTGAAAGCTTCGATGTTGGTTCCCAGGTTGAAGAAGGGAGTAATGTGAGCCTAGAGGGAGGGGGTGCTACAGAAGAACAAGAAACTAGCAGTCATGTTTCACAGCAGGGCCCATTCCTGCGCCCAACAAGAGTCTCTGTGAGGGGTTACAGTGTTGTGGCAGCACCACCCAAGGCCCATATTTTCTGCCCCTGTTTAACAGGGACATTTAATAACAATTCTTGATATAATATTTCACAACAGGGCCTGTTCCTGCGCCCAACAAAAGTAACTGTGAGGGCTTACAGTGTTCTGGTACCACCAACACCTAAGGCCCAATTTTCTGCAGAGTATATAGGGCAGGCTGTATAGTATATATACTGCTGTTCAAATTTAGGTTTGGGGCTCCCCTTAATATCCATACCAGGCCTGGTATGGATTTTGAGGGGGGGGGGGGCATCCACGCCTTTTTTCTGGTACTTTTGTTTTTTTTTATCTATATTGCCATGATCCGACAATACATTACAGCCATGAGCAGTTTTAAATTACATATTTTTCCTTTAGAAATGTCATTCTTCTGTGGCACTGTTATAAACCTGGGAAAGATGCGCTACTTTACAGGCATACTAAGGACTCCCCCAGGCATGATATTGAAAGGAATATTTCATTTTTTATTGTTTCACTTTAAGCATTATTACAATCACTGCTCTCGAAAAAAGGTCCGTTTTGTAAAACTTTTTTTGCATTGATACATGACCCCTGGGGCAGGACCCGTTTTCCCAAACACTTTTTATGGCAATAACTTGCATATAAGCCTTTAAAATGAGCAGTTTTGATTTTTCACATTGGTGTCCCATAGACTTTAACGGTGTTTCCATGTTCAAACACATTTTTAATCTGTTCGCATGTTCTGCTGTGAATCGGGGGGTGTTCGGCTCATACCGAGTCGAGTATGTGAGCCATGTATCTACATGGCTTTGATACATCGATGACATCTTCATCACCTGGGAGGAGGCAGAGGAAACTCTGTTGGAATTCTTTAATAAGATCAATGTTAACGACCTCAATCTCAAATTCACTATGGTCTATGACAAGAAAAGTATTACCTTTTTGGATGTTCGGGTCTATTGTGATCCTGAGGGGAAACTATGCAGCACTTTGTTCCGTAAAAGCACTGCTGAGAACATAGTGCTGCATGCTGATAGTTTCCATCCAACCACTTTAAAAAATTCTATTCCATATGGGCAGTATCTGCACCTTTGCAAAAACTATTCCAATGATACCCTCTTCCGAGGAGAGGCAGGTAGAATCCAGAACAGGCTATTGGAAAGAGAGTGACCGCCTCTTTAAACACAAACCCCAAAATAACTTAAATCCTGATCCAACTAGATTAATTGTGTCTTTTACCAAGCAGCACAAGCAAATTAAAAAAAATGATTCAAAGACATTGGACAATACTTACAGATGATCCTAAAGAACAACAATTTGTGCCTAGTAATCCAGCCATCACTTACAAAAGAACCACCTCTGTGAAAGACAGATTGGTTCAGAGTGAATATAGGGGAGCATTTAGGTGCAAACATTGCCCAGCACAGGGTTCATTCCCGTGTGGATATTGTTCCTATTGTCCCCTTATAAGGAAAGAAAAAATCTTTTCCCTTCCCAACGGAGAAACCTTCCAGGCCTACCCATTTTGTAAACTGCCAAACTCGTGGCATAGTATATTTAATGCTGTGCGAGTGCGGAGCGTTCTATATAGGTAAGACCAAAGAAGAATTCTGGCGTTGAATCACAAAATGTGTACAGTATGCAGATCAGCAATCAATATTTACTACTGGGAAGGCGTGTAGTATTCAAACATGACTACACGATGCCCAAGATTTTATTCACCGCCCTCGACCGGGTTCACGTTCCCGATTGAGGTGGAGACTGGAACAAAATGCTGCTCCAACGGGAGCAAAGATGGATCTTCAGGTTTACAGGCTACATCGTATCCTGGCCTGAATGAGTCCATCTCTTTTACTCTCTTTCTTAGAGGTTTTGTATCTCTCTTGTACAGCCTATAAGCTATTAACTGATGAATTTTATCTTGCAACGATATCCATGGAGGGAGGGATGTATTGAATAAACACACAGCTCTAATGTATAATATAGAAATAATGTAATTGTAAATATATAATGCTTATAAACATGTATGTGAATATTGTTAATCATGGTTATTGTTTGTTTAGATTCTGGTGGATTTGTGGCAATCATCTCTTATCTCTCCTGGATTGCATTTGTCCCATCAGGCTTCCTGGCAAGAAAGGGGATGTGGATTTTTCCATACTCCACTTCAGATGCTCGATACAGTGGTCATATCCTCTTGAGGCCACTAGGGTGAACTTTAACTTGCCGGCAGCGCCCTGTGATCATCGCCGGACGTCTAATGCGAACCTCACATGCATAGAACGTAATAACGTCACACGTATTGCGGCAGAGATGATGGCTTTCCAGGATGCCAGGGTAGCTACGCGGTGGCTGCTCATTAGCCACCATGTTTGCCATCACCTGGAGGGGAAGGATGTGGCACCAGCTCTGATCTTGGGCTTTTACCCAATTAAAGGGGGCGCTATATATATATATATATATATATATATATATATATATATATATATATATATATATATATATATATACATATATATATACAGTGGGGCAAAAAAGTATTTAGTCAGCTACCAATTGTGCAAGTTCTCCCACTTAAAAAGATGAAAGAGGCCTGTAATTGTCATCATAGGTATACCTCAACTATGACAGACAAAATGTGGAAACAAATCCAGACAATCACATTGTCTGATTTTTGAAAGAATTTATTTACAAATTATGTTGGAAAATAAGTATTTGGTCAGTATCTAAAGTTCATCTCAATACTTTGTTATATATCCTCTGTTGGCAATGACAGAGGTCAAACGTTTCCTGTAAGTCTTCACAAGGTTGTCACACACTGTTGCTGGTATGTTGGCCCATTCCTCCATGCAGATCTCCTCTAGAGCAGTGAAGTTTTGGGGCTGTCACTGGGCAACACGGACTTTCAACTCCCTCCAAAGGTTTGGAGACTGGCTAGGTCACTCCAGGTCCTTGAAATGCTTCGTACGAAGCAACTCCTTTGTTGCCCGGGCGGTGTGTTTGGGATCATTGTCATGCTGAAAGACCCAGCCATGTTTCATCTTCAATGCCCTTGCTGATGGGAGGAGGTTTGCACTCAAAATCTCACGATACATAGCCCCATTCATTCTTTCATGTACACGGATCAGTCGTCCTGTTCCCTTTGCAGAGAAACAGCCCCAAAGCATGATGTTGCCACCCCCATATTTCACAGTAGGTATAGTGTTCTTTGGTTGCAACTCAGCATTCTCTCTCCTCCAAACACGATGAGTTGTGTTTCTACCAAACAGTTCTATTTTGGTTTCATCTGACCATATGACATTCTCCCAATCCTCTTCTGGATCATCCAAATGCTCTCAAGCAAACCTCAGATGGGCCCGGACATGTACTGGCTTAAGCAGGGGGACACACCTGGCACTGCAGGATCTGAGTCCCTGGCAGCGTAGTGTGTTACTGATGGTAGCCTTTGTTACGTTGATCTCAGCTCTCTACAGGTCATTCACTAGGTCCCCCCGTGTGGTTTTGGGATTTTTGCTCACCGTTCTTGTGATCATTTTGACTCCACGGGGTGAGATCTTGCGTGGAGCCCCAGATCGAGGGAGATTATCAGTGGTCTTGTATGTCTTCCATTTTCTAATTATTGCTCCCACAGTTGATTTCTTCACACCAAGCTGCTTGCCTATTGCAGATTCAGTCTTCCCAGCCTGGTGCAGGTCTACAATTTTGTTTCTGGTGTCCTTTGACAGCTCTTTGGTCTTCACCATAGTGGAGTTTGGAGTGTGACTGTTTGAGGTTGTAGACTGGTGTCTCTTATACTGATAACAAGTTCAAACAGGTGCCATTAATACAGGTAATGAGTGGAGGACAGAGGAGCCTCTTAAAGAAGAAGATACAGGTCTGTGAGAGTCAGAAATCTTGCTTGTTTGTAGGTGACCATATACCTATTTTCCACCATAATTTGCAAATAAATTCTTTCAAAAATCAGGATTTGTTTCCACATTTTGTCTGTCATAGTTGAGGTATACCTATGATGACAATTACAGGCCTCTCTCATCTTTTTAAGTGGGAGAACTTGCACAATTGGTGGCTGATTAAATACTTTTTTGCCCCACTGTATATATATATATATATATATATATATATATATATATATATATATACCAGGCTGCATGAGGATCAATTCATGATCCCATGCACAACCTGGATAGATGATCACCACAAACACATGGTTAAACGTAAGTAGCATACCGTTATTATGCCTGGCCGGCTGTTGGATTCAACTGCTAGAGTTGGTTCAGGCTATCTCTAGTAGAAAGACACCAAATCTGGATTCATTCAATCTAATGATTTGGCTATTTGACTCTTTTTCTTCCTTACTCTTTCAGGCACATTAGCAGCCAAGTTGCATATTTTATTGCAATGATGGTCTACAATAATTACATCAGTGTTTAAAGGTAAATTATGTTTTTTATAATGATTTTATTTTTTTGGACTTTGGATTTTTTTTTGGTTTGGTTGTATGGGTCTTACTTACCTTTATTCAACACTAAAGTGGAATTTCAGTCATTTTTTCATCTTTCTTTCAATTGAACCTTCTGCCCTTGCTGTGTAATCATTGGAAATCAAAACTACAATTTGGTGGAAATAAATGACTTATTCCCCGTACTTCCTCTTTCATTGATGAAAAAACACCAGGTGTTTGATGCTGTTTCCTGCATTGCAATGACCCCTGGGAGAGAAACGTCAGATCTCCCAGCAGTGCTTGTTTCTTCTTATCTGTTTATTCACTGAGAGGTTGCTGGCAGAGGAGGAGGGTGGGGATGAGGGGAGGAGGGGGCAGGGATGAGGGGGGGAGGGCGGCGGGGAGATGCAGGAGAGCTGAATACAACTGAGCATGGTTACAGGGCTGGAGGGGGTTGGATGAGGGCAGCGATAGGAGGAGACAGAAAGGATCCATGTGCTTTCACAGAGGAGTAGAATTTCATCTAGTGTAGTGAATAGGGATGAGTCAGTTTGACTCGAACATCGGGTGTTCGCGGTTCACTGAACAGCGAACAATATGCTGTGTTTGTGGCAGATTCGAAAGCCACCAGAACACCGTTACAGTCTATGAGACAAGCCCTTAATAAAGTACTTGCCCCATGCTGTCTCTTGTCTTTTTTACCATTTTGACACTTTTTTGTGAAATGGTAGGGGTATGATGTACCCCATTACCAACTCACACAGGGGGGAGACCGGGATCTGGGACCCCCTTGTTAAAGGGGGCTTCCAGATTCTGATAAGCCCCTCACCTGCATACCCCCACAACCACCAGGCAAGGGTTGTGGGGATGAGGCCCTTGTCCCCATCAACATGGGGACAAGGTGCTTTGTGGTCAGATCCCAAAAGCACCCTCCCCATGTTGAGGGCATGTGGTAGTTCAGGGGGGGGCGCTCTCTCATCCCCCCTCTTTTCCTGTGACCTGGCAGGTTGCATGCTTGGATAAGTGTCTAGTACAGATTTTGGGGCAGGGTTCCCCTTAAAATCCATACCAGACCCGATTTTGGGGGAACCCCTATGCCATTTTTTTTTAATTTGGCGCAGGGTTCCCCTTAATTTCCATATCAGACCTGAAGGGCCTGGTATGGATTTTAGGGGGACCCCAACACATTTTTTTTTTATTTTGGTTCGGGGTTCCCCTTAATATTCATACCAGACCCAAAGGGGTTTTGATTATTCATGTTCGTGTCCCATAGACTTTAATGGTGTTCGTGTGTACTGCCAAATTTTTTGCCTGTTCGCATGTTCTGCTGCGAACCGAACCGGAGGGTGTTCGGCTCATCCCTAATAGTGAAAGAAAGACTGTTCTCTCTCTTTTACGTGGAGATTTCAGCCCTCCTGTACATTTATTACACCCCCAGGCCAGTTTGCACAATCTCCCCTGGATAAATTTACACTGCTTATCTCATCTGCATAGGAGATTATTTCTCTGTTCTTCGGCCCCGCCTTCAGGCAGCTCTCTGCAGTTCCCTTACACAGAGGATTTGTGTGTGAGAAAAGATCATAGTACAGGACTCAGCTGCCGCTGAGGCTTGTCTACTCAGTGTTTGCAGTTTGGATAAGAAATACAGTACTTCATGGTAAAATAGAAAATACTTTTGTTTGCTGCTTTCCTGTTTGAACAAGCATAGTATTGTACACTTTCCTCGGCTGTTTCTGTGTTCCATGCTGTTGATACTTTGCAATAACAGGGCATGAACGTCCACAGAAGCTGCCATTCCTATGGCAACTTATAAACAACAATGTTCAGGCATGAGACTAGGAAGTGCATATTGAGTATCCATCAGAAATCCAGGAAGTGAACAGGCAGCAGCTTCAGCTGCCCACAGTTAAAATGGCTGCACCCAGACTCAGTGGAGGGGGTTTTTTGCAGCATATTTGACAAGTACAGAATCACAGTACATATAAAATAATATGCAAAGTGGTTGGGGGGAAGCTTCAGAATGGCAAAGATGTTTCTATTACAAATTATGTGCGCAGACTGTAGTTCCTCTTTAATCAATTATCTGAGGTCTATTCAGCATTCACGTAACTTATTTACAATTTTCACCTAATAAAATTGTTTATCACATAGCTAGGGCTTTTCCCCTTCAAATTATCACTTATATCATCATTAATCATTACACAACCTTATTTATAAGGATTCATACAATTGTGATAACATCCCAAAAATGCATTTATTCTATAATAAATATATAGTATACTATATACCTACATTAATGAACAAATAGTCTACTTTAACGACTCCCCTTTTTTTTCTTATTATATCAAATTTGGGAATCTATTTCAGTTGCCGTCTTTTCCTCCACCTCCCTGGGGTGGTATTAAACGTGGTTCCTTGTAAGCCTCTTGGGCTGTGTTTCTTCCTTTGGAGAGTGGAGTTCACCGGATCATCCAATTGTTTTTAATTTTCTGGTTATGATGAGTCGATGAATTTCAGCTTCCAGTGGTAAATATGACTTCAAGGTGTACATTTAATTTGGTGCATGATGAAAATTGTTTTTTTCAACTGCTATATGTATATTTTAGAGCAAACTATCCCCCAGAAGAAGACCTTGACTGAATAGGTCGAAACACATTGGGATTTGTGACATAGCAACCACTGTAATAGAATGCTGCGTAGCTATATGTTTTCAATGCTGCATTCTTTGTAAATGTTTTATGCCGAATGACCAAAGCTCATATTTTACTGTTGAATTGAATGCGTGTCAATTTTTCAAATAAAGATGCTTTTATACATTCTGAATTGATCTTTTGGCTGCTTAAAAACCCCTTGGGGGAACACTCCCATTCAAATTTCAGTTGGGGTGTGCAGCCCCATATCTCTCTAATATGTGTCTTTCCCATAATATATCTATATTTTAGATCCTCACTTGTGGGACAGTATTTAGATTTGACTCAAATTCTTGCAGTGTGTAAAGCAAATAAGCTCATGTTCTATTTAATAATGTCTTTTTAGACTATACCCTCTGTATCTATTATTTTTCTGATTTTTTTAATACATTAATATTTTTTAGTCATTTTCATTTGTTTTGTTTGTTATATCATAAAATGCATTTTTCCTTTGAAAATAATTTTACCTTACTTTCTAATAAAAACATTATTTTTGTGTCATTTGAGAAGGGCAAATTGTATAATGAAATTAAAATGTATATCTTTTACACATAGTAAAACTTCATTTTTTCAAAACTAACACTGGGCAAAATTGAAAGAAAGAGTAAAATGTATTTTTGTCTGCAAATTAGATAGAAGAAAAGAAATTGCGAGCCATTGCCAAAAGAAAGCCTAGTCCTCCCCCCAAAAGGCTAGCACCCCCCCCTCCAAAAATAAACAATATATTATTTTGTTGTCTTAAGTAATGACAAAGTGATAATGAAATAAACAGACCAATAGTGAAACCATAGTGCAAATGTAAACATTGCTGTGGCCTATAAGGTGTATACAGGGATGAGAGCGGAACCGGTTAAAAACATAGTAGCATAAAACTAATGCATATTACAATCATTTAATAATAAAGAAGTTTATAAAAAGTGCTCAGTATGCTAACCCTTCTGTTTAACGGAGAACTTTGCAACAGTGGCAAGCTTGTTATGCAAATGAACCATCTGTAAGACAAGAATGTGTCACTTATTGCTATGTCCTTTATAAGTATTAGATAGAATGACAACCCTAGAAATAAATTTATAACCATCAAGCCTGGGTAAGAACCATTATATATACAGTATATAAAAAGGAAATTGCATTATCACTTTAGAACAGTGGTCAGCAACCTTTTTCCACTTAAGGGTTGCATTCAATGTATGTGAATGCATGGAGGGCCGCATTCACCTGCTAATAAATGAAGATAACATTACACACACCCCCCATCCCTGGCCCACTTTACAGTGCACAGCCCTCGCACCTCTGGCTCCCTTTACATTACACAGACCCCCTGCACCTCTGGACCCCTTTACCTTACACAGCCCCGCACCTCTGGACCCCTTTACATTACACAGCCTCCGCACTTCTGGACCCCTTTACACTACAAAGCCCCCGTACCTCTGGACCCCTTTATATTCTACAGCCCCCCTGCTTACTACACAGTCCCCCTACCCAGCCCCCCTGCATATTACACAGGCCCTCTGCAGATTGCACAGCCCCCCCAGCTGTGTAAGCATGGAGGAATGGGGCACTTTTTTTTATTTCATTTTTTATTTTTAATTTCATTTTTTTAAAAAGGGCCCAAAAAACATCCCTGGGAATTACAGACCAGTTAGCCTAACATCAAAAGTATGTAAACTCTTGGAGGGGATGATAAGGGACTATATACAAGATTTTAGTAATAAGAATGATATCATTAGCAGTAATCAGCATGGATTCATGAAGAATCGTTCTTGCCAAACCAATCTATTAACCTTCTATGAGGAGGTGAGTTGCCATCTAGATAAAGGAAGGCCCGTAGACGTGGTGTATCTGGATTTTGCAAAAGCATTTGACACAGTTCCCCATAAACGTTTACTGTACAAAATAAGGTGCGTTGGCATGGACCGTAGGGTGAGTACATGGATTGAAAACTGGCTACAAGGGCGTGTTCAGAGGGTGGTGATAAATGGGGAGTACTCAGAATGGTCAGGGGTGGGTAGTGGGGTCCCCCAGGGTTCTGTGCTGGGACCAATCCTATTTAATTTGTTCATAAACGACCTGGAGGATGGGATAAACAGTTCCATCTCTGTATTTGCAGACGATACTAAGCTAAGCAGGGCAATAACTTCTCCACAGGATGTGGAAATCTTGCAAAAAGACCTGAACAAATTAATGGGGTGGGCGACTACATGGCAAATGAGGTTCAATGTAGAAAAATGTAAAATAATGCATTTGGGTGGCAAAAATATGAATGCAATCTATACACTGGGGGGAGAACCTCTGGGGGAATCTAGGATGGAAAAGGACTTGGGGGTCCTAGTGGATGATAGGCTCAGCAATGGCATGCAATGCCAAGCTGCTGCTAATAAAGCAAACAGAATATTGGCATGCATTAAAAGGGGGATCAACTGCAGAGATAAAACGATAATTCTCCCGCTCTACAAGACTCTGGTCCGGCCGCACCTGGAGTATGCTGTCCAGTTCTGGGCACCAGTCCTCAGGAGGGACGTACTGGAAATGGAGCGAGTACAAAGAAGGGCAACAAAGCTAATAAAGGGTCTGGAGGATCTTAGTTATGAGGAAAGGTTGCGAGCACTGAACTTATTCTCTCTGGAGAAGAGACGCTTGAGAGGGGATATGATTTCAATTTACAAATACTGTACTGGTGACCCCACAATAGGGATAAAACTTTTTCGCAGAAGAGAGTTTAATAAGACTCGTGGCCACTCATTACAATTAGAAGAAAAAGAGGTTTAACCTTAAACTACGTAGAGGGTTCTTTACTGTAAGAGCGGCAAGGATGTGGAATTCCCTTCCACAGGCGGTGGTCTCAGCGGGGAGCATTGATAGCTTCAAGAAACTATTAGATAATCACCTGAATGACCGCAATATACAGGGATATGTAATGTAATACTGACACATAATCACACACATAGGTTGGACTTGATGGACTTGTGTCTTTTTTCAACCTCACCTACTATGTAACTATGTAACTATTTTTCCACTGTCCCTTTGAAAAAAAATTCTGATCACTTTTATTGCTGTCAGAAGGAATGTAAACATCCCTTGTGCCAGTAATAGGCAGTGACAGGTACTCTTTATGGAAGGATCTGGGGTCTATAAGAGGTCACATATTTGCGTGCGGTCGGCGTGAAGGGGTTAAAATGTCTGCGGGCCGGGTGCACATGAACTCACTGACGGGCCGGACATTTAGATGCGGCTGGCCAGGTGCGGCTAGCGGGTTGTAGGTTGCTGACCCCTGCTTTAGAATTTCACACCTCAACAGATAAAACTAGCTTATAAACATATCATATAATAAGGCATCACATATGAAACACCATAAACAATTTACTTATTATAACTGCAAGATTTTTGATACTTTTACAAACAGGTTCTGATTAAATGTTTGTCTTGCATTTTACTGTATTTAATATGGCACCCCAAGTCACTAAGGCAATATAGGTGCTTTGCAGGTCATGGTTTTACAGGGTACCACTCCACTATGCTTTGCATTTCAAACAAAGAGTAAAAGCTGTTCATTTAGGTTAGTGAACTTAGCTTAGCAGAAATGTTGAAACTTTGTTAACCACTTGCCTACTGGCACATTTACTCCCTTCCTGCCCAGGCTAGTTTTCAGCTCAGCACTGTCGCAATTTGAATGACAATTGCGTGGTCATGCAGCACTGTACCCATATGACATTTTTAGTATTTTTTTAACACAAATAGGCCTTTCTTTTGGTGGTATTTAATTATCACTGGGTTTTTCTTAGTTTCTGATATAAAATTTTGCCAACAGGTATTTTTTCTCCTTCACTGATGTGAGCTAATGAGGCTGTACTGATGGGAACTAATAGGCAGCACTGATGAGCACTGATAGGCAGCACCGATGGCACTGATGAGGAGGCACTGATAGGTGGCACTTATGGGCACTGATAGTCAGCACTGATGGGCACTGATAGGCACTGAAAGTCAGAGCTGATGGGCAATGATAGGCGGCACTGATGGGCACTCATTGGCAGCACTGATGGCCACTGATACTGTAGGCAGCACTGATGGCCACTGATTGGCAGCACTGATTGGCAGCACTGATGGGCACTGATTGGCAGCACTGATGGGCACTGTTGGGGCTGCACTGATGATTAGTGCCATGATTGACAGTGTAGGCTACTGGCTCTCCCCTCTCCTCACGCTGTGACAGCTTAAGGAAAGGAATGCCAACAGCTGATCACATGGTAAAGAGCCACTGTGATTGGCTCTTTACCCCAATCTGTGATCAGCTGTGCCCAAAGGACACAGCGATCACAGAGCGTGCTGGGTGCATGTCACAGAAGGCGCGCAGAGTGCGCAATCATGGGAGGATATCATATGATGCCCTCCCAGAACTGGCCAATTGTTCTGTAGCCGTCATTTTGCTATAGCACGGTTGGCAAGTGGTTAAAGAGTAACTCAGCTTTTGTTGAGAAAAAAAACATTCCCATCTGGGTGACCTGTGTACATTTCAGGGATTCTAACAAACCTCCCACCTTTTGTTATTCTGAAGAAATAGCTGTTTGTTTGTCTGTGCCCATGTGCATCTGTACGGGAGTGGTTTTATAATTATCAATCAGCTGCTGCACATGCAGGGTTTTAATGAGGAAAGTGTGTGTTAAAACCTTGTGAGCTGCTATGCTAAACCATCAAAATAAAATGAAAAATTATATAAAAAGCTGCCAGCACTCCCCACACTTCCTATTTATGTGATAATGCAAAAATGAATACCAAAAGAGTACAGCGCTAAGTGAACGTGAATAAACAATAAATGTGATATGTGACCCTCCTATTATGGATGGTCAGTAGTGTACAGTGCTCAATACAATCTCCTGATCCTCAATAAAGTAAAAGTGCTCAAAAACTCCACATGAATTCCCAATCATAAACAGCAAATAAATAATTAAAGTATTATAAATATAAGTAATCAATGCAATGATGAAACAATGTTCTTACAAACAGTAAATAACGAATAGTCCAATCTATAGTGAAGATGAACAAAAATAGTCCAAGGTGTATGAATAAAGATGAGAAGCTATAGATCAAAACTCTTAACTTTGATCCACCTCTGTGCATGCGACAAATCACTCTTTGTGCGACCCTTCACCGGATGTGCCCTTACCTTAAGGCTTAATGAAAATACATTTGACAGTGGTTAATCCTCTAGGGTATTCCTCTTACTTGTTCCCCCTTCCTTTCGTATATATCTTTAGGCAACCGATTCCATCATGTAATACTCCTGCCTGATAATCACCAGAGCCCCCCTCTCACATCACCCACATGCAAAGTAAAACTGGCAATAGAGCTTTATCCTTTTAAAAATGTATTAAACAATCATGCACCATATATATCAACTCACAGTTTCCATATTTAAAACCAGCCTGTATATGCAAACAACATGTGTGTGGAGACGGTGGTTTCACCTGAGATCCAGCTCTGCAGCTCCGGTCGGCAGTGTTCCCTCCATCCGTCACACTAAGACAAACTTTCCAGATACTTCCTCATAAATCAGCCCTCCAAGTCCCTCCTACTAGTTTTGTCACAGCCTTGTGACTTCCCAGAGAGGAAGTCACGAGGTTCATGCACACAGAGGCACGCCTTCAGCTCTGCAGCTCTCATTGGCCCTCTTATGACTCATCCCCCTCCCTTCCAGGTAAACTCTCACGAGAGTGAGAGAGAGAGCTGTGCATGATGTCATAAGCCTAGGCCCTTTTATCAGACAAGAAACAGGAAGTGGGCTGTATAAGGTATTTACTGGCAGAAAAAAAAAATGTTTTACTATCCAAAGTTAAAACAACAAGTGCAGAAGATTTAATAAATTGAAAGATGAAAAAATGACTGAAGTTCCGCTTTAAAAAAACAATTATGAACAAGAAAAAAAAAGGATTTTGCATTTGACTGACTAGTTAAAGTCAGAACAGCTTAGATACATTCACTAAGCTAAAGTTGGCCATACACTGTTAGTTTTTTACTTTTTTATAATTCTTTCATTTAGGCAGAGAGCACAAATGAGGTGACTGGACACATATCCCTCCTGGACATTAATTTATTTGACAAAATTGATTAAACCATTGACTTATGTAAAACGGGGATGGCCACACATTGACCAAAATTCAGATGGTCCCTGCTTAACCGGACAAAATGCCATTAGTGTATGGCCAGCTTAATCTCCTATAAAAAGCATAAAACACCAAAGAGTTCAATGTCCAGAATTGCCAAATAAAATAAGGGAGCTCCTTACTTATCTTGAATGACTCAAAATAGTCTGATTAACAAGTCCTAGTGTGAGTCTCCATGGCCCCCTGTCACAAACTGCTGTAAGCAAGCATGGCCGTCTTCCTTACATATAGCAAATTTGACATGGCTGTCGTTAAAAGGCTCTTACCTCCACAGCCGTGAATCTGAGCCGGAACGGAAACACCCGGTGGTGACACGCAAAGTATGTGCCCCTCACTCTCCACAGAGGAAGAGGATACAAAGGCCCCGCCCCACCAAGGACCTAAAGTCACTCCCTTATCTGCATATCTTACATCCCACACGTCTGACCGCAACCAACTAATCGACATGAAATTAAACAAAACAAAAAACAAATGTGAAAAAAAACAAAAACAAAACCAATAAGAAAAACACCAATGAATGAATTATAATGTAAATTGATAAATGATAAAAAATTTTGTAAATATAAAAATAAAAATAAAAATAAAGAAAATAAAGAAAAAAATGAATAAAGAAATAGAAAATAAAAATGATAAAAATAAATAAAAAATAAAAATGAAAATAAAAATAAAATATAATAAATAATAAAAAAAAAATATTTTGTACATACATGCACATAAAACAATTTATTCAGATGGGAAATTGAATAACCACTGTCCACCTACCCACAGCTGAGGGAATAAAAAAACAAATAGCCCCAATGTAGCACCTCCCAATTAAGTCAAATCTGGACCGACCAATACATTTACCCTATAAGTTTACTCATATTTCTACAGATTTTTTCTGTCTTATGGATCCAAATTGCCCTGTATAGCAACCTGATCCTGACTGGTCACTTTCAAGTAACTTTATTCTTTCCGTAAACTCTATCATCCATGTCTTTATGGACCTTGCTTTGTGCACTGGTGTGCAGTCATATTGGAACAGGAAGGGGCCATCCCCATACTGTTTCCACAAAGTTGGGAGCATGAAATTGTCCAAAATGTCTCGGTATGCTGTCACCTTAAGAGTTCCCTTCACTGGAACTAAGGGGCCAAGCCCAACCCCTGAAAAACAACCCCTGAAAAACAACCCCACACCATAATCCCCCCTCCTCCACATGATTTGGACCAGTGCACAAATCAAGGTCCATAAAGACATGGATGAGCGAGTTTGGGTGGAGGAACTTGACTTGCCTGCACAGAGTCTTGACCTCAACCCGATAGACCACCTTTGGGATGAATTAGAATGGAGACTGCGAGCCAGGCCTTCTCATCAGTGCATGACCTCACAAATGCGCTTCAAGAAGAATGATCAAACATTCCCATAGACACTCTCCTAAACCTTGTGGAGAGCCTTCCCATTATAGTTGCAAAGGGTGGGCCAACTCAAAATAGAACCCTACAGAATAAGACTGGGATGCCATTAAAGTTTATGTGCGTGTAAAATATATATATTCCACACAGGTTGCTGCATTGCCATAGTCTCTTGTTCAATATAGTCTTTATTTTGGGGGTACATGATTTCAAAATTTGGTACAAATGCAAAAATGCACAGTTTTGAGCATTCCTGCTCTTTCTCAGGTTAAAATGTATTCAACAATACCAACTCTACTCTTTAAATAACCCTGTGAACAGAAACCATATGATCAAGGCAAACCTGTTACCTCCCACTGTTAAAAAATATATATTTACATTGATGGTATACATCGAGGAAAACATGCACTATGCAATACCATGACATTACTATGAAAGTGTTTACATTGGTTAAAAACACTTATTTTCCCAGGCTCGTCCAGGAATGTTTGGTCCCAATTCAGTCATTTCATTGTAATCAGAACTTAAGAGAAAGGCTGGTCTAATCAAACTTTTTTGGCATGGGGTTTTCATTTTTCTTTTTTTTCGGGCGGGTGGGTTGGGCAACTTGGAAAATCCCCACTATTGTGTTTACACTTAAATGTGCTCTTTGGGTACAGATGAAACTATATAAGAAAAATCTGGTTTTGTTAATAGAACTTCTATACTGTATATTTTTTTCATCTCTTTGGTCAGTTTCATTAGTATTGGCATTGAAAAGATGATGCTTTATAGTTCCTCAGATACACTTCCCTTTTAGGAGATTAATAAATCACCCATTTACAGCACAGGTCCAATACATATCTACCCAGTAGTCATCTCTATGTTCTATAGCTTTAAAATTTTTATCAATCTGAAAGCAACCATTAGGTGTGTGCATATTAACAACTTCAGCCCTGGAAGATTTTACCCCCTTCCTGACCAGAGCATTTTTTGCGATTCGGCACTGCGTCGCTTTAGCTGACAACTGCGCGGTTGTGCGATGTTGTGCCCAAACAAAATTGATGTCCTTTTTTTCCCCACAAATAGAGCTTTATTTTGGTGGTATTTGATCACCTCTGCGGTTTTTATTTGTTGCACTATAAACAAAAAAAGGCTGACAATTTAAAAAAAAGCAATATTTTTTACTTTTTGCTATAATAAATATCCCCAAAAAATATATAAAAACACTTTCCTTCCACCGTTTAGGCTGATATGTATTCTTCTACATATTTTTGAATTAAAAAAATCACAATAAGTTTATATTGATTGGTTTGCGCAAAAGTTATAGCGTCTACAAAATAGGGGATAGATTTATGGCATTTTTATTATATTTTTTTTTTTTTACTAGTAATGGTGACGATCTGCAATTTTTATCGGGACTGCGACATTATGGCAGACACATCAGACACTTTTGACACTATTTTGGGACCATTGTCATTTATACATCGATCAGAGCTACAAATAGACACTGATTACTGTATAAATGACACTGGCAGCTAAGGGGTTAAACACTAGGTGGCGATCAAGGGGTTAAGTGTGTCCTAGGAAGGTATTCTAACTGTAGGGGGGGATTGGCTCACCACAGCCTGACAGAGATCACTGCTCCCGATGACAGGGAGCAGTGGTTCTCTGTCATGTTGCTAGACAGAACAGGGAAATGCCTTATTTACATAGGCATCTCCCTGTTCTGCCTCTCCTCAAGGCAATCCCGGGCCACCAGCGAACATCGAGTTTGCGGGACCCACGGGCACACTCCCGCGGGATGTGCCTGATAGGCGGCAAGTTCAAAGGGATGTACAGGTACGCCCATTTGCCTGCCTGTGCCATTCTGCTGACGTACATCTGTGTGCAGTGGTCGGCAAGTGGTTAATGGAGCAGCGCTAAATAAAAAAAAACACTATTAATCATAATCATACAATCATAATACAAGGAATATGTACAAGACATAAAAAGTGAAAAAATTAAGTTAAAAATTATGAAAATAAATTAAATATAGAGTCCATTGCATAAAAATGTGAATATCAATAGCAATAAGTGCAGTCCTTCTTCAAAAAGATGGTGAGTACTTGACAGACAGATGCCAGTGTCGGCAATGATACCTTTGTGCTGAATCCCAAAAAAAGAGAGTAAACTCTGCCACCTTGTGGAATGAAGGAATGGTTTGCAGATAGGCAGCAAATTCAAAGGGACGTACAGGTATTTGCCTACCTGTGCCATCCTGCCGACGTACATCTGTGTGCAGTGATCAGCAAGACGCTGGAAAACGAGAACTTCCGGTTTCGGCCGTAACAGGAAGTGACATCACCTGGCTTCTCCCAACGTGTTTTGTCACTATCATGTGACTTTATCAAGGGGGGGGGGTGACGAATGCCGGAATATATACACAAGCGGCATCCATAGGAAGCGCAAACCATTAGACATTCCTAATAGAATTGTTAATTGGTAACATGGTGTTGATTAGATAAAGAGTTGACAAACAATATATGGCAATAGCTAAACATATTGAAGAAATAAGAATAACCACGCGAAGTATGTATAAGCCACAGATGGATAATATAAATATAATGACACATAAGAAAAGTATGGCAATCCAGTTAGGGACACTATAAAAGAGTAAATACTCAAATAGTTGAAAACCAAATGTACCTAAAATAACAATGATAAAGGATAATTGAAATAGAAATAAAAATAAAATAAAAATACATGATAAAAATGAAAATAAAAAAAGAATAATTCTAAATTTTTTTTTTTTTTTCATGGAACCTCAAACATAATAAATATATACTGAAATAAGGACTAAAATTATCCCTCTATTGAATATATAAGTATAAAAGGATGGCATGGAATAATGAACCCTATCAGAATAAATTATAATAAACTGTGTATAGAAGCATCTTAACATCAGAATACATGGGTATTTTTACAATTATAAAGACATATACTAAATTATGTGGAAAAATTAAAATATGAAAATGAAGTGAAAAACAAGGAAGTGGTTTTCCAAAAATAATAAAGTGAGAAACAATTAAATGTTAATAATAATAAAAAATAAAGTAATTTAAATCAAATTCTTTGTTATGGCCTAAAGGAGTGAAAGTCTGCATCTCATAAATCCAAGGGGATTCACATTTACTTAAAGAAATAACTTTGTTACTCCCTCTCTAATGGGGTTTTTACTTCTCTATACCACAAAAACATAAAAAGGAGGGATCTTTTCCATGACATTCAGCATAATGTTTAGAGACACTATGCTTTGGATATCCCTTATTTATGTTTTGAATGTGCTCTCTCAGCCACTTCCATAGTGGTATTTTTGTTCTTCTTATGTAATGAAGATGCCACGGACAATCCAAAGCATAGACTACTGCTTCTGTTTTGCATGATATGAACTCTCTGATGTTGTATTTCTTGCCTGTAGAGGTAGCAGTGAATTCATCCTTTTTCTTCTTATTTGATTTTACCATTAGGTGTGCCATGCTAATTAACATGTCTGAGCCCACATTCCACAGTGTTTTCCATTCCACAGTGTTTTCCAATCACCACTGCTCACTTTTTCTGTTGTCAATGCTACCATAGCAGTTGTGAAATGCATGATGGTTAAGATACAATAGTGTTTTTTCCATGGTTTAGGAAGTTAATGATGAGGACCATCTTGACTCCCTCTATTTCATGCATCTTGGCCTCCCATCATATTTTTTCCTGACATCAAATAGGCATAGGCATGTAAATGATGGCATCACATATGCTACACACTTTCTTATCTCTTCATAGAAACATGTGGCACACTTTCTTAATAAGTTGTCATTGTT
Organism: Aquarana catesbeiana; assembly: GCF_042186555.1. NCBI lineage: Eukaryota > Metazoa > Chordata > Amphibia > Anura > Ranidae > Aquarana > Aquarana catesbeiana. Next base: position 336,036,970 of record NC_133326.1, read on the forward strand.
GGAGATTGAACAACTCCAAGAAGCTTGGCCCTACTTTGCTGCAATACTGAATTAGGCAGTAAGTGGTAATAGTAGTTGAGCCTGTACACAATGGAATTATGGAACTAGGCAAGAAGGTTGTAGACCAACCTGTGGAAAGACAGGCAGTACTGTCTTTGTGAGATTCATTTTATAGATTTTGAAATAGAGGGGAAATAGTCCTGGCCAGGACCAAAATGAACCACAGGTCAGAAATGCTAGTAATTTTCAGGGCCACCAAATTCAAGATGTTCTTGCACAGGGTAATAATGTTCCAGTCATTTTAGATGATTAAACTGTCCATTTGGAGATCGCAAAAAATATTGATTTTGTTTTGGAAACATACAAAAAGGTTTCGATCAATGATTCATTTCCCCCAAGACTCATTAGAAGTTAGTTTGATCTATATCTGATCAATCTGTTTAATACATTTTGAAAGTAACAGCTCCATAAAGGAGTATACAACAGTCAGTTAGTCACCGAAATGTAAATAATTATGTTACTTATGATAGAGGTTGCATCATTAAGTACAATAGATATAACCAGATCCATTAAGTACAATAGATATGACCAGATTGTGCACACCATATTATACCTATAAAAATTCTGTTTTTAACAAAACTTTTTGGTGTATGCTGATTTTGCCTAATTTAGCACTCTGAGATATGAAATCAGAGGATTGTGAAACATACTCAGTATTGTAATATACTGTATGTGGTCACTATGTAGAAAATGAGAGATGAGTAAAATAATGAACAGTAAATAGTAAAGATTTACGACAGATCAGTGAACAAAAAGAAGAAAAGTATCAAGGGAAGTTGAAAATGTCATCCCCAAGACCTCACGCTTTTGTCGATGAGTAAGGCTGGGTTCACACTATTGTGAATTGGATTCGGGTTTCCTGCATCCAATTGGCATGACAGGAGACTGTGACTGGCTCTCAATAGAGCCGGTTCACACATCTCCAGGGCAGCTGTGGAACACAATGCACAGGGGTCTTGTGTGTATTTGGATCTGTTTCAGGTCCGAATTCAGGCAAATATTCAGGTCTAATTCATCCCTGAATTGGAGAACAGGAACGCACTGGAACCCTGCTGTGAGCCACTCCGCACAACAGTGTGAACCCAGCCTAAAGAGGAGTAAAGCAAAGTAAAGTAAAATCCACCAACAGATATTGTATCCAGGAGGTTTTTTTTTAAGCACGTCTAATAGGCTTAAAAAAAAACCACTGCGCTCTGAGTCCACCCAGTTGTGTGACAATAGCAAATGAATATTCACTATTGCCACACTTATCCTCCTCCCAGCCAATCAGGAAGCCCCTATTGGCAGCATATTCACATGGCTCAATCACCGGGAATCCCTGGAGCCCGGGGGGTCGGGGTTGCGATTGCTCCGCTACCCGTTTCCATGGTGGGGGTGCTAGTTTGTAACTTTGTCTCTCCTTCTTATATTGCAACCGTACAATACAGCTAACATACTGTGCAGCCACTTTGCAATATTTGAAACTATTGTTTTTCACTCTAATGCACTCTATTCTCTTTCAAGGTAAAGCTTGCTTCATCTCTCCCAACTAAGCTGTTAACATACTCTCCAGCCACTGAACACTATTTGTGGCTATTGTCTCTAAAATAATAAATGTTATTACTCTATTTCAAGATAAAACCTGCCTTGTCCCTCCTTCTTATAGTGTAACCTTACTAAGCTGTTTACATAATTTCCAGCTATTGAATATTTTTTGTGGCTATTGTCTCTCAGATAATACACTCACATTTTTACTGCAAGATAAAACCTTGCTCAGTCTCTTTTTATTTGCTGCCTATTCAAGCAGCCAATTTCTTCTGGACACAAAAACAAGCTCACAAACTATATTATGAAACTTTTGAGCCACTGGCCAATTTTCCATAGCTTTTAGATCTGTTGTGGCCGCTACCTCAACAATTCAAATCAAGCCTGTTACCACTGAATACAATTTGTTTTTTTAACTTGATATGAGTCAAATTGGGGTGTTGCAGCTGTATTTAAGCCAAGCTAAATATAAAAGTTTAAAAAATCAATTATACAACCAGACTATGCGATTCCAAAATATGATGTTGTTGAAACAGTCCATGAAAACTGGTCTGTAACATCACAAATAACTTTAAAGGCATGTTACTTTCAAAGTTGCATTAAAAGAACCCTTTCCTCGCTGTGTGGTATTTATTTTTTTATTTTTTTGCTTAACCACCTTCCATCCAGTGACTTACCGATACGTCGCTAGACATTCAGTGGTTGTACCGGAAAGATGCTTGCAGTTGCAGGCATTGTTTTGGATACAGAACAAAAGTTCCGATATTATTATATCTACCCCCGATCAGATTGTTGAATACAAAAGCATGCATGCTTTAAGTAAGCTCACACTGAGACAGACACGAGTCTACGAGAAAGTTACTTCTGTAATTTTATTTCCTCTTTCCTCAGCTTTTATCCCTTTCATGACTAAGCCTATTTTTGACATTTGGTGTTTACAAATTAAAATCCATATTTTTTGCTAGAAAATTACTTATAGCCCCCAAACATTATATATATTTTTTAGCAGAGAATCTAGAGAATACAATGACGATTGTTGGAAAATTTTATGTCACACGGTATTTGTGCAGCGGTGTTTTAAACTTTTTGGGAAAAGGGACACTTTCATGAATTAAAAAAAAAAAAAAAACAGTAAAATTAGCCCAATTTTTTTGTATAATGTGAAAGATGATGTTATACAGAGTAAATAGATACCAAACATGTCACACTTTATAATTGCACGCACTCATGGAATGGTGACAAACTACGGTACCTAAAAATCTCCATAGGCGATGTTTTAAATTTATTTTATGGTTACCAGGTTAGAGTTACAGAGGAGGTCTAGTCCTAGAATTATTGCTCTCGCTCTGATGATCGCGGTGATACCTCACATGTGTGATTTGAACACCGTTTACATATGCGGGCGCGACTTCCATATGCGTTTTCTTTGCTGCGCAAGCTCGCAGGGATGGGGGTGCTTTAAAAAAAAATTGTTCTTATTTATTTTATTTATTTTTATATGAATAAATTGTGTTTAAAAAAAAAAAAAAAAATTTGATCACTTTTATTGCTGTCACAAGGAATGTAAACATCCCTTGTGACAGTAATAGGTGGTGACAGGTACTCTTTATGAAGAGATCGGGGGTCTCTCCTTTGCATTTCAAAGTATTCAGATCGCCATTTTCAGTGATTCTGAATACTGTGTATTTTTTTAAAACCGGCGCCATTGGCAGCCGAGTAAATGGGAAGTGACGTCATGACGTTGCTTCCGTGTTTACATTTAGGAGGCTGGAATGAAGCCGCTCACAGCTTCGTTCCAGTCTGTCCCTAGCCGCCAGAGGTGGCGGATTGGTCATCTGGCCTCCCGATGGAACGGGAGGCACGGTAAGAGCATCGAGAGGCGTTGGGAGGGGGGGCATCCCCTCCTGCTCCTCCGGTATAACAGCCAAGCAGCTTTTAGCTGCATCAGCTGTTATATCTGGATAGCGGATCGCCGGCTCTAACTGCGGGCATTATCACGGTATAACTCCCCTGGAAAGCCGAGTATGCACATCTACGTACGCTCGGCGGGAAGGGGTTATACATTCTTGTCAGACAAAGAATAAGGCATATGCAAAACATATTATTGTGACAATATATGTGACAATATATGAGCTTTTAGCAGTTTCAGCAAGTTTAGCAATTAATCAAAGCTATTATTGGGTATTTTGGTAACTTCCTTTTCGAGACGTTGGATGTTGATGACATGTCTGTCTTGGGTGCAGTTCTCGGAAAAGAGGCACAGTCTTTTTATAATTCTTTGCAGTTCAGCTTCAAAATGGGTGGGGGGGGGGAGCTAGCAGCTATCTGAGTTATGCCCCGTACACACGGTCGGACTTTGTTTGGACATTTCGACAACAAAATCCTAGGATTTTTTCCGCCGGATGTTGGCTCAAACTTGTCTTGCATACACACGGTCACACAAAGTTGTCGGAAAATCCGATCGTTCTGAATGCGGTGACGTAAAACACGTACGTCGGGACTATAAACGGGGCAGTGGCCAATAGCTTTCATCTCTTTATTTATTCTGAGCATGCGTGGCACTTTGTCCGTCGGATTTGTGTACACACGATCGGAATTTCCGACAACGGATTTTGTTGTCGGAAAATTTTATATCCTGCTCTCAAACTTTGTGGGTCGGAAAATCCGATGGAAAATGTGTGATGGAGCCTACACACGGTCGGAATTTCCGACAACAAGGTCCTATCACACATTTTCCGTCGGAAAATCCGACTGTGTGTACGGGGCATTAGAGTTAAAATTAACAAGCTAAGCAATGACATATTACATTTGAAATAGGCATTTTAGTCTTTTACCTGGTACCTTATGTGACAACTTTATGTGACACCTTAATCACATCCATTACAGTTCCCCCTTAAAATGTCTATTTTCAATCTGTCCCTTACACTAAGGCCCCTTTCACACTGAGGCGGCTTGCAGGAGGTATTGCGCTAAAAATACCGCCTGCAAACCGCCCCTAAACAGCCTCCGCTGTTTGTTCAGTGTGAAAGCCCGAGGGCTTTCACACTGAAGCGGTGCGCTGGCAGGACGGTGAAAAAAGTCCTGCAAACCGATTCTTTGGAGCGGTGAAGGAGCGGTGTATTCACCGCTCCTAAACCGCTCCTGCCTATTGAAATCAATGGGACAGCGCGGCTATACTGCGGCAATACCGCGGCTATAGCCGCGCTGTACGAGGGATTTTAACCCTTTTTCGGCCGCCAGCGGGGGTTAGAACTAAACTAAACTAAAAATAGCGCTGTTGTACCGCCGACGCCCCCACCGCCCCAGTGTGAAAGGGGCCTAAAAGTCCTACTCACTCCCCTGGCCCGTCTCCTCTGCAACTCTTTTCATCTGTTTATAGAGAAGAGCAGTGACTAACTCACTACCCTCCTTGATACAGCTTGGAGGGGCAATCAGGTGCTGTCTGTCCCTGTAACCCTATGGCGTTGCATCTTAAGGGGAGGTGAATGTAATGGAGTGCATTTCATAATCTTCATCTGGTATTTCCTGGTTCACAAATGTAGGAGAACATTGGTCAATAGCTTTCCTTACACACTTTTTAAGACAGGGGAGAATACAGCAAACTATGACAGCCAAGGTCACCAAAATTATCAGGATGGTTATTCCTATCTGTGTTAATAATCCCTGCCACCCTCCCTTAATCCAAGTGAAGTACTGTTCCAAAAGGTTGGTGAGCCCTGAGTTCTTTTTTAGTTCCTCGGACAAATCCTCAAGTTTCCTGATGGCCAAAGTCACTTTACCATTTGGGCCAGTGTTGTCTGGGATGTAGGTACAGCATGTACCTGTTTTAGGTACCATTTTTCACACACCCCCCTTTTCAGCTAGAACCATATCTAAGGCCATGCAATTTTGGAAAGTCATGCGTGACGCAGCTTCTAGTTGTTTGGCTAAACCTTGGAATGCATCTCTGGTGTAATTGACAAACCTTTGTTGGTTGTAGTAGATGTAATTTATCCAGTCTACATTCTTATTTACGGTGATGATGGGGATCAAAGATTCAAATCCTGCTGCTACTTGGTCTCTTGCTTTGAACTCATCTAGGACCCCTCTAGGGACCCCTATGGCATCTATGTATGCATGGGGGTCGAAGCTCCCTGCTGGGGCACTCCTACGCCTCCTGTTAGGTCGGGGTGTGTTGTTTGTATTTGGCCTTGGGTTTTCCGAGAGAATATGTAGAGGTATTATGGCCTTGGCCAGTGCACATTCTCCTGTCCACTGTCCTGTCAATCTGCTTCTAATTTTCACCACTCCCTGGTACCGTCCATAGCATGAGTAATTGCCAGGATATATGGTGATACCTTCTCCTGGCTTGGGGGTCTTGGTAACTATGGGGTGTTCCTTCTTCCAATGTTCACACAGGGAGTGGTTAGTGGATGTGTTGGTAAATAGGCTGAGGAAAAATGTTTCATGTTCAGGGGATATGTTCAGGGGTACCATTCCCAAGTGTGGTCTAGCCCCTCCCACACATATAATAATTGGTCTTATTGTGTTTCCCTGCACTGTACCTCATCCACTCAAGCCACAAGTTGACATCTGAGAACCCGGTTTCTGCAGCCATTGTATCATCAATGAGTCTGCTATGGCCACCATGTCCTTTCATTTCTGTATATAGGGCCTCAGGGGGTTTGCGCTAGATGTGGATTGGGGAACTCCCCACTCTGGGTTATTGAACATATCTTTCAGTTGGAAAGGCTTTCCAAAACCGGGATATCCATCTCCCCATCATAGGCCTAGAACATAGGTCCCACTGTCTCCTGGGTTAGGATTCTCAATGGTCAACCTGAACTCTCTGGTGTAAGGCTGATCTGTGTGTTTTGTTGATTGATTGTCATCCTATCTAAGAGTGACTTCCCATTTTTGTCTCTTCTATTTTGGGCGTTTTCAGGTTTGTACCCCCAGTTTGTTCCCCCAGTGTTCCAACCCACTGCTCCCCAGGAATTACAGTTGTTGCCCCAATAGGTATCAGTGACACATACATACACAGTCATGGGTCTTACTGCTTCATCCCAGGACTGGATCTTGAACATAGTACCTGGAATTATCTGTTCATAAGAGGATATAAAAGTGGCAACATGTGTATTGGATGAGTTATACCAGAATTGGGTTATACCATATTTTGTCTGATGGCTACCTCTTGCGCCCGGGCAAGGATTACTATAAAAAGGATATACAGAATCATTATTTGGTCCCCTCGGCCTCCTCCTCAGGTACAGGAACTTTCTTGAGGTGGGAGGCGTGTGTCCACGTGTTCTTCCCGGCCACTTTGACTGATGTGGCAGTTGTTAGGAGAACCTGGAAAGGACCATCATATCTGGGTTCAAGAGTATGTTTTCTCACAAACTTCTTTATCAGGACCCAGTCACCAGGAATCAGCTTGTGCGTTCCTGTATCTAGCTCAGGATCTGGAATGGAAGAAAACACTTCCGAATAGATACGGATTAATTCTCAAGATAAAGCAGTCACGTAATCAGTCAATACATCAGATTGGAGCTGCAACTGTTGTGAGAAACAACAACCCAGTCTGGGGCCTGAACCAAACTATATCTCATAGGGTGAAAGACCATGGTTTTCCCCTTGGAGTGTACCTAACACTGAATAAAGCTATGGGCAGGCTATCTGGCCAACTCATCCCTGTTTCCTGAGACATTTTTAGCATTGTAGATTTTATTGTGCCGTTTAATCTTTCCACCTTCCCACTGCTCTGAGAATGGTATGGGGTGTGGAAAGCTAGTGTGACCCCTAAAGCTGCCCATATTTCCTTGGTCACTGAGGCCATGAAAGCCGACCACTGGTCACTCTCTATAACCTCTGGGACACCATATCTGCACACTATTTCTGTTAAAGGTCTTTTGGCCGTGGTTTTTGCTGTCATGTTGGTAATGGGATAGCCTTCTGGCCATGCAGAGAACATGTCAATGACAATCAATGCATATTCATATTGGCCACTCTTTGGCGTCTGGATGTGGTCAATCTGTATCCTTTGAAAGGGGTACTGGACCTTTTCCGTTCTTCCTGGGTTACATTTAGCACAGATGGTGCATGACTTGCAAAAGTTGTTGGTAAGTGGTGTAATCCCCGGGGCTAAGTAGTAGTAGTTTGTCCATCAGGGCATTAATCAAAGTTTTTGACAGATGAGAGGCACTGTGGGCCCACTGTACCACTGCAGGAAACATTGATCGTGGCAGACACGGCCTCTTGTTTAATTCCATGATCCCTTCAGTTTCAGTGGCTCCTTTCTTGATCCACACTTCTTTTTCTTCTTTGTCAGCTGCTTCTTGTTGCTCCTTGAGATGGGTCCTGCTCACAGGAGGGTTTTGTAGAATCATGGTGGTCTGTACAGTTTCTTCAGGGGTATCCACTGTATCATCCAGGATGGGTGCATTCACTCCACTGACCACTTCTTGCGTTCTGTTTGCAGCTTGTTTTGCAGCAGTATCTGCCAGGTGATTGCCTCGTGCTTCTTGGGAATTCAGCTTGCCGTGCGCCTTTATCTTAAGTATAGCCACTTGGGCTGGTAGGAGTAGGGCATCCATTAAGCCCTTGATAGCTGCACTGTGTTTTACAGGTGTTCCTGCTGCTGTTAGGAACCCTCTGGTTTTCCAAATGACCCCAAAATCACAAGCAAACCCCGAGGACGTATCTTGAGTCTGCATGGATGTTAGCTCTTTTCCCTTTTGCCAATTTGCATGCCATTGTTAGGGCCTGGAGTTCTGCTTCCTGGGCAGACATGGAGGAAGGCAATGCTGAAGCCTGAAGAACTGTATCTTCGGTGGTGACTGCGTATCCTGTGTGGTACCGTCCAGCGCTGTCTGCATACCTGGAACCATCCACAAAGATTGTCAAGTCAGGATTCTCAAGGGCTGTTTCACTGACTGTCGGTAAATGTAGAGAGTGATATTATCAGGTAGGAGCAAGGCACACTGGAGTCTGAGGTGTCTTGCTGAAGACAGGTGTTTGGGCTGTACTTGGTTTAGTATGGCAGTTATGTCATGAGGGGCAATAAGGATTAAAGGATGGCCCAACACCAAGTCAGCGCTCTTGTCCAAAAGGGCTTGGGCTGCAAAGATAGCTCTGAGACAGGAGGGTCCCCCCTTGACCCTTGAAAGTCTTTTCATAGTCTGGGAGGCCCAAAGCGGGTGTTATGAGGATCTCCACCCTTCTCCAAAGACATGCTGGTAGGTTAATTGGATCCTGTCTAAATTGTCCCTAGTATGTATGAATGTGAGTTAGGGACCGTAGATTGTAAGCTCCTTGAGGGTAGGGGTGAAGTGAATGTACAATGTATATGTAAAGCGCTGCGTAAATTGACAGCGCTATATAAGTACCTGAAATAAAAAAAAAAATAAAATAAATCTCCTTCAGAGTTTCAAAATCGTCCACAGCTTCTGGAGAAAGCGAAAAAGGGTCAGATTTCAGGGCATCATAAAGAGGTTGCATCAGGAGGGAGGCTTCTGGGATCCAAGAACGGCAGTAGGAGATCAACCCTAGAAAGGCGTGAAGGGGCTTTTGACCTTGAGGCAAAGAGATGATCTTGATTGCAGCAACTCTTTCTTCAATGAGATGTCGGGTGCCTTGGGAGATGCAGTGCCCTAGGAAAATCACCTTCTCTCTGGACTTTTTGCTTTAAGGCCTTGTATCCTTGCTCAGCCAGGTAGTGGAGAAGATTGAGGCATCACCAAGGGTATCTGCACAAAGCAGGAGGTCATCTACATACTGGAGGAGTACAATGTCTGGGTGTAACTTCATCCAGGTGTCCAGAATGAGGGCCATTGCCTTGGCGAATTGGGAGGGGGAGTTCTGGGCACCTTGTGGCCTAACAGTCCAGGTGTAGTGGGCAGGTGACACAGGCTTGCCTGAATCCTTGCAGAGAAGGTCCATGTGATCCGGAGAGAGGTGGGGTGGTGGGCGAGGTGGGGTATCATGTCCCTGGTACTGGGCGCTTTCATGTGGACCACGGTTGGGGCTTGGTTGACTGTGGGTGAATTTCTGTGGGCTTCGGTATTCCCTTCTGGAGTGACCGGGTCTTCCGCAGTTGTAGCAGACACGTGGAGTTGGTACTGGTGGGCGCAGATAGGGTGTGTCAGAGGCCATCATGAGTGGAACTACTCTCTACTGCTGATTCTGGACCTAATAACCACTAATAACAATGTCTCAAGCTCCATTACTCTATACTCTGGCCTTCGGATTGACTCTTTAAGACCTGAGACGAATAAGGCAGCTAACATTCGTCTATATGCTTTGTTCAGCACGCTAAAACCCAAATCAGTAAACATTTGTGCTATTCTGTTGTGTGATATTTCTCAACAGATTCGCCTTTTTCTTGTGTGACCTCTTGTACACATATTGGCTTCAGGTGTGTTAGAGTGGAGATGTGAACCATCTCCATAGAGAATAATTTTTTTTTTTTTTTTTTTACCAAACTACAAAACGCTCAGATGTGAATGGGGCCTAAATCTAGTACATAGAATTACACAAGAAAAGCACTTCCTCTTTCATTATCAACTACAATTCTTCTGGCATAACGCCCAGAATACATAAACTTCCTCTTTATTTATAATACTCTTAAATATGTTTTTGGTTGAAATTAAACATTTTAAACTCCACAATTATTGCTAATACAGCTTAAACACAATTAAGACCATTTGCATTAATATAGCACATTTGCTACATTTGCTGTTATTAGAGAAACTCCTTAAAGTCAGACTCTGACTGAAATAATCAAGACACCCTATACATAAATTAGACTCTGACTGAAATAATCAAGACACCCTATACATAAATTATTTATTTAATTAAAATGCTACATTGATTGCTACTATGTTCCATCACTGGGGGTGGGTTTCGGCCTGGGTGGTTCAGGGGGGAGGTGGCATAGGTGTTGCCACAGGAGGAGGTGTCACTTAGAACAAAGGGGCAGTAGACAAAGGGCAGTGTCTACGTCCTGGGGACCAGACGCCATTATAGGGCGGTGGCTGGCTGTCTGTCTTGGATTTTGACCCCTTTTCTGGCTTTTTGTACACATACACAATACAATCATTTCAATGCATTTCCTGTTTTGTCCACCCTTCTTCATGAATAGCTTTTGCAACTTTGAACCAAGCGTCTGCTGTTTGCAGCAGCCCATGGTCCAACAACAAACCCCTTTTCCTTTTCAAAAGAGTACTCCATTCATTTGGCTCTAGCCGACCACCCAAATGCATAGTGACCCCACACACCTTTGGAATTTCTTCCCCTTCTTGACAACATCTTCTCCTTCTCGCTCTAATACCAAATCACAAGCCAAACTACCCTCTTTAGGTCTCTCCAATTTCTGCCCCATCGTTAGCTATTGGGAAGTTTATGTGTCCGGGCTCAGGGTTTGTATGGCAGTTTTATGAAGCTGTCCTGGACTCAAGGGTCCGACAACCCTCTGACTGCCACCTGTCCTCGTTCGGACCACCCTCCAATATATAACGCTACTTTGCTACGTTCTGTCTTGATGACTGGGATATTAATGTGTGTCTGCTCAGGATTTCAGACAGGTCACGAGGCTGTCCTGGACTCAAGGGTCCGACAATTCCTCTATCCATCACCTGGTACCGGTTCAGACCATATCACAGTCTCAAGTTAATGAGGACAAAATGGATAGAGAGAGAGAGAGAGAGAGAGAGAAAGGAACGTCTACAGTGTTTGACTGCCGTGCAAGTCTCCTTACACGCTTCTTCCCAAAACGTAGACCAGTCACAGTCCTGTCCACCCCCGAGGTGGCCACAGGTAGGGGAGTGAGCCGAGTAATATGTGACCACTTATTACTCTCAACAAGACATTTAACAAGTAGATAAGGAGTACAGTAATTAATATTCAATGCACCACTTCAAATGTCATCTACATTTCCCAGAACCATGCCCACTCTATTTTTTTTTTCCTCTTCAAACTATTCTGGTTGTTGAGGTTGTGACTGACACCTTTCGTCTGTGTGTCCCCTCCTTCTAACTTCACTTTCTATAACCTGTGGCGACTTGCCAACCTCAAGTTTAACTGGATAATGTACATTTAATCTGAATATCAACACATGTGTGATCTCCGCTAACAAGGGTTTGTAACCAAGAGCTTCTCTCTTATATCCTGGTTCTACCACTTTAACCAACCCCCAGCCTCCTTCATATATGCCAAACAACAGTCTGCAAACACATTTATAATCAATTTATAATCAATAATCAAGCAACAACAAGATATGTGACAGCTGCATTGAAGTACAGGATTACTCAAACTGTCACAGGATCCCCCACGCCGCTATGTGTGTTCCTGACGCCCCCTCCAGGTTGCCCGTGCTTTGTCGCACAATTATTTATTCCCCCAGGAGAAGTTTAACCAAGTCCTGACGCCTCCTCCTGGTCCCTATTCCCCAAGAGAAGTTTAAACCACATCAACAAATTTCATCCGTAACTATATAAGCAATCCCTCATTCCCAACAGCCACCACAAAACACAAGATTGATCAACAAAACAGAACAGAACAAAACAGGCGGTAGATATAATTGCAGGTTCCTTAATTTATCAACAGACTCAAGGCAAGATTAATACCTGTCTTTGAGGGCCGCAGGAAGCCGATATGGGCACAGAGGTTGACCAGTCATGGGTACAGGATAAACAGTAGACTAGATATACGAGATATCAAAAGTGTCTTACCGTTTTTAGAGGTGATCAGTCTCCTCCTGTCTCCGTGTTGGCTTTTCCCAGTCCCTTCTCGATCGGCTATCCCTTGGGATCCTAGCCTCAAGCCCCACGTTGGGCGCCAAAATGTTTTGGATTCAGAACAAAAGTTCTGATATTATTATATCTACCCCCGATCGGATTGTTGAATACAAAAGCATGCATGCTTCAAGTAAGCTCACACCGAGACAGACACGAGTCTATGAGAAAGTTACTTCTGTAATTTTATTTCCTCTTTCCTCAGCTTTTATACATTCTTGTCATACAAAGAATAAAGCCTATGCATAACATATTATTGTGACAATATTTGTGACAATATATGAGCTTTTAGCAGTTTCAGCAAGTTTAGCAATTAATCATAGCTATTATTGGGTATCTTGGTAACTTCTTTTCCGAGACGTTGTATGTTGATGTCATGTCTGTCTTGGATGAAGTTCTTGGAAAAGAGGCACAGTCTTTTTATAAATCTTTGTGGTTCAGCTTCAAAATGGGGGGGAGAGCTAGCAGCTATTTGAGTTAGAGTTAAGATTAACAAGCTAAACAATGACATAATATTACATTTGAAATAGGCATTTTAGCCTTTTACCTGGCACCTTATGTGACAACTTTATGTGACACCTTAATCACATCCATTACAGCATCACCCCGGTATAGTTTTTTTTCAAGCCAGCTGGCCATTTTTTAGATTGGCTAACCAGCCACTCAATTGCTATTCCAAGCAGTGAGAGAGAACCTCCCCCCTCCCCCAAACTCCTGTCTCTCTCTGGCTCTCCTATCTCCTAAGCAAAGACAGGATCGGCTTTGGTTGTTTGTAATAGTAACCCAGAAGCAATGACATGACATCACTGCTTTAAAAAAAATATATCATATTTGGGGGTTCTAAGTAATTTTCTAGCAAAAAATACGGTTTGTTACGCGTGAGTGCCAGAAAAGGCCCAGATTGGAAGTAGTTAAAAATGGCCAAAAGTTAGCATCAAGATTCCCTCTGTAGACTTCAGTTAGGTTCAATGCAAAGTTCAGGTTTTGCTGACTTCAAACAGGACTTCAATCATAGGCAGATTTGCTCATCCCTTGGAGCCATCCTTTGTTTTTAGGTTTAGATTTCATCATGACCACTTTGCCATCAATGTTCTCGTGAACTGGTGGACACAAGTGGTAAGATGCTTTGTACAATAAAAATGCTTATATGTAAAACAAAATACCCGCTATGTCCACACATACAAATATAGACATTTCCATTCATGAGAGTCCCCAAATGTATTTAATCAGTAAAAAAACACACACACATAATCAGCTTTTTTTTTTACGTGGTCTGCATTCCTGAGCACTTTATGATGAGTTTCTGCCAAAGACAAAAGAGGAGACACAAAGAAACATCTTTTATACCATGGTTATTAGGGTAATGTGTTTTAAATGCAAATTAACCATCATCTATAATTTCATAAACCTAAAGTGGACTAATACATTTTACTGCAATTCTGTTTATTGCTGTAAATTGTAAAACAAAACATACTCAAATACAAGCTTGCTTTTATTAAAATGGTACACTTTTATTACCTTTATTTGACAATTTTCTGATAGAAGGTTTCAAAAGCTTTAAATGAGTCATTGATTACAAAGAAGATAACAATGGGATTGTAACATTTTCTTTTATGGATATTTTTTATAACAACATGTTTTTATGTATAAAACACACACATTTAACAAAAGCTGATCTGAACAGCTAGTACAGTGCCTTGCAAAAGTATTCACCCCCCTTGGCATTATTCGTGTTTTGTTGCCTCGCAACCTGGAATTAATGTGAATTGTTTGAGGATTTGCATCATTTACTTTACAGAACATGCCCACAACTTTGAAGATTTATTTTTTATTGTGAAGCAAACAACAAATAGGACAAAATAACAGAAAACGTCAATGTGCATAACTATTCACCCCCCTAAAGTCAATACTTTGTAGAGCCACCTTTTGAGGCTATCACAGCTCCAAAGTCGCTTTGGAAAAGTCTCTATGAGCTTGCGACATCTTACCACTGGTATTTGTGCCCATTCCTCCTTGCAAAACTGCTCCAGCTCCTCTTGGTCAGGCAGCCTCTGGGGCTTTTCAAAAAGGTGTGTATATGTCATGACAGATCATGGGTACCTTTCCCATGTTTAATGAATAGGTGATGTCTGCTGGATTTGACACGGGGCCTTGAAGTTCTCCCAGCCTTCCCTGTACCTCTCTCGTCCCACAGCAAATCTTATGACATTAGCGAAATGTGTTGTCCATAACCTACAATACCTAACTGCCTAGCATGCTAGACTGATCTTTAAGCTGAAAACAACTCTCGTCATCTGAACAAATTGCTTATTAATTCTACTGACTAGTATACTGATTGTGTACTCATGTTGTCTTCTCTGAGTCCTGTTAGGGTCCATGCACACTGGCTTCAAAAACCCTGCTTCTACAGGAGTTTTGTGTTTTGCCTGTAGAAGCAGCTCAATGTTATCTTATGTGAAGGTGAAGCTGATGGGTTCACACTCATGTGGTCTAGGGTTCATAGGCCCTGAATAGTTGTGTGAAGGGCCGACATATATTCTCACATATGGGATGAGAGGTAAAGCCTGTATCCATGTTTTCTTTGGGCTTATAACATTTGGTACTTAGTGGAAGGATCCCCCGTCTTTAGAAAGTTTATTCAGTAGGATTCATTCTTTTTTTTTTTGTAGAAGGTATTTGTAATCCACAGGGTAAAAAATATCTTTGCAACTGCCAACTGACACTAAACAGAATACAGAGGTCCCTGATAGAGTTACCCTTTAAACTTCTCTATTTTGCTTTGGTTCCCATCTGCTCATTGTTCTGCTTAAAGCTTACTGCATGTGCTTGATAAATAACTAGATGAGAACCTTGGCAGGGTGTTCTATATGCCAAACTATGCAAATAATTTCTGATAAGGCATATCATTTGTCTGAAAACACTATTTCCCACAGAAAATCTTCTGATGGCAGTTTCTGCAGTCAGATGGAGATGAATAAGATAGTATACCCTGATGTGGCTGATGAGCAAGATCGTCATTCCTATTCCTGGACATCCTAGCCATAATCTTCCACCAGTCTCCCTCTTTCCCTCAGTTCAGTGGATGGAGCTAAGAGGCTGGCCACAGTTGTAGCCATTTAGTTTCCTCCTTGGTTCCTGCTTGCTTCTCCAATCCAGTGGCAAGAGCCAGATAAGATGTGGTGTAACCATAATGCCCAAGGTGTGCAGTCTCTGCTCTTTAAATATGCCACTGGCCAGAGACATGTTTTTTGTTTTGTATTCAGCAGAAGTTTTATTGTCTTATGATATGTAATTTCTTTGGGGAGTCAGACTCATTGTAAATGCCAGCCAGTATTTATTTATTTTTGATGCAATTCTGTTTTTTTTTGTTTTGTTTTGTTTTTCGGCATGATAATAAAATGCTTACATTTAAAAACATTTCATTGTTATTTTTTCTTTAGAGAGGTATGAATCCAATCCAGTTTGAAGAGGTATTCTAACCTCTAAAAATAATTTAAATAGTGGGTGTTTGGAATAAATTGAGCTATGGTGAATTGTGTTCGTTGCTACTGTTGAAATTATTATAGCTAGTTTTCTACTGCTTTTGCAAAATCTATTATTGTATTCCACAGTTGCAAATAAGCTTTTAGTATCCTGTTTATCATGAGTTATGAAAAGTCAATTTGGAGAATGCCATTGGGTGCTTGTTGTAATTTAAGGGGCTTATTAAAGAAGGCTGGTGTTTGCTAATAGACTGTTTGTCTGAGTTAAAAATGGAGATCAGTAAACCTAAAGGATTGGATCAGTCTATAGTTGAAAAGTCTGAGATCATTTTGAATACATAGAACTTGGTTTGAAGAAGTGGTGACAAGGCCGCTGATATGGGGGTACAGCCAGCTCTCCAGTACCAGGCTTGTTGTCTTCAGTTCAGGAGAGAGGCACAGCAGGGCCTGCCCTTGGTCAGCTCACACAGCTTCCACCCCACCAGAAAACCATGCATGAACTATATTTTATAGTTCAACCGTGCTGGGAAAGACAGTTCCACTTTCTCAGCCAGCAGCACTATTCGACCCATTACCTCTGAAATCAGAGTGGAAATAAGCAATATGGCTGGACCCAGAAAACAACAGAGGCAGTGCCAATCAGCAAGCTGCATCTGGTACTCCAGCCAGCACTGCTAAACTGGGGGAATGCATGTGTGTTGCAGCAGCAACTGGAGGGTCCAGTAAGCCTGTGGTAAATTGTGCTACAGAGTAGGTCTCTACAATCTGGAATTGGATAAATGGACAGCTGGGGGCAGTGCCAGGTGCACAGCAGGCTGAACAAGGGTATTGACACTATTTACAGATACTCATTACTGGGCTGGAAGTATTATAGGGGGATCAGCAGTTTTCTGATGCCTAAAATGCAGATGCATGTGTATACTTGTGACCTCTGCGTTCCATAATTCTGACCCCTGAACTCTGCTTTCTGTACTCCTGACCAATTAATTCTGCAGTACATGCAGCAGACCCCTGAACTCTGTGTTCAGTACTCCTGATCCCTGAAATTTGTGCTCTGTATTTTGGACTCCCAAACTCTGTGTTCCATACTTTTTACCTGCACTCTGCGTTACGTGCTCCTGACCTCTGCATTACATATAACTGACCTTTAAACTCTATGTTTCATATTAATGACCTCTGGCAGAAGATAACTGGTGTGATTGGAGACTACTTTGATGCCAACATCCCAGAAATAGCATATTCAACAAATTGTATCTTGGTCGCATGGAACTTTCGAAGGAGAAAATGTAATGCAAAAACTAAAAATAAAGATATAAATAATTTATTACATCTTTATTACAAAATATAAAAACATATTTAAAAGCATACAATGTAGGCTTAGACCATAGGGGAACTTAAATACAGCAAAAACATGCACTCTGCCAAACTATAATTCACACTATAAACAGTGCCATGCAAAAGTATTCACCCCCTTGGCTTTTTACCTATTTTGTTACATTACAGCCTTTAGTTCAATGTTTTTTTAATCTGAATTATATGTGATGGATCAGAACACAGTAGTCTAATTTGGTGAAGTAAAATTAGGAAAATATATACATAAAACTTTTTTTCAGAAATAAAAAACTGATAATTGCCATGTGTGTATGTATTCACCCCCTTTGTTATGAAGCCCATAAAAAGCTCTGGTGCAACCAATTACCTTCAGAAGTCACATAATTAGTGAAATGATGTCCACCTGTGTGCAATCTAAGTGTTACATGATCTGTCATTACGTACCTTTTTGAAAGGCCCCAGAGGCTGCAACACCTAAGCAAGAGGCACCACTAACCAAACACTGCCATAAAGACCACGGAACTCTCCAAGTGAGTCAGGGACAATGTTGTTGAGAAGTACAAGTCAGGGTTAGGTTATAAAAAAATATCCAAATCTTGATGATCCCTAGGAGCACCATCAAATCTATCATAACCAAATGGAAAGAACATGGCACAACAGCAAACATGCCAAGAGACAGCCGCGCACCAAAACTCACAGACCGGGTAAGGAGGGCATTAAACAGAGAGGCGGCACAGAGACCTAAGGTAACCCTGGAGGAGCTGCAGAGTTCCACAACAGTTCCACAGCAGAGACTGGAGTATCTGTACATAGGACAACAATAAGCTGTACGCACCATAGAGTTGGGCTTTATGGCAGAGTGGCCAGAAGAAAGCCATTACTTTCAGCAAAAAAATAAATGAGTTTGCGAAAAGGCATGTGGGAGACTCCCAAAATGTATGGAGGAAGGTGCTCTGGTCTGATGAGACTAAAATTGAACTTTTTTACCATCAAAGAAAACGCGATGTCTGGCACAAACCCAAAACATCACATCACCCAAAGAACACCATCCCCACAGTGAAACATGGTGGTGACAGCATCAGGCTGTGGGGATGTTTTTCAGCAGTCGGGACTGGGAAACTGGTCAGGGTTGAGGGAAAGATGGATGGTGCTAAATACAGGGATATTCTTGAGAAAAACCTGTACCACTCGGTGTGGGATTTGAGGCTAGGACGGAGGTTCACCTTCCAGCAGGACAATGACCCCAAACACACTGCTAAAGCAACACTTGAGTGGTTTAAGGGGAAACATGTAAATGTGTTGGAATGGCCTAGTCAAAGTCCAGACCTCAATCCAATAGTAAATCTGTGGTCAGACTTAAATATTGCTGTTCACAAGCACAAACCATCCATTTTGAAGGAGCTGGAGCAGTTTTGCCAGGAGGAATGGGCAAAAATCCCAGTGGTAAGATGTGGCAAGCTCATTGTCAGGGTACTCACAAAGGCCGGGATGCTGAGAGCAGCTCTCCTTGCAGCTGAGCGCACTCTACCCCTGGACGTGGTACAGAGGGTATAGGGCACAGAGAGGCACGGGTCACCAGCAGGTAGATGTGACTTGAGTGAAGATCTCCCGTAGAGCTGATATACCGTGCAGGTGTTGACTTGGCACAAAACTGGAATAAGAAGCCCAGCCAGGGCTCTAACCCCCACAGATCCTGAAGTAGTGATTGAGGAGGAGGCCGGGGGTCAAACACAGGAAGTCCAACAGAAGCAAGTCCTTAATACAAGCCGGGGTCATACACAGGAAGCAGGTAAGTAGAGGAATCCTTTAGACAAGCCGGGGTCATACACAGGAAGCAGGTAAGTAGAGGAATCCTTTAAAAAAGCCGGGGTCATACACAGGAGGCAAGTGTAGTAGAGAAGTCCTTTAGGCAAGCTGGGGGCAAAGTACTGGAGAAGATCAGAGGAGGTCAGGGTCAATCTGGGTCACAACAGGTATACACAGGTTAGCAGAACTTAAGACAGGAACAGAGGAAGCTGAGAGACAAACCAGCAATTAGACAAGGGGCTGGACAGCCTTTTATAGGCCAGTAAAGGGGTTCCACGTTATGTGCGCTTCAGCGCCATCACACTGTATCGCGCACCCGTATGTGCCGGAACGCTATTCTACCATGCAGGTGCACGGGAAGGTGCCAATACTGGCAAGTCCGGAATTTGCATTTGCCCCCCCAAGGGGCAGCCTCCGGATATCCAACTTGGCTGGTAATCCTGGGTATCTTTTGTGGAAGGCCTTTACCAAACGTGGGGCCTGTACATTATTTTAAGGTTCCCAAGAGTTATCTTCTAGGGATAGCCCTTCCACTTACTGTAATAAGATACTGGATTTGTCCACCTTTTTCCTACAGTCCATTATCGCCTCCACCTCAAACTCATTTTCGCCTTCAATTTTAACTGGAGGAAGTGGTAATTCTTCTCTTCCAGAAAAAAGGCTGGGGACCACTGGTTTCAATAAGGATGCGTGGAAAACAAGATGTACTTTGTAGGACCTAGGTAGAGCTAATTCAAAAGCCACAGGATTCACCACTCTCTTTACCTTAAAGGGGCTTTAATGGCAGTCTTTAGATCAGGCTGAATGAGACAAAGAACATTTTGTAGAGATAAGATGGTACTAGGTTCTGCTGTCTGGGTGGTTTCTGGTAATATCTGGGAGAGGGAGTCCGCTTTTCCATTCTTGGAGCCAGGTCAGTATGAAATGTGGAAGTTGAACCTGGAGAAAAATAATGACCATCGGGTTTGTCGGGATCTTAGTTGTTTTGCTGTCCTGAGGTACTCCAGGTTCTTATGATCCGTGAAGATCATTATTGGATGGGACGCACCTTCCAATAGCTATCTCCACTCCTCCAGAGCGAATTTGATGGCCAGCAGCTCTCGGTCACCTACATCATAGTTCTTTTCGGGTGGGTTAACTTCCAAGAAGCGAAAGCCACAGGCCGAAGTCTTTGGGACAAAATTGCTCCTATAGCTGACTCTGAGGCATCTACTTCCAACACTTAGGGTAAGGCTGGGTCTGGGTGTTGCAGTATCGGAGCAGAAATTAATTAATCTTTTAGTTTGTTGAAGGCTTCTTGAGCTTCTTGGGACCACTGGAACCGATTTTGACGGCGGGTCAATTGAGTGATGGGAGAAATGATTGATGAGAATCCTTTTATAAATCTGTGGTAAAAATTGGCAAAGCCCACGAACAGGTGGACTCCCTTTTTGTCCAGGGGGCTGGCCACTCCTGGATTGCTCTTACTTTCCATTGTGACCCCCTCTGTGGAATTTATAAGCCCAAGGAACTGGACAACTGTCTTTTAAAACTCACATTTTTCCCCTTTTACATAAATTCTGTGTTTTCTAAGAACTGTGAGCACTTTTTCACATGAATTTGATGCAGCTCTACTGTGGTGGAAAAGATAAGGATATCATCAAGGTAAACAATTACAAAGCTGTCCAGGTATTCTCAGAAAATGTAATTTACTAGATGCTGAAATGTGGCAGGGGTGCTGCACAACCCAAACGGCATCACCAAGTATTCGAAGTGTCCAAACCTGGACCTGAAGGCTGTCTTCCATTCATCCCCTGCACGTATCTGAATGAGGTTGTAAGCGCCTTGTAGGTCAAGCTTGGTAAAGATTCGGGCAGTTCGGAAACGTTGGAACAGCTCTGGGATGAGAGGGAGTGGGTAATGGTTTTTAATGGTAATTTTGTTGAGTTCTCTATAGTCCACACAAGGTCTTAAGGTGCCATCCTTTTTTTCAACAATGAAAATATCAGCTCCAGCCGGAGAAGAGGAAGGGCAAATGAAGCTTTCATCAATGTAGGACTGGAGGGCTTCCAACTCGGTCTCAGATAATGGAAATATATGGCCAAAAGGAATCTCAGAACCTGGTAAAAGGTCAATAGGACAGTCATAAGGCCGATGAGGTGATAAACTGTCGGCTTTCTTTTTATCAAAGATGTCCATGAATTCATGGTAAGCCAATGGAACATGCTGGAGGTTGTTAGATACAGGCTGTATAGTCAGGCAGGAGGCAATGTTACTGAAATCTGGAACAAAGCAATGTTGGGAGCAGTAGACAGAGGAGAAGGAGAGGCATCCTTGCCTTAATGACTCGTTGTCGCTGACATACTTCCCTTTTTCGGTTGAAGATGTACCATCTCTGATGCTCTCTATGCCGGACTGAGCCAGTGTACTACATCCCTAATTAACCACTAGGGATGAGCCGAACACCCCCCCCTTTCGGTTCGCATCCAGAACATGCGAACGGACCGAAAGTTTGTGCGAACATTTGAACACCGTTACAGTCTATGGGACTCAAACGTGAGAAATCAAAAGAGCAAATTTTAAAGGTTAATATGCAAGTTATTGTCCTAAAAAGGGTTTGGGGACCCGGGTCCGGCCCCAGGGGACATGTATCAATGCAAAAGAAAGTTTTAAAAATGTCAGTTTTTTCGGGAGCAGTGATTTTAATGATGCTTAAAGTGAAAAAAAAAAAAAGTGAAATATTCCTTTAAATATCGTACCTGGTGGGTGTCTATAGTATGCCTATAAAGTGGTGTGTCTTTCCCGTGTTTAGAACAGTCCCTGCACAAAATGACATTTCTAAAGGAATGAAAGTCATTAAAAACTGCTTGCGGCTGTAATGTAATGTCAGGTCCCGGCAATATAGATGAAAATTATTGAGAAAAACGACGTGGGTAATCCCCCAGCCCATTACCAGGCCCTTTGGGTCTTGTATGGATATTAAGGGGAACCCCTAACCCAAATTAAAAAAAGAAAAGGCGTGGGGCCCCCGGGCCCTATATACTCTGAACAGCAGTATACAGGCAGTCCCCGGGTTACAAACAAGATAGGGACTGTAGGTTTGTTCTTGAGTTGAATCTGTTTGTAATTTGGAACAGGTGCATTTTTAAGTGTAGCTCCAGCCAAAAAATCTAGTTTTAAGCTTTCTGGATAACATAGGGAAGGGATATCATCACCCCTGTAACATTTGTTTTGCTGTCTGTGCCCCTGTTCAGAAGATTTCACCTCACTTTCTGTCCCTATGACAATTGGATTTTGAAAATTTGGGGTTTTTAGGAAAACAAGGATTGGTGATAAAGCATCAGTGGAGACACCTTTTTTCCCATATTAACTCTTAGGCCTTAGGCCTTAGGTGTTGGTGGTACCAGAACACTGTAAGCCCTCACAGTTACTCTTGATGGGTGCTGGAACAGGCCCTGCTGTGAAATATTAGATCAAAAATTGTAATTACACGCCCCTGTTAAACAGGGGCAGAAAAATTGGGCCTTTGGTGGTGGTGGTGGTGGTGGTGTTGCCATAACACTGTAAGCCCTCACAGTTACTCTTGGTGGGCATAGGAACGGACCCTGCTGTGAAATATTAGATCAAAAATTGTAATTACACGCCCCTGTTAAACAGGGGCAGAAAAATTGGGCTTTAGGCACTGGTGCCACAACACTGCAACCTCTCACAGATACTCTAGTTGAGCACAGGAACGAGCCCTGCTGCAAAATATTACAGTAAAAATTGTAATTACATGCCCCTGTTCAACAGGGGAAGAAAAATTGGGCTTTAGGCACTGGTGCTGGTGCCCAGAACCAAAAACTTTCTTAGAAGCTATCAACATGAACATTGAGGAGGATTAGGATAATCACTCAGCATAACAGGATAGTCACTCAGCATCAGCATGGGCAGTCTTTAAGAGATCTCACATTCATAAAAAAATTAATTGGTTACATCAGCATCAGGTGCTTGGTAGCTGGTGATCCAAGACTGATTAATTTTTATGAAGGTGAGCTGATCAACCGAGTCTGTGGACTGGTGCACTCTGTGATTGGTTACAAAGCCTCCAGCAGCACTGAATGTGCGTTCCGAAAGAATGCTGGATGCAGGACAGACCAGTATCTCAACTGCATACTGTGCAAGCACTGGCCAGTGATCCATCCTCAAGACCCAGTAACCCAGTGGATTTTCGGTTGGAAAGGTCTCCAAGTCTGATCTTGCCCCAAGGTATTCCTGCACCATGTAAATCAGATGCTGGCAATGGTTGCTGGAACCGATCAGACCTTGGGGCTGCAGCCATCGATCAGATGGCCACCTTCTCCACCTCTCCTTCTGTGACTGACCAAAGCCTCAGCAACACATTGTCCAGGAGGACCAGGAAATTGCAACCTCCCAGGCTCTGAAAACGCATTGCACAAACCTTTCTGCAAGGCCTCCCAAAGATGTTTCATCCTCTATTCCCTCTGCGAAGGCTGGATAAGTTCTGAAACCTTACCCTTGTGACGTGGATCAAGAAGGGTTGCCAGCCAGTACTGCTCCTTCTCCTTGATACCATGAATCCGAGGGCCCTTTCGCAGGCTTTGCAGGATCAGGGAGGCCATGCAGCGTAGGTTTGCTGAGGCATTCGGTCCGGAGTCTTCTGGGTCACTAAGGACGACATGATCTGCAGCTACCTCCTCCCAGCCACATACAAGTCCATGGGTTTCTGAGGACTGAAAACGATCCTTTGAATACTGCTGCTGATGCTGAGTGTTAGGCTACACCTCTGTGCTGACACAATCCTCCTACTCCTCTTCCTGTGTGATAGATGGGCCTGCAGGAATACTGTCTGGATAAAGGGGGCCTTGAGAGATAAGGAAGTCCTCTTTGTCCTCCCTCTGTTCTGCCTCAAGTGCCCTGTCCATTATTCCACTCAGCATGTGCTCCAACAGGAAGACAAGAGGGACAGTATCACTGATGCATGCACTGTCACTGCTCACCATCTTCGTGGCATCCTCAAATGGTGACATGACAGTGCATGCATCCCTGATCATTAGCCACTGGCATGGCAAAAAAAAAGCCAAGCTCCTCTGACCCTGTTCTGGTGCCATACTTGCACAGGTACTCATTGATGGCCCCCTGTGCAGCCTCTGCAGCATTGTCAATGTTGAGTTCCACCTGGTGGGCATGTCACAGATGAGGCGGTTCTTGGGCAGGTTGCATTCCTTTTGAAGGTCAGCTAGCCGAGCACTGGCATTATATGACCGGTGAAAAATGCCCACAGACTTATCTGGCCTGCCTCAGGAGATCCTGTAAGCCCGGGTACCTGCACAAGAACCGCTGCACCACCAAATTAAGGACGTGAGCCAAACAGGGAACATGGGTCAATGGTCCCTGTCGGAGGGTGGCGAGGAGGTTGGTGCCATTGTCGCAAACCACCATTCCTGCCTGAAGCTGGCGTGGTGTCAATCACCTCTGAACCTGCCCCTGCAGAACTGCCAGAATCTCTGCCCCAGTGTGGCTCCTGTCCCCTAAGCAGACCAACTCATGCACTGAATGGCATTTTTTTGCTTTTTGAGTGCTTGCATAGCCCCTAAAATGCCTACAGAGCACCGCTGGTTCTGAGGACAAATCTGCACAGGAAGAAGCCATAGAGGAAGAAGAAGAGGAGGGGGTGGAGGAGAGAGGTGTGGCAGAATCCCCACTACCAGCATTTTGGAGGCGTGGTGGCGGAACAAGCTCCAACCTTACTGCACCCTGTCCTGCATCCTTCCCAGCTGCCAACAGGGTTACCCAGTGCGCCGTGAAAGAGAGGTAATGTCCCTGTCCATGCCTGCTGGACCATGAGTCAGCGATAATATGCACCTTACCGCTGACCGCCCTGTCCAAAGAGGCCAAGACATTGCCTTCCACATGCCGGTAGAGAGCCGGAATGGCCTTCCAAGAAAAAAAAAAAGGCGTTTGGGAACCTGCCACTGAGGTACCGCACATTCCACAAATTCTCGAAATGGGGCAGAGTCTACCAGCTGAAAAAGCAGCAGTTGGAGGGCTAGCAATTTAGCCAAACTAACATTCAGCTGCTGAGCATGTGGATGGCTGGGACCGTATTTCTTTCGATGGTTTAGCAACTGGGGTAGGGAAATTTGCCTGCTACAATTGGATTTAGGTGTACCGCTAACAGATTGCCCACAAGCGCTTGGGACACCTAATTCTAAACCTTCATTACTCTCAGTGCAGGTCTCTGGTATAAGGTATAGTGGGGTTGGAGATCCCAGCTGATGAGGAGCAAGGAGAGGTCCGTCTTGTTCTTTGGTGTGGATCTTTTAAGTACTATTGACAACGGGATGCATGGGAGCTCGGCATATGTGTGATCAAGCATGTGGTGCCCAAGCGGCTGCTGTTTTGGCCACGCTTGATACGCTTCAGACATATGTTGCAAACAGCAATGATGTGATCTGCTGAACACGTCTCAAAAAAGGCCCACACCAAAGAACTTTTGGAAAAATGCATGGAGTCAGCAGCGCCCTGCATATGTGGAGCTGTGCAGTGTGATGCAGTCCATTGGCTGTCCTTAAGCTGGCCCCTGGAGGGCATCCTGCCTCATTGGAGATGTGCCGCCTCCTCCTCCTCTCTTCTATCAAGCACCCACGTAGAGTCAGTGACCTCAACATCCCCTCCCTCCTCGGCACTGGAGCAAACCTGGCAGTATGCTGCAGCTGGGGGAACATGACTGCCAGTTTCTTGCCCTTTTTGGGCACCCCCTTTCTCTGGGCTCACGTTACTGCCTTCATCCTCAACCTGGGTACCATCATTGGAGCCTTCAAAACGCTGCGCATCCTCCTGCAGCATGTAGCCGACACTGTGGTCGAACAGTTCGGGGGACTCCTCAGGACAAGATGGTGGGGCTAGGGAAGGAGTGACTGATGCCATTGAGCTGATGGAATAGTCTGCTTTGGCAGCTTTATTGGCAGTCAAACTTGTCTTAGCCTGGGTGACAGAGGATGAGGAGGATGAGGAGGATGAGGACGGCTTTGTGATCCACTCTACCAACTCTTCTGCATGTTGTGGCTCAACACGGCCAGCTGTCAAAAAAAAGGACAAGCATGCCCCACGGCCGTGTGCTGAGGATGCACCGTGTCCATGACCAGCACTGTTGGCTGTAGACACAGAGCCTGCTTGCCCTCTTTTAGTGGCCTTAGAGCATCTGCCTTTCCTTGGTGGCCTTCCAGACATGCTGTAAAATTGGATTAGTAAAACACCACCTGAAGTTTACTAGAAAAATTACACCAGGAATGGCCTGCAGTCAGGTATAGGCTTGGCTAGACTAGAATGCAGTGGATATATATGTAGGAGACTGTATATATATATATATATATATATATATATATATATATATATATATATATCTTTATGCACTGCTGATCACTGAATCACCTGCCTGCCTGCCTGAAAGTGTCATTGAAAACGTACATCAGGAATGGCCTGTAGTCAGGTATAGGCTTGGCTAGACTAGAATGCAGTGGATATATATGTAGGAGACTGTATATATATCTTTATGCGCTGCAGATCACTGAATCACCTGCCTGCCTGAAAGTGTCATTGATAATGTACATCAGGAATGGCCTGCAGTCAGGTATAGACTTGGCTAGACTAGAATGCAGTGGATATACAGTATATGTAGGAGACTATATATATATATATCTTTATGCACTGCATATCACTGAATCACCTGCCTGCCTGCCTGAAAGTGTCATTGAAAATGTACACCAGGAATGGCCTGTAGTCAGGTATAGGCTTGGCTAGACTAGAATGTAGTGGATATATATATCTTTATGCACTGCAGATCACTGAATCACCTGCCTGCCTGCCTGAAAGTGTAGTTGAAAACGTACACCAGGAATGGCCTGTAGTCTGGTATAGGCTTGGCTAGACTATAATGCAGTGGATATATATGTAGGAGACTATATATATATATATATATTTATTTATGCACTGCAGATCACTGAATCACCTGCCTGCCTGCCTGCCTGCCTGCCTGAAAGTGTTGCTGAAAACGTACACCAGGAATGGCTTGTATTCAGGTAGAGGCTTAAAGTGAAACAATAAAAGTGTAATATCTCTTTAAATTTCGTACCTGGGGGGTGTCTATAGTATGCCTGTAAAGGGGCGCATGTTTCCCGTGTTTAGAACAGTCTGACAGTAAAATGACATTTCAAAGGAAAAAAAGTAATTTAAAATTACTCGCGGCTATTAATGAATTGCCGGTCCGACAATACACATAAAAGTTCATTGATAAAAACGGCATGGGAATTCCCCACAGTGGAACCCCAAACCAAAATTAAAAAAAAAAAATGACGTGGGGGTCCCCTTAAATTCCATACCAGGCCCTTCAGGTCTGGTATGGATATTAAGGGGAACCCCGGCCAAAATTTTTAAAAAAATGGCGTGGGGTCCCACTCAAAATCTATACCAGACCCTTCAGGTCTGGTATGAATTTTAAGGGGAACCCCGCGCCAAAATTAAAAAAAAAACAGCGTGGGGTCCCCCTAAAAATCATACCAGACCCTTATCCGAGCATGAAACCTGGCAGGCCACAGGAAAAGAGGGGGGACAAGAGAGCGGCCCCCCTCCTGAACCGTACCAGGCCCCATGCCCTCAACATTGGGAGGGTGCTTTGGGGTAGCCCCCCAAAACACCTTATCCCCATGTTGATGGGGACAAGGGCCTCATCCCCACAACCCTTGGCCGGTGGTTGTGGGGGTCTGCGGGCACGGGGCTTATCAGAATCTGAAAGCCCCCTTTAACAAGGGGACCCCCAGATCCCGGCCCTCCCCCCTGTGTGAAATGGTAAGGGGGTACAAAAGTTGCATATAAGCCTTTAAAATTAGCACTTTTAATTATACATGTTCGTGTCCCAAAGACTTTAATGGTGTTCGCGTGTTCAAACAAATTTTTTGCCTGTTCGCAAGTTATGGAGCGAACCGAACAGGGGGGTGTTCGGCTCATCCCTAGTCAGTTATAGGCTTGGCTAGACTAGAATGCAGTGGATATATATGTAGGAGACTGTATATATATCTTTATGCACTGCAGATCACTGAATCACCTGCCTGACCTGCCTGCCTGAAAGTGTATTTGAAAACGTACACCAGGAACTACCTGCAGTCAGATATGGGCTTGGCTAGACTGGAATGCAGTGGATATATATATGTAGGAGACTGTATATATATTTTATGCACTGCAGATCACTGAATCACCTGCTTGCCTGCCTGAAAGTGTATTTGAAAACGTACACCAGGAACTACCTGCAGTCAGATATAGGCTTGGCTAGACTATAATTCAGTGGATATATATGTTGGAGACTGTATATATATATATATTTAATGCACTGCAGATCACTGAATCACTTGCCTGACTGCCTGAAAGTGTATTTGAAAACATACACCAGCAATGGCCTGCAGTCAGATATAGGCTTGGCTAGACTGGAATGCAGTGGATATATATGTAGGAGACTGTATATATATTTTATGCACTGCAGATCACTGAATCACCTGCAGTCCTGCCTGAAGGTGTACACCAGGAACTACCTGCAGTCAGATATAGGCTTGGCTAGACTAGAATGCAGTGGATATATATATATATATATATATATATATATATATATATATATATATATATATATATATATATGTAGGAGATTGTATATATATATATTTGTTATGCACTGCAGAGATCACTGAATCACCTGCCTGCCTGAAAGTGTATTTGAAAACGTACACCAGGAACTACCTGCAGTCAGATATAGGATTGGCTAGACTGGAATGCAGTGGATATATATATTTGGAGCTGTATATATATATTTAATGCACTGCAGATTACTTAATCACTTGCCTGCCTGCCTGAAAGTGTCAGATATAGGCTTGGGTAGACTAGAATGCAGTGGATATATATATAGTAGACAGTATATATATATTTTATGCACTGCAGATCACTGAATAACCTGCCTGGCCTGCCTGCCTGAAAGTGTATTTGAATACGTACACCAGGAATGGTCTGCAGAAGGGATGAGCTTCGCGTTCGAGTCAAACCCATGTTCGACTCGAACATCATCTGTTCGATCGTTCGCCGAATTGCGAACGATATGGGCCGTTCGTGCCAAATTCGTGTGGCGTGTCACGGCCCATAATTCACTGCGGCACCGCAGTGCATTGCTGGCTGATGATTGGCCAAGCATGCAATATGACCCACATGCTTGGCCAATCACAGTGCCTTCTGAACAGAGCCGTAATTGGCCAAAGCCAAGGAGGCTTTGGCCAATTATGGCTCAGGGGATTTAGTACACGCCCCACATTATATAAGGCCGCCTGCACGACGGCCCTGTGTAGTGTGTGTTCAGGCGTTGAAAGAGATAGACAAAGAGACAGTGTTATTTGATTTAAGTTAGATAGATTAGGCAGGACAGTCAGTGAGTTATCTGCACTTACAGTGTATTGTGTATATATATATATGCATCCCAGGTGTTATATATATATATATATATATATATATATATATATATATATACACTGTATTCAGTTTAGCTAGATTCATTCCTATTATCTTCCTACTGACAGGCAGGCTTGTCTTGTTACAATATTTACAGCTACCTGAAGAAAATTGCTGGTGTTCTTTTGATCCTACTAGTACCACAGTCAGGCAGCTAGACCATTTACAGTTAGTGTAGTGCATCCTCCTCACAGTGTTCAGTTAAAACTACAAGTTAGTGTAGTGCGAGCTCTGCACAGTGTTCAGCTAAAGCTACCTGTAGACGGTTGGTGATGTTTTCCTGATCCTATCACTACCGCAGGCAACTAAATAAGCTACAAGTTAGTTTTTTGCGAGCTCTGCACAGTGTTCACCTAAAGCTACCTGTAGAAGGTTGGTGGTGTTTTCCTGATCCTATCACTACCGCAGGCAGCTAAATAAGCTACAAGTTCGTTTTTTGCGAGCTCTGCACAGTGTTCACCTAAAGTTACCTGTAGAAGGTTGGTGGTGTTTTCCTGATCCTATCACTACCGCAGGCAGCTAAATAAGCTACAAGTTAGTTTTTTGCGAGCTCTGCACAGTGTTCACCTAAAACTACAAGTTAGTGTAATGCGAGCTCTGCACAGTGTTCAGCTAAAGCTACCTGTAGAAGGTTGGTGGTGTTTTCCTGATCCTATCACTACCGCAGGCAGCTAAATAAGCTACAAGTTATTTTTTTGCGAGCTCTGCACAGTGTTCAGCTAAAGCTGCCTGTAGAAGGTTGGTGGTGTTTTCCTTATCCTATTACTACTGCAGGCAGCTAAATAAGCTACAAGTTATTTTTTTGCGAGCTCTGCACAGTGTTCACCTAAAGCTACCTGTAGAAGGTTGGTGGTGTTTTCCTGATCCTATCACTACCGCAGGCAGCTAAATAAGCTACAAGTTAGTTTTTTGCGAGCTCTGCACAGTGTTCACCTAAAGCTACCTGTAGAAGGTTGGTGGTGTTTTCCTGATCCTATCACTATCGCAGGCAGCTAAATAAGCTACAAGTTAGTTTTTTGCAAGCTCTGCACAGTGTTCACCTAAAGCTACCTGTAGAAGGTTGGTGGTGTTCTCATACTACAGACAGACAGTTAATTTTGCTAGCTGCAGTATCAGTATATATATATATATATATATATATATATATATAGATATATATATATATATATATATATATCCCAGCTTAGTGCAGCTACAGGCCATTAGTATGTCTGGATGGCCAACAAGGAGAGGCAGACAGTCACAAGCCAATAAAAGAGGGCAAGCAGGCTCTGTGTCTAAAGGCAACAGTGCTGGTCATGAAGACGGTGCATCCTCATCAGTACGTGGCCGTGGGACAAGCTGGCCGTGTTGAGCCACAACATGCAGAATACTTGGTCGAGTGGATGACCAAGCCGTCCTCATCCTCCTCATCCTCTCTCACCCATGCTCAGGGTACTTTGTCTGGCAAAGCAGCTGCCAACGCGGCCTCTTCCCTCAGCTCAATGGCATCAGTGACTCCTTCCCTAGCCCCACCTTGTCCTCCTGAGGAGTCCCTCGAACTGTTTGACCACAGTGTTGGTCACATGCTCCAGGAGGATGCCCAGTGTTTTCAAGGCTCTGATAATGATACTGAGCTAGATGAAGGCAGTAACGTGAGCACGGACAGAGGGGGTGCCCAAGAAGGACAGCAATCTGGCAGTCATGCTCCCCCTACTGCAGCATACTGCCAGGTTTGCTCCAGTGATGAGGAGTGAGGGGATGATGAGGTCACTGACTCAACGTGGGTGCCTGATAGGAGAGAGGAAGAGGAGGCACATCACCAACGAGGCAGGATGCCCTCCAGGGGCCACCCTAAGGGCAGCACACTGGCTGCATCACACCCCAAAGCTCCGCATGTGCAGGGCGCTGCTGTCTCTGCACGTTATTCCAAAAGTTCTTTGTTGTGGGCCTTTTTTGAGACGAGTGCATCAGATCGCACCGCTGCTATTTGCAACATATGTCTCAAGCGTATCTCGCGTGGCCAAAACATCTCCCACTTGGGCACCACATGCTTGACCAGACATATGTTGACCTGCCATGCAGTTCGTTGGCAAGCGTATCTAAAAGACCCACACCAAAGAACAAAGAGGACCTCTCCTTGCTCCTCATCAGCTGAGATCTCCAACCCCACTATACCTTCAGTCCTCTCTGAGACCTGCACTGAGAGGAATGAAGGTGTAGAACTAGGTGTGTCACAGCCAAGTACTTGTGGGCAATCTGCTTTCGGTACACCGACGTTCCAGGCAAATTTCCCTGCCCCAGCTGCTGCATCACTGAAAGAAGTTCGCTCCCAGCCATCCACATGCCCAGCGGTTGAAAGCTAGCTTGGCAAAATTGCTAGCACTTCAACTGCTGCCTTTTCAGTTGGTAGACTCTGCCCCTTCCGTGAGTTTGTGGAATGTGCGGTTCCTAAGTGGCAGGTACCCAAACGCCACTTTTTCTCACGGAAGGTGATTCCAGCTCTCTACCGGCATGTGGAAGGCAATGTCCATGCCTCACTGGACAGGGCGTTAAGGTGCATATTACCACTGACTCATGGTCCAGCAGGCATGGACAGGGACGTTACCTAAGTTTCACCGCGCATTGGGTGACTCTGCTGGCAGCTGGGAAGGATACAGGATACAGGTTGTTCCGCCACCACGCCTCCAAAATGCCACTACTAATGATTGTGACACAACTCTTTCCTCCACCCCCTCCTCTTTTTCTTCCTCCATGGCCTCTTCCTGTGCTTTGTCCTCGGAACCAGTGGTGCTCTGTAGCCGTTCAAGGGGCTACGCAAGTATGCAGGCCAAAAGATGCCATGCGGTGCTTGAGCTGGTGTGCTTGGGGGACAGGAGCCACACTGGGGCAGAGGTTCTGTCAGCTCTGCAGGGCCAAGTTCAGAGGTGGTTGACGCCACGCCAACTTAAGGCAGGAATGGTGGTTTGCGACAATGGCACCAACCTCCTCTCTGCCCTCCGACAGGGACAAATGACCCTTGTGCCCTGTTTGGCTCACGTCCTTAACTTGGTGGTGCAGCGGTTCTTGGGCAGGTACCCGGGCTTACAGGATGTCCTGAGGCAGGCCAGGAAAGTCTGTGTGCATTTCCACCGGTCATATAATGCCAGTGCTCGGCTGGCAGACCTCCAAAAGGAGTTTAACCTGCCCAAGAACCGCCTAATCTGTGACATGCCCACCAGGTGGAACTCAACGTTGGCCATGCTGCAGCAGCTGCACATGCAGCAGAGGACCATCAATGAGTACCTGTGCGACTATGGCACCAGGACAGGGTCAGGGGAGCTTGTTTTTTTTTACCCACGCCAGTGGGCCATGATCAGGGAT
Source organism: Aquarana catesbeiana (assembly GCF_042186555.1). Lineage (NCBI taxonomy): Eukaryota > Metazoa > Chordata > Amphibia > Anura > Ranidae > Aquarana > Aquarana catesbeiana. Next base: position 336,069,806 of record NC_133326.1, read on the forward strand.
GCATGCACTGTCCTGTCACCATTTGAGGAGGCCACAAGGATGGTGAGCAGTGACAGTGCATGCATCAGTGACACTGTCCCCCTTGTCCACCTGTTGGAGCACACGCTGCGTGGAATAATGGACAGGACACTTGAGGCAGAACAGAGGCAGGAAGAGGAGGACTTCCTTAGCTCTCAAGGCCCCTTTATCCAGACTGTGTTCCTGCGTGCCCGCCGATCACACAGGAAGAGGACGAGGAGGAGGAGGATTGTGTCAGTATGGAGGTGGAGCCTGGCACTCAGCATCAGCAGCAGTCTTTAAGGGATCAGTCCCAAGAAACACATGGACTTGTACTTGGCTGGGAGGAGGTGGCTGCGGACCATGTCGTCCTTAGTGACCCAGAGGACTCTGGACTGAATGCCTCAGCAAACCTACGCTGCATGGCCTCCCTGATCCTGCAAAGCCTGCGTAAGGATCCTCGTATTCGTGGTATCAAGGAGAAGGACCAATACTGGCTGGCAACCCTCCTTGATCCACATTACAAGGGTAAGGTTGCGGACCTTATCTTGCCATCGCAGAGGGAGCAGAGGATGAAACATCTTCGGGAGGCCTTGCAGAAAGGTCTGTGCAACGCGTTCCCAGAGACTGGGAGGATACAAACTCCTGTTTCTGGACAACGTGTTGCTGGGGCTTCGGTCAGTCAAAGAAGGAGTGGTGGAGAAGGTGGCTGTCTGACTGATGCATTCAGACAATTTTTTAGTCCGCAGCCCCAAGGTATGATCAGTTCCAGCAACCATCGCCAGCGTCTGTTTTACATGGTGCAGGAATACCTAGAGGCAAGATCTGACTTGGACACCTTTCCCGCCGAAAATCCTCTGGGTTACTGGGTCTTGAGGATGGATCACTGGCCAGAGCTTGCACAGTATGCATTTAAGCTACTGGCCTGTCCTGCATCCAGCGTTCTTTCGGAACGCACATTCAGTGCTGCTGGAGGCTTTGTAACCGATCACAGGGTACGTCTGTCCACCGACTCGGTCGATTGACTGACCTTCATAAAAATGAATCAGTCTTGGATCACCACCAGCTACCAAGCACCTGATGGTGATGTAACCGAATAATTTTTTTTCTCAGATCCCTTCAAAGACTGCCTATGCTGATGCTGAGTGTCTATCCTGAGTAATTATCCTCTTCCTCCTCAATGATCATGCTGATAGCTTGTAAGAACATTTTTGGTTCTGGGCGCCGCCACCAGTGCCTAAGGCCCAATTTTTCAGCCCCTGTTTAACAGTGGCGTGTAATTACAATTTTTGATGCAATACTTTGCAGCAGGGCTCGTTTCTGCGTTCCAACTAGAGTATCTGTGAGGGGTTGCAGTGTTGTGGCACCAGCACCAGTGCCTAAGGCCCAATTTTTCAGCCCCTGTTTTACAGGGGCGTGTAATTGCAATTTTTGATGCAATACTTTGTAGCAGGGCTCGTTCCTGCGTTCCAACTAGAGTATCTGTGAGGGGTTGCAGTGTTGTGGCACCAGCACCAGTGCCTAAGGCCCAATTTTTCAGCCCCTGTTCAACAGGGGCATGTAATTACAATTCTTGATCTAATATTTCACAGCAGGGCCCATTTCTGCACCCACCAAGAGTGAGTGAGGACTTACAGTGTTGTGGCACCAGCACCACCACCACCACTAAAGGCACAATTTTTCTGCCCCTGTTCAACAGGGGCATGTAATTACAATTCTTGATCTAATATTTCACAGCAGGGCCCTGTGAGGGCTTACAGTGTTGTGGCCACAACAACACCTAAGGTCCAAATTTCTGCTGAGTATATAGGGCAGGCCCCTACTTTCAAACATCCAACTTACAAATGACTCCTACTTGCAAACGGAAGGAGACAACAGGAAGTGAGATGAAATCTACCCCAAGGAAGGGAAATTCTCTCCTGCAAGAGTTAATATGGGAAAAACATTTCTCCTTTCCACTGATGCTTTATCACCAATCCTTGTTTCACAAAAACCCCAAAATTTTTAAAAAACATTTCTCATTGGGACAAAAAGTGAGGTGAAATCTTCTGAAGAGGAGCACAGACAGCAAAACAAATGTCACAGGGGTGATAACCCTTCCCTATGTTTTCCAAAAAGCTTAAAATAGATTTTTTGGCTGGAGCTAAACACGTTAAAAATGTACCAGTTCAAAATTACAAACAGATTCTACTTAACAACAAACCTACAGTCCCTGTCTTGTTTGCACCGCCTGTATACTGCTGTTCAGAGTACAGAGCCTGTATACTGCTGTTTCCTTTTTTAATTTGGGTGCGGGGTTCCCCTTAATATCCATACAAGACCCAAAGGGCCTGGTAATGGACTGGGGGGTACACATGCCGTTTGTCTCACTGATTTTCATCCATATTGCCAGGACCCGACATTACATTAAAGCCGCAAGCAGTTTTAAATGACTTTTTTTCCTTTAAAAATGACATTTTGTGCAAGGACTGTTCTAAGCACGGGAAACACGTGCCACTTTACAGGCATACTATAGACACCCCCCAGTTATGATATTTAAAGGAATATTTCACTTTTTTTTTTTTTTTACTTTAAGCATCATTAAAATCACTGCTCCCGAAAAAACGGCAGTTTTTAAAAGTTATTTTTGCATTGATACATGTCCCCTGGGGCAGGACCCGGGTCCCCAAACCCTTTTTAGGACAATACCATGCAAATTAGCCTTTAAAATGAGCACTTTTGATTTCAAACGTTCGAGTCCCATAGACGTCAATGGGGTTCTAACGTTCATGCGAATGTTCGGTCTGTTCACAGGTTCTGGTGAGAACCGAACCGGGGGGTGTTCGGCTCATCCCTAGTCTGCAGTGAGGTCTAGCTAAACTGGATACAGTGTGTATATAACACACAAAGCCAGGATGTATATATATATATATATATATATATATATATATATATATATACTAAATACACTGCAGCTAACTGAATAAACTGCCTGCCTGAAGTATTTTAGAAACAGTACAGCAGTAACGGTCTGCAGTGAGATCTAGCTAAACTATATGCAGTGGCTATATGGATATATATATCTATATATATCTATATAGATATATATATAGATATAGATAGATAGATACATATATCTATCTATCTATATCTATATATATCTATATAGATATATATAGATATATATCTATATAGATATATATATATATTAAATACACTGCAGAAGAGGCTGGAGAGCGGAAGAAGAACTGGACACCGGGAGAAGAGGCCGGAGAGCGGGAGAAGAACCGGACACCGGGAGAAGAGGCCGGAGAGTGGGAGAAGAACCGCACACCGGGAGAAGAGGCCGGAGAGAGTGGAGAAGTCAGAAGAGATGCCCCCGAAGTCGGAAGAAGACCCCTGGAGCTGCCTAATAAACGATTTTAAAAACCTGTGTAGTGTGTTTTTTATTGACACTTTTTTTCCCCAGGTGAATGGGTAGGGGTACGATGTACCCCATACTCATTCACATAGGGCGGGGGGCCGGGATCTGGGGGCCCCCCTTATTAAAAGGGGTTCCCAGATTCTGATAAGCCCCCCGCCCACAAACCCCGACAACCAATGGCCAGGGTTGTTGAGAAGAGGCCCTTGTCCTCATCAACATGGGGACAAGGTGCTTTGGGGTGGGAGAGCCGCAGGGCGCCCCCCTTTCCCAAAGCAGCTACCCCCCATGTTAAGAGCATGCGGCCTGGTACAGTTCAGGAGGGGGGCACTCGCTCGTCCCCACCCCCTTTCCTGACCGGCCGGGCTGCGTGCTCAGATAAGGGTCTGGTATGGATTTTGGGGGGACCCCACACCGTTTTTTTTGGTGTAAAAAATCCATACCAGATGACATTGTCGCCTCTTTCTCACGCTCGCTGCAATAGGAAAATGTGCTTTTCCTATTGCAGCGAGCGCTAGATTATACCCTGTCGCTGAGAACCAGCGTGATAGGATCGCGCTGGAAACATTCTCGCGGGCAGGTGCTATAGCTGCCCTTGCGTTGTATTTGGTCCGTCGGACCAGCATACAGACGAACAGGCTTCCTGATAGGAACTGGGTCCGGCAGAGTTCCGGCGGAAAGATTTGAAGCATGTGTCAAATCTAAAGTCCGGCGGATTTTCGAACGAAAAGGTCCGTCGGAAGTCCGATGAAGCCCACACACGGTTGGATTGTCCGCCGGATTTGGTTCGTCGGACCAGTCTGGTGGAAAAGTCCGCTCATGTGTATGCCGCATTAGAAGAGGTGAGTCTTGAGTTTTTTTCTGAAGGCCCGATGGTTTTTTTCCATGCGAATGTTAGTGGGTAGAGCATTCCATAGCCATGGTCCTTGGACTGCGAACCTTCATTCTCCCTTTGATTTGTACCTGGACTTGGGAATGAGGAGGAGGTTTTGGTTCATTGATCATAGACTGCGATTAGGTTTGTAGTGTTTTATTTTCTTGCATAGGTATTGCGGAGCATTTCCTTGTGTGCATTTGTGGGTGAGGCAGAGGGTCTTGAATGTGATCCAATCCTTTACGGTTAGCCAGTGTAGGGTCCTCAGGGATGAGGAGATGGATTCCCAGGGTTTTTTTCCGGTTACTAGTCTTGCTGCCGTGTTTTGGATGACTTGTAAGCGAGCAATCTGGTATTTATGTAATCCTATGTAGAGTGAGTTTGCGTAGTCGAGTCGGAAATTGATGATTGTTCCAACTACTGCTGCTTTGTCCACTTCTGGAATGAACGGGATGAGTCTACATAGTAGGCAGAGAAGATGGTGAGAGCCGCTGACTACTGAACCTATTTGTGCATCCATCGACATCTCTGCGTCAAAAATGACTCAGAGACTTTTGGCTTTGGTGCTTGGGGAGACGATCTGTTCAAAGATGGTGGGTGATGTCCATGGGGTCTTAGTTTTTGTATTACGGTTAGGGTGGAGGAGCAGAAGCTCTGTTTTGGATCTGTTGAGTTTGAGGGAGCTAGTGGTCATCCAGTCGTCTATCAGTGAGAGGCATTTTTCTAGTCGCTGATATTGGTCTTTTGTCCGGTGATGCGAAAGTAGAGTTGAGTGTTGTCAGCGTATGAATGAAAGCAGAGGTCTGATTTTCTGATGATTTTGAGGAGTGGATGGATGTAGATGTTGAAGAGCACGGGTGACAAAAGTGAACCTTGAGGGACTCCATAAGAGATAGCGCAGGTTTCAGAGGTGAAGGCTCTTAGTTTTACTGTCTGTGAATGATTTCCTAAAAAGAATGCGAACCATGGTAGATCTGAATATGTGACTCCTGCTACTTCTGTGAGGCGGTCGAGTAGGGTATTGTGGTCCACTGTGTCGAATGCTGCGCTGAGGTCCAGCAGTACCAGAAGACATGATTCTCCATCATCTGCTGCTTCTAGGGCGTCGTCCCATATTTTAAAAAGTGCCGTATCTGTGCCATGGCCTGGGCGGAAGCCTGATTGCAGTGGGTCCAAGAGTTTGTGTGTGTCCAGGTGGAGTTGTAGCTGTTGTATTACTGCTTTCTCCATGATCTTGGAGATGGTGTTAAGGCTTGTTATCAGTCTGCAGTGGTTAGGGTCTTTAGGGTCGAGGTTAGGTTTCTTAAGGAGGGGTTTGATTGTGCCTTGCTTCAGGGCGATCGGAACAATCCCTTCTTTGAAAGACTGATTTATAAGATGTGTTATAGTAGGAGCCAAGATGTCGGAACATTCTTTCAGGAGTTTTGTGGGAATTATGTCATTTGGTGATGTGCTGTCTCAGAGGCTCCTGGTGATGTTATTGGTGGTGTCAGTGGTGATTGAGATCAGTTTAAAATTCGGTGATTGTGCGATGTCCGTATCGATTCCCTCTCTTTGATTAGGTTGAATGTGGTCGGTTGTTTTCTTCTGTTGAATTGTTTTCCGAATGTTGTCGATTTTGTCGATGAAAAAATCCGATAACTCATTGCAGAATTCTTGAGTTTCGTTTGCTGGGGGCTCAAGGCTCTAGGAGGATAACCAATCATTATCAATTTTATAGCCAGTTGAATCAAGTCTTCCAGGGAGGTAAGAGTTTCAACTCATGCCAGCTCGTCTTTAAGTGTTTCTGAAAGGCCCTGGCAGTACTGGTATTTGAGAGCTGCCTCATTCCATCCTGTATCCACAGACCATTTTTGGAACTCGACAGTGTAGTCTTCCACTGGTCTTTTTCCCTGAGGCAGGGTGTGCAGGATGGTTTTGGCGGTGGCTGTGCGCTGGAGATCATCGTAAAGTTGTGCCATAGATTCAAAGAAGGTTTCCACAGAGTTTAGTAGGGGGCTTTTCTGTTCCAGGAGATTATGGGCCCATGCTTGAGGTTCTTCAGACAGTTAAGTGATAATGACCCCCACTTTTATGGTTTCAGAAGAAAAAGTCTTAGGCTGGAGAGCCAGATACAACAGACAGGCATTTTTAAAAGCCCTGAACTTCTTCCGGTTTCCTGAGAATCGCTCTGGTGTGGCAACCGTTGGTTCAGGAAGAGTCATTACTACTGCAGGAGCTGTATTGGACCGATCCTGTGAAGGGGACGCCCCACTGGAGGATGCCGGACCTTCATCTATAGGAGCAGGAGACACCTTCAGGTCCTGGAGACGGCTTTCAATTTGGAAATAGCCCTCTTGTAGCCTCTAAACTGCCTGCGTGAGAGTTGTAACCTGCTGGCACAGAGCCTCAAGGGGGGAACCCACTCTGTCGGCCTCTGACATGGCTGTTTTTTACTGTCAGGGTACTCACCAAGGCTGAGATGCTGAGAGTGGCTCCCCTTGCAGCTGAGTGCTCTCTACCCCTGGAAGTGGTACAGAGGGTATAAGGCACAGAGAGGCCCAGGTCACTAGCAGGTAGATGGGACTTGAGTGAAGATCTCCCGTAGAGCTGATATACAGGGTTGACTTGGCACCAAACTGGAATAAGAAGCCTGGCCGGGGCTCTAACCCCCACAGATCCAGAAGTAGAGATTAAGGAGGAGGCCGGGGGTCAAACACAGGAAGTACAACAGAAGCAAGTCCTTAATACATGCCGGGGTAATACACAGGAAGCAGGTAAGTAGAGGAATCCTTTCAACAAGCTGAGGTCATACACAGAAGGCAAGTGAAGTAGAGAAGTCCTTTAGGCAAGCCGGGGTCAAAGTACTGGAGAAGATCAGAGCAGGTCAGGGTCAATTCGGGTCACAACAGGTATACACAAGTTAGCAGAACTTGAGGCAGGAACACAGGAAGCTGAGAGACTAACCAGCTCTACAAAGTATTGACTTTGGGGCGGTGAATAGTTATGCACATTGACTTTTTCTGTTATTTTGTCATACTTTTGCAAGGCACTGTAGTGCTTGTAAAATGCCTTTTTCCTTTAACATATAAATTGACCAAATCATGCTACCATCACTATATGTGCCCTCACCTGGACACTTTAATGACACATAGCATATATGGTCATGAATAACTTTAATCCTTCAAGTTCTTCTTCCTTGTGAATATTCCCACATTATCCCTTTAAAGCACTCTTCAGCTCTCTCCTCCATTCGGTAAGACTGCATTCACACCTGAGCGTCTTCAGCTCATAAAAGTCTCGTAAAACGTCTGAAAAAACACAACAAGCAAAATCCCATTAATTTCGATGGCACCTGTTCACATCTGAGGGTTTTGTCACCTGAAGCAAAACGCCTGAAGCTCAAAAAAGTACATGAGTTTCTTATTAGGCAGATTACAGGCATTTTTCTGCTTTTTACATTGGTGACCTTTTGACCTGTACAAAATTGCGGCAAAAAATGCGGATCACGCATCTATCCTCCTCACCTTATCGCTAGACACCCCTAACTCAAAACCATGCCATTGGCAATTGAATGATTTCCTTCTTAAACATTTACCCTCTAAGTGGGAATTAGAATAGACCCTGAAACAATATTTTGTTGAAAATGCCACCCTGAAACTGTCCCTCTCTGGTCTATGGGAGGCCCACAAGGCTGTTTTTCAAGATCAGTGCATTGCTATCTCCTCAACTATGAAAAAAAACACTTGGGCTGCTAAAACAGACTGAGCTGGAACTTAAGACCCTAGAACAAAGGTTTCAAACTGGCGGCCCCCCAGCTGTTGCTAAACTACAAGTCCCATGAGGCATTGCAAGGCAGACAGTTACAAGCATGACTCTCTCAGGCAGAGGCATGGTGGGACTTGTAGCTCCGCAACAGCTGGAGGGCCATCAGTTTGAGACCCCTGCCCTAGAAGCTCAGATGCAGCTCAGAGATCACTATATTTACATAAAAAAATTGTCTATTTACGTACAATCCTTAAGGCTGTAGCGATCAGTCAAGTGGAAAAGGCCTTGGTTCGGTTGAAACAGCTTTATTATGATACAGGTAATAAGGCCCATTCCTTGTTAACTAGGAAACTACAAGATAGGATTCACCTGGCGTCCCCACACCAGATTCAGAACAAATCTGGTAACCTACTTTCCCATCCCCAAGAGGTTGTTCAGGCCTTTGAGGAATTTGAAGCTGCTTTATATAACAATCCCAATATTCCTCATGAATCTCCTCCACATGCACTTTGGGAGCTCATGCACCAATATCTGGAACAAAGTGGCACAGTATTCCCCAACTCCAGACCTCGAACCTCCATTACCTCAATGTCACCATGATCCATCATGGCAAAGGAGATTGAGTTCACAATTAAATCCTTACCTACGTGTAAGGCTCTGGGCCCTGATGGGTTACCCTACGAATATTATAAGACCTTTTTGCCACTTCTGCTTCCCTATACGTGTCAGCTTTATAATGCCTTCTTTCAGGATACCCCAATCCCCCCTGATATGCAAAGAACATTCTTCACCCTTGTCCCAAAACAGGGAATAGACCCACCTTGTGTGCTAACAAAAGACCTATAGCCCTTTTAAATTTGGATTTTAAAATATTCACCAAGCTTCTTTCTTTACACCTTAATCTTACCCTCCCATCCCTTATTCATAAAGATCAGGTAGGCTTTGTCCCATTTCATCAGGCAGGGGATAACACTAGGAAGGTAATAGACCTAATAGGCAAACAGGAAGGGAATAGCATCTCTAATACTCAGCCTAGATGCGGAAAAGGTGTTTGACCAACTTAGCTGGCCCTTCCTTTTTTGCCACCCTTCAACGTTTAGGATTTAAAGGACCATTCTTAGAGCTATTAAACATGTTTATTGTGATCCTACTTCATGGGTTAAAACACCATTTGCACTTTCGTACTCCTTTAATGTGATCAATGGCACCTGGCAGGGCTGCCGACTTTCTCCTTTGTTATTCACCCTAAGTGTTAAACCCCTGGCTGCATCGATTCACAAGAATCCGTACATTCAAGGCATATCAGTCCGAGGCAGGGATTTTAAAATTTCACTTTTTGCGGATGATATCATATTGACCCTGCCCCACAGTAGAACTACCCTGCCTAATTTGTATGCGGAATTGTATCGTTATAATTAATTCAGTGAAATCAGAGGCTCTTCCTATCAACATTCCTGCGTCTAAAGTACAACATCTTACTTGCTTCCCATTCTCCTGGAAATCTAAGGTCCTTAAGTACCTGGGAGTCTATATTACTCCCTCCTATGCTTCACTGTATAAAGAGAACTTTCCTTCTGTGTATCACCAAATTAGGTTGACAATACACCCATGGAAGAAACACCACGTTTCCTTACTGGGACAGATAGCATCCTCTAAAATGTCAATCCTCCCTAAAATCTTATATTTGATTCAAACTCTACCTATTCCCATCCCCGCTTCTCACCTTAAAAAATTGAAAACAGACGTTTTGAATTTTGTTTGGAACAATAGGCAACATAGACTTCCTTGTACAGTGATGGTGGCCTTGCATTTCTGAATCTTTTAAAATGTTATCTGGCAGCCCAGCTGTGAACTGTGGCATCCTGGTCTACACAGCGTGCATATAACAAGTGGACTGAAATGAAAAAACTCTGGCTAGCACCCATCCACCCTAATAATCTTTGATGGAATTCAAATTCGCAGGTAGATCCTGGTCATATAGTGGGGGCAATGGCCCAGCTTAGAAATATATGGCGTGCAACATCTTGCCAACATACCCTTCATTCTGAGGCATTATTATTAACTGCTTTACTATATAATCCTACAGTGCCTGATAGCCTGACGTTCCCAATGTCTTCCCCTTGGGCAATGTGGAACTTATTTCACTTTGGACATCTGGTTGATCCCAGGACCCAAAACCTTTTACCGCTTGCTTACTTCGGGACAGATTTGACCTTTCCCTGCAGGGAACTAACAGATACTGGGTACTGGGTCCTAACAGATCCACCGTTACGCTCAGACCATCGCCCCTATTTTACAATTCTCCCCCTTGACTCCTTTTGAGAGACAATTTTGGAAGGTCCCTCACGGTTTAATTTCAGATCTATACCAGATATTAAATGCTTATCCCATACAAAATCAAGGTAAACACTCCTACATGATCCTTGCTAGCGATGCCAGTGAGGTAAAGGTATACTTTATCATTAGAGATGGGCTGAATGACCCCCTGTTCAGTTCACGCCAGAACTCTGGATTATCGCAAACGTTCGGACACAAACGACGAACCCCAGTGAAGTCTATGGGACCCAAACAGGAAAAATCAAAAGTGCCTCTTTCAAAGGCTTATATGCAAGTTATTAGCCATAAAAGGAGTATGGGGGCCCGGGCATTGCTCTGGGGGACATGTACCAATGCAAAAAAAAATAAAATAGTTTTTAATCACTTCAATACAGGGCACTTATACATACTTCCTGCCCAGACCAATTTTCAGCTTTCAGTGCTCTCGCACATTAAATGCCAATCACTAGAGCTTTCTTTAGATGGTATTTAATCACCACTGTTTTATATTTTTTTGCGATATAAGTGAAAAAAGAGTGAAAATTTTGAAAAAAAAAAACACTTTTTTTAAGTTTCTATGATAAAATTTTGCAAATAAGTAATTTTTGTTCATAAATGTGGGCCAAAATTTATACTGCTACATATCTTTGGTAAAAATAACCCAAATAAGTGTATATTATTTGGTCTGTGTGAAAGTTATAGAGCTATGGTGCAAATCATTGAAAATTGATCACACCTGATGCATGGACGGCCTATCTCATTTCTTCAGTCCCTGAAATGTTAGGAAAGGAATACCCCCCAAATTACCCCTTTTTGAAAAGTAGACAGTCCCAGGTATTTATTAAGAGGCATGGCAAGTTTTTTGAAGTTGTAATTTTTCCCCACAATTCTTGGGAATATGAATAAATAATTTTTTATTTATTTTTTTACACAAAATTGTCATAACAATTTATTTCTCACACACAGCATATGCATACTTCCAATTACACCCCAAAATACATTATGCTACTCCTCCCGAGTATGGCGATACCACATATGTGTATATTCTATGAGGCATAGTGAGTCTTTTGAACGGTTCATTTTTTTCCAAAAGTCTTCGAAAAACGTGGTAAGAAAATGAAAATGTATTTTTTTACACAAAGTTATCCATTTATAAGATATTTCTAACACATAGCATGTACATAGCAAAAATTACACCCCAAAATACATTCTGCTACTCATCCCGAGTATGGCGATACCACATGTGTGGGACTTTTTCACAGCCTGGCCACATACAGAGGTCCAACATGCAGGGAACACTGTCAGGCGTTCTAGGAGCATAAATTACACATATAATTTCCTAACGACCTATTATACTTTTGAAGGCCCTGAAGCACCAAGACAATGGAATTACCCACAAAATTACCCCATTTTGGAAAGCAAACACCCCAAGGTATATTTTGTGGGGCATAATGAGTCTTATGAACATGTCATTTTTTTCCAAAAATGGAAAGTAAATGAAAACTTATTTTCTCATTCGTTCATTAACAGACACATCCTTCTTTATTCAGAATGGTAGGGTTATATCATCTCCGCAGGAGTAGGACTAGGCAGAACAAAAAAACAACCCCTGGCTACTCCCATGGGTTGTCCTCCATCAGTATATTACCCCCTCCCTGCTCTAGGTATTCAGTTTTTTTCTGCCTAGTCAGGAGTAAGGACTAAGTTCCCTGCTGGGATCTCTAGTCTTGGGAATTTTTTTGTTGTTTATTATTTTCTTTTTCCTGAATTTTTTCCAGTGAGATCTACAATCAACTGCTGGGCTGGGTGACAGGCTGCACACTTGTCCAGTCTGGCCAGCGATCGTGCGCAGACCACAGCTATGTGCTAGGTCGGCCACGACATAGCCCCACTGGACAGGGGCTGGCCCTGCGAGTTATATGACCGGGTCTCGGCTTGTGTTGCAGCATTCCTCAAGGCCATCAGCCCCCACTTTGGTGGCGAGCTGGATCTGTATGGGAGTGTTACCTGTGCTTTTCGCTGGAGAGGTAAGTAAGGGGTCCCCTCCTCTCCTTTCCCGGAGTGGTGTGGGGCGCAGGTACTCCCTGGGGTGTCGGTCCCTCTGGGGTTCTCCTTCACCCCCCTTCCTTCCCCCTTTCCTCCTCCCCTGGTGAGGCCCAGGCTCCCGGCCTAGGGGCTTTGGGACATGGTTCCCCTTTTCCAGCTTCGGGTTGTTACTGGGGGGGCATCTAGGGTTGGGCCTGGGAGGTGAGTGGTTGCTGTAATTTAGGCCACAGCTTTGCGGCCTACCAGCTAGGGGGCCACTCTCGCGGCTGAAAATTTAGGCCATGGCTTCACGGCCTACTGCAGTCGCGTCCGGCGGTAGAAAATTTAGGCCGCGGCTTTGCGGCCTGCTGGGGCTTTGCAGCCCACCGCACTCGCGGCCGGAGGCCGAAAATTTAGGCCATGGCTTTTCGGCCTACTGGCTTGGAGTTCCAAAAGTTTAGGCCGTGGCTTTGCAGCCTACCGACCAGCTGTCCAGTTGGGTGGACCAGTCCCACCGTAGCCCGCGGCTTTTACAGCCTACTAGGCCACATTTTTGTACCTATTGGGCCACGGCTTCTGTGCCCCCTGGATGGGCCCCGGTCTGTGCCCTTGTGAGGGGGCCCCGGTCTGTGCCCCTGTGCGGGGCCCAGGTAAATGCCCCCTGTGAGGGGCCCCAGTCTGTGCCCGTGTGTGGGGCCCTAGTATGTGCCCTCTGTGAGGGGCCCTTGTATGTGCCCCCTGTGAGGAGCCCTGGTCTGTGCCCCCTGTGAGGGGCCCCGGTATGTGCCCCCTGTGAGGGGCCCCAGTATTTGCCCCGGTATTTGCCCCCTGTGAGGGGCCCAAGTATTTGCCCTGGTAAAGGACCCCAGTATTTGCCCCTGTTAGGGCTCCCGGCATTTGTCCCCTGTGAGGGGCCCCGGTATTTGCCCCTGCAGAGGGGCCCCGGTTTTTGCCCCCGCAGAGGGGCCCCGGTTTGCACCCCTGTCAGGGGCCCTGGTTTGTGCCCCCTGTGAGGGGCCCTGGTTTTTGCCCCCTGTGAGGGGCCCCTGGTCTGCGCTCCCTGTGAGGGGCCCCGGTATTTGCCCCCTGTGAGAGGCCCTTGGTCTGCGCCCCCGGTGAGGAGCCCCGGTCTGTGTCCCCTGTTAGGGGCTCTGTTTTGTCCCCCCTGTGAGGGGCCTCAGTCAACATCCCATATGTGGACCTCGGGCGGGGGGGTTGGTGGCCCCCTCCCCCTATGTTTTTTTGGGGAAGCACTTAGGCATATAGCCTAGTATAAGGCACCCCTGCCCTCCCCTCCCCCTCTGTCTCCTATCTGGCTCTGAGGATGTGGCCCACCTCATAGGCCATTCTGCGCGGTGAAAGCGTTCCCTTTTCCCTCTTATCTTGACACTATTGTCCTTGAAGACCGGGAGGGTCTAGAGTGCATTTGTGTTTCTAAAAAAAAAAAAAAAAATGCTTGCTGTGAGGCACATGATCAGGGCATTGTCTGGCCACCACTCCTCGGGTATTCGCGAGGTGCTGGCCCCGGATCGGGCGTGGTTGCATCTGTGGGGGTTTGTGGTCCTAGCTGCCCGGACGATCTTCTTCTACCACTCCTTGGCTACCCCGAGGGGCATGGTAGTTTCTATACAGACCTTGACTGATTTCAGTAGGCATCTATACTATCCGAAGTCTGCTTGGGCCCTTCCGGAACGTCAGATTGTCTAAGTCCGAGCTTCAGCTCTGGCCAGTGTGTTTTCTTCTCTTGGACAAACTCCAGAAGTTGCATGCTGTGTTTTTTATTTTTCTGTCTGGCAGGTAGGTCCTCTGCGGACCTGCGTGTGGGTGTTGGGTCTGAGAGTTTCTAACTTTTTTAAACAATTCCATTTGCGCAGTTCCATACATGCTCCCTTCAGGGAGATCCTGGCATGAGACAAATGCCCGAGGTCTCGGGACAATCGGATTCGGCTGAGTTAGGAAATCAGGGTTCCCTGGTCTGGTGGCTCGCTCTCCGGTTCTTCGGCGAGATAAATCTTTTCTCCCCTTGTATTAAACAGGGTGACCACCAATGCCAGTCGGTCGGGTAGGATGTCCTGGGACTGAGCTCTGCTTAGGGTCATTGTACGCTGGTGGAATACCAGGTAATATCCTGGAACTTTGAGCGATCAGGCTAAGGCTGGATCATGGACGGATCGACTTTGGGGGCTCCCAGTATGGTTCTAGTCGGACAAGGCAACCACGATGGTTTATTCCCTTCGCCAGGGCAGGTCAAATAGGCTGTGGCGGCCCTGGCTGTTGCCAGTATTCCCCAGGGGGCAGAATGTTTCGTCTGGCCCTTTTCTGGTGTATGCATTCCAGGAGTGGAATGCTGACAGAAGGATACCTCAGTTGGTGAGGGTTGGACCATGGATGGGCCCTTCACCGGGCTGTGTTTCTTTTGGTTTGTTCCCTGGGACACTCATGAGGTAGTTCTCACCATGAGGTGTCACTTGGTGTCCTGGTTCAACTGGAAGGTACCAAGGTTTCTGGTGAGGTCACAGGTTGCTCTGGCTGCTCTGGTGGCCCATGGTGCCAGTGACGTTTCCCTTTGCCTTTCCTCCTCTCCAGCTTCTGTTGTGGCTTTTACGCAGGATCATGGGTGCGGGGGTTCCGGTCATTCTATTATCCCCGTATGGGTCCAGTCAGTCTGGGTACGCCGACCAGGTGCGCCTGGTCGCCAGTGTTCCTTGTCGACTGCCTCTCAGGAAGGATCTATGGTCCCAGGGCTGTTCTTCCATCCTATCTGTTCTATGAACAAGGACTTTGTGTTTCCTTTCTTGTGTCCCTGGCAACACATCCCAAAGAATTTGCCTTATCTGCCTGGGATGTGGTATGGGGCATTCAGTTTTTTCCAGCCACTGAGTCTTTTGGAGGTCAGGCTCTCTGTACTCACGGACAGGCCAAGAAAGGGGCTGTCTGCTTCTTCTGTGACCTTCTTCTGGAATCCTTCTTGAGCGCCTAGTGCGTCTTGGGCCTTCAGTCTTCTGGCATTCGTGGCGCATTTTTCACAAGTTCTACGAAGTGGATGGGTTGGCATCTGCAGGTGCCTTTTTTGGCCACAAGCTTTTTGCAGGCTGCTGTTAAGAAGGTCTAATCCCTCTTGAAGGGGTATTGTTCAGATTGGGTTTGAGCGTGTCCTGTGAGAAGCTCCTGTTACCTGGTTGGCTTTTGTGTTAGCCTTGGGATTTTTCGCTGTCCCACCGCTCATGTTCAGCACTGCTTTGGGACATCCCTACCATTCTGAATAAAGAAGGCTGTGTCTGTCAATGAACGAATGAGAAAATAGGATTTTTTACTTACCGTAAAATCCATTTCTCTGAGTTCATTGACAGACACAGCACCCACCCCTCTATGGAGTTTTTTTTTGGTACTGCTTGCTACCAAACTGAATACCTAGAGCAGGGAGGGGGTTATATACTGACGGAGGATAGCCCATGGACATAGCCAGGGGTTATTTTTTTGTTCTGACTAATCCTACTCCTGCAGAGATGACATAACCCTACCGTTCTGAATAAAGAAGACTGTGTCTGTCAATGAACTCAGAGAAATGTATTTTATGGTAAGCAAAAAATACTATTTTTTTTTACACAAAGTGGTCCATTTATAGGATATTTCTAACACACAGCATGTACATAGCAAAAATTAAACCCCAAAATACATTCTGCTACTCATCCAGAGTATGGCGATACCACATGTGTGAGACTTTTACACAGCTTGGCCACATAGAGAGGTCCAACATGCAGGGAGCACTGTCAGGCATTCTAGCAGCATAAATTACACATTTAGTTTCCTGACAACCTATCACACGTTTGAAGGTCCTGGAGCACCAGGACAATGGAAACACCCACAAAATGAAAGGCAAACACCCCAACGTATATTCTATGAGGCATGGGCTGGTGACAGGTACTCGGGTACTTTGCTGGGCTGGTGACAGGTACTTGGGTACACTGATGGGCTGGTGACAGGTACTCAGGTACTCTGATGGGCTGGTGACAGGTACTCGTGTACTCTGGTGGGCTGGAGACAGGTACTCGGGTACTCTTGTGGGCTGGTAACAGGTACTTTGATGGGCTGGTGTCAGGTACCCAGGTACTCTGATGGGCTAGTGACAGGTACTCGGGTACACTGATGGGCTTGTGACAGGTACTCGGGTACTCTGATGGGCTGGAGACAGGTACTCGGGTACTCTGATGGCCTTGTAACAGGTACTTTGATGGGCTGGTGACAGGTACCTGGGTACTCTGATGGGCTAGTGACAGGTACTTGGGTACTCTGATGGGCTGGTGACAGGTGCTCGAGTACTCTGATGGTGAGAGGTACACTGATGGTGACAGGTGCTCGGGTACTCTGATGGTGACAGCTACTCTGATGGTGACAGGTACTCGGGTACTCTGATGGTGACAGGTACGCTGGGACTGGTGACAGGTACTTGGGCTGGTGACATGTACTCTGATGGGCTGTGACAGGTACTCTTTATTTGGGGGGGCAATCGGGCACTGTACTGTGTTTTTTTTTCCAGGTCTCCTTGCCTCATCCCCAATCGCCTCATCCCCAATCACCATGATGCACGCCCCCTGTAAAAAAAATTAATTTGACGCCCCTGTCAAACCTTTGCGGAAAAATACACAAGAGAGTCTATAAGAGAGGCCTTAAAGCGAAAATCTCTGGATGGGCATATTTTGCACACAAAGCTGATTGCTTGTTGGGTAGGGATTAGGTGATGTGGGTGTAGGTTATACCTTCGGGCTAACTGGGGAGAGGGGTTTGCCTGAGGAGATGTCAAATAATTGTGCGAAATTAGTCAAACCCCGTGAAGTCCACGTAGCAAAGGCCGTGTGTTGCTGCACTTGTGGGAAAAGAGGATGCTTGGGAATAGCTAGATGGAGGGAGAGAAGAGGAGAGTACCCCATTTTCTTCCTAAGCTCTCTCCAAGCAAGCACCATTTCTCTAGAGTTAGAGTACCTTGAGGTTTGTGTCAACCAGTCTAAACCCCCTCTCAAGAGACAGGGCAGGTTGTAGAGTCTCATGTTCGGCAGATTGTCCCCCCCTTCATGTTTAGGGAGGTATAGCTTGTGAATAGATATCCGAGGGTGACAACCCTGCCATAAAAAAATATTAAGGGCTTTTTGGAGTCTTTGTAGATATTTGTGCTTTATTATTAAGGGGATGGTCTGTAGGGGGTAAAGGAGTTTCAGGAAGCTTACCATTTAGTACAGGTGGCATCTACCGAAGAGTGAGAGAGGGAGATTTACCCAGTTTTCCATTTTAGCTATGATTTTGGAGAGGACGGGGGAAAAGTTGAGTTGATAAAGGGAGGATGGTGTTTTACCTATTTGAATTCCCAAGTAGGTAATGTTGTTTGTGGCTACAGGGAAGATAGAGCCAGTCACCCAGGGTGGGGGGCTGGTATGAAATAGGGGTAGTATTTTGCTTTTGGTGAAGTTAATTCTTAGGCCCAAACATGTCCTAAAGTGCATGAAGATTTTGTGGATATGGAGCATATCTACTTGCGGACTTGACGTAAATATTAATATGTCGTCTGCAAATAGAGCAATCTGCAATTCCTGGGAGCCCACTCTGATCCCATGCAGCTCTGAATGGAAAAGTAAGTAACGGGCTAGGTTCGAGGGTTCGAGTGCGAGCTTGAATAGTAGGGGTGAAAGGGGGCACCCTTGACGCCTACCTTTATGTAGATGAATGGTGTTGAACATGAGGCCTGCTGCAATGACATTTGCAGAGGGGGCGAGATACATGGCGGTGATGAGATGGAGAAAAGGCCTGAGAAACCAAATTTTGTTAGGGCCATTTTCAGCCAGTGAAAACTGACATTTTTAAAGGCTTTTTCAGCGTCAAGAGTGACAATGGCAGTATCCTTGTCCGGGTTGGCAATCGCGTGTTCTCAGACTGCGAGGACCTTGCTTATATTGGAGGTGGCAGATCTTCCTTGGGTAAAGCCTGCTTGTGAAGGGTGGATGAGGGTTGGCATAAATTATCTCCCATCAGGATTCAAAGGTCTCCACAGATTGACTAAGTTAAGGCTTTCCGTGAAGTTCAACAAGAGGGAGGGGGAGCTTGAGGGGGCCAAGGCAGGGGAGCGGTGACTCTGTTAATTATCCTCTTGGTAGTTGAGTACTGAATCAAAATCCCACCAAGAGGGGGAGATGTATGTAGGGTGCCTGGAGAGATGTTAGATGTTGGTAGAATTGTTTGGGAGGAGAATTGGGGGCATAGACATTAGATATAGCCTATTCCCGTGTAGAGGTTTTTAGTTTAGCTATGAGGATTCGTCCCTTATCATCTGTTTGCGTGGAGAGGACCTCACAAGGGAGTCATTTGTGGAGAAGGAGAAGGAAGCCAGCTTTCCCTTTAACAGCTGGTGACTCAAATATCTGGCCTACCCAGAGTTTGTGCATGAGGATGAAGTCTGCTGTTAAGTGTGTCTCCTGGAGAATTGCGACATCAGCTTTGAGGCATTTTAGATGTCAAAGGACCGCCATGCGTTTTTGAGGGGAGCGCAAACTCTTGACATTCCAGGAGACAACTTTCATAATAGGGTTTCCTGGGGTGGGGGTTTGTCCAGCAGGATTACATATCTCAGTAGAGAGGTGGAAAGATGTATGTGTCTCACCACTGGGGATCACCTGGAAGTGTGTGGTCTATTAGGGGGAGTTTATGTCTTGGAGAAGAGGGTTTAGGGAGGAGTATGTCTGTGGGTGACAACAAAAGGAAACACAACGTATGAAGCCTGGACTTCGCTTTTTTACACATGTGATACACACACACCAACGAACAGCATTACCGGGGAATGATGTTCTACGCTAGAGATGAGCTTGATGTTCGGATTGAACATGAGTTCGACTCGAACATCGGGTGTTCTCCTCTTCACCAAAGAATGAACATAATGGGGCGTTCGCGGGAAATTTGAGCGCCCGCGGAACGCCCCATAATGCACTGCAAGATCGCAGTGCATTGCTGTATGATATTTGGCCAAAGCATGCACCTGACCTGCATGCTTTGGCCAATCCCAGCGCCCTCTGCTAAGAGTGCCATAATTGGCCAAAGGCAGGGTGCCTTTGGCCAATCATCGCTCAGGGGGGCTAAGTCCACGCCCCACACTATATAAGGCTGCCTACGCGGCGGCCTTGTGTAGTGTTGTTGGCGTGGAAGGAGAGATAGCTTGATTTAGATTAGGCAGGCAGGTTATTCAGTTAGTGGCCGTGTATTTTATATATATATATATATATATATATATATATATATATACAGTCAGTCTAGTATATATACTCTGCATCCAATCAGTGTAGCCTATATCTACATTCTACAGTGCATTCTGTGCTGTACTATTTCTAATCTACTTCAGGCAGTGTATTTGATATATATATATATATATATATATATATATATATATACATATACATACATATATATACAGTCAGTCTAGTATATATATATATATATATATATATATATATATATAAATAAAGAGGCGTAGCTTGAAGCTTGTGGGCCCCGATGCAAAAGTTAACATGGCCCCCCCTTCCATCCACCACTTCCACCGTGCTTGCAGATACACCCACCGCATGCCAAGATACTCAAAGTGGCTCAAGAGTTTTGAGTTCCCAGAGTTCCTCCTTACATCAGAGGACAGGAATCACTGCTGAAGAATCAGAGGACAGGGATCACTGCTGAAGAATCAGAGGACAGGAACCCTTAGTAGGTCACTTGGCAGAGCTCCTTTCCCATCCCAGCACTGTATACAGCTCCTCCTCCCCATGCTACACAGGGTTGGAATCACATTCCTTTACACACAGTCTGTCAGCCTTCACAGGGTGTATCTGGATTTTATGTTGCCCTTCTGACCTGTGAAATTCTCTGGTCGGAATGGCAGTGATGGCAGTGTAGTTGCAGTAGGCAGATACACTCTGTGAACATCGTGGCTGACTGGCTGTGTTGTAAAGGAATGTGATTTCAGCCCTGCGGAGGAGCAGCAGTATAGAGTGCAATAATGGGAAAGGAGCTCAGCAGCTGGGCATAGCATCCAGGGCAGAGGGGGTAATCAAGGGGCTTTGGGGGGGTGCAACTTCTTGGGGGGCAAAGCTATGTGACACAAAATATGGAGCCTGCAGCCCGTCAGAGCCCCCTTAGGAGGTGTTAAGGGATTTGTTTTCTGAAGGTTTTTTTTGTCCGTGTTGGCAGGTTTGGGGAAGGTCACCTCCCAGAGGTGTGTGTCTTTTTCCCAGTTGTCAGGGAAGTGGGGTAAGCAGACATCTCCATGTGGGGTGTACAAAGTATCCCAGCTGGTGACTAGGAGACACTGAGCAGTGTTTTACCTCACCAGTAACATCGGTCCCATCGTGGCTACTAGGGATGAGCTGAACACCCCCCTGTTCTGTTCGTACCAGAACATGTGAACAGGAAAAAATTTTGTTTGAACACACGAACACCGTTAAAGTCTATGGGACACGAACACGAATAATCAAAAGTGCTAATTTTAAAGGCTTATATGCAAGACCTGAAGGGCCTGGTATGGAATTTAGGGGGACCCCCCACGTCATTTTTTTTTTAAAATTTTGCCCGGGGTTCCCCTTAATATCCATACCAGACCTGAAGGGTCTGGTATGGAATTTAGGGGGACCCCCCACGTCATTTTTTAAAAAAATTTTGGTTCGGGGTTCCCCTGTGGGGAATTCCCATGCCGTTTTTTATCAATGAACTTCTATGCATTAATAGCCGCGAGTAGTTTTAAGTGACTTTTTTTCCTTTGAAATGTCATTTTGCTGTCAGACTGTTCTAAACACGGGAAACATGCGCCCCTTTACAGGCATACTATAGACACCCCCCAGCTACGAAATTTAAAGGGATATTATACTTTTATTGTTTCACTTTAAGCATTATTAAAATCACTGCTCCCGAAAAAACGGCCGTTTTTAAAACTTTTTTTGCATTGATCCATGTCCCCTGGGGCAGGACCCAGGTCCCCAAACACTTTTTATGACAATAACTTGCATATAGGCCTTTAAAATTAGCACTTTTGATTTCTCCCATAGACTTTTAAAGGGTGTTCCGCGGCATTTGAATTTGCCGCGAACACCCTAAATTGTTCGCTGTTCGGCGAACTTGCGAACAGCCAAACTGTAAGAATCGAACATGAGTTTGACTCGAACTCGAAGCTCATCCCTAGTGGCTACAGGATGGCACTCTTCTCCTCTTAACTCGCTGAGCTTGGTTACCAATCCATGTTGCCAGCACACAGCACAGACACTTCCCCATCCTGGGCTGTTATCACCTCATACTCCTGTCCATTCAGGAAAAGGCTCACAGCTTCTCCCCAGCCAATGAGAACAGAGGGGTGTGGACTATGGAAGGCAAAGTGGAAGCCCAGTATTGGAGCGTGGCTGTGGGGCCCTAAGGCAGATTGCATATTGATAATATGACAGGGAGACTACAGGGGCCCTGGAGCTAGGAGCGAGGTTGCGTTTGTGACCCCTGCAACCCCTTATGCTACGCCCATTCTTAGAACAACAACCTGCAGTCTGTGCCACCTTGCTGTCTCCAGAAGTCAGAAAAGGAGAGTCTGATCTCTGCACTCTCAACGAAACAGATGTGTCAAATGCAGAGAACGCTGTGAGTGCATTAAAGCCAATGAAGGATGCCACCATGCTAATGTCAGAACAGAGCAATCCAACAGTTTCTCTCATTGCCCCTCTAAATGCACAACTCCTCCAGAGTATGACAGACACCATGGGAGACACACCCATGATCCATGAGATCAAGAATGCCATCAGAACAGATCTCCTGAAGAGGTACAGCAGTGAGGCAGAGAAGAAGATCCTTCATACAGCCTCTGCACTGTATTCTTGCTTTAAGAGACTGCCTTTTATCCTCAAAGAGGAGGAGAGATTGGAGATACACATACAGAGGAGAGACTGAGGAGGCTGCATCCTTGGAGGTAATTAGAATTTTATCATGTTTCTTGAAACAGCATTAGCCTAGCAGTAGCTAGCTTAGCTACATTGTCGTAAGCCTTGCTTCTGATGCTGTTTGGGAACTGCACCGATACCTGTGTGTTTTTACAGGCAGTTCACAATGTGTTTTCTTAACGCTGATTTCTATTATTTTGTTCAAACACAGAATACATCTAATAAGAGTACACATGAGGATCAAGTGCCTAGTAGAAAAGGATCTCTGGAAGAAAAAGAAACACCCATCGAGAACAGATCACTGCTCTTGACTTTTCTGGGACAGTCTTTCACTAACACTGAAGGTACAATAGAACCCAAGACCCCCTTTGCCAAGGCTGAAGAGGAAATGAAAAAATATTGTAAAGCCCCACCTCTGCCTCTCACCGAGAACCCTTTTAACTGGTGGCATGAGCATGAGGTCATATTTCCCCTCCTCTCTTAGCTGTCAAAGCAATACTTGTGTATCCCAGGCACAAGCTTGTCTGCAGAGCGGGTTTTCTCCACTGCAGGAGATGTGGTAAGTGCAAAAAGAAGCATCCTCAAATCAGAGCATGTGGATCAACTAGTGTTCTTACAGAAAAATCTACACATTCCCACATGCTGAACAGCACTGCAGTGATTCATGTTTTGTTTTTTTTAATGATTTTTGGCACATCTAGGAAGTGATGTCGTGTCTGCCCACTCAGTGCACTGCTAGCGCCCACTGCCAGTCTGCCATACCACACCAGTGTTGTTGTTTTATATTTTTTATAGCACTGCCACTGAGATTTTGTTTTTGAAGATTGTCCACATTCAATTTAAAAAAAATGTCTAGGGGTTAATTTAACCCTCAGCCAAATACTAAAAGTTCCAGACAACTGATGCCAAGCCTCATCCCCTCTACCCCCTCCCTCCCCCTATTCCCTTACCCTCCCTCTCTAAGAGAAGGAAAGAAGGAGAGAGAGAGAGAAGGAAAGGAGAGAGAGATAGATGGAGAGAAGAAGAGGGAAAGAGGGAGAGAGAACAAATGAAGGAAAGAAGGAGAGAGAAAGAAGAAAGGAGGGAAGGAGAGAGAGAAGGAAAGAAGGAGAGAGAAAAGGAAAGGAGAGATGGGGAGAAGGGGAGGGAAAGGGGGATAGAGACAGAAGGAAAGAAGGTGTCAGAGAAATAATGGAAACAGAACTTGCCAATATCGGAATGTTCATGTGCGTCTGCGCAGCAGAATCGCGCTCCGGCGCATGCGGGTGCTCGATGTAGCAGAACGGCGCACACGGGTTCATGACACGGCGCAATGGCACAACGGCGTAACGGTGTTACATTAGTGTTACACCCCCATGCTGGCCTATAAAAGACTGATCTGTTCCTTGTATAACTGCTGGTTTGTCTTTCAGCTTCCTGTGTTCCGTTCCTGAATTTTTCTGTCTGTGTTTATCTGCTGTGATATGGATTGCCTTGACCTACTAGTAACTATCATGGTACTTACCAAAGCCGAAATGCTGGGAGTGGCTTCCCTTGCAGCTAAGCGCACTCTACCTCTGGAAGTGGTACAGAGGGTATAGGGCACAGAGAGGCACGGGTTGCCAGCAGGTAGATGGTTCTTGAAAGGAGGACTCCTGCAGCGTGGAGATGTGGAGCAGCTCTAACCTGCTGGACCCAGTAAAGGTTGGGACTGGGCTGAGCACTGAAGATCAGCCACAGAGAACTAGTAGGAGAAAGTCTATGTTGCAACCTGGGGTCATACACTGGAGGCAGGTGGATAAGGAAGTCCTTTTAACAAGACGAGGGTCAAACACAGCAGTAACTCAGCAGGGGAGTCCTGAAGGCAAGCCGGGGTCATGCACAGTAGGTAGATAGCAGAAGAGTCTGTTAGACGAGCCGAGGTCATACACTGGAAAGCAGGAGAATCCTTAAGATGAACCGAGGGTCAAACACAGCAGGCAGGTAATAGAGAAGTCCTTTAAACAAGCCGGGGTCAAGCACTGGAGAGAAGCAGAGTAGGTCAAGGCAATCCGGGTCACAGCAGATAAACACAGACAGAAGAATTCAGGAACGGAACACAGGAAGCTGAAAGACAAACCAGCAGTTATACAAGGAACAGATCAGTCTTTTATAGGCCAGCATGGGGGTGTAACACTAACGCACGTACGTTCATGCGCCATTGCGTCGTTGCACTGTGTCATGAACCTGTGTGCGCCGTTTTGCTACATCGCGCACCCGCATGCGCTGGAGCGCGATTCTTTCACGCAGACGCGCATGAACATTCTGATATTGGCAAGTTCTGTTTCCATTATTTCTCTGACAGAAGGAGAGAGAAAGAAGGAAGCAAAGAGAGAGAGGAAAAAAAGGAAGGAAAGAAGGAGAGAGAACTTCTCTCTCCTTCTTTCCTTCTCTCTCTTCTTCTTTCCTTCCTTCTTTCTCTCTCCTTCTTTCCTTCCTGTTTTCTCTCTCTTTCCTTCCTTTTTTCTCTATTAGGAGAGAGAGGGAGAAGGAAATGAAGAGAGAGAAGGAAGGAAGGAGAGAGAGAGAAGGAAAGAAGGAGAGAGAACTTCTCTCTCCTTCTTTCCTTCTCTCTTTTCTTCTTTCCTTCCTTCTTTCTCTCTCGTTCTTTCCTTCTCTCTCCTTCCTTCCTTCTCTCTCTCCTTCCTTCCCTCTCTCTCTTCATTTCCTTATCCCTCTCTCTCCTAATTTACTTCTCTCTCCTTTCCTTCTCTCTTTCTCTTTCCTTCTCGTTCTCCTTCTCTCTCACCTTATTTCCATCTCTCTCTCCCTTTCCTTCTCCCTCTCTCTCTTCCCCCCCCCCCCTCTCTCTCTCTCCTTTTTTAATTCGCTCTCCTTCTTTCCTTATCTCTCTCTCCTTCTTTCCTTCTTTCTCTCTCTCTCTCTCTCTCTCTCTCTCTCTCTCTCTCTCCTCTTCTTTCTCTCTCCTTCTTTCCTTCTTTCTCCTTCTTTCCTTCTCTCTCTCCCTCTTCTTTCCTTCTCTCTCTCTCTCTCCTTTCCTCCTCTCCCTCTCCCCTTCCCCCCATCCCCATCTCCCTCTCTTCCTCTCTCCTTCACCACCATGCCCCTCCCCCCATCCTCCTCTCCCTCTCCCCTTCCCCCCCATCTTCCTCTCCCACTCTCCACTTCCCTTCCATCTCCCTCTCCCTTTCTCCACCATCCCTCTCTCCCCATTGCCCTTCTCCCCTCCCTACATCCCTCCATCCCTCTTTCTTTCTTTTTTTCCCTCTCCCTATGTCAACATAAGTTTATATAGCGCCACTCTAGGGTCGACTCAACAGTCAACAAACTGTGTTGTTGACTGTCTGCCAGTGGCAAACAATCATTACAGTGAACCTGGAACATTTTATATTTGTTTTAGCTTTTCTAGCACTGGAGATGGAGACTGTTTTTTTTTTTTTAAGATTGTGCCCATTTTGAATTTTCACACTAGTGTGTCTGTGACTGTCTGTCTATGGGTTTAACACTCAACCAAATAAATACTACAACAGACAACTGACGCCCGCTAAGCCACCAGAGGAAGGGAAATCCTTGAAAGAATACACTGAAACTTAAAACCTTGAGTAAATCTTTATTGGATCACACAAATACACACCAAAAAAACCACACACACACACACACTGACCCGACCTCATGTCTGTGGCTGTGTCATTGCCTGCCTGTGGCCTGCCCTTTCTCATGATTCTTATTCACTGAGTGTGCTTTTTTGGTATTGTGATGTGCGCGAAATTGAATGTGTGTATATTTGTAAGCCCATAATGATTTGCCCAAGGTTTCAGATTCCGTTGACGATTTATTCTGCCAAGGATTTTCCTTCCTCTAATTGTGGCTTGGCTTGGCTTCAGTTACAGGTACAATCATGGTAGAGTGCAGGTAACCTTTTCTATAAAGTGACTGGGTGATGAGAGCTTAAAACGCCGATCTTGCCGTCCATCAACACTGTGTTGACTGGCGGTGGCAGTGGCAAACAATCATCACAGTGATCCTCAAAATTCTGCAACACAGTGTGTTTTACAGGTTCACTGTGATGTTTGCCAGTCAGGAAGTGCTCTGTTTTGTAGATGTAGGTGTTGTTTACAAATTATATTTTACATTTTAATATTCTCTTTTATGAAGAAGTAAAGTGCACTATACAACAGTTTAACCACTTCCCGCCCGGCCCATAGCAGATGACGGCCAGGCGGTGGTTCAGTTATCCTGACTTTGTGTTATATGACGTCCAGCAGGATAACATGCCGCTGCACGCCCGCGGGGGCGTGCATCGCGGCGATCGGTGGAGTGGTGTGTCAATCTGACACACCGCTCCATCGATCTTGGTAAAGAGCCTCCGGCGGAGGCTCTTTACCACGTGATCAGCCGTGTCCAATCACAGCTGATCACGATGTCAATAGGAAGAGCCGTTGATCGGCTTTTCCTCACTCGCGTCTGACAGACGCGAGTAGAGGAGAGCCGATCGGCGGCTCTCCTGACGGGGGGGTCTGCGCTGATTGTTTATCAACGCCATAGGTGTGCGCAGCCTATTGCATTAGGGTGTGCACCCTTAAGCTCAAACACACATGCATGTGTATGTGCCTACATATATATGCCCCTGGCACATTGATCTCCCTGCCGGCACAGTGAAAAAGAAGATCATAGACACATCTCTTATGGCAGAGCCAGTAAGAGGGATCTTTCCAATGTTCCTGCTGATACACAGAGCGATAACACTAATTCACATGGGGTGATTAGGGTGTGCCTGGGCACACCCGGCACACCCTGTGCGCACGTCTATGACCAGCGCAGCCCCCCCCTCAGATCACCACACTGGACCACCAGGGATCGCCACTAGGACCACCAGGGAAGGGGGCAACATGTGGATGGCCAGGTATGTACCCCATGGCCATCCACATGTGCCCAATGTGCCCAGTCAGTGCCCAATCTGTGCCAATCAGTGCCCACAAATGGGCACTGATTGGCACCATTGTATTGCAGTGATGCCCAGCAATGCCACCCTTAGGGGCATCAGTGCCAACAATCAGTGTCATCAGTGCCACCCATCAGTGTCCATCAGTGCCACCTGTCAGTGCCCATCTGTGCCCATCAGTGCCCACCTATCAGTGCCCATTAGTGCCCATCCGTGCCACCTATCAGTGCCACCCATAAGTACCCATCAGTGCCACCCATTAGTACCCATCAGTGCCACCTACGAGTGTCCATCAGTGCCACCTATGAGTGCCCATCGGTGCCACCTATTTGCGCCCATCAGTGCCGCATACCAGTGCCACCTATCAGTGCCCATCAGTGCCACCTATCAGTGCCCATCAGTGCTGTCTATCAGTGCCCATCATCAGTGCCCATCAGTGCCACCTCATCAGTGCCACCTCATTGGTGCCACCTCATTGGTGCCCATCAGTGCCGCCGTATCAGTGCCCGTCAGTGCAGCCATATCAGTGCCCGTCATTTACAAACATTTTTAACAGAAACAAAGAAAAACTTTTTTTTTCAAAATTTTTCGGTCTTTTTTTATTTGTTGCACAAAAAATAAAAACTTTTACTGCGGCAGAATGGCACGGCTAGGCAAAACAACGTTACCTTGCGTCGCTTCGCCTTTTGGTCAATAGGGGCGCGTGCAGCATGTGCTCGTAGCTGATGCGAGTGCCCGGCGGGCGTGATGACCGCCTGGCACCCGCAATCACTCATGACAGAGTGAGAACCGGTATCTGTGTGTGTAAACACATAAATCCCTGTTCTTTCAGGGGAGTAGAGAGAGAGATCGTGTGTTCATACTAAGTATGAACACCGATCTCTCTCTCCTCTTAGACAGTCCCATACCCCCCACAGTTAGAACACACCTAGGGAACACAGTTAACCCCTTGATCGCCCCCTAGTGTTAACCCCTTTCCTGCCAGTGACATTTATACAGTAATCAGTGCATTTTTTTTAGCACTGATCACTGTATAGTTGTCAATGGTCCCAAAAATGTGTCAAAAGTGTCCAATTTACCCGTCGCAATATCGCAGTCCCGATAAAAAATCACAGATCACCGCCATTACTAGTAAAAAAAAAAAAAAAATCATAATAAAAATGCCATAAATCTATCCCCTATTTTGTAGACGCTATAAATTTTGCGCAAACCAATCAATATACACTTATTGAGATTTTTTTTACCAAAAATATGTAGAATACATATCGGCCTAAACTGAGGAAAAAATTTTTTTTTTTTTTAAATTGTGGGATATTTATTTAAATTTTATTTGGGTACAGAGTTGCACGATCGCGCAATTGTCAGTTAAAGTGACACAGTGCTGTATCGCAAAAAATGGCCTGGTCATAGAGCAGCCAAATCTTCCGGGGCTGAAATGGTTAAAAGAGCAGATGAAAATATATATATGTTTTTCTACCGCCCCCCTTCCCTGTAACAGACCCTGTAGCCAGAAATGCAATTGTTAATAGGAAATTACACATTAATACCTTGTATATCTTGTTACACTGTTTGTATTAACCACTTCAGCCCCAGAAGATTTTACCCCCTTCCTGACCAGAGAACTTTTTGTGATTCGGCACTGCATTGCTTTAACTGACAATTGCGCGGTCATGCAACGTTGTACCCAAACAAAATTGACGTCTTTTTTTTCCCACAAATAGAGCTTTCTTTTGGTGGTATTTGATCACCTCTGTGTTTTTTATTTTTTTGCGCTATAAACAAAAAAAGAGCGACAATTTTGAAAAAAAACGCAATATTTTTTACTTTTCGCTATAATAAATATCCCCCAAAAAATATATAAAAAACACATTTTTTCCTCAGTTTAGGCCGATATGTATTCTTCTACATATTTTTGGTAAAAAAGAATGGCAATAAGCGTATATTGGTTGGTTTGCACAAAAGTTATAGCATCTACAAAATAGGGGATAGTTTTATGGCATTTTTATTTATTTTTTTTTTTTTTTATTAGTAATGGCGGCAATCTGTGATTTTTATCATGGCTACAACATTATGGCAGACACATCTGACACTTTTGACACTATTTTGGGACCATTGTCATTTATAAAGCGATCAGTGCTATGAAAATGCACTGATTGCTGTGTAAATGACACTGGCAGGGAAGGGGGTTAACCACTAGGGGGCGATGAAGGGGTTAAGTGTGTCCTAGGGAGTGATTCTAACTGTGGGAGGGAGGGGCTACCTAGGACATGACAGCGATCACTGCTCCCAATCACAGGGAGCAGTGGATCTCTGTCATGACACAAGGCAGAAGGGGGAAATGCCTTGTTTACATAGGCACTTCCCTGTTCTACCTCTCCACACAACAATAGCGGGCCGAGACTTGCGGGCACACTCTGAAAAGCAGCAAACTTAAAGGGACGTACCTGTACACCCATTTGCCTGCCTGTGCCATTGTGCCGACGTACATCTGTGTGGGGCGGTTGGTAAGTTAAAACTTGTACTGTAAATGCACTTTGGCAGATTATGGGTTATATGAAATATGGGCAGGTAGGCTGCAATGGCATTGTCACAAAAAGCATAGTGACCAATTTGAACCACCACAAACTAAGGGGGTGGTACCAAGAAGAACCTAGATAGATATCTATTCACCTGAAGGAAATATGTAAACCAATAAAGGGTCAAATTCTGATGGTAGTGTCTATATACCCCATAGTTAAATGAAAGGTGCAATAGGAAAAAAAGGAAAAAATATATATATATAACCATTTAGTTCCCAACACCATATATTCTAAATGGTTCTTCAAATGTCCGTAAATGTCTATTTTTGTAGAAACTGGAAATAATGAGAATCCAAGGTAGATGATGATGTCTCTACGTCACATAGGTTGAAAACAAGTGGTGTAAAATGATGGAGGCTTACCAGAACCGTTGGACTCACAGAGACGTATATCCCTTGAGTCAGAAATACTTGTATTGCCACCGGGCAGTAAGTGAAGTGTCCCGCTGGACCGATATGAAATCCGGATGCTGTATCCAAGGCTCCCAGCAGATTTCTTTCTTGTATGGCCCAATTCAGTAGTGGCTCATGAAAAGTAAAAAAGGGGGCCACATAGTGTGATACCGTTTAAAAGAAATAAAATTTATTGTGGTAGAAAACTTACATATTCCATGGTAAAAAAGCGCTTAAAATAGATTAAATGGCAGGCAGTGGAGTCTCCCGACGCGTTTCATCTCATTAGACTTCCTCTGGGGTACCTTGCCACTGCTGCCATACTTACTTATATGCCCACTAAGACCCCCTTTGATGAGAATCCGGCGTGTGCCGCTTGTTTGCTTTGCACTTCCGGGTGTCGCCAAAATGGCGGCCCCGCGTGCGTTCCAAGCCTCTTTCCAGTGGCTTCTATGCGTTCCAACCATCCCTTATGTGAAAATTAAAAAACATAAATGGCCAATTGTTATCCTGTTGTTGAATTTTATAAGTGATAAATATCGTCAGTGCTATGTAAAAGGAAAAAGAATTACCAGCACGATTTAAAAAAGAACCGAATCTCTCCCATGAAATGCTCAGATCCGGACATCCTGTGCCTGGCCCTGGCTTCCGCCTATGTGGAGCGCAAGCCAGACGGCCGCTCACCGTATGCAAACCACGCCTCCCTATGGCAAAGGACATGGCGCGATGTCATCACCGGTGATCCGCTCTCTAACGCATGCGCACCACGTCCTGAGACAGTGGAAAGCGCAATGTCGTCATAAACGGTCCGCCTTGTCAGTACGCCTCCCTTTAGAGGTGGCGTTCTACTCCTATGATGTGTAATACGTATTTATAGTGATGAATGGTGATAGAATAAACTAAAAGTGTTCATATAAAATCAAAAAACGTTTTATTATAAGACTATTCTTGCAAAAACGTGAAAGTGTAACAAAAAAGGGGGTGCAAGAAAATAAAATCATAAAATGACTAATGATGTGTCCACATTATTTATGACACATATATGTATCACACTAAAATGTGTAAATTACACTTGAGTCTAGACACTAGTATGTATATATGTAAATTATTATCTACATAGTGAATGTGATTAATGTATGAAATATAAGTGAAGGAAAAAGGAAAAAAGGTAGGATTTTCAAACGGTGAAGTAGAATTGCCCATAAACCATCTCCTAGACTCTTAATTCTTAAATATAGTGTGGAGATGCATAGAAATAGAGGTAAATATGCAATATAGTTAAAAAACTGGGATTTATAACAGGTAGGCTGATAATAAATATAAAGCCATCTCCCAGACTCGTTATTCTTAGATATGTAAATAAAAAATCTAATAAGTAATAAAAAAGATAAAGGCCCAAGACGGATTCTCAGTATGGGGTGCATATTAACAAATTAATTACACCGAAAAATATCCACAAAAAATCTAGAAAATATATAAAATACATATTCAAAGATGCCTAAACCTAAATGTGATACATATTCCGACGTACAATGTATAATCATTTAGGCAAATACATCTACTCCCACCACCTAACAAACCTTGAGGATCACATGAAACAGAATATATTTTGGAGCTTCATTATTAACATTCTTATTTCTAAAACCAGATATATTCATATCAATTCTACGATTCATTAATGAAGGCGTTAATATCTAAATCTACATTCATACCCTTAGGGTAAAGAGACTGTAGCTCGTGGATCCAGAACATTTCTAAGCGAGAGACACCTCTAGTTAAGGCCCCACCCCTCCATGGGGGGGTATATTTATCGATTATCATAAATAGTGAACCAATAGGGTCACTATTATGCACCTCTTTATAATGTCTTGGGACACTATGTTTTGAATCACGACCTTTGATGAGGCTAATATGTTCACTCACTCTTTTCGTGAAGGTCCTGGTTGTTCGACCCACATATTGTTTGCCACATGGGCAAACTATTAGATAAACGACATATCTCGTGTTACATGTACAAAAGGGTTTAACAGTATATCTCTTCCCTGTAGTTGTTGAGGTAAATTCCGTTAGTTTTCTTCTTATTGGTATATTATGTCGACATACGACACATTTTTTACAGGGATAAAACCCTGTCCAATCGTGGAAGAAGGAAGGACGTACTGGAGGGTTGATAATATTGGGTGCTACTCGTCCCTGTAAGGATGGTGCTCCTCTAAAGATAATCTTGGCTTGTTCCGGCACTATTTTTCCCAAGACGTTATCTTGTTTTAATACTCCCCAATGTTTTCTTATAATACTCTTAATTTGTTTATGTTGTATTGAGTATGTAGTTGATAATGCCCATTTATACGTAATGTCCGGGTCTCTTTCATGTTTGGTTAATAGAAGGGTGTTTCTGTCTATATTGGTCACTCTTTGAAGCTCAGTATCAAGATCTGTTTGATTGTACCCTTTATCTAGAAATCTCTGTTTCAAGACCTCAGCTTGTGAAGTGAATGTGTCCACATCAGTACAGTTCCTACGAAGCCTTAAAAATTGGCTCCGAGGGACAGCACTAAGCCAGGAACTATGATGACAGCTGTCTCTGGGGATAAAACTGTTCCGGTCCGTTGATTTGAAGTAGGTATTAAACTTAAATTGACCGTCTACAATTTTAATCTCTAGGTCTAAAAAATGTATCCCGATTTTACTAGCTTCGTAGGTAAGAGAGATGCCTCTATTATTCGAGTTCAGATCTTCAAAAAAATCGGCTAAGGTCTCAAAGGTGCCACTCCATAGGAGGAGGATGTCGTCTATGTATCTTGCCCACAGCACCAACGATGTGGTATGGTGGGCATAGACGACATCCTCCTCCCACTTGGCCATGAAGAGGTTCGCAAGGCTTGGAGCAAACTTTGCTCCCATGGCTACCCCGCGCTGTTGAAGATAGTAGCGGTGGTTAAACCAAAAGTAGTTGTGTGCCGTTGCGAACTCTAAAAGCTCTATTATATAATCATTCTGGAAAGATGCCAAAGACTGCTCTTGATTTAAAAAATATCTGACTGCTTCTATGCCCCTTTGATGTGGTATGCATGTATACAGAGATGCTACATCTGCCGTAGCTAAGATGTAGCCATCCTGTACGTTAATGCTTTCCAATAATTTGATTGTGGAACCCGTATCTTTCAAAAAAGAAGGCGTTTTTTTGACTATAGGTTGCAAATAAAAGTCGATATATTTGCCAATTCGTGAGGTTATCGAGTTGATGCCACTCACGATGGGTCTGCCTGGAGGGCAGATCGGATTCTTGTGGATTTTTGGCAAAAAATAAATGGTGGGGATTCTAGGTGCTTTGGGTACCATAAATGCTTTTTCTTTTTTATTTAAAATTCCACAGTTGTACCCCTTATTCACCAATTTAAAAAGCTGTTTTTTATATGTGTTGGTGGGATCGTTGTTAAGTTCAGTATAAGTGCCTGGTTCACGCAGGATCCGGTACATTTCCTCTTCATATTTATCTTTATCGAGGATCACTATACCCCCTCCTTTGTCCGCCGGGCGGACAACTATATTTTTCCGTGTGCACAGAGACTGTAACCCCCTTTTTGATATTGGGGGATGTCTTATGCATTTCTCGGGTAATTTCGCAAGATCATCCAATACCAGATCTCTGAAGATCTTGACAGCAGGTGCCATAGGTACAGGGGGGGTAAACAGAGAAGGATTCGAAAGTCCCGAGTGCACAGTCCCTGAGGTGGCTGCTGGATAATCTGTCCTCATAGGGTTGGTGACAAGATATCTCTGTATGTTTATTTTGCGTATGTATTTATGGACATCTATGTATGTATGAAATTTGTTTAATTTATTTGGTGGGGCGTATTTCAAGCCTTTATCTAATACTGATATTTCTTCCTGAGATAATGGCTGAGTACTCAGATTGAATATACCTTGCCCTGCTACACTTTTTTTCTCTTTCCTCCTCTGTAGTTTCCTGCCTCCCCGACATCCTCTCTTTGGTCTGGCCCTCGTTTTCTGGGGTAGCGGTCTTCGTGAAAACCCTGATTATCATAGGAATTAGGGCCATATGCATATGATTGATCCCTATAGTCGCTCCCCCTGTCTCTAGAGTTGTGTAAGTCTCTAAGAGGTGAATATCGATTATGGGTGGGGAGTGGAGAAGGGGGATAATGATAATATGCATTTTCCCTATGATTGGAATCATGCCACGTCCCTTGTCCTCCTGCAGGGCGACGGGACGGCCGGTCCTCGTAGTCATGGTGAGGCAAACTGTCGTATTCCCGACGGGGATGGACATCTTGGTATTGGTTGTTACCTCTGAAATTGCCTCTACCTCCACGTTTGCCCCTAAAGTTACCTCTACCCCTCGAAGATCGTCTGGGGGTTTGTGGACTAAAGTGTCGTATTGCCGATTGTGATGAGTATGATACCCTTCTATGTCTATCTTGGCTTCTAGAGGTTCGACCCCTATTTAGACTGGGTGGCGGGACTTGGCTAGTTGAAGCTCCCTGTGTATGTACTGACAGATTCGTTTCCATGTCATTAGTGGAAGATTCCGTGGACGGGGCAGTCTTAAATAGTTTCTGCCAATTAAAGACATTATTTGTTTTATAGTCTCCTATGTCCCTAGAATATTTCTTCTGCTTTTTATATTTTTGTTCCCTGTCTTCCTTCTCCAGATGATTTAGAAGATTGGAAGACAGTGAACTGTATTCTTGGGAGTTTTTATGTGTTGATAACTTCTCTTTAAGTTCCTTAATCTCTCTATCTAGGGAAAGGAGTTTGTTGTTTTTCTTAGAGATTAGGACATTCAAAAAATTGATACCCACATCGTTAAAGTATTTAAACCATGAGTCTGGATCAGTTTCACCCTGTTGGGGTTGTACTTCCCAACGCAGACTTCTAGGTACCATCCCTTCTGAAATATATTGTTGCAAGAAGACTAGATCCCACTGAAGGTGGAGTTCGGTTGTCATGACATTCTTCAACCTCATAAATAACCCTCCTATTTCTGTCTCTATACCCGTAGCTGTAAAGACTCCTTCTGTATTAACCTTATGAGAGGCTCGATAGTCGAAAATATCCATTTTCAAGAGGTGTTATAATACAAAACAGGAGAAACAATAAAGAGACAACCACAGTGTATATCACAACACCAAAAAAAAGGAAAGGGGGAGCGGCAGCAGTGTATATTCCAATATATCCATAAATCGACATAATATACCAATAAGAAGAAAACTAACGGAATTTACCTCAACAACTACAGGGAAGAGATATACTGTTAAACCCTTTTGTACATGTAACACGAGATATGTCGTTTATCTAATAGTTTGCCCATGTGGCAAACAATATGTGGGCCGAACAACCAGGACCTTCACGAAAAGAGTGAGTGAACATATTAGCCTCATCAAAGGTCGTGATTCAAAACATAGTGTCCCAAGACATTATAAAGAGGTGCATAATAGTGACCCTATTGGTTCACTATTTATGATAATCGATAAATATACCCCCCCATGGAGGGGTGGGGCCTTAACTAGAGGTGTCTCTCGCTTAGAAATGTTCTGGATCCACGAGCTACAGTCTCTTTACCCTAAGGGTATGAATGTAGATTTAGATATTAACGCCTTCATTAATGAATCGTAGAATTGATATGAATATATCTGGTTTTAGAAATAAGAATGTTAATAATGAAGCTCCAAAATATATTCTGTTTCATGTGATCCTCAAGGTTTGTTAGGTGGTGGGAGTAGATGTATTTGCCTAAATGATTATACATTGTACGTCGGAATATGTATCACATTTAGGTTTAGGCATCTTTGAATATGTATTTTATATATTTTCTAGATTTTTTGTGGATATTTTTCGGTGTAATTAATTTGTTAATATGCACCCCATACTGAGAATCCGTCTTGGGCCTTTATCTTTTTTATTACTTATTAGATTTTTTATTTACATATCTAAGAATAACGAGTCTGGGAGATGGCTTTATATTTATTATCAGCCTACCTGTTATAAATCCCAGTTTTTTAACTATATTGCATATTTACCTCTATTTCTATGCATCTCCACACTATATTTAAGAATTAAGAGTCTAGGAGATGGTTTATGGGCAATTCTACTTCACCGTTTGAAAATCCTACCTTTTTTCCTTTTTCCTTCACTTATATTTCATACATTAATCACATTCACTATGTAGATAATAATTTACATATATACATACTAGTGTCTAGACTCAAGTGTAATTTACACATTTTAGTGTGATACATATATGTGTCATAAATAATGTGGACACATCATTAGTCATTTTATGATTTTATTTTCTTGCACCCCCTTTTTTGTTACACTTTCACGTTTTTGCAAGAATAGTCTTATAATAAAACGTTTTTTGATTTTATATGAACACTTTTAGTTTATTCTATCACCATTCATCACTATAAATACGTATTACACATCATAGGAGTAGAACGCCACCTCTAAAGGGAGGCGTACTGACAAGGCGGACCGTTTATGACGACATTGCGCTTTCCACTGTCTCAGGACGTGGTGCGCATGCGTTAGAGAGCGGATCACCGGTGATGACATCGCGCCATGTCCTTTGCCATAGGGAGGCGTGGTTTGCATACGGTGAGCGGCCGTCTGGCTTGCGCTCCACATAGGCGGAAGCCAGGGCCAGGCACAGGATGTCCGGATCTGAGCATTTCATGGGAGAGATTCGGTTCTTTTTTAAATCGTGCTGGTAATTCTTTTTCCTTTTACATAGCACTGACGATATTTATCACTTATAAAATTCAACAACAGGATAACAATTGGCCATTTATGTTTTTTAATTTTCACATAAGGGATGGTTGGAACGCATAGAAGCCACTGGAAAGAGGCTTGGAACGCACGCGGGGCCGCCATTTTGGCGACACCCGGAAGTGCAAAGCAAACAAGCGGCACACGCCGGATTCTCATCAAAGGGGGTCTTAGTGGGCATATAAGTAAGTATGGCAGCAGTGGCAAGGTACCCCAGAGGAAGTCTAATGAGATGAAACGCGTCGGGAGACTCCACTGCCTGCCATTTAATCTATTTTAAGCGCTTTTTTACCATGGAATATGTAAGTTTTCTACCACAATAAATTTTATTTCTTTTAAACGGTATCACACTATGTGGCCCCCTTTTTTACTTTTCATGAGCCACTACTGAATTGGGCCATACAAGAAAGAAATCTGCTGGGAGCCTTGGATACAGCATCCGGATTTCATATCGGTCCAGCGGGACACTTCACTTACTGCCCGGTGGCAATACAAGTATTTCTGACTCAAGGGATATACGTCTCTGTGAGTCCAACGGTTCTGGTAAGCCTCCATCATTTTACACCACTTGTTTTCAACCTATGTGACGTAGAGACATCATCATCTACCTTGGATTCTCATTATTTCCAGTTTCTACAAAAATAGACATTTACGGACATTTGAAGAACCATTTAGAATATATGGTGTTGGGAACTAAATGGTTATATATATATATTTTTTCCTTTTTTTCCTATTGCACCTTTCATTTAACTATGGGGTATATAGACACTACCATCAGAATTTGACCCTTTATTGGTTTACATATTTCCTTCAGGTGAATAGATATCTATCTAGGTTCTTCTTGGTACCACCCCCTTAGTTTGTGGTGGTTCAAATTGGTCACTATGCTTTTTGTGACTTGTTTGTGATTTAACATTAGCGCTACACTGTTTATATACATACGGTTTACAAAATCTCCTTTTTTGTGTGTGAGCTGCTTTGTTAGAGCAAGCGCGGTGTTTCTTGAGTTATTTTTGCAATGGCATTGTCGTTATACATACTTAAACATGATTTTTGTTATCAATTACCCCAAATTAAACCCACTCTCATGTGTTGAAATTCATTTTAATTTTTGTTTTTTGTTCTACTAGTATTTTGTCAATATACCGGTTATGGTGGGTTTGGCCCTGCTCGTGTCTGCCCATTGCCCGTGGGTTTTGGTGGAGTTGTGGTTATAGTATCCACCTCACTCTCTATCCCTGTAACACCCAGGAACCCCACAGAGGTGTTTCCAGGGTGGAATACACTTTCCATTACTATCCTGGCATTTCCACCCATTTCGAATGCAAGCACCCAGATGCATCCCCTTAGTTGTGTCATTTCCAGTGCACTCCATCCCTTCCATCTATGTGGGTGTCTCTCCCTCTGAGCTTATCAGCTGGGGAGACCCACCACACCGCCTACTTTGCGGGAGAGGGACTTTTACGGGGTGTATACAGCTGCCTTGATCTACATCCTATACTGGCAGGTCAGTAGACAGATGAGCCCGCTCCCGTTCCTGTGGATCCAATATGGCTCTCCTGGACTTTTGATCTGGGCGACAGAGGCGGTCTCAGGGATTCTTCCACCCTGCAATTGAAACAGACTCCCTTATAAATATAAATACCTCCACCCATGGCTGCTTGCATGTGGCTGGTCATTCATTTGACACAGATGAAGGAAGTATGCACACCCAGTAATCCGTTAATATAGGTGAGGAAACCTTTAAAAGGAATGACATTTCTAGTAAATTTCCTCTATCCGTGTTCTACTTTCTGGGTTCACTTTATTTAGAGTGATTTAAATAGCCTTTTATTGGTTTTCATATAGATTTTTTCACAGTTCCATCTATGCTGCAAGGACAAGCAAAAGCTTAGGTGTGGCTTGATTCAATCTTCAATTTTGCCTGTAACTTGGTACACTCTTTTGACCCAGTTCTGGCCCCTTTTTTTTCTTCCCTCTCTCCCTCTCCCCCCTCCTCTTTCCCTTCCTCCCACTTTCCCCTTTCTCACTCCCCCCACCGCTTTCTTTCCTTACCCTCTTTTTCCTTCCTTCCTTCCCTTCCCTATTCTGTTTTCCCATTTTCTTCTCCCTTCCCTCTCTCCTCTTTCCCTCTTTTCTCACTTTTATTTCTTTCTCTCCATTACTCTTTCCCATTCCCCTTTCTCTCCCCCTCCCATCCATTTTTCCTTTCCCTCTTCTTTACCTCCCCTCCCTTTTCTTTTTCTACCCCCCTTTTCCCTTTCCCCCTCCTTCCCCCTTTTTCCTTTCCCCCCATTCCCTGACCCTATTCCCTCTGCACCTTTCATCTTCCTCCCTTCCTTTTCCTCCCCCTACCCCTTCCTTCTTTTCCTTCCCTAGCCCCCATTTCTCTGATATCACCACTAAGTTTACTTTATTACCATCATCACATAGGAGTCTGTTTTCTCTTTGGGGGGGACACAGCGTTAATCCCCACTGGCTCCCCAGGCTTCCCCCAGGTCTTCCACTGGACCGGCTTACAAAAACTACACAGGTGAATCAGCAGTCTTCTTGATAGTTTTCTAGGTATGAATATAGATGTTAGAATACAGTTTATGTTTTTACTTATATTTTACTATAAGTACTATAAGTACTATAATAGTTTACTCCCTGCCCACTCTCTTTGTCCATGACATGTTGTGGTGTATGTAACAAGCTCTATTAGGATACCATTACAAAAATTTAAGGCAACATGGCTCAGTATATTGAAAGTTTTTAATGTTTAATATTTCTTGGTAACATAATTATTTGCTAATGTTTATATACCTTATTTGTCAATAATGTGTTTGTAAATCTTTGCAGTATATGTACAAATTTGTGCTCCAATCTAAGGCCCTGATCAAGTGGGACTCCCCCCGAAACACCTAGGCCAGTTTTCTCGATTCTTTAGCCAGGACCAGCACATACTGGATAGACGTACAGTAATGCCGCGTACACACGATCGTATATTCCGACAACAAAATCCATGTTTTTTTTCCGACGGGTGTTGGCTCAAACTTGTCTTGCATACACACGGTCACACAAATCTTGTCGGAAATTCCGATCGCCAAGAACGCGGTGACGTACAACACGTACGACGAGCCGAGAAAAATGAAGTTCAATATCCAGTGCGGCTCTTCTGCTTGATTCTGAGCATGCATTGAACTTTGTGCGTCGGAATTGTGTACACACGAAAATTTGAGATCCAGATCTTAAATTTTGTTTGACGGAAATTCGGACAGAAATTGTCAGATGGAGCCTACACACGGTCGGAATTTCTGACAACAAGCTCCCATCGAACATTTCCCATCGGAAAATCCGACCGTGTGTACGCGGCATAACTGTGGTTTTAACCAGTTGTATTCAACTTTTTAACACTAACCATTTGCATATGGAAATTAAAGATTTGTTTATTTTTTAAGTCTATTTGGTATGTGTATTTATTAGACCCTGCAAGGTACATGTAATGTCCCACCCCATTTTTGTTCTCATTTGGTTATTGAAAATAAATATAGTTCTTCAATTTCTGACTGCTGGAATTTTTGGATGAAAAGTTAAAAACCATGGGCACTTGGCTAGTAATCGTGATGCATCATGGAATCAAATCGAATCACTGACACGAAAATCATAATCTAATCGAATCGTGAGACCAGTGAAGGTGCACACCCCTATTACTCGACTGCATCATTTACAGGGGCCAGTTTGGAGTGTGCACTGTGACTGCATGCTACTGACCCGAAACCAGCTTGCCCAACACCCTGCAGTGCACTGTGGCAAGAGAGAGCCCAGGAGAGGGGGGCACCATGGTTTACCGCACCAGGTGACACCAACCCTAGTGACACTATTGCTTTTATTGCTGGCCTGTACAACTGACACATAGTGTCACATATAATTAAAGTGGATGTTAACCCCACGTCATCCTTTCTAAACTACTGCCATAGGGGTTATCTATAAGGATATACATGCCTCCTGCATGTATCTTTACCTGTCAAATGTCTCCCCTCTGTCTGTTATTAGACCCGAAAAACTGCAGATTCTGTGGGTGGGTCTGTTGTCTGGAGCTCGGTGGGTGGAGTCGTGATGTCAGTAGACTCCCCGCCCACCTCTACACTCCCCTTGTCAATATGCATTTTCTCCTGTTTATTTCTAACACTGAACTTCTGCCGAACTTCTGCTATGATCTCTAACATCCAGTGAAAAGACCAGCATGCCAAATCATGCTGAGGCGTGGAACAGCCAATCCTTGCAGAGCTGCTGAAGAAAGGAGTGGGGGTGGGAATTAAAAAATAATGCATGTGTCTTAGGCTGTCACTCACAGCAAGGGGGAGTATTTGACAAAGTTTTTCTCAGTTTGTCAAGATTTTTCTCACTGAACAATAAAAGAGGATTGCTCAGAGATGGATTAACTCTGTGAGGCAAGACTGGACTCAAATGATAGGAAATCTTATACTCTACAGTATGATATCAAAAAAATAAATAAATAAATTTCGGGTTTACATCCACTTTAAGACAGGATAGGACAAGAGGCTTACTAAAACATTCAGGACACAGGAGGTGGAGCTTGTACAAACTAGCATTGTTATATGTGCCTAGGGGTAACATGACCACTAACTATGGCACTGCTTCCAGCACATATTTAAATTTTCTGCGGAAGGGTTTTCAGGTTAATAACATATTGGGTTTATACTAAAATATTTCTATATTAGAAAGATCACCTGCTAACTGATGAATAATAGACATCCTGCCTTTCACCCTACAGTGACACTAATCAACATACACTGTTGATTTTAGAAATGAAAAACACATTATCTTTTAATGCTGAAGCATATGCAATAGTGCCACAAAATCAATACAGTGTAAACAAATTATTACACGTTGGATCCCACATACAGATTTAGGCAACACCAATCAATACTGCTAGCCTCAAGTCTGCCAGCGGGAAAGGTGATTAAAATGAATAGCAACTGTGAGGGTTTTCTCGGGGGGTTCTGATTTCTTTTGTGGCCCAATGATTTGCTTGAGGGTTAATTAATTTCTAACTAAATTGGGCCATCTGTTTATGTCTGAGATCACAGTAGGGAAACTAGATTATACACTTTACTGGAGTATGAGATAATGTGCTTGAATGGGACACCTAATTATACAACACTGTTTTTTTTTTTCCTGTCTGCGGTCAACCCCCCTTGACAAGTAAAAGTGCTGTTAAAGTTAATTGCATATCGGTGCCTGAATACCCCTTTGAAAAGAGAGATGGTCAATACTGTTTTTGCGCAAATATCATCTTACGACCGTTGGGCTCCATAAAACGTATCTTACAAAGGAGACTTTATGTTACATGAGATACATCTGGGCAGGGAACGTATACCATTCCACCCATACCTCCTTTTCCAGGGGGGTATGCCTGCTTACACATAAATCACTGGCCTTTCAAGAAATTCAGTCAGTTATCAATGTGGATGGCTGATACTGTATGTGTTTCTTTATTATAGACTGAATGCAATTACATGTATACTAGCAGTGGTGTATATCCCTTCTCCGTTCACCATGGTAGTGCTAAAGGAGCTGGTGTCTTTCGGATTGAACAAACCAGGTGTTCCTTTGTTTGTTATGGGTGACTTAAAGTTAATTGTGTATCCATAAAGACCCTAATTCGCTGAGACAACTGAGTGTAGCACAGTCAATGCTTTCTCCTATGTAAATGGCTGTGTCAGAAGCTAACAACCGCTGAATCCAGCTGCATTTACAGAAATATACATACAAGGTACCCACTGCTTAACTGTACATAAATTATAAGGTCAGAACACCCAAAAAATTAGCCAAAAAGCAGAAGCAAGCCACAGTTTACAGTAGATACTGAGTCAACAATAGTGCAAGAAGTAGCAGTTCATACTGGCTCAGTATTGAAACAGCAACAGCAGCAACTCTGGCAGTGACTCAGTAACATCTATGCCACTCAGCAAAAGTTTTCACACATAGACTTAAAGGGTAACTCCACTTTTGTGGGAAAAAAGGAGCAAATTAAAAAAAAAATATATAGCATAAACAATTGCGGCACAAGTCATATTGTAATTGAATGTTATTAAAATTACCTTTCCTTTTCAATCTGCAGTGCTGTCATTTTCTGTAAAATGCAATGCAATATGGCTACCTGGATGTGTTCTGTACACAGTTGGTGTACAGAAAGCCCACTAGACATGTCATTCCCTGCTTAAGATATTGGCTCAGTAATTTTCCCAGAAGTCTGCACTTAGATACAAAACAGATTTTAAGCATCCCCTACAACAAAGATGTCATTTTTGGTGAGATACACCCAAATGGAAATCACGTCTAAAGGGATGCAGACACTGTGATTTTCCTCATTAGAGCCTTGCAGGTGCAGCAGCTGATTGATAATTATAAAACCACTTCCATACTGATTCACTCTGCAAAA
Organism: Aquarana catesbeiana; assembly: GCF_042186555.1. Classification (NCBI taxonomy): domain Eukaryota; kingdom Metazoa; phylum Chordata; class Amphibia; order Anura; family Ranidae; genus Aquarana; species Aquarana catesbeiana. The sequence continues at coordinate 336,113,235 of NC_133326.1, forward strand.
TGGACACACACAGCAATTTTTTCAGAATAACAAAATGTAGGACTCTGCATCAAAGCTTGGTAAATTATTTGCAATGTACATTGATCACCCAGTGGGGATTGTTTTTTTCTCAACAAAAGTGGAGTTACTTTTTAAAGTGAAATTAAATTCTCAAATTTTTAAGCACATTAAGCACAGGCTGATTTAATCACCTACTGAGTATGAAGCGTTTTTATCTTTTTTTCCTTGCCTATGTTCTAGTTGTCATGACCGCTGCCCCAGGGTTCCTACTTTGGTGTGGCTTATTTCTCTTGCAGTTAAAACAAATAACATTTGAATTCACTATACAGCCCTCCCTCTTGTCCCAATCAGTGCTTTTGCATAAAAAGTAATTAAAGAAATAGTACCCTGCCACTGCTTATAGCACTGACCACTAAGAGTCCCTTGACACTTTGGCTCATGTTTACCAGTAATTTGTGCAAGATGATTATACTGTATTATATTTTGTTCTGAGTGGCCACTATTTTTTGCATGAAAAGAGGTGTTTTTTGTTAAGATTGGTTACTTTATACATTATAATTATACAGCATATATACTTTATATGTGTATGTCATATATGTATGAGGCAATCAAGCAAATTTAATAAAAATAAAGTGCATATATTCATTGCATGCAAAGTTGTGTTTGTGTGAATATTTCTAGGGAGGGGATCCATAGCTTTAATCAGATTCTTAAAGCTGTCCATTAGGGATGGGTGAATGGTTCAACCCGTGCATAAGTTTGGGCCGAACTTTCGTTGTTCGGACGTTTGGCGAGCATTTGTTCGGCCCCCCAAACCGACCACAATGCATTGCGGTGCTGAACAGTGCATTGCAAGCCCCGATTGGCTGAAGCAGTGAAAGCTTCAGCCAATCAGGGCACAGAGCACTGTCAGAATCATGACTGGACACTGTCATCATGACTTTATCCAATCATGGCTCATTCCCGCCCCACAGTATAAAAGTATTCTTTCAATGGCAGCCATTTTCAGTGTGATTTTGGCATGGAGAGAGATAGAACAGGGCTCTGTTCAGTGCTATTAGTTAGTTAGTGTGCTATACTGTGCTATTTTGCTTCAATTGTCAGTGTAGAATATTAATTTAGTGTCAGTCTAGAGATAGTGTTAGCGTAGTGAGGAGGGTCATCATTCAGCTTTGCATAGTGTGCAGCTAGAGTAGGGACAGCTCAGATAGTTTTGACTGTAGTGTAGTGAGACCGTGTCATTCATATATACATTAGTGTAGGGACAGCTCAGATAGTTTCAGTGTAGTGTAGTGAGACCGTGTCAGTAATCTTGACATTAGTTTATAGCTAGAGTAGGGACAGTTCAGATGGCGTTAGTGTAGTAACTGTTAAACACCATCTATTTGATTGTGTTACTGCCAGTTTAACGCCATTTACTTCTGTGTGCTTTACTGCCAGTTTAATGCCATAAAGTTTTGTGTGTGTTACTGACAGTTTAACGCCATATAGTTCTGTGTGCGTTACTGCCAGTTTAACACCATATCGTTCTGTGTGAGTTACTGCCAGTTTAATGCCATATAGTTTTGTGCGTTACTGCAAGTTTAATGCCAGTTACTTCTGTGTGTGTTACTGCCAGTTTAACGCCATATAGTTCTGTGTGTGTTACTGCCAGTTTAACACCATATAGTTTTGTGTGCGTTACTGCCATTTTAACGTCATTTACGTCTGTGTTATTGCCAGTTTAACGCCATATAGTTTTGTGTGCGTTACTACCAGTTTAACACCATATAGTTCTGTATGCATTACTGCCAGTTTAACGCCATATAGTTTTTGCATTACTGCAAGTTTAATGCCATTTACTTTGGTGTGCATTACTGCCAGTTTAACACCATATAGTTTTGTGTGCGTTACTGACAGTTTAACACCATATAGTTTTGTGTGCGTTACTGCCAGTTTAATGCCATATAGTTTTGTGTGCGTTACTGCCAGTTTAACACCATTTACTTCTGTGTGCGTTACTGCCAGTTTAACACCATATGTTCTGTGTGCGTTACTGCCAGTTTAATGCCATATAGTTCTGTGTGCGTTACTGCCAGGTTAATGCCATATAGTTTTGTGCATTACTGCAGGTTTAATGCCATTTACTTCTGTGTGCATTACTGCCAGTTTAACGCCATATAGTTCTGTCTGCCTTAATGCCAGTTTAACGCCATATAGTTCTGTGTGCATTACTGCCAGTTTAACGCCATATAGTTTTGTGTGTGTTACTGCCAGTTTAACGCCATATAGTTCTGTATGCACTACTGCCAGTTTAACATCATATAGTTTTGTGCATTACTGCCAGTTTAACGCCATTTACTTCTGTGTGCCTTACTGACAGTTTAACACCATATAGTTCTGTGTGAGTTACTGCTAGTTTAGCGCCATATAGTTTTGTGTGTGTTACTGCCAGTTTAACGCCATATAGTTCTGTGTGCGTTACTGCCAGTTTAATGTCATATCTTTTTTTGTGTGTTACTGCCAGTTTAACACCATATAGTTCTGTGTGCGTTACTGCCAGTTTAACACCATATAGTTCTGTGTGCGTTACTGCCAGTTTAATGCCATATAGTTTTTTGTGCGTTACTGCCAGTTTAGCACCATATAGTTTTGTGCTTTACTGTACATTTGGTGCAGTATATTATCGTGTATCCGTGGAGTGTGTCTGTGTAGTGTGAGTACTCAAATTAAAGTGCACCAAACACCTCTTTACATTGATTAAAGTGCATCTATGTACAGATTTCCACTTCTTCTTTACATTTGCTTATAAGCACGGCCCCCTCCATCACAATAATGTCCGGAAGGACAAGGAGAGGCAGATGTTCCCTTGGCACTGTAAGGGGGCCAGAAACAAATGTGCCCACAGGCAAAGGTGGATGTGGTGGTCAGTCCTCAGGCAGGGCATCATTTCCTCTGTTTAGTGAGTTTGCCGTGCTATCCAGCCACAACATGCAGAGGAGGTGGTGGACTGGCTTACTAAACCTTCTTCGTCCTCCTCATCCTCTGTCATGCAAGCAGAGACAAGTGTGCAGTTCCCTGCAGTTGCCAAGTGGATAAACCCGCCTCCTTGTCCACATCTATTCCTGCCATATCCCCCAACACCAGCCATGGAAGAGTCAGCTGAGTTATTTGACCAGAGCATCAGCCACTTACTCCTTGATGATGCCCAGGCATTACTGGATTCAGATGTTGGTTCTGGGGTTGAGGATGACAGGACATGAGCCTATAGAGAGGGGTGAACACTGATAGACAAATTGGCATTCATGTTCCCGCAGACGCAGCGTGTTGCCAAGTTGTCTCCAGTGGAAATGATGATGATGGAGGAGATGGAGATGATGATGAGGTAACTGATGTGACTTGGGTGCCAGATAGAGCAGAGGAGGAAACTGAAGGTGAAGTGACACAACCCCAAGGAGGCCGACATCAAGAAAGAGTAGTGAGCAGCCACCCTATTTCATCACATTCTGCAGCTGTTATCTCCTGGCCCACTCCCCAAAGCTCAGCTGTCTGGGCCTTTTTCAGCACATCTGTAGCAGATCGTAGTATTGCTATCTGCAAACTGTTTCTCAGGCACATCAAACAAGGCAAAAACACCAGCCATTTGGGTATCACATGCTTAACAAGGCATTTAACGTCCAACCACTCAGCCCATTGACAAGAGCACCTAAAAGCCACACAAAAGGGGCACAAATCTTTTTCCCTCCTCCACACATCTGCCAGCAGCACACCACCAGCTGTAAACTGTAGCTGGCAAATTTCTCTGCCCCATCTGCTGCAGCGGAAAAAAAAATACAGTCCCTGCCACATACATGCCCAACGTCTAAATGCAAGCTTGTCAAAGCTGTTGGCTCTCTAACTTCTGCTTTTCAGCCTGGTGGATTCTTCCCCCTTCCGTGAATTCGCACTATGTGCTGTACCACAATGGCAGGTTCCCAGTCGCTATTACTTTTCACGTAAGGCCGTTCCATCTTTCTACCATCACGTGGAAGGGAATGTTCTGCCATGTTTGGGCAAGGCAGTCAGTCATAAAATCCACCTTACTGCTGACACGTGGTCCAGCAAGCATGGGCAGGGACAATATATTTTGTTCACAGCAAACTAGGTAACGCTGCTTGCAACTCGAAAGGATGCAGGACAGGGCTTGGTGCTGCAGCTTGTTGTGCCCCCATGTCTCCATACAGCTGGTGGTGATGATGTCAGACCTGTGAGCTCTACCCTCTCCTCCTCCTCCGCCAACTTTATGCACTCCTCTGCAGAATTGTCCTATGAACATCAGGTACCCCCTAAGCGTTCAAAGGGCTATTCTATGAGTCAGGCTAAATGGTGTCTTGCAGTGCTTCAGCTGGTGTGTTTAGAGGACAGGAATCACACCAGAGCAGAGATTCTTGCAGCTCTGCAGAGACAGGCCCAGAGGTGGTTCACACCACACCAGCTTGAGCCAGAAATAGTGGTGTGCGATAATGGCTCAAACCTCCTGTCCGCCCTTAGACAGGGAAAGTTGACACATCTACCATGCTTGGCACATGTCCTCAATTTGGTGGTGCAGCATTTCCTAAATACATACCTAGAGTTGCAAGATGTGCTAAAGCTGGCCAGAAGAGTCTGTAGCCATTTTAGGTGGTCGTACACAGCCAGTGCTCGGTTGGCTGTAATTCAGCAGGAATTCCACCTGCCCGTAAACCGCCTGATTTGTGACATACCCACCAGGTGGAACTCGACTTTGGCAATGCTACAGCGGCTATACATGCAGCAGAGGGCCATCAATGAGTACCTGTGCAAATACGGCACGACAACAGGCTCAGGCCGCCTCTGCTTTTTTCCCCATGCCAATGGCTGATCATTAAGGATGCAGGCACTGTATTGTCACCATTTGAGGTGGCCACAAGGATGGTGAGCCGTGACAGTGCATGCATCAGTGACACAATCCCTGTTGTGTTCCTGCTGGAGCAGACTTTGCGTGGCATTATGGACAGGGCACTGGAGGCAGAGCAGCAGGAGGAAGAGGAGGACTTCCTTTTCTCTCAAGGCCCACTTCATCCAGACACTATCATTCCTACTGTATGTCACAGAACACACAGGAGGAGAGAGGGGAGGAGGATGAGGAGGAGTATTTTGGCACTTTCATAGGCTTCGAAGAGGAGGAAGACATGCATCAATCTGTAAGAGATGGCTTTTCAACCCCAGGACCTTTGGGAGTTGCACCTGTCTGGGAAGAGGAAGTTCCAGAAGCTGTCAACCTGAGTGACCCCAAGGAGTCTGCTTCTCAAGCCTCTGCAAATTTGAGGTGCGTGGGCAACCTCATGCTTCAAAGTCTGCAAAAGGACCCAAGAATACGTGGCATAAAGGAGAAGGATGATTATTGGGTTGCAACCCTCCTTAACCACCATTATAAGGGGAAGGTCTCAGAACTTTATTGAATGTTTTTCCTGATTCCAGTAGGTTACAGTGTCATGGAAAACATAGTTTTGAGTCTTCTGTTGGTCAAGAGAAGAGTGTTGGAGAAGGCTTCCGGCTAAGTGAGGCATTTCGGAAATTTTTTAGTCCTCACTGCCCAGGGCTGTCAGCTTCCACATCCCATCGGCAGCATCTGCATCACATAGTGGATGATTATCTCAAGGCCAAAACAGAGTTGGAGAGCTTTCCAGCTGACGATCCACTGACTTACTGGGTCATGAGAATAGACCACTGGCCAGAACTTGCCCAGTATGCTATTGAGTTGTTGGGCTGACTTGCATCCAGCATGCTTTCAGAATGGGCATTCAGTGCTGCAGGAGGTTTCATTAATGATCATAGAACAGGTTGTCCACAGACTCCGTGGACCGTTTGAATTTTATAAAAATGAATCAGTCCTTTATTACCAGCTATGAAGCCCCTGATGCCGATGTCACTGATTAAAACTTTTTGGGATGTGGAATCTCTGCAGGACTTCGAGGCTGGCTAGCTTTGAGTGTGTTCAAACATTTCATCTGGAAGAATGTTTTTGGTATATGTTTCATGGGCACAAATAACACCCAAAGAACAATTTTTCAGCACCTGTTTGACAGGTGCATATCATTGCAATTTTTTTTGCCTTCATCAAGAGTATCTCTATAGGATCATAGTGGGAAGGCGCCACCGACACCAAAAGACCATTTTTTCTGCACCTGTTTGACAGGTGCATATCGTTGCAATTTTTTACAGGAAAGCCAATTTTTGCTTTCATCAAGAGTACCTCTATAGGGTTACAGTGGAAAGGTGCCCCCGACACCCAAAGAGTATATTGCCTGCACCTGTTTGACAGGTGCATATCACTGCAATTTTTTACAGCAAGGCCAATTCTTGCTTTCCTCAAGAGTACCTGTTATGTACCAGGTGAGAGGCCGAGATGCTGAGAGGGCTACTCTCAGCATCTCAGCGCTTCCCTGAAAGTGGTACAGGGAGAGCAGTGCCCACAGAAGCATGGTTAGCCAGGTACTGAGATGAGATAAGCTGGTCACCGTGATGTGGCAGGAAGCTGGCATGCTTGCGGAGTACCAGGTAAGCTTGACAGAGTAGCAACCGGAGACAGAAACAAGAGGTAGGCTGGGGGTCATACACGGTAAGATTAGTTCAGATGATGAGATTGGATAGCTGGGGTCATACACAGGAAGATGGATCTGTAACAGAGTTGATAAACCAAGCCAAGGTCAGACACGGTGGAGCAAGCCAGAGAGAAGTCAGAAGTACAAGCCAAGGGTAAATCAGGAGATCAGGATCACAGGTCAGAGCAAGCCGTGTCAATAACAGAAGTTCAATCAGGATACACAGGAACACAGGATCAAGGAGAAGCTGAAGATAATCCAGCAATGAGCAGCTCCAGCAACAGGCTTAAATAGACCAGGAAGTAAGTCATGTGATCTGTTCAGGTTACAAGGAGGAAGTACCGACCACATTAGTCACACTGTGCACCATGGCGGCCATAATTGTCTTGGGCGGAATTGCCAGTCCTTCTTCGGCCTTTTCCCTGAAAGTGCCCCCCCCCAAGGGGCAGCCTCTGGATTCTTTAAACAATCCCATTTTTCGGAATGTCTATCTCGGAACTCCTGTAGTAGTCTAGAGGCATGTATGTTACCCGCTGATTCCTAAGAGTTCTCCTCTGCTGAATACCCTTTCCATTTACTAAGAAATTGGTTTTGCCTACCTCTCTTCCAACAGTCCAGGATAGCTTACACCTCAAATTCTGGTTCATAATCCAGAGACTGGAGGAGGTGGCACTTCATCTCTCCCAGGAAAAGGGCTTGGCATGACTGGTTTAAGCAGCGAGACATGAAACACCGGATGAATCCGATACGATGTTGGCAGTGCCAGTTCAAATTCCACAGGATTAACTTTCCTCTTGACCTCGAATTGCCCGACAAACCTTGGCTCCAATTTCTTGGAAGGACAAGACAAATTGAGGTTAACAGAAGAGAGCCATACCTTGTCTCCGACATGGAAGCTAGGACTGCTTCTTTTCCTTCTATCAGATTGTCTCTTGAAGTCCTCTTGAGCTTTCTGCATAGTTTCTCTGAGGGTAATTGGTAATTAGTCTGGATAAATGTTATGTTATCATGAACTGCTGGTACTGAGGCTTCGGGTATGGTGTTTGGCAGGAATGAAGGATGAAATGCATAGTTCGCCCAAAGGGTTGACTGATTGGTTGCTTCATGCACAGAGTTATTGTATGCAAATTCAGCGCATGGAAGTAAGGAAAGCCAATCATCTTGGGAAAAAGAACTAAAGCACCTTATATACTTCTGTTCTAGAGTTTGGTTGGTTCTCTTGGTTTACCCATTACTTTGTGGATGATAGGCGGAGGACAAGCAACATATATTGCCAAACTTCTGCAAAGACTTCTCCAAAATCTTGAGGTAAACTGGACCCCTCTATCCGAAACAATGCTATCAGGAAGGCCGTGTAGTCTGAGCACCTCTCTAATGAAGATATTTACTGTATCCATAACTGAAGGTGTGCCGGATGGGCAGGAAGTGAGCCTTTTTAGACAGGTGATCCACTACTGCAAAAATAGTTGTGTACCCTTCTGATGGGGGTAAACCCACTACAAAGTCAATTGAAATTTTCTTCCATGGGTGCTCTGGAACTGGCAATGGCCTCAATAAACCCCCAAGCCTTGGTGTTGGACCTCTTGTTGCGCTGACAGATGGCACAGGACTTCACATAACTCCTACAATCCAATGGCAAGGTGGGCCACCAAAAGGACCGCTGAATGAGTTCTTTTGTCTTTCGAACCCCGAAATGCCAAGCAAGTTGATGATTGTGGAGGCTCCTCAAAACCTGTAACCTGGTTTGTTGAGGGACAAAGATCTTATCCTGATGCCACAAGAACCCTTCTTGACTTCTTAGAGAGGAAGCCTCTGATTTTGTGCATTAGAAGGAGGCTTGTTCAATTGATGCTCTTAAATCATGTTGAAGTAACAAGAAGTTTGGGCTTGGCAGAATTGTCCGTGATACAGCATCAGCTTTTCCGTTCTTTGATCCTGGCTGATAGGTAATGTGGAAATTGAATATGGAGAAAAACAATGCCCAACGAGCCTGTTGGGGTCTTAGATGTTTGGCTGTTCGAAGGTATTCTAGATTTTTATGGTCAGTGGAGATCATGATAGGGTGTGTGGCTCCTTCCAAAAGATACCTCCACTCCTCTAGGGCTGTCTTTATAGCCAGGAGTTCTCGGTCCCCAACATCATAGTTCCTTTCTGGCTGACTCATTTTGCGTGAAGAAAAGGTAACAGGGTGGAGTAATGCTTTGGAACCCTGATGTTGTGACAGGACTGCCCATGTGGCTACTTCTGAAGTGTCATCCTCCAAAACGTAGGGTAAAGGATCAGGGTGCTGGAGAACTGGAGCAGAATTAAACAGGAATTTTAGTTTGTCAAAGGCTGCTTGGGCTTCAGGCGACCACTGAAATTGGGTATGCTGGTGGGTGACTTGGGAGACTGGTGAGATGATGGCAGAAAAGTTCTTTATGAATCTTCTGTAGAAGTTTGCGAATCCAACAAACCATGGTACCCCTTTTTTATCTACAGGAGCGGGCCATTCCAGAATAGCCTTGACTTTTTGTGGATCCATAGGGACTCCTTCTGTAGAAATGATAAGCCCCAAGAACTGAATTGACATCTTTTCAAAGTCACACTTTTTGACTTTTACATATAGTCCATGTTTCCTTAAAGTTGACAACACTTTCTCCACATGTAACCTGTGAAGCTCTAGGGTAGCTGAAAAAAAGAGAATGTCATCAAGGTAGACAATGATGAAATGATCTAGGAACTCCCGAAAGATGTCATTCACCAGATGCTGGAATGTGGCTGGTGCATTACAGAGTCTGAATGGGATTACAAGGTATTTGAAGTGCCCGAATCGTGTTCTGAATGCCTTTCTCCATTCGTCACCTTCACGAATGCAGAACATGTTGTAGGCACCTCACAAATCTAGCTTTGTGAAGACACGGGCATTACGGAACCTCTGAAAAAGCTCTGGAATAAGAAGGATCGGGTAACGGTTTTTAATGGTGATTTTGTTCAGCTCCCTGTAATCCATACATGGCCCCGCCAGGAGAAGAAGATGGCCGGATGAATCCTTTTTCCAAGTTCTCATCAAGGTACTCCCATAGTGCCTCAAGCTCCTTTTCAAAGAGAGGAAATATGCAGCCAAAGGGTATTTCAGAACCTGGAAGGAGCTCTATTGGGCAATCATATGGCCTGTGAGGTGGAAGGACATTGTCATTCTTCTTGTCGAAGACATCCGAGAATCCTCGATAGACTGATGGTGTATCCTTATGGGTGCTGGATATTGGTTGGACAAGCACTTAGCAGACTTATTATGCATGGAAGTGAGACAGTGCTGATGACAATATGAAGAGGGAAATAGAACTTCTCCTTTAGACCAGTTGATCTGCGGATTGTGCGCCTGTAGCCACGGGATACCTAGAATGACCGGGAACATAGGTGAGCTCAGAACATCAAAGCTCAGAAATTCTTGGTGACTAGATTCAGTCAAATTGAAAAGAGGTGCAGTCTCTTGGGTAACATCCCAGAACTGGGCAGGGAGCCATCAACTAGATGAACTGTCAGTTGTTGTTTTTTCCTGTAGAGGGGAATGCCAAGTTTAATTGCTAAAGTCAAGTTCAAAAAGCAGCTGCAGGCTCCAGAATCAATTATTGCCAGAAGCTGAACCTTCTCTTCTGCTACCTGCAGGGAGACAGGAAGGACAAGATGAGAGGAGGAAGATCCTGCCATCTGGGAATATACAGGAAAGTGGAAGAGACTTACGGGGTCTTATGGGGCAGTTACACAAGAAATGTCCAGTTCCACCACAGTAAAGGCAAAAATTAGCTTGCCGGCAACAAAGTTTCTCTTCAGGGGTTTAGAGCTGAGTGGACTAGGCCTAACTGCTTAGGTTCAACTTCTGAAGTGGATGCAGAGGGAGGCATGGTTGCTGGAGATGAAGGAACCTTGGGTAACATCCAAATGGGTCTAAAGGCTTGGGCTCTTTCAGAAGGTCGCTCCCGCAGGCGTCTGTCAAGTTGAGCAGCAAACTAAATAAGGCCTTTCAGGGTGGCAGGAGACTCTACTCTAGCCTCAATCCATCCCATGTCAGCGGACCATTTATGGAAGTCTACTGTATAGTTCTCCATGGGGGGGCGCCTTCCTTGTTGCAGAGTATATAGGGCAGCTTCAGCGGTGGCTACAAGCCGAGGGTAAATCAGGTGATCAGGATCACAGGTCAGAGCAAGCCGGGTCAATAACAGAAGTTCAATCAGGATACACAGGAACACAGGATCAAGGAGAAGCTGAAGATAATCCAGCAATGAGCAGCTCCAGCAGCAGGCTTAAATAGACCAGGAAGTAAGTCATGTGATCTGTTCAGGTTACAAGGAGGAAGTACCACCCACATTAGTCACACTGTGCACCATGGCGGCCAAAATTGTCTTGGGCGGAATTGCCAGTCCTTCTTCGGCCATTTCCCTGACAGCACCTCTATAGGATTACAATGGGAAGGTGCCACCAACACCCAAAGACCAATTTTTCTCCACCTGTTTGACAGGTGCACATTATTGCAATTTTTTTATAGCAAGGCCAATTCTTGCTTTCATCAAGAGTACCTCTATTGGGTTATGGTGGGAAGGTGCCACCGACACCCAAAGACCAATTTTTACGCACCCCTTACTTCTATCCAAAGTCAAAGTGCACCAGACTGTATCCAAAAAATCTTTAATCTTGTTCCCAGTGCAGTACATTGTGACCTCATCATACACACTGGCTCCCCAGCTGTTGCTGAGCAAAACAAAGGCAGCTTGCAGGGAAAATGTCATTTTTTGGCTTTATAAATGCAATTATTGCTGCAGCAGATTCTAGACATGGTACAGATCTGCCACTTTGCAGGTATACTTATAGGACCCCCCAGGCACTATATTGGAAGGAATTTGTCATTTTTATGCTTTTACTTTACAAATACAAAAATCACTGCTCATTTAAAAATGACGTTTTTCACAAACTTTTTTTTTATTAATACATGTCCCCCAGGGCAGGACACGGACTCCTATAACCATTGTATGCCCAATTACTTGCATATAAGCCTTCAAAACAGGCATTCATTTATGGGGTTCATTATTCAGGTCCGAACTTTCGCAGTGTTAGAAAGTTCTGGTGCGAACCGAACAGGGGTTCATTCAGTCCATCCCTACTGTCCATGACTCAAAAAAGGTTGAGAAACACTGGTAAAGAGGATTTCAATTTCATTTTGACCATTTGTCACTTGTTTTCCTTGTACCCCAACATCTCTTGATAATCCTGGATCGGAACTCACCTTCTCACATTTTAGCAGCAGATTCCCTGGTCAAATTATTATTATTATACAGGATTTATATAGCGCCAACAGTTTACGTAGCGCTTTACAACTTGAGGGTAGACAGTACAAATACAATACACTTTGATATAGTAGGAATCAGAGCTTACATCTACAATCTAAGAGGGAAGGTCAAAAGATACAAGAGGTAATAACTGTGGGTGATGTGCTGATTGAGAAGATAAATGTACAGTTGTTAGGTGGGGGCCAGATAGGCTTCTCTGAAGAGATGAGTTTTCAGGGATCATCTGAAAGTGGATAAAGTAGGAGAAAAACAGACGGATTGGGGTAGAGCATTCCAGAGGATGGGGGAGGCTCTGGAGAAGTCCTGAAGGTGAGCATGGGATGAGGTGACAAGGGAGTTTGAGAGCAGGAGGTCTTGGGAGGAGCGAAGAGAACGATTAGGTTGGTATTTTGTGACTAGGTTAGAGATGTAGCTGGGGGCCAGGTTGTGAATGGCTTTGTAAGTTATAGTTAGTATCTTGAATTTAATTCGGTGACTGAGTGGCAGCCAATGGAGGGATTGGCAGAGGGGTGTAGCAGACGCTGAGCGGTTTGTGTGGCGGATGAGCCTGGCAGCAGCGTTCATGATGGACTGAAGTGGGGATAGCCTATTTAGAAGTAAACCAATGAGGAGGGAGTTGCAGTAGTCGAGGCGGGAGATGACCAGGGAGTGGGTTAGAAGCTTTGTGGTGACATTGGTTAGGAAGGGGCGTATCTTGGAGATGTTGCGGAGATTGAGGCGGCAAGCTTTGGATAGTGATAGAATGTGGGGTCGAAAGGTTAGTTCAGAGTCCAGGATTACACCTAGGACCCTGGCGTGGGGAGATGGGTTGATAGTTGAGCCGTTGATATTGACAGGGAAAGCTGGGGAAGTGGCACCTGAGGGAGGAAATATCATGAGCTCGGTTTTGGATAGGTTGAGTTTGAGGAAGTGATGTGACATCCAGGCTGATGTGTCTGCTAGTAAGTTGGTAATGCGTGAGGAGACAGATGGAGAGAGCTGGGGGGTGGAGAGATAGATTTGGGTGTCATCAGCGTAGAGATGATATTGAAAGCCATGGGAGGCAATCAACTGACCCAAGGAGGTGGTGTAGATTGAGAAAAGGAGAGGTCCAAGAACAGAACCTTGGGGGACCCCAATGGAAAAAGGAAGAGGAGAGGAGGAAGTAGAGTTGTAAGTGACACTGAAGGAGCGGTGTGATAGGTAGGATGAGAACCAGCGAAGAGTACAGTCACGGAGACCAAAGGAGTGGAGTTTTTTGAGGAGGAGGGGGTGGTCCACTGTGTCAAAGGCAGCAGAGAGATCCAGGATAAGTAGTACAGAATAGTGTCCATTGGCTTTAGCCATTAGTAGGTCATTTGAGAGTTTAAGGAGAGCAGTTTCCGTGGAGTGTTGAGGGCGAAAACCGGACTGGAGGGGATATAGAAGTTTATTCATGGTAGATGGTCGCTTAGTCAGTTGTAGACCAGTCTTTCAAGAAGTTTGGAGGAGAAGGAGAATAAGGAGATTGGACGTAAGTTGTTGAGATTGGTGGGATCCAGTGAGGGCTTTTTTAGTATGGGGATGACTAGCGCATGTTTTAGAGAGTTTGGGAAGATGCCACAGGAGAGGGAGAGGTTGAAAATGTGAGTTAGAGAGTGTAGAATCGAGTCAGAGGGTGAGCGTAGCATTTGCGAGGGAATAGGATCCAGGGGGCAAGTGGTTAGATGGGTGCTAGATAAAAGTTTAGCAACCTCAGTAATAGTAGCAGGGTTGAATGAGAGAAGTAATGATTGTATCTGTGGACATGGGGTGTTGCATGGAGGAGGTTTTTGCGCATTGGTGATCTCCTCATGAATTGTATCAATCTTAGTTTTGAAGTAATCGGCAATCTCCTGGGCAGTGAGTGAGTTGGTGGGTGGAGGCAGTGGAGGACAGAGTAGAGTATTGAAGGTAGAGAAGAGTTGACGTGGACTGGATGAGAAGGTGTTAATGAGTGTGATAAAGTAGGTCTGTTTGGCAGTGTGAAGGCAGGAGTAGTATTTTAGGAGGGCAGATTTATATTGTGTGAAGTCTTCCTGGGTCTTAGTCTTATGCCACAGGCGCTCAAGAGCGCGGCTATGTTTTCTGAGACTTCTGATGTCATCTGTTTGCCAGGGTTGTAGCAGTCGGGGCCTAATTCTGCGTGTAGTGAGGGGGGCAAGCTTGTCTAGGGAGGAAGACAGTGAGCTGTTGTAGATGAAAGTAGCTTGGTTGGGGCAGGACAGAGGTGAGATTTTGTCATAGAGGTGATCAGTAGCAGAGTAGAGAAGAGAAGGGTTGAGGTGGCGAAGGTTTCTACGGGTAACCGTTAGGTGGTTGGAGGGAGAAGAGGTGGAGGACAAGGAGAGAGCAAAACTAATAAGGTGGTGATCAGAGAGTGGGAGTGGATTGTTGGAAAGGTTGCACGGAGTGCACAGATAGGAGAAGGCAAGGTCAAGGGTGTTGCCGTTGGAGTGGGTAGGAGCCTGTATCCATTGCTTCAGGTCAAGCGATGAGGTTAGACTGAGAAGTTTAGAAGTAATAGTAGTGTTAGTGTTAACAGGGATGTTGAAGTCCCCAAGAATGATTGTGGGGATTTCAGCAGAGAGAAAGTAGGGTAGCCAGGCAGAGAAGTCATCAAGAAAGGCTGATACTGGTCCAGGGGGCCGGTAAATGACAGCAATTCTTAGAGAAATGGGAGAGAAAAATGGGAGAGACTAGACGAATGCAATGTGCCTCAAAAGAGGAGAGTGTCAGAGAGGGAGGTGGGTGAAGTACCTGATAGGTGCTGCATGGGGCTAGAAGGATTCCCACTCCACCTCCCTTCCGTCCACTTGGTCTGGGGGAGTGAGTCCAGAGAAGGCCCCCATGGGAGAGGGAAGCAGGAGAAATAGTGTCCGATTCATGAAGCCAGGTTTCAGTAATGGCAAGTAGGTTAAAGGAATTTGTAATAAAGAGGTCGTGAAGGGCGGTGAGTTTGTTGCAGACAGAACGTGCATTCCACAGGGCACAGGAAAAGGGGGGGCTGGTTTTGGAAAGAGGAATAGTGACCAAGTTCTGTGGGTTGCGGCTCCTGCCAGAGGGTGTAGGGGGATGGGAGCGATGGGCAAAGATAGATGATGGTGGCCCAGGGTTTGGGGATATGTCACCAGAGATTAGGAGAAGCAGGAGGGTGAGGGAGGTAATGTGGGAATGTGATTTATGTGAAGGGGCATGTCTCAGAGTACTGGAGGTTTTATCAGTGTATGGATGTAGAATGAGCAAGAGTTGGTAGGAGCAGTAGTAGGGAGAAGACAGAAGGCAGGGTGATATGTATAAGCAGGCGGGTGGAGAGGGGGGGTGAAGGTAAGAGAGTTTGAGGAGAGAGGACAGGAGTGTCAGAAGCAGTGGTAGAGAGTGCATGTTACAGAGTGGAAGGAGAGCTTATTAGAGAGATGGGTCACCTGCAGTCTGTTAGGTGCTTTCCAGTGCAGATTGCTGTATTTGTTTGCTTCGTGCAATCGCTGAAGTGCAGAGATTGAAGTGCATATCACTTACAGAAAGAATCACTTAGAGAAAGAAGCCATTGCAATGTGCACCCCGAGCAATGTGCTCACCCCTTAAGGATGCTCAAATATATACTGTTATAAGGGTGGGGTTGAAGTTCATTAATTAATCATGAGTGACTGTAAGAATGCCTAACAATCAAAGTGGACTTTTTGCTTCTAAATTTAGAAAAGCAAAAGGCCAGAGGCCAAGATAAGATCAACAAATAAAACTTAGGTAAGACAGTCCAGAGCAACAAATAATATCATGGTTGTGCACACAGGGCAATAGATAGAGAAGGCCACATACCAACACATACACACAGAGACAGCAAGCAGATCCCAATTTCAGTTAACGGTAGAAGATGTGGTTTAGCTGACACATACACACAGAGACAGCAAGCAGATCCCAATTTCAGTTAACGGTGGAAGATGTGGTTTAGCTGACACATACCAACACATACACACAGAGACAGCAAGCAGATCCCAATTTCAGTTAACAGTGGAAGATGTGGTTTAGCTGACACATACCAACACACACACACAGAGACAGCAAGCAGATCCCAATTTCAGTTAACGGTGGAAGATGTGGTTTAGCTGACACATACCAACACATACACACAGAGACAGCAAGCAGATCCCAATTTCAGTTAACGGTGGAAGATGTGGTTTAGCTGACACATACCTGTAAAGAGACAGAGAAGGAATGATCAGGTGAGGCAGAACTTAATGCAGAGATTGAAGTGCATATCACTTGTAGAAAGAATCACTTAGAGAAAGAAGCCATTGCAATGTGCACCCCGAGCAATGGTCAAATGCATTAATTCTCAATAAATGTTTTATGATCTCCGTAATCCTACATATTATGCGCCTCTACTCCAAGAACACCAACTCCAGGTATAGATACCTTTAACCCGGCTGCAAATTAGCACTAGGAAATAAACACAAGACGGTTTAGTGGTAAATTAACTCAATGTATATAAACAAACACACGGAAGTTAGATTCAGGCACAGTCCACTAGACAGTATAATCACTATGCCAAGGTAACTTAGAATCAAGTTCTGTACCACTAGACTGGGATTAACTCATGAATCAGCAAAGTCTAGGTGAATGGTGTCAGGGCTGGGCTCAGCCCTTCCTTCTCAAAGCTGGCCTCTCAGCTGTCGGCTAATTGCCAGCTCCTATCTCTCCACAGTGACTCACCTGTTGATGATATCCTGATCGTGAGTCCTGCCTACTTAAGCCGTCCAACCCAGATGATCTCTGCCTTCGCCTTGGTCACATCTCTAGAGACGCTCTCCTGTGTTCCTGTTAAAGACTTGCTTGGCTGACATTCCTTCTGGCTCCAGATCCTGCTTGCTGTTCTACTATTCTCATCTCTGGCTCCCTGATGTTTTGGCTTGTCTGACTATCCGTTCCAGTACCTGAACTCTGGAATGTTTTGACTATGTTTACCTTTTTATTATTATTAAACAAGTGTGATTTAACTGTACTTCTGTCTCGGTCTGATTCATGGTTTCTGACAAATGGCTAGGATATGATGCAATGTCTCTTGAGAGGTACCTCTTAGCATAAGCAATAGATGAAGGTCTCTGAGTAGCAGCTGTAAAGGGACAGTCTTTAATCCTTACTCTTGTGCCAGCTATGGTTGGGACCCAGTTGTACTATTGGTGCACATTAGAATAATACTAGCCAAGCCTGCAGGCAAAAAGAGGCAACTAGATACCTGTTTGGTCAAAGGGCTCAGTCTATCCAACAGCATATACTAAATCCCCACAGCAGCTCACCAGTCCCAGTGATATTGCAGCTCACACAGAGTGATTAGTCCACTCTCTACACCCGGGTGATTCTGGCTGTTGGCACACCTGCACTCAGCACTCCAGACCCTATTCAGGTCGCCATTATGTAGCAGTGGTGGTGCACACTGAATAGCAATGTACACTCTCCACACTCACTCATGGAAAGAGGAAGCTGTGTCCTCTAAAGCCTAAGAAAATGCAACTCTTTCCCCTCCTTCTGGCAATCTCCCTTTGCAGTTTAATGGTCAATAGAAGTCCACAGTATGGCTTCCTTCTTGAAGCAATCCTAAAAGTCTATGGAGCTTCTTGACTTCCTGGCTGGTGGGAGGCAGACAGTGAGATGAATCAGCATATCAGTTCAGTAATAGAGTAAAGAGCTGCTGTAAACTGTCATAACTTGTTCATCATAGCCAAGTACCTGGCTACACTGTACATTACTTAGATAAGTGTACTTTTAGACAAAATGCACTTATCCTGTTAACCTCTTAAGGCTGACCTAACTGAACCACCCTCCTCCTCCACAGATGCATGCTTAGCAAGATCCAATCATTGTGGCTTTCAGAGGTTATTTACATCCAGCAGTGAAAGTCTCCCTCTATTGCACAGTACAGACTTTTTTGAGGCTGTCTCTTCGCCAGGAGACAGAGGTACATGAGCCCCATAGACATATATAGGGTTGTACTGTGCAGGCACAGCAAGGAAAAAGGGACTTTAATCATTGGAAGTAAGTAAATAAAAAGTGGAGGCTATGTCCATTGGTCTTAGTAAGCATACAACTATGAAGGGTGGGGGTGGGATTGGTTAAGTCAGCTTAAAGTAGCAAATAGGATAAGTGCACTTTGAAAGTGCACTTATTCCTTAAGCCACTTCATTTTTCTGTTCTCTCTGGCTTCTCACAAATATCATACTTGATTTGATTGTAGCCGTATTAGTGCAATTGTGACAGAGAAAATTGAGTACTGTCCGTGATACTTTTTTTATTTGCACTAACATACAATGTTTCAGGACAAGCTTTCGGGGTATGTCCCCTTCTTCAAGGTCCAAGCAGTACTGATTCACAAATTTTTAAGCAGAATGTTAAAGAAGAAGAAGAAAAAAAAAAAAAATTGTATGTTAGTGCAAATAAAAAAAGTATCACGGACAGTACTCAATTTTCTCTGTCACAAATATCATAATATTGAAAATCACTACTTTTTCTGTTTACATATAAGAGTTGCTGTTCCCATAGACGCACTGCCATAAATTATGTAAAAGAATGCACTGATCATTAATTATTTGTTTAAAAAAGATTGATTATCTGCAGTTTGTTCAGTGCCACTGTAGTCTGTATTAGTTAACCTAAATGAGCATTCCAAAGCTTGACATATGATTGTGCATAAACATAAAGGTCAGAGGCATCCACTAACTTGATAGGGAATGAGGAGGAAATAATTAGGGTTTATGTGTTTTGTCACGTATCTCAGCTACCACAGGCCATTTATCTAATTGATTAACCAATGGCATAAAGTCAATTTAAAATATAACTATAGGTCTAAAGAATGTTTTGCACTGTAGTATGTTTGCATATATTGAATATTCAGGTAAATGTTTGCTGTTTTCCAGTAAAATTTTTTTACCTTTAATCATTGCCATGCTTATACAGTCCCCTCTAACATACAAAACTGACATTAATATCAATGTCCATATTTGGAGGTTATTTCATCTTCTGCAGCCATATGTATAACAACTTAGTGGATGCAATATAACTAAATCACTTGAATTCATACAGACTGGCGCAGGCATATTTTGCAGAGGTGTCTCTCATGTATTAAAAAATGGTGACACAAACAGTTTAATATTGTCCGTTATACTTTTTTAATTTGCACTAACATACAATTTTTAAAGACATGCTTTCGGGTGGGGGGGGGGACCCCTTCTTCAAGGTCCAAGCAGTACTAATACATATTAGGCCATTATGTTTTGTGTCAAATAGAACTATCATCCTTAGTTCAAAAGTTTTCCTTTCCTGAATAGTTTTGAAATTCCTTTAAGAACAAAGGCATTAAGGTCTTCAATAGTGTGGTCCGGTTTTAAGAAATGCAAAAAGAAGAATCTCATATCAAAAGGTCTCTGGATTAAAAATCCTTGTGCAAATACACTGAACTCTCCTTATGTAGAAGGACTTTGCAGACATACCAGCAAAAGATTAAGGAACAACCTCATACACAAACTGTATGGTAAAAGGATAACAATCCAGAAACAAAACAGTTGCTGTTTGAAATACTAATATCATTGGAGCCTACCAGCATTAACCAAATTAAGAATGGCTTAGAAACTTTGCAATGACTTGCCGTTAATACAAGCAAAAAACCTCCAAAAGCTACATGAAGAGCAGACTTTTTGGATACAACCCAACAACATTAACCAACAAAACATTTTTACCTCCACCCACCAGTGACCTGGAATCAAATCCAGATTTCGAAAGGTATCCCTGGTGTAAATGCTACCCAGACTGAAAATGTGCAAATAAGGCCCCTTTCACGCGGGACGGATCCGTGTTGATCTGACCCGTGAACATCCGCTGCTCAGCGAGGATCTCTCCGTTTTCCCCAGCTGAGCCGGAGGATGACAGGGCGGGACCCACACACTGTGCAGGGACCGCCCTGTCAGATCTCCGCTCTCCCCTTATGGGGGATCGGAGGAACACAGACCGTCTGTCCGTGTTCATCCGATCCGCTCTACAGACGGATAGAAAAGTAGGATTTTCTTCCGTCTGCAGAATCGGACAATAGCGGGGTCGGATGATATCTGGTGTTAGCGGATGTACATCCATTGACACCCGCTATCCCATAGGGATGCATGTATGTCCGTATTTCATCCGAAAACGGATGGATGAAATACGGACATACGGTCCGCATGTGTGAAAGGGGCCTAACAGAGAGACTTGGAATTATCAAATTTGTCAAATCATAAACTCTCCGTACCAGAAATAACAGTCCCGTCCAAAGCCGTCACATTCTTCCTAATCATCAAATTGGATAATTTACAGTTATTGTCAGATATGGAGGAATTCTTCAGGAGACTAAGGCTCAAATAATATTTTTATAGTAATGAAAGGAATCCTATGACAATGGAATGCGACAAGAAAAGAACAATAACTTCACACCTCCACAAGGGTACAACCCCAAATTGCACACCCATATTGACAGCTTCAGACTGCGAGTTACATCCCTAATATCCACCCAGCAAAAGAAAATGCTATGCACTATTTCACCACTGGAACGAAAGTCTATACAAGATTTATACAATAATCAGGCTATCACCATCAAACCAGTGGATAAAGGTGAAGCAGTTGCTGTGATGGATACAAACAACTACATACAAGAGAACCAGAGGTAGCTGGCAAATGCTACTTACTATAAAAAAACTGGATTATGATCCAATCCAAGATTTTACTAAGCAATTAAAAGGTCCAAGTAGACCCATCATAACAGGTAGGAACACACTTGTCAAACAAATCTCAGGCCTTGTAGAAAAAATGATAAAACCATTCGTTATGAATACTGCTAGTTTCCTGCAAGATGCAACTGATTTTCTGAACAAGATCAACAATATACAGCAATTACCAACAAATACACTTATAGTCAATGTGAATGTATAATCTCTGCACAGCAACATCCCTTACAAGGATGGGTTGGCTGCATGTCACAGATTCTTATCATCCTTACCATAAATACAGCACCAAAGATGTTAATTAGCTCATTGAATTCATTCTAACACACAACTATTTCACTTTCTAAAATTACTTCAGTGTATGGGTACTGCCATAGGAAGTAAAATGGCACCCCAGTGTGCAAATTATTTATGACTGAGCTGGAGGACAAATTCCAGAACAGCCTACAACAAATGCTATACAGATACTGTTGCTAAATTGATGATTTTTTCATCTGATGGACAGAAATGAAGAAAATCTAAAACAATTTTACTCCTTGATCAACACTTTTCACCCATCAATCAAATTAAAAAGAGACTATTCAAACACAGGTCAACTTCCTAGACACTACAGTACACATCAGTGATGGCAAGCTGCACACCTCAGTATAAAAGAAACCCACTGACAGATGCCACTATCCCCATAGTTCTAGTTTTCACCCCCAATGCACTAAACGGGTAATCATACACAGCCAGGCCATCAGATACCACCGAATATGATCAGACCCAGAAGACAGAGACAAACATCCCAGAACACGAGCAGACTCCTTCTATAAGAAAGGTTATAAGGACAAAACCATCAATACAAGCAAAACCCAAAAAAGAAAATCTCCTCCAATACAAAGAGAAAAAAACATACCACAAAAATGTGTACCTCTAGTAACCACATACAATCCAGCATGAGAAGGGATAAGAAAGATTATCAAAGATCTACAATCCATCATAACAGAGGAGGAGACCCTGAAAGAAATATTCAAACAACCCCCAGTACTGGCTTTCAGGCAACCACCCAATCTCAGACATAAACCATTAAACATGAAACTTAATTCTGATTATGAAGTCACACATAATGGAAGCAAACCCTGCAACAAAAAAATGATGCAAACTGTGCAATCAAATTAATCAAAAAGTGTCACACACTCAAAAGGGACCTTCATTATCACAGGATCATACAGATGCAATTCCAGTAATGTTGTGTACCTCTTCCAATGCAAAAAATGTAGCAAAGGAATGTTGGCGAAACAGGACAGAAGTTACAAGCAAGGATAAGCTTGCACAGACATACCATCAAAGAACATAATGAAGATAGTTTCTGCACACCTGTGGGACATAATTTATCACAACCAGACCACACTATGGAAGACCTTATTGTCTTAATTCTTAAAGGGAATTTCAAAACTATTCAGGAAAGGAAAACTTTTGAACTAAGAAAGATAGTTCTATTTGACACAAAAGATAATGGCCTAAATCTAGACCTGGGTTTTCTTACTCATTCTCATTATACAACAGTTTTACAACCCTCTCTGTGCCTGCCACCCCCCCCCCCCCCAATCAACCGGTGTGATTCCCCCATCAACCTATAGTTGCAGGAAAGAAAATGGTTTCACCTATGGCCTGCCAAACATTATTATGTGATTCTAATTTACTTTATCAGTGGGGAACATGTGAAAAGAACTAATGGCTGAAAGTAAAGTACAGGCAGTCCCCGAGTTACGAACACCCGAGTTATGAACTACTCCTACTTACGAACGTCCTCAAATGCTGACCACTTGTGCTCCACGCTGGTCCTGGATACCTCCGAACACCTCCAGACACATTCCACACTGCAGTACTACATGAACTGCATCGCTAGAAGAGCCACAGATAACATAACAAGTGCCCGAAACATCCTACATCCATGCACAGGTGGGTGTTACACTTACAAATGCAGTGTTCCAACTGGAAGTTACTTACAAATGCAGCGTTCTGACTTACGGACAAATTCCACTTACGCACAAACCTACAGTCCTTATTGTGTTCAAAACTCAGGGACTGCCTGTAATGGCTGAAACAATATAAACAATATTTGTCTACAAGGTTGACTTAAAAGTGTTACTAAACCCAGGACCCTGCATTCACTATATCTGGTCTCCCACAGTACACAGAACATGGAAATGCAATTATTTTAGTAAATATAACCTGCTAATTACCTTTTCTCACCAGCAGCGTATAGCAGTCTTGTGAATTCTATCAGTGTCTGGTTAAAACTTGTAGGAGGAGTTTTCATTCTCGTCTGACTGCCCTATGAGGCTGCAGGACCCCTGACCCTCTGTCTGGACAGTGCTGATTGGCCTTGTGCTGATAACATGCACCCTCCCACCCTCTCTAGCAATACACACCAAACAGAGCATATGCAGAGTAACTCCAAAGGCTCTGTACTAACAGGGGATGGATTGGGGACAGTGGAAGATGGGAGGATCAGAGAATAAAGAATCAAACAGCCTTTTTACACAATGCAGAGGATTAACACCTTAGGTTGCACAGTGATTATAACAAGCATGCTTTACTGCATATACAGATTGATTTTACTGTTGAGGGTTTAGTAACACTTTAAGAAAAACAGACATACTGTATTACTTAAAGCCAATTTTAATAATAATGTCCCCCCTTATTCTTACAAGACAAGTTATTTTTCTTAATATAGAATAGTTTGCATGGAAATTTGAGTTCACTTATGGTCAGTCTGAGATCATTTTGTGCTTTTCTTTTATTCTTCCACACATTGCATGGTGATATCAAGCATATAAAAACACAAATGTATAGAAAAAACATAGTAAATGTAAATGCATATTTACAACAGAGATGACATTTGGGGTTGTCACTACCATGAGTTTACGGCAAATTTGGTTCACCTCCTGAAATAAAAAACAAACCTATGCATCGGTGCATAGCCTTTACCCTGGTCAGCTGAGTCACAAGAGCCAATAACAAAGGAATGGGTAACCCAGCCCCCTTTTTATATAAAGCTAGGTTCACAGCAGCTATATTGTCAATGTGTAAGGCTATGATCAAATGGGTGGCAAGGGGGAGTAAAAATGAGCGGTTGATCCATGTTGTTAGGACCCCCACCTCCCACCTGCAAGTTAACATGTTGACTGTTCAGGATCATACACATTGCCACAACCGTAATGCTTTGATTTGTGTTGCAGCAAATTTAACACAGCTTGTTGCATTTGGCAGGGGAGGAACCCAATTGGACATTCAAAAATAGTTATCCAAAGGCTTGGCACATGGTTGTGGTATGGTATATCAATGTAAAATTTGCCATGGGATCCGAAAAAACAGGCTTCACAGTATCACCTCTTAGCAGTGAACACACCTACAAAACAGTAAAGACGCAATATCATTTGTCAAGTAACTAAACTCTAAAACTCTGCAGCACCCTTCTAACAAAGGGGAGAGAAGAGCATTATAGGGTTGGCTTCCTTATCCCTAAATAGTGAAAAAGGTACAGTACTACACTGTGGTAGATTATAGTACCGAGCAGTATGCTCTTCTAAACTTTCACAAAATTACACTAATAAACTGGTAAAAATAGAGGAAAAGAAGGCAACCAGATGTGGGGGTGAAATTGCTGAGCATTCAACTGTTCAAAAACGTACATTGCATAGGGAGAGATCTCCACCTAAACCTAATATGACTATCTGTAATTTAGTTGGCATTGGAAGATAGTAGCAAGAACTATGGGGAGAAAATGGTGCTAAAGCACTGAGATCAGGAAACCCTTATAAGACTGTGGTAGCAGTGTCTGCCTTCAGTGTTTAGCAGCAACATCAAGAGCTTACCTATTCTGTCCAACCAGTCACTGGCTGATGGAGGATTGCCAAACAATTTAACTGTGTGTTTTGTTTTTTTTTCTTTTGAGTTGAATGAGATGAATCAGACATAAAACATCTACATTTGTCAAACAGTAGACAATTTGAGAAGGCAAAAATGTATTGATATTAGGGATGAGCTTCGTGTTCGAGTCGAACCCATGTTCGACTCGAACATCGGCTGTTCGATCGTTCGCCGAATTGCGAACGATATGGGCCGTTCGCGCCAAATTCGTGTGGCGCGTCACGGCCCATAATTCACTGCGGCATCGCAGTGCATTGCTTGCTGATGATTGGCCAAGCATGCACTATGACCCGCATGCTTGGCCAATCACAGCGCCGCCTTAACAGAGAGCCATAATTGGCCAAAGCCAAGGAGGCTTTGGCCAATTATGGCTCAGGGGATTTAGTACACGCCCCACACTATATAAGGCCGCCTGCACGGCGGCCCTGTGCAGTGTGTTCCGGTGTGCTTAGAGAGAGAGAGAGACAGTATCATTTCATTTGAGTTAGCTAGATTAGGCAGGACAGTCAGTCAGTTAGCTGCACTTAAAGTGTATTGTGTATATATATGCATCCCAGGTGTTGCATATATATATATATACACACTGTATTCAGTTTAGCTAGATCCATTCCTGTTATCTTCTAGACTATTTACATTTAGTGCAGTGCGTCCTGCTCACAGTGTTCAGCTAGATCCGTTCCTGTTATATTCCTACTGACAGGCAGGCTTGTCTTGTTACAGTATTTTGAAGAAAATTACTGGTGTTCTTTTGATCCTATTAGTACCACAGTCAGGCAGCTAGACTATTTACATTTAGTGCAGTGCGTCCTGCTCACAGTGTTCAGCTATCTGTTATCTTCTTACTGACAGGCAGGCTTGTCTTGTTACAGTATTTTAAAGAAAATTACTGGTGTTCTTTTGATCCTATTAGTACCACAGTCAGGCAGCTAGACTATTTAAAGTTAGTGCAGTGCGTCCTGCCCACAGTGTTCTGCTAAACCTACAAGTAAGTGGGGTGCGTCCTGCTCACAGTGTTCAGCTAAACCTACAAGTTAGTGGGGTGCGTCCACCTCACAGTGTTCAGCTAAACCTACAAGCTAGTGGGGTGCGTCCTGCTCACAGTGTTCAGCTAGATCCGTTTCTGTTATCTTCTTACTGACAGGCAGGCTTGTCTTGTTACAGTAAATACAGCTACCTGAAGAAAATTGCTGGTGTTCTTTTGATCCTATTAGTACCACAGTCAGGCAGCTAGACTATTTACAGTTAGTGCAGTGCGTCCTGCTCACAGTGTTCTGCTAAACCTACAAGTTAGTGGGGTGCGTCCTGCTCACAGTGTTCAGCTAAACCTACAAGTTAGTGGGGTGCGTCCACCTCACAGTGTTCAGCTAAACCTACAAGCTAGTGGGGTGCGTCCTGCTCACAGTGTTCAGCTAGATCCGTTTCTGTTATCTTCTTACTGACAGGCAGGCTTGTCTTGTTACAGTAAATACAGCTACCTGAAGAAAATTGCTGGTGTTCTTTTGATCCTAATACTACCACAGTCAGGCAGCTAGACTATTTACAGTTAGTGCAGTGCGTCCTGCTCACAGTGTTCTGCTAAACCTACAAGTTAGTGGGGTGCGTCCTGCTCACAGTGTTCAGCTAAACCTACAAGTTAGTGGGGTGCGTCCACCTCACAGTGTTCAGCTAAACCTACAAGCTAGTGGGGTGCGTCCTGCTCACAGTGTTCAGCTAGATCCGTTCCTGTTATCTTCTTACTGACAGACAGGCTTGTCTTGTTACAGTAAATACAGCTACCTGAAGAAAATTGCTGGTGTTCTTTTGATCCTATTAGTACCACAGTCAGGCAGCTAGACTATTTACAGTTAGTGCAGTGCGTCCTGCTCACAGTGTTCTGCTAAACCTACAAGTTAGTGGGGTGCGTCCTG
Source organism: Aquarana catesbeiana (assembly GCF_042186555.1). NCBI lineage: Eukaryota > Metazoa > Chordata > Amphibia > Anura > Ranidae > Aquarana > Aquarana catesbeiana. The sequence continues at coordinate 336,139,700 of NC_133326.1, forward strand.
CTCACAGTGTTCAGCTAAACCTACAAGTTAGTGGGGTGCGTCCACCTCACAGTGTTCAGCTAAACCTACAAGCTAGTGGGGTGCGTCCTGCTCACAGTGTTCAGCTAGATCCGTTCCTGTTATCTTCTTACTGACAGGCAGGCTTGTCTTGTTACAGTATTTTAAAGAAAATTGCTGGTGTTCTTTTGATCCTATTAGTACCACAGTCAGGCAGCTAGACTATTTACAGTTAGTGCAGTGCGTCCTGCTCACAGTGTTCTGCTAAACCTACAAGTTAGTGGGGTGCGTCCTGCTCACAGTGTTCAGCTAAACCTACAAGTTAGTGGGGTGCGTCCACCTCACAGTGTTCAGCTAAACCTACAAGCTAGTGGGGTGCGTCCTGCTCACAGTGTTCAGCTAGATCCGTTCCTGTTATCTTCTTACTGACAGGCAGGCTTGTCTTGTTACAGTATTTTAAAGAAAATTACTGATGTTCTTTTGATCCTATTAGTACCACAGTCAGACAGCTAGACTATTTACAGTTAGTGCAGTGCGTCCTGCTCACAGTTTTCTGCTAAACCTACAAGTTAGTGGGGTGCGTCCTGCTCACAGTGTTCAGCTAAACCTACAAGTTAGTGGGGTGCATCCACCTCACAGTGTTCAGCTAAACCTACAAGCTAGTGGGGTGCGTCCTGCTCACAGTGTTCAGCTAGATCCGTTTCTGTTATCTTCTTCCTGACAGGCAGGCTTGTCTTGTTACAGTAAATACAGCTACCTGAAGAAAATTTGCTGGTGTTCTTTTGATCCTATTAGTACCACAGTCAGGCAGCTAGACTATTTACAGTTAGTGCAGTGCGTCCTGCTCACAGTGTTCTGCTAAACCTACAAGTTAGTGGGGTGCGTCCACCTCACAGTGTTCAGCTAAAGCTACCTGTAGAAGGTTGGTGGTGTTCTCATACTACAGGCAGGCAGTTGATTTTGCTAGCTGCAGTATCAGTACATATATATATATATATATATATATATATATATATATATATATCCCAGCTTAGTGCAGCTACAGGCCATTAGTATGTCTGGAAGGCCAAGAAGGAGAGGCAGACAGTCACAAGCCAATAAGAGAGGGCAAGCAGGCTCTGTGTCTAGTGCTGGTCGTGGAGACGGTGCATCCTCATCAGCAAGTGGCCATGGGACACGCTTGGCCTTTTTTTCGGCAGCTGGCCATGTTGAGCCGCAACATGCGGAAGACTTGGTTGAGTGGATGACCAAGCCGTCCTCATCCTCCTCATCCTCTCTCACCCATGCCCAGGGTACTTTGTCAGGCAAAGCAGCTGCCTCTTCCCTCGGCTCAATGTCATCAGTGACTCCTTCCCTAGCCCCACCATGTCCTCCTGAGGAGTCCCTCGAACTGTTTGACCACAGTGTTGGGTACATGCTCCAGGAGGATGCCCAGCGTTTGGAAGGCTCTGATGATGATACTGAGCTCGATGAAGGCAGTAACACGAGCACGGACAGAGGGGGTGCCCAAGAAGGACAGCAATCTGGCAGTCATGCTCCCCCTGCTGCAGCATACTGCCAGGTTTGCTCCAGTGATGAGGAGGGAGGGGATGATGAGGTCACTGACTCAACGTGGGTGCCTGATAGGAGAGAGGAGGAGGAGGAGGAGGAGGAGGCGGCACATCACCAACGAGGCAGGATGCCCTCCAGGGGCCAGCCTAAGGGCAGCACATTGACTGCATCACACCCCAAAGCTCCACATGTGCAGGGCGCTGCAGTCTCTGCGCGTTATTCAAAAAGTTCTTTGGTGTGGGCCTTTTTTGAGACGAGTGCATCAGATCGCACCGCTGCTATTTGCAACATATGTCTCAAGCATATCTCGCGTGGCCAAAACATCTCCCGCTTGGGTACCACATGCTTGACCAGACATATGTTGACCTGCCATGCAGTTCGTTGGCAAGCGTATCTAAAAGACCCACACCAAAGAACAAAGAGGACCTCTGCTTGCTCCTCATCAGCTGAGATTTCCAACCCCACTAGACCTTCAGTCCTCTCTGAGACCTGCACTGAGAGGAATGAAGGTGTAGAATTAGGTGTGTCACAGCCACGTACTTGTGGGCAATCTGATTTTGGTACACCGACGTCAGATTGTACCAGGCAAATTTCCCTGCCCCAGCTGCTGCACCGCCGAAAGAAGTTTGCTCCCAGCCATCCACATGCCCAACGGTTGAATGTTAGCTTGGCAAAATTGCTAGCACTTCAACTGCTGCCTTTTCAGTTGGTAGACTCTGCCCCCTTCCGTGAGTTTGTGGAATGTGCGGTTCCTCAGTGGCAGGTACCCAAACGCCACTTTTTCTCACGGAAGGCGATTCCGGCTCTCTATCAGCATGTGGAAGGCAATGTCCATGCCTCGCTGCACAGGGCGGTCAGCGGTAAGGTGCATATTACCGCTGACTCATGGTCCAGCAGGCATGGACAGGGACATTACCTAAGTTTCACGGCGCATTGGGTGACTCTGCTGGCAGCTGGGAAGGATGCAGGACAAGGTGCAGTAGTGTTGGAGGTTGTTCCGCCACCACGCCTCCAAAATGCTAATGATTGTGACACACCTCTCTCTTCCACCCCCTCCTCTTCTTCTTCCTCCATGGCCTCTTCCTCGGAACCAGCGGTGCTCCGTAGTCGTTCAAGGGGCTACGCAAGTACGCAGGCCAAAAGATGCCATGCGGTGCTTGAGCTGGTGTGCTTGGGGGACAGGAGCCACACTGGGGCAGAGGTTCTGTCAGCTCTGCAGGGGCAGGTTCAGAGGTGGTTGAAGCCACGCCAAATTAAGGCAGGAATGGTGGTTTGCGACAATGGCACCAACCTCCTCTCTGCCCTCCGACAGGGACAAATGACCCATGTGCCCTGTTTGGCTCACGTCCTTAACTTGGTGGTGCAGCGGTTCTTGGGCAGGTACCCGGGCTTACAGGATGTCCTGAGGCAGGCCAGGAAAGTCTGTGTGCATTTCCGCCGGTCATATAATGCCAGTGCTCGGCTGACGGACCTCCAAAAGGAGTTTAACCTGCCCAAGAACCGCCTAATCTGTGACATGCCCACCAGGTGGAACTCAACGTTGGCCATGCTGCAGCGGCTGCACACGCAGCAGAGGGCCATCAATGAGTACCTGTGCGACTATGGCACCAGGACAGGGTCAGGGGAGCTTGTTTTTTTTTCCCCACGCCAGTGGGCCATGATCAGGGATGCATGCACTGTCCTGTCACCATTTGAGGAGGCCATGAGGATGGTGAGCAGTGACAGTGCATGCATCAGTGACACTGTCCCCCTTGTCCACCTGTTGGAGCACACGCTGCGTGGAATAATGGACAGGGCACTTGAGGCAGAACAGAGGCAGGAAGAGGAGGACTTCCTTAGCTATCAAGGCCCCCTTTATCCAGACAGTGTTCCTGCGTGCCCGCCGATCACACAGGAAGAGGACGAGGAGGAAGAGGAGGAGGAGGAGGAGGAAGATTGTGTCAGTATGGAGGTGGAGCCTGGCACTCAGCATCAGCAGCAGTCTTTAAGGGATCAGTCCCAAGAAACACATGGACTTGTACGTGGCTGGGAGGAGGCGGCTGCGGACCATGTCGTCCTTAGTGACCCAGAGGACTCCGGACCGAATGCCTCAGCAAACCTACGCTGCATGGCCTCCCTGATCCTGCAAAGCCTGCGTAAGGATCCTCGTATTCGTGGTATCAAGGAGAAGGACCAATACTGGCTGGCAACCCTCCTTGATCCACGTTACAAGGGTAAGGTTGCGGACCTTATCTTGCCATCGCAGAGGGAGCAGAGGATGAAACATCTTCGGGAGGCCTTGCAGAAAGGTCTGTGCAACGCGTTCCCAGAGACTGGGAGGTTACAAACTCCTGTTTCTGGACAACGTGTTGCTGAGGCTTCGGTCAGTCAAAGAAGGAGCGGTGGAGAAGGTGGCCGTCTGACCGATGCGTTCAGACAATTTTTTGGTCCGCAGCCCCAAGGTATGATCGGTTCCAGCAACCATCGCCAGCGTCTGTTTTACATGGTGCAGGAATACCTAGGGGCAAGATCAGACTTGGACACCTTTCCCACCGAAAATCCTCTGGGTTACTGGGTCTTGAGGATGGATCACTGGCCAGAGCTTGCACAGTATGCAATTGAGCTACTGGCCTGTCCTGCATCCAGCGTTCTTTCGGAACGCACATTCAGTGCTGCTGGAGGCGTGGTAACCGATCACAGGGTGCGTCTGTCCACTGACTCGGTCGATCGACTGACCTTCATAAAAATGAATGAGTCTTGGATCACCACCAGCTACCAAGCACCTGATGCTGATGTAACCGAATAATTTTTTTTGAAATCTCAGATCCCTTCAAAGACTGCCTATGCTGATGCTGAGTGACTATCCCTGAGTAATTATCCTCTTCCTCCTCAATCATCACGCTGATAGCTTGTAAGAACATTTTTGGTTCTGGGTGCCACCACCAGTGCCTAAGGCACAATTTTTCAGCCCCTGTTTAACAGGGGCGTGTAATTACGATTTTTGATGTAATACTTTGCAGCAGGGCTCGTTCCTGCGTTCCAACTAGAGTGTCTGTGAGGGGTTGCAGTGTTGTGGCACCAGCACCAGTGCCTAAGGCCCAATTTTTCAGCCCTTGTTTAACAGGGGCGTGTAATTACAATTTTTGATGCAATACTTTGCAGCAGGACTCGTTCCTGCATTCCAACTAGAGTGTCTGTGAGGGGTTGCATTGTTGTGGCACCAGCACCAGTGCCTAAGGCCTAATTTTTCAGCTCCTGTTCAACAGGGGCATGTAATTACAATTCTTGATCTAATATTTCACAGCAGAGCCCTGTGAGGGCTTACAGTGTTGTGGCCACAGCAACACCTAAGGCCCAAATTTCTGCTGAGTATATAGGGCAGGACCCTACTTTCAAACAACTAACTTACAAACAACTCCTACTTGCAAACGGAAGGAGACAACAGGAAGTGAGAATAAATCTACCCCTAGGAAGGGAAATTCTCTCCTGTAAGAGTTAATATGGGAAAAACATTTCTCCTTTCCACTGATGCTTTCCAATCCATTTAGACAAAAAGTGAGGTGAAATCTTCTGAAGAGGAGGAAAGACAGCAAAACAAATGTCACAGGGGTGATAACCCTTCCCTATGTTTTCCAAAAAGCTTAAAAAAGATTTTTTGGCTGGAGCTAAACACGTTAAAAATGTACCCGTTCAAAATTACAAAGAGATTCTACTTAACAACAAACCTACAGCCTGTATACTGCTGTTCAGAGTATATAGGGCATGGTGGCCCCACACCTTTCCTTATTTTAATTTGGGTGCGGGGTTCCCCTTAATATCCATACAAGACCCAAAGGGCCTGGTAATGGACTGGGGGGTACCCATGCCGTTTGTCTCACTGATTTTCATCCATATTGCCAGGACCCGACATTACATTAAACCCGCAAGCAGTTTTAAATGAGATTTTTTCCTTTAAAAATGACATTTGGTGCAGGGACTGTTCTAAACACGGGAAACACGCGTCACTTTACAGGCATACTATAGACACCCCTCAGGTACGATATTTAAAGGAATATTTCACTTTTTTTTTTTTTACTTTAAGCATCATTAAAATCACTGCTCCCGAAAAAACGTCCGTTTTTAAAAGTTTTTTTTGCATTGATACATGTCCCCTGGGGTAGGACCCGGGTCCCCAAACCCTTTTTAGGACAATACCATGCAAATTAGCCTTTAAAATGAGCACTTTTGATTTCGAACGTTCGAGTCCCATAGACGTCAATGGGGTTCTAACGTTCGTGTGAACTTTCGGTCCGTTCGCAGGTTCTGGTGCGAACCGAACTGGGGGGTGTTCGGCTCATCCCTAATTGATATACAATAATTGTAGCCTAAGTGCATAAAAAACAGATAGTTAATTAGAGAACAGATATTCATAAAGTAAATTACGAATATAATTGCAGTTATACAGATCTAAATAATGTTTGCTTTGGAAAGAACTAAGGACTACAGTTTCATTGAAAAATCTTGGGATAGGAAAAATTGGCTATAGGTGGATGGAGGGGGAAAAAGGAAGAAAGGCAGAGAAGGGAAATAAAATGGAAGAGGAAGGCAAAAATAAAAAGGGGAATAATAATTTATAATGTAGATATAGAGAAAAAAGGAAGAGAAGGAGAGGGGCTGTTTATCCCCCCTCTCTCTCTGCATGTGCATCATCTAGTGAGGTAGTAATTTAGTAGATTCTTGTTTATTTAGCACAGAATGTTTGGTCCCGCTGCTGAATATTGTCCAAAAAGAGGAACAGGAAGGAATCATAATTTCTGTACAATATAGCTTCTAGGAGAACCGTGTTTTTTGTAATGCACCCATAGATGATTTTTAGCATACTATATTTCAGCCCTTTAGCTCTTGGGCATGTGTAGACACCCACAACGGATCTTTTTCTGTGCTGGATTTCAAATCTCTCTCTCTCTCTCTCTCTCTCTCTCTCTCTCTCTCTCTCTCTCTCTCCATTGCCCCCAACCAAGCTGCTACATACTTTACAGCCATTGTACAATATTTGTGGCTATGGTCTCCAAAATAATAGAATCAATCATTTATTTCAAGATAAAACCTTCACCTCTACCTCTTATATTGAGGCCTAACTAAGCTGCGTAAAATCAATATTTTGGGAATACTTTGGAAAGCGGGGATGGGACAGGATTTAAACAATCTGGGGTTGTGGTTTTGAAGTTCTAGATATTTGTCCACTGGCTAATTTCTACAAAGTTGAGGGCTTTAGCTTTGTTTTTATTACTAGAGCAGTCCCTTAAAGTATACCTACTTTTAGATTATACAGGTTTCCATTTGAATTTTCTGGTTTTGGAGAAGCAGCTGCTTGTCTGCTGTGGCTATATCTATGTAAGCTACATTTTATGTTAGAAAACCTAGGTAGTGAATATAAAGATATCCAAATCTACTACCAAATGAAAGCCCTCAACAATCGATCAGCTTTTATCAGTCCAACCTCAATAGTAAAATTCTCAAGGTGCCCTGTTAATGTGACCACACACCACCAGTACTGTGAAGGCCCACTAAAGAAAAACATATGGAAAAAGGGAATCTGGAAAATAGTGGTATCCCCAGCAAAACCAATTACAAACCCCCTCAAATACCAATCTGGTTCTAAAAAAACAAAACAAAAATAAGGCTATTGTTAAAACTCTAAGCCAAGGATTAAAGGAAACCATGACCTCTCCCATGCCAGACCTTCAGACATGTAATTATGTTGTATCAAAAAATTAAATAAAGTCCCAAGAATAACTAATTTCAGTCCCAGATGTTAGCATTTACCAATGTACAGTATTATGTGCAAAGCAGCATAAACTATAGCGAAGTTATGTAAGATATTTAAACACCTGCACTGGGACACAAAGGACAACGGATATCTGTGGCACACTATACAGTTGTGCTCATAAATTTACATACCCTGACAGAATTTATGATATCTTGGCCATTTTTCATAGAATATGAATGATAACACAAAGACTTTTCTTTCACTCATGGTTAGTGTTTGGCTGAAGTTATTTATTATCAATCAACTGTGTTTACTCTTTTTAAATCATAATCACAACAGAAACTACCCAAATGACCCTGAACAAAAGTGTACATAGACCAGTTCTTAACCACTTAACCCCCGGACTATTTTGCTGGCCAAGGACCAGAGCACTTTTTGCGATTTGGCGCTGCATTGTTTTAACTGACAATTGCGCGGTCGTGCGACGTGGCTCCCAAACAAAATTGCCATCCTTTTTTTCCCACAAATAAAGCTTTCTTTTGGTGGTATTTGATCACCTCTGTGGTTTTTATTTTTTGCGCTATAAACGAGCTATAAATAAAAAGAGCGACAATTTTCAAAAGAAAACGCATTATTTTAACTTTTTGCTATAATAAATATCCCCAAAAAATAAATAAAAAAAACATTGTTTTTCCTCAGTTTAGGCCGATATGTATTCTTCTACATATTTTTGGTAAAAAAATCGCTATAAGCGTTTATTGAATGGTTTGCACAAAAGTTATAGCGTTTACGAAATAGGGGATAGTTTCATGGCATTTTTATTAATAATTTTTTTTTTACTAGTAATGGCGGCGATCAGTGATTTTTATCGTGACTACGACATTATGGCAGACACATCGAACAATTTTGACACATTTTTTGGCATTAATACAGCAATTAATGCTTAAAAATTGCATTTATTACTGTAAAAATGTCACTGGCAGTGAAGGGGTTAACCTCTAGGTGGCACTGTAGGGGTTAAGTGTGTCCTAGGGAGTGTTTCTAACTGTGGGGGGGCTGTGTGTGACACTACACTGATCGCCGCTCCCGATCACAGGGAGCAGAGATCAGTGACAGTGTCACTAGGCAGAATGGGGAGATGCTTGTTTACATTAGCATCTCCCTGTTCTTCCTCACTGTGAGATGATCGCGGGTATCCCCGCGGACATCAGGTCTGTGGGACCTGCGATCACGTTCACGGAGCTCCCGGCGGGCGCACACGTGCCCGCAAGCCGCCTCTTAAAGAGCAACGTACAGGTACGTTAATCTGCCTGTATGTGCCCTTCTGCCACAGTATATCTGCGTGCGGAGGTCGGTAAGTGGTTAATACCGTGTATTGCCCCCTTTAACATCAATGACACCTTGAAGTCTTTTGTGGTATTTGTGGATGAGGCTCTTTATCTTCTCAGATGGTAAAGCTGCCCATTCCTCTTGGCAAAAAGCCTCCAGTTCCCGTAAATTCTTGGGCTGTCTTGCATGAACTGCGTTATTTTTTCTTTTTAAGAGTTTATTTGAGCATTTCATTTGCTTTTATACAAAACTGCAAAATTCCCACTTTACCAATTCTAACTTGCCCACCCACTTCCCCACCTCAAACCCCCCACCCCTCTCCCCTATTTTGGTTTGTTTCATTCTTACCCCACTCTTTTCTAAACTCAGGACCCAATGCCTTCTGTTATCTTCTGGCAATATTTGTCTGAGGTTTTTTATTTTTCCCACCCACCCCAAGTACTGTTGTATTTGTCTAGTTGTCCTTTAGCCTTGTTGCTTAGTAATTCCATTTTGCTGTAATAATCTATCTGTTTAAACCAATCTCTTATATCTGGTTTTTCACTGTTTAGCCATTTTTTTGGGATCAATCCCTTTGCAGCATTCAATAGTTTTGAAATTATTGTTTTCATGTATTGTTTCCTTCAGGTTTTGGAGTCATGGAACAGGTGTGTCTGTATGTTGTTGTCTTCTCGCCTGTTATCTCTTTTATACAACTATTTCCTGCCAAAATTCTTTTATTTTCGGACAGTCCCATATGTGTGCCATCGTGGCCCTTTGTCCACAGTTTCTCCAGCACTGTGGTGATCCATCTGGTATATATTTGTGGGTTCTCTCGGGGGGTCAAATTCCACCTTGCCAAAAATTTGTAGTTCATATCCCAAGCTTGGTTGTATTCCGCTCCTATCATCCTCTCAATTTGCTGGTCTTCTAATTTTATTTCCAATTCTTTTTCCCACTTTTCTATGTAGGGGGGTCTTCCTTGTCCTTCTAGGTCTGACAATATTCCGTAAATTTTCGATATTCCCTTTTTCAGTGGCGTTTGTGTTACACGATTTTTCCATCGAGTTTAGTTCATTTCCGTCCCTAATTGGGTGTGGTAAAGTGATTAGTACCATATATACTTGAGTATAAGTCGAGTTTTTCAGTCCTTTTTTTTGCTGTAAAAAGCCGCCTCGACTTATACTCGAGTCAGTGAACAAAAATGCCCGAAATGAAAGAGAAAAAGGGGCGGGGCCGTGCCGCTGGGTGACGCTCGTGCATGGCCCGGTGCCCCTATGAGTTTCCCCTCCCTCTAATGCTGTGTCAGATCGCCGTGCAAATGTGTGTGTCATCACCGCCGCATAACGATGTCCCACCTCCTCTTGTGCCGTCAAGCCTGTGTTACTGTACGTTTCCCCTCCTTCCCATGCTGTATCTGATCGCCGCCCAGCCAGCCACATAGCGATGTCCCGCCTCCTCTTGTGACAGATGGCACAGTGATCCAATGCTAGGAATCACTGTGCCGTGTGTCATAGGAGGTGGGACATCGCTACCATGGCTGCACGGTGATCTGACATAGCGAGACATTGATCTCACATGCGGTGAGTGAACTACTGGTACTTGTACTGTTCTGCTCCACTCCAGTAACTGCCACATATATGTATGACATTTGCAGAAACAAAATATTGACATGTTATACCAGATAATGTGTGTATTGGGACCAGAGCTATGATTGGTACAGGTTCCTAACTGTAGCTCTGGTCCCAATACACACATTATCAACAGGAGTATTATGGCCACTCAACAGCATTTTATTCCCCAAGTGATCCTGTTATTTTAACTTTCTTTCAAAGTGGTATTTAGTTGGTTGAGACAAACTGACGTTTACAATGGCTGCCGTATATATAATGGGCACTGGCAGGCTATATACCGATATAATGGACACTGGAAGGCCGTATATAATGGGCACTGGCAGGCTATATACCAGTATAATGGACACTGGAAGGCTGTATATAATGTATATCATGAGCCCTAACACAGGCTGCTCTATGCAAACAGTCATGTCATCACATTTTGTAATATCATCAGCCTGCATTAGGCCTCAAACTATACAAGTCTTCTTTTTATCCTGTTAGAAATGGATCCCAAAACTTCTACCGGTAAGCCTGGACCAAAAGAAAAACGCAGGTCATACCAAGCTGGTTTCAAACTTAAGGTTGTGTCAAGAGCAGAAGAAAGCAATAACAGTATTGCAAGTAGGGAATTTTGTGTTGATGAAAAACAAGTGAGGGACTGGCGGAAAATGAAAGCTGACTTGGAAAAGATTCCAAAGGAAAAAAAAGCTCGACATGGTTTAACAACTTCATATGGGGCTCTAGAGACTGAATTGCATAAATGGGTTACGGAGTGTCCTCAAAATGGTTACCGCATAACACGCATGAGAATTCGCTTACGTGCCCTTCAAATGGCTAAAAATTACAAATTGAAAGCACCAGGCATTGAAATTTTTGTTGCGTCAGCAGGATGATGTACCCGCTTCATGAATAGGTTTGGCCTATGTTTGCGGCAAAGAACAAAGATTTCACAGAAGCTGCCAAAAGACCTTGATGAAAAAGTGATGTTATTCCATTCATTCATCATAAAACAAAGCAGGATCCATAACTATGACCTTGGAGATATTGGAAATATGGATGAAACACCTATGACCTTTGATCTTCCAAGCAACAGAACTGTGGCAAGTTTGGGAGCCAAAACTATTTTTCTTAGAACCACAGGAAATGAAAAAAAACATTTCACAGTCGTTCTGTCATGTTTGGCTAATGGAACTAAGCTGCGGCCTGTCATTATTTTTAAAAGAAAGACCTTGCCTAAAAAGGTCAAATTCCCACCACGAATTACAGAGCGCGCACATATTACAGGCTGGATGGATGAAGACGGGACAAAAAAATGGCTGGAAGAAATTTGGACCGGATGACCAGGAGCAGCCTTAAAGAAAAAAACATCATTGCTAGTTTGGGATATGTTCACATCTGATGACATAAAAAAATTGGCAAAATCTTCTCAAGTTACTTTGGTCGTTATTCCAGGTGGCCTTACATCTGTATTGCAGCCGCTAGATGTGTGTTCAAATAAACCTTTCAAAGACCGTGTGCGAAAGATGTGGCATGAATGGATGTCATCTGGTCAAGCCCGACTGACAAAAGGTGGAAATCTGATGAAGCCCGACATAAAATTGATAGCAACGTGGGTTCGTGATGCATGGGAAGAGATTCCGGAGGACATGGTGCAACTCACCTTCAAGAAATGTGGCATTAGTAATGCTATGGATGGCAGTGAAGACTGCGCTTTGTTTGAGAACGACAGCAGTGATGGTGATGACTGCAAACTCAGTGATGATGACAATGTCTATGCTGTTAACCTCACACCAGCTAATGCTGAAGCTCTGTTTGGACATACAGACGATGAGGAGGAATCCAGTTTTGAAGGATTTTAACTCTTGTGTTTTAGCTTGGTTGCTGATTGAGCTAAGGTTTTTGTACTTTTATAGGGCCTACACACGGTCGGACTTTGTTCGGAAATTCCGACAACAAAATCCTAGGATTTTTTCAGACGGATGTTGGCTCAAACTTGTCTTGCATACACACGGTCACACAAAGTTGTCGGAAAATCCGATCGTTCTGAACGCGGTGACGTAAAACACGTACGTCGGGACTATAAACGGGGCAGTGGCCAATAGCTTTCATCTCTTTATTTATTCTGAGCATGCGTGGCACTTTGTCCGTCGGATTTGTGTACACACGATCGGAATTTCCAACAACGGATTTTGTTGTCGGAAAATTTTATCTCCTGCTCTCCAACTTTGTGTGTCGGAAAATCCGATAGAAAATGTCCGATGGAGCCCACACACAGTCGGAATTTCCGACAACACGCTACGATCGGACATTTTCCATCGGAAAGTCCGACCGTGTGTACGGGGCATTAAAGTTATTGTTGATACCATATAGTTTTTATTGACCCTCTTTTCCACTTACAGAGCTAGTTTACTGTTTTTCTTTGAAATAAATATTCAAAAACATTATTGGTATCTATTTTTATTTTTGAAATTTACCAGTAGCTGCTGCATTTCCCACCCTAGGCTTATACTCGAGTCAATAAGTTTTTCCAGTTTTTTGTGGTAAAATTAGGTGCCTCGGCTTATATTCGGGTCGACCTATACTCGAGTATATACGGTAAGTGATTTAACTGAATATATTCCCATTCACTCAATTTCCATCCATACAATACTTCGAATACTACAAATCCAGTCTGATCCCGGTTAATCCAAAGTGGCATTATTTTTTTTAGTCTGGTGGCTAAGATTTTAGCGTAGAGTTTTGTATCCACGTTTAATAAGGCAATTGGCCTATAGCTTGAGCAATTGGTTTTGTCTTTTCCTTCTTTAGGTATTATTGTGATATATGCTAAAAGAGACTCTCTTCTTACTTCTTCTTCTTCTCCAATCTTGTTCAGGTATTCACAAAACCTTGGTATCAGCTGTTCTTGGAATTTTTTATAGTATTTGATCGTGAACCCGTCTGGTCCAGAGACTCTCTTCTTACTTCTTCTTCTTCTCCAATCTTGTTCAGGTATTCACAAAACCTTGGTATAAGCTGTTCTTGGAATTTTTTATAGTATTTGATCGTGAACCCGTCTGGTCCAGGGCTTTTGCCCAAGGGGGTTTCTTTCAGGGCCTTTTTAATTTCGCCTTGCGTTATCTTTTTTTCTAGTTCTTTTAATAGTTCTGGTTGGATTTTTGGTAAATTGGGATTCTTTAAGAAGCTTGGGTCTTCTTCCTTCTTTTTTTTTTTCTAGTTGTTGTGACTCCTGCTTTTTTATTGCATATAATGAACTATAATATTGTATAAGGGCTTGGCGATATCCATAGTCTTGTTTTTTATTTCTGCCTTATCATTTTTTTTCCTTTTCTCTATGTAATTTAGGGTCTTCTTTTGTCTTAGTATGTTTGCGAGATGTTTGCCTGGTTTATTTCCCCTCATATATCTCGCTTGTAATACCCTGTTGAACTCCTTACAATCTTCATGTTGCATCAGATCTTTTAATTGGTCTCTTTTTAGAATTAGGGTCCAGTATATTTCCTTTCCAGCTTGTTTTTTATGCCTTTGTTCCAGATTATGGGTTTCTTTTATGATTCTCATCATATTTTTTCCTCTTTCCTTCTTTTTTCCTGCCCCAATCGATATTAATTTAAACCTGATGACAGATTTGTGTGCCTCCTATAAAGTTGCTTTTGACATTTCAGGGGTATCATTTTCCAGGGAGTATTTTTCAATCTCTTCTATTATAATTTTTTCAGTTTCACGGTCTTCCAATAAGTCTTTGTTTATTCTCCATGTACCTCTCCCCATAAATTCTCCCTGCAAGTTCATCTTCAACATTACTGGGGAGTGATCTGAAACTGTAGTTACTCCTATTGTTGTCTCTATAACTTCTTCCAGACTTCCATGTTCCACCAAAATGTAGTCCAATCTAGAATACGTTCCGTGAGCTGTTGAGTAGTATGTGTAATCTTTTATGCTTGGGTGTTGCACTCGCCATACGTCAAATAATTTATGTTCATATAATTCCTTTTTAATCTTCCTTAGTCACTTTATTTCTCTGTCTGGTATGACAGACGTGGTGTCTAATCTGTGATCCATAGGAAACTTGAAGTCACCTGCCAATATTAATTTTCCTTGCTTGAATTCTAGCAGGTCTTTTAGTATCTCTACCAGATACTTTTTAGGGTTTATATTGGGGCAGTAAATGTTAGCCAAGGTAATTTCGTGCCATGTATTGTCCCTGTAAGGAAGAGGAAACGTCCTTCTGGATCGACTTTTCTCGTTTCTATTACGAAGCAGATATTTTTCTCGAAACCAGTTGTGACTCCTTTAGCCCTTCTAATTGGTGAGTCTCCATAGTACCACATTGGGATCTTTCTTGAATAGATTTTAACTTTTGAGTCCTGAGTGATATGTGTCTCCTGGAGGAAAATAATTCTGGCCTTGGTTATTTCTAATTCTCGTAGTATTACCCGTCTCTTTTCTGGTGAGTTTAATCCTCGAACATTATAAGTCAGAATTTTAACTTTATTTATGTCCTCCATTCCACTCTATTTCCCGCATGTCCCCCCGGAGTTTCCCCCCCAGTCCGTATTGGAACCGCGGGAGGGAGCCCCCCACTAGGGGCGACACGCGGGAATGCTTCCAATCTAAGAAAGGCATAGAGGTCCCTAGGTCTTCCTACTGAAACAAACCTTATCCCTCCCAATACCGCCCTCCTACTTAACTCCCTCTCCCCCCTCCCCTCTCTCCCTCTCCCCCCTCCCCTCTCTCCCTCTCCCCCTCTACCTTCTCCCTCCCTACCCCCATTCCCTTGGGCGATTGTCCTTTTGGACATGAGCAGGTACCCTTTGTTTTTAGGGGATTTCCAGCCCTATTTCTTTATTGAGGTGGAATTCTGCTTGGCACTTCAGACCACCCTCTCTTGTACAGTTAGGGCGGTAGCTTCGGAGCACGCCTTGTATGCAGGTCTCCCACCCTTCCGCGTATACCTCCTCCCCCTCTTCCTTCTTCATTTTCTCTTTCCCCTTCTCTTTCCTCCATTCTTGTACTGGCAATTTATTTACTCTCCCCCTACTTCTACCCCCACTGTCGTCTCCTCGCCCCACTGATCTATTTCCTGGACACCAACTGCCACTGTGCTTCTTCAGCTGTCTGTCTGATCTTCTAGTTACACCTTCCATGTTTTCTGGTGGTGGGATTTCCAACGTTTTACAGAAATCAGGAATATCTTCCATGAATCTCAGTTTAGTGGTTCTTCCATTTCTCTTTACGATCAAGCATGCTAGAAAGCCCCAATTGTATTGTATTCCTCTCTCCTGTAGAATTTTTAATAAAGGTTTTTATGTCCTTCTAAATGTCCTTCTCCTTTTTAGGGTTTCCTGTGAAAGATTTGAATTTCCTTTCCCTTATATGCAATTGGTGGTTTTCCTTTCAGGCTTCTCCAAATTTGATTTTTTTCTTCCCAACTTTCAAATCTAATTATTATGTCTCTTGGGGTTTCACTTGGCAGACCTTGTGGCCTTCTTGTTCTATGCACTCTTTCAATCTTTATTTAATTTGTTTCTTCCTTAGTGATGATTGGGTTGAAGACCCGCCTGATTACTTCTTTTAGATTTTCTGTCTGGGAGGATTCAGGGAGTTCTCGGATTCTTAAGTTTTTCCTCCATCCCCTGTTCTCCTGGTCTTCTAATCTATACGCCTGATCCTGCTGTTCTTGTTTCAGTGTTAAAATTTCTCCTTTTAACTCTTTTATCATTCTTGCATGCATATCTGTTTTTTTTACACTTCTTCTATTCTAGCAAGCATGTGTCCCATATCTTTATGGAGAACTGCCATTTCTGTTTTTGATGAGTTTTCCAGGGCCGCAAACATTCTCTCCATATCTATCTTTGTTGGTAATTGGACCGTATTCTGTTGTTCACCCACCGTTCTGATAGATGTTTCTGAATCCGCGTCTTGTTCTATTCTATTATCCTATGTTATACTGCTGTCCATCAGTGTTTTATTATGGCCCTTTTTATCTTTCTTATCCTTATTCTCTTTTTGTCGCCCTTTAGTGATTTGTTGTTTTTCTAATATCAGTTCTGCCCCTTCTCCAACTCCTCCCTGGGTCACATATTTGTTCATCGGGCCAGAAGTGGGGCTTAAACTCGGACGTGGGGACTTCGCCACCACTCCGCCCCTCCTTCCGGTCTTGCCCCTCATTTCCCACCTTGCACAACAACCCAAAAAAAGAACAAAAAAAGGGAAGAAGTGAGTGGAACGGGGTGGGGGTGGGGGGGGGGTCAGGCCACTTCAACGATCCCAATGATGAGTTATTGAGTCCGCCTCAGTTGTTTTGACCAGATGGGTTTACTAAGATTCAATGTAAGTGTCTCTATGCAGTATCTGATATTTTCACATATAAACAGTCTGTGTTATATTAAACAATGTATGACCTGGCTCACCCTCCTCTGAATCCGCCCTTCTCCCCTCTCCTTCAGCCTACCATCCGGCATGGCGTCTTCTGTCCCCAGGCTGGGGTAAGGGGAAGGGTACAGCGGCGTCGGAGGTATCTCACAGCGTGGCAGGTAAGCCGCTATAGGCTTCCCGTTGTCGCTACCATTTTTGTATCTAACACCTTCAGAGGAGGTTCAGGGAAAGAGGCGCAGAGATTTTTTGCCTGATCGTAGAAGCTCCGATACAAGGGGCGATACAAGGGGGAGGACAGGTAGTGTCTAACGATGGACCATTCAGCGGGGGATCGTGGGTTGGAGACCCGGCTCTCTTACAGCGTGCTCCTACTCAGTGCCATAGCGAGGCTCCTCCCTGCTGTCTTTTGTGGTATTTGTGGATGAGGCTTTTTATCTTCTCAGATGGTAAAGCTGCCCCTTCCTCTTGGCAAAAAGCCTCCAGTTCCTGTAAATTCTTGGGCTGTCTTGCATGAACCGCACATTTGAAATCTTCCCAGAGTGGCTCAATAATATTGAGGTCAGGAGACTGAGATGGCCACTCCAGAACCTTCACTTTATTCAGCTGTAGCCAATGACAGGTCAACTTGGCCTTGTGTTTTGTATGATTCTCATGTTCGAATGTCCAAGTACGTCCCATGCGCTTCTTCCTGGCTGATGAATGCAAATGTTCCTCCAGTATTTTTTGATAACATACTGCATTCATCTTGCCATCAATTTTGACCAAATTTCCTGTGCCTTTGTAGCTCACACATCCCCAAAACATCAGCGATCCACCTCTGTGCTTCACATGAGGAATGGTGTACCTTTGATTATAGGCCTTGTTGACTCCTCTCCAAATGTAGTGTTTATGGTTGTCGCCAAAAAGTTCAATTTTGGTCTCATCACTCCAAATTACTCTGTGCCAGAAGGTTTGAGGCTTGTCTCTATGCTGTTTGGCTTATTGTAAGTGAGATATTTTGTGGCATTTGCGTAGTAATGGCTTTCTTCTAGCGACTCGACCATGCAGCCCATCTTTCTTTAAGTACCTCCTTATTGTGCATCTTAAAACAGCCACACCACATGTTTTCAGAGAGTCCTGTATTTCACCTGAAGTTATTTGTGGGTTTTTCTTTGCATCCCAAACTATTTTCCTGGCAGTTGTGGCTGATATTTTAATTGGTCTACCTGACCGTGGTTTGGTTTCAACAGAACCACTCATTTTCCACTTCTTGATTAGAGTTTGAACACTGCTGATTGGCATTCTCAATCCTTGGATATCTATTTTTAACTTCAAATATTTTTTATTGAATTTTTAGTGAAAACACGTTGACACAGGTACAGGTTAATTGGTTATGTTGCATCAGGTACACAATAACAGAGTTTATCAAAAAGCTTTAGTATACAACAAAATCCTTCATGCCCTCAATGGGGTGTCTATTACATCTTCATAAACTGAAGGAAGAGATGACACCCCACTCCCAACACCCCCCAAGGAATCTAGCTGTGTCGGGAGTGGGGGTCAGCCCCCTGAGGATGGAAAATCAAAAAATTTGTTATAGATTTGATAGGCAACAACAGCAGGATAGACCAATATCGATTGCAACATTTATGGAAGGTGGTTTTATGGATGTTCATCCTTAAGTCGGCTCAGAAGGCCCAACTAACTGTAGGTAGATAACTCGTATTAACCTTATTATGGACCACAGGTGTGATGACAAATGTACCAATAGGAAAAGGAAAAAGTAGGTACACCCTGTGTGACGCCTGTGCCAAGACACCCTGTCTGTTGTGAACCAGAGGGATTCATATATGTGGTTGTCTGCTAACCAGGAAGTGTTAGCCTGAAGGTTAAGGTGTCAGCCAGACTACAGTCACAGTGGGCAACATATCCGTAGTGCCTCTCTGTCTCAGGACGGATGAGGGGTATAGTTGTGTCCTTATGGAAGAGTCCTGTGTCTCAGCCTTTAGAGTAACAGGGAAAAACATAACGAGGAGAAAGCGAAGGTCAGAAGAGAGACACAAGAAGAGGAGAGAATGGGAGGAAGGAAAGAAGAGAAGAAAAGACAAGAAAAGAGAAAAAGATAAGAGGCGAGAAGAGAACATTTAGTGATGGTGTGATACTCGCTTCCCGACATGGATCCAGGAGGGGGGGAGGTGGTAGGTGTCAGAGATAGGTATCTAGTCCAGGGTTCCTAGATGGCATCATGTATCCAAGAGGATGCTCGCTGTGTTTTCCTGGGTCATTATCCATGAAATTTTCCTTTTAACCAAGGTGAAGGAAACAGAAGGTTGCTTCCAGGCTCGGGCAATTGTCAGCTTGGTCCCAAGGAGGATAAGCATAATGAGGCGTTTGGCTAATTTCGGTGTCCCGGGGCTAGGAAAGTCAAGGAGAGCTATTTGGGGAGTCTTAAGAATGGGTCTGTCCATAAGTTTCCTAATGACTTGGAATACTCTATTCTAGAGTCCTCTGACCTTGGGACAATACCACCATGTGTGCAGCATTGACCCAATGTGACCCAATGTGCCCACAATTACGAAAACACAGAGGGGAAGCACTCGGGTAGACTCCAGTGCTGTCCCAGGTCTTTCTCCCATTCCTCATATAGAGAGATTTGAACTCTGCCTTGGCAAGTGATCGGTATATCACTGTTATCCCTCTCCGCTGCTCCAGGGCCTGTCCACACCACATTTCATACGCCGTGATCGAGAGTGAGTTGGGTGTAGAGGACCATCGCAAGTGGATAAAGTGAGAGATTTGGTGGAGTCTGAACCTTTCCGACCTTGGCATGTCAAGCTTGCTAGTACAGTGGGCAGGAGTGAGAG
This sequence comes from Aquarana catesbeiana, assembly GCF_042186555.1. Classification (NCBI taxonomy): domain Eukaryota; kingdom Metazoa; phylum Chordata; class Amphibia; order Anura; family Ranidae; genus Aquarana; species Aquarana catesbeiana. The sequence continues at coordinate 336,159,121 of NC_133326.1, forward strand.
GTCCCATAGAATTGACAAATTGTCCTATTCTATATAGCCCCTTGTCCAACCACCACTGGAATGACTTGATGTCCATGCCCGGGGGAAATAGGGGGTTTCGAAAAATATGTGAGAGCGGGCGCCAATGAGAGATCAGGTGTGGGTTATGTTTGAGGGAATCCCATAGGACTAAGGAGTGGGATAGTGTGGGAGCCATGATGGCTGGTCTAGATTTGGCAGGGCACCAGAGAAGATAGTCTAAGCTGTAGTGTGGAATTGCTTGCCGTTCCATATGTATCCAGTCTGAGTGTGCTATTTTAGAGTAAATGAAGGAGATTTGAGATAACTGGGCTGCTCGATGGACCAACTCCTCCTTGGTCTCTAGTTTGAAAAAGGGTCCCCTTGGCAACTTTGTCCCCTTTAGTTCCCCATATAAAGTTGATAATTTTGGATTGGAACTTCCTAATTTGATCCCTAGGAATTGGGATAGGTAGTGATCTAAATAAGTATAGAATGCGTTGCAATAGGGTCATTTTAACAGAAGTGACCCTGCCTAGCCAGGTCCCAAGTTATCCCATTATGTGAGATCATTTTCCAATTTATGAAACATTGGGGTAAAATCAGCAGCGTATAGGCGGTCTACTGAAGCTGTCAGGTTGATCTCTAGATAAGGAATTGCTGTCTCGTTCCATCCAAATTGGAAGTTATCTTTGAGTTGTGTGACCAGATGGGCAGGTAGGATGATGTTTAGCGCTAGGGATTTTGAATAGTTTCTCCTTGAGTCCAGAGACGTTGCCAAAGTCATTGAGCACTTTGCAGATATTTGGTAATGAAGATCAGGACATCATCAGCAAAAAGTGCACATTTGTGGGTTTTGGGCCCACACTCACCCCATGTATATCAGGGTTGTCTCTAATGGCGATGGCTAGGGTCTCAATGACAATGGCAAAGATCAGTGGTGACAGGGGGCACCCCTGCCTCGTACCATTGCGGATTGGGAAGGATTCCAAGTAATATCCCTGCAGTTTAATTTTTGCCTCTGGGTTGGAGTAGAGGGCCCCTATTGTGTTCATGAAGTAGTGATCAAAGTCCCATCTTTGCAAAACTGGAACCAAATAAGACCAGGAGACAGAGTTGAATGCTTTCATAAGGTCTAAGGACAGCAAGAACCCTGTTTGAGATGTGCCCTTGTCCCATCCCGACCTTAGAAGAGAAACTATATCAATTGCCCTCCTGATCTGATCCGGGCTCTGTTGCCCAGGTATAAAGCTGACCTGGTCCCTGTGGATGTAAAGACTGATAAAATTGGATATTCTGTCTGCTAACATTTTCGTCAAGATTTTGATGTCATTATTTATTAATGAGATAGGGCGATAATTAGCAGGGCAACTAGGATCCTTGCCAGGTTTGAGAATTACTGTAATGAAAGCAGAGTTTAATGCCTTATCAAGCTGTGCTCCCGCGCAAAGTTGGTTGAAGAATCAAGTCAAATAAGGGTTAAAATGGAGGAGAAATGTTTGTAATACAGGACTGAGAATCCATCAGGGCTGGGGGTTGAGTTTTTTCTGAGATTTTTAATGACTTGTGTCACTTCTGCTGATATTTGTGACTCTAAGTCATCCCTGTGATGATCTTTGATCTTAGGGATATTTAGTGAACCAAGAAAGAAGTCGATTGAGCTAAGGGAGGAAACTTTCCCTTCCCTACTATACAGGGTGCAGTAGAAGTCATGAAAGACTTCCATGATTTTCTGAGGGCTTTGCGATAGCGAAGTTTAATTTTAGGTAAGGTATGAGGCCTTATTTTAGGGGTCAGCCTATTCGCCAGGAGGGTGCCTGTCTTGTCTTTCTGGTGATAAAACCAGCCGCCTCCCCAGCGCAAACTGTTTTCAGCTATCAAGGCTTCAAGTCTTTCCACAGAACCTGAGGAAGGGTTACATTTGTGTAGTTTGCTTAAAAGTGAGAATTCCTTCTCTAACCTTTCAATACCTACTCTGCAAGCTTTACGTAGCCTGGAGGCTATTTGGATACGTTTTCCCCTAATAAAGGCTTTATGTGCTGCCCATAGTGTGATTGGGGAAACGTTATTTACATAATTGAATAGAAAAATAGAAAATATTCCTGTATGCCTTTTTCAATTTCACGTACATGGGTGGGGTTGCTAAGGATTGAAGCATTAAGTCTCCAGTTGTACCCCTTCCGTTGTTCCGTCAATCTGCTCATGATAAGAAGGAGCAAGGAGTGATCCGACCAGGCAGAGTCTTTTATAATGGATTTAGTCACCAGCGGGATGTGAGTTTACAGTAGGAAGAAGTGATCTATTCTAGCAAAGGTATTGTGAGGGCTAGAAAAGTGGCATTTATTGGGCAAGTTAATCCCCTGAACATTGTGGATGCATTGCGCAGGGAGGGTTTGGGTCTGGTATGGTCAGCCATGGAGCAGTCTAGAGGGCAATGCCAATGATTCCGAATCACCTACCTTCCACCTGGTGAGACAGCCGGAGTAGGATGCGGTAGGTAGGTAGGGGAAACCCGCATCCAATTTGCATAAGGTAAACCCAGCCTGATGCCGCGTACACACGAGCGGACTTTCTATCCTACTTGGTCCGGCACACTTTCCGACGGACTTTGTCCGCCAGGTGCGCCGGACTTTAAAACGAACGGACTTGCCCACACACGCCGGGATTTTCCGGCGGGCTAAGTCCGCCCGTCTTTCCGACGGACTTTCGCCGGAGTTCCGGCGGACTTTCAGAATGAACGGACTTGCCCACACACGGACAAGTCCGTTCATTTTGAACGTGACTCAGGTGCGACGGGACTAGAAAAGGATGTCAATCTTGCCGCTTTTATCGGCTAGATTGACACCTTGCGAGCCCCGTCGCGGGGCATACCAGGCCCTTAGGTCTGGTATGGATTATAAAGGGGAACCCCTACGCCGAAAAAACGGCGTGGGGCCCCCCCTAAAATCCATACCAGACCCCGATCCGAGCACGCAGCCTGGCCGGTCAGGAAAGGGGGTGGGGACGAGCGAGCGCCCCCCCCCCCTCCTGAACCGTACCAGGCCGCATGCCCTCAACATGGGGGGGTGGGTGCTTTGGGGGAGGGGGGCGCCCTGCGCCCCCCCCCCCCAAAGCACCTTGTCCCCATGTTGATGAGGACAAGGGCCTCTTCCCGACAACCCTGGCCGTTGGTTGTCGGGGTCTGCGGGCGGGGGCTTATCGGAATCTGGGAGCCCCCTTTAATAAGGGGGCCCCCAGATCCCGGCCCCCCACCCTATGTAAATGAGTATGGGGTACATGGTACCCCTACCCATTTACCTAGGAAAAAAGTGTAAGTAATAAAACACACCACACAAGTTTTTAAAATATTTTATTAAACAGCTCCGGGGGGGGGATCTTCCTCCGGCTTCGGGGGTCTTCTTCCGGCTTCGGGGGTCCCTCCGCTTCATCTTCTCCCGGCGTCCGGTTGGTTCTTCTCCGCTCTCCGGCCTCTTCTCCCGGTGTCGCAGGTCTTCGGCCGGCCCCTCCGCTCTCTTCATGTAGCTCTATTGCGAGCGGAGGTCCGGACTTCTGGGCTTCTTGGCTTCTTGGCTTCTTGGCTTCTCTTCTCTTCTCTTCCCCCAGATGTTGACACGACGCTCTCTCCGGCTGGACTGGTGTCTGAGGGCTGCGTTGTGACTTATATAGGCGGAGACCCCGCCCCCTAAAACGTCACAGTCCCAGCATGCCCAGGGACTGTGACATCATATGGGGGCGGGGTCTCCGCCTATATAAGTCACAACGCAGCCCTCAGACACCAGTCCAGCCGGAGAGAGCGTCGTGTCAACATCTGGGAGAAGAGAAGAGAAGAGAAGCCAAGAAGCCAAGAAGCCCAGAAGTCCGGACCTCCGCTCGCAATAGAGCTACATGAAGAGAGCGGAGGGGCCGGCCGAAGACCTGCGACACCGGGAGAAGAGGCCGGAGAGCGGAGAAGAACCAACCGGACGCCGGGAGAAGATGAAGCGGAGGGACCCCCGAAGCCGGAAGAAGACCCCCGAAGCCGGAGGAAGATCCCCCCCCCGGAGCTGTTTAATAAAATATTTTAAAAACCTGTGTGGTGTGTTTTATTACTTACACTTTTTTCCTAGGTAAATGGGTAGGGGTACCATGTACCCCATACTCATTTACATAGGGTGGGGGGCCGGGATCTGGGGGCCCCCTTATTAAAGGGGGCTCCCAGATTCCGATAAGCCCCCGCCCGCAGACCCCGACAACCAACGGCCAGGGTTGTCGGGAAGAGGCCCTTGTCCTCATCAACATGGGGACAAGGTGCTTTGGGGGGGGGCGCAGGGCGCCCCCCTCCCCCAAAGCACCCACCCCCCCATGTTGAGGGCATGCGGCCTGGTACGGTTCAGGAGGGGGGGGGCGCTCGCTCGTCCCCACCCCCTTTCCTGACCGGCCAGGCTGCGTGCTCGGATCGGGGTCTGGTATGGATTTTAGGGGGGGCCCCACGCCGTTTTTTCGGCGTAGCGGGGTTCCCCTTTATAATCCATACCAGACCTAAGGGCCTGGTATGCCCCGCGCTCGCCGCAATAGGAAGATTTGTTTTTCCTATTGCAGCGAGCGCGAGATGCAATACCATGCCCTCGTGTCGTATTTGGTCTGTCGGACCAGCCTACACACGAGTGGGCTTTCCGTCGGACCAGCACACACACGAGCGGACTTTCCGCCCGAAACTGAGTCCGACGGAAAGATTTAAAACATGTTTCAAATCTTGGTCCAGCGGGCTTTTGGGAAAAAGTCCGCCGGAAAAGTCCGCCGCCGCCCACACACGGGCGGATTGTCCGGCACACTCTGGTCCGCCGGACCAAGTATGCCGGAAAGTCCGCTCGTGTGTACGCGGCATTAGTCTCCTTTTTAGAGATTTGTGTGCTTTGATTTTTTTCTATTTTGAAAAATTGCACATTATTAAAATTTACACACGTGTGCTTTATTAACATAAAATGTTGGATTTCCCATTACTTTCTGTTTGGGAAGCAATGGTCACCAGGACTTATTGGGAGCCTGCCCGGCAGGAACACTGACACCTGTTAATAAAGACAGGGATTCCAATCCTTTCACAATCTATCACTTTAATAGAGATTTTGAAGATTACCAGCAGTGTCATCTTTTACAGCTCTTTCATTTTGAAAGGGATCATTTTAAATTTTTCAAGGATGTATAATGCATATAAAAATGGACAGATTGATACACAAAATAAATGGTCAGCACTAGGTAGCAAAAGGGTTAAAGTTTTTCTTTACTTTGAAAAAAACAGACTGATACAAGCATCTGATCTCACATATGCATTCTCACAATCATCAAACCACCTACAAGTTTTTTTGTAGTTAGCAATCAATATGCAACTTCTTAATTGGCAATTCTAGCTGGTAGTTTGATATCTACTGTATTATCCATACTCTGAGAGCACAGTCAGGTCTGCTAATTAGAATATGCAGAAATTGTTTACTGTGCTATATCCAGTTTTAAATTATATTACTGCAGATGCATAAAAGGCAATTTCCATTTAAATAACTTAATACTTAGGTTCATATTACTACAGTCATTTTAGAGGATTCCTTGTGTGGACTCTAAAGGTGTTCATTATGGACTATTTAATAAGTTTATTCTACTTTACATAGCTTTTTTTGGAACCAAAAAAAATATGAGCACAGTTCTAAAAGGTAGCATAATACACAATTTAAAAACATTTTTAATTTAAAAAAATAATGAATCAAATCCTATTTGGAACTCCATTATTCTCCATTAACCACTTAACAACGGTGCTATAGCCGATTGATGGCTACAAAATGGCTCGATAACTCTGTGAGGGCACACATTGATGTCCTCCTGTGTGCTCCCGCCCGCCCACTGGGGCACGCACATGGGAGTATCCATGACTGCTGGATCCTGAGGACCCGGCGCATCATGGATCACGGTAAATGCCCGCTGACAGCAGCCGTTTACCACGTGATCGCTCCATCAAATGATGGAGCGATCACTTGTAAACAAACTGGCGTCATGTCTGATTTCTCTCTCTGTACCGATCGGTACAGTGTGAGAGGAGAGGGGAGAGATTGGGTGCAGCAGTGCTGTGGGCTGGATCTGTAGTGCCCATTACAGCCTCATCCATCCATCCATGCTCAGCCATCCCTCTGTCATACTCACCCAGCCATCCTGTTGTCATACTAATCCATCCATCCATGCTCCGCCATCCCTATATCATACTCATCTATCCATCAATGCTAAGCCATCCATGATTAGCCATCCCTCTGTCATACTCCATCCCTCTGTCATACTCATCCATCCAACCATACTCAGCAATACTCATCCAGCCATCCCAGCCATATCCGGCCAGACTCAGCCGTACTCAGCCATACCCAGCCATCTCATCCATACTTAGCCATCCCATCCGTACTCAGTCATACTCATTCATGTTCAGTCATCCCATCCATACTCAGCCATCCACATTTATGGCTCAACCATGCTAAGCCATCCCCATCCACGGCTCATCAATCCCCATTCATGCTCATCCATGCCACATCAGTTGTCATCCATGCCACATCCATTCCACTACAGTGCCTCACAAAAGTGTAATAGGTAGTCAAATTAGATTTGAAATCTATGCACCTAGAACACCTGAAGGTGCTCCCTGCATGTTGGGCCTCTTTATGTCCAGGCCGTGGAAAAGTCTCCCACATGTGGTATCGCCGTACTCAGAAGGAGTAGTATAATCTATTTTGAGGTATAATTTTTGGTATGTACATGCTATGTGTTAGAAATATTGTATAAATGGACAACAAAGCGTTTTCATTTTCTTTCCACATTTCCCAAAAACTTGTAGAAAAACAATGACATGTTCAAAAGACACATTATGCCTCATAGATTATACATTAGGGTGTTTTCTTTCCAAAAGGGGGTAATTTTTGGGGTGTTTCAATTGTTCTGGTGCTCCATGGCCTTCAAAAGTACAAGAGATAGTCAAGAAATTATATGTGTAACTTATGCCCCTAGAGCACCTGAAGGTGCTCCCTCAATGTTGGGCCTCTGTATGTGGCCATGCTGTGTAAAAGTCTCACATATGTGGTTTCACCATACTCAGGAGGAGTGGCAGAATGTGTTTTGGGGTGTAATTTGTGGTATGCATATGCTGTGTGTGAGAGATAAACTGCTAATATGACAATTTTGTGAAAAAATAAATAAATACAAATCTTGATTTTGCAAATAATTGTGGGAAAACATTACAACTTCAAAAAACTCACCATGCCTCTTACTAAATACCTCTGAATGTATACTTTCCAAAAAGGGGTCATTTATGGGGTTATTTGTACTTTCCTGGCTTATTAGGGTCTCAAGAAATGAAATAGGCCGTCAGTACTTCAGGTGTGATCAATTTTCAGAGACTGACACCATAGCTTGCGGACTCTATAACTTTCACAAAGACCAAATAATATACACCAATTTGGGTTATTTTTTAAAGATATGTAGCAGAATACATTTTGGCCAAATTTTATGAAGAAAAATTACTAATTTGCAAAATTTTATAACAGAAGCGAAGAAAAATGCATTTTTAAAGAACTTTCACTCTCTTTCTTCTATAGCACAAAAAAAAAAAAAAAAAAAAAAAACCCAGCAGTGATTAAATACCACCAAAAGAAAGCTCTATTTGTGTGAAAAAAAAGGACAAAAATGTCATATGGGTACAGTGTTGCATGACTGAGTAATTGTCATTCAAAATGTGAGAGCACCGAAAGCTGAAAATTGGTCTGGTTAGGAAGGAAGTGCCCAGTGGGTAAGTGGTTAAAGGCTAAGTTCACCTTTTTTTTTTTTTTATTCCAGCTCCCCTATGTACCAATATAGCATTCATGTACTTTTTTTGCAAAATAAATCAAAGCTTTCCATAAAATCTACAGACACGTACCTTACTGTCCTCCATCCATGATTCCAAACGTATCTATTGCTTCTGTCTTACATCCTTACAGACTGTAGGTTATGACACAGGAAGGAGTTGACCAGCTGATCTCATTAGCACACACCCTGCATCATCCACCCACCCATTCCCAGCTGCACATTTTCTAAATGAAATGCAATCAATCAGTGATCACCCTTCTCGCTAAATACACAATCAGATTTCATAGTGTATGGCCATATTTATACAAGTACATAGAACGGAGTGGACAGAAACACTCAGCTGTCAAACCCCGTTCACATCACTGCATAGCGGGAACTCGCATTCCCACATGAGCCTTTATTTTTTTTAGTGAGGTGGGGAGGTGTTTTGGAGCATTTTCACTGATCACACATAGGGCAGCCCATCCACTTGAATGGGCTGCCTTACACGCAGCAATCACCCCAAAGAAGATTCAGAACTTTTTTTAGAGCGGAGCTTGGTGTGTTTTTACTGCAATTTTTGGTTCAGCGCATTTCAAAAATGCAAGGAAACGCACAGATGTGAATGGAGCCTCATTGTTCTTGTGTTAATGCACCGATTTCACTTTCAGGCCCCATTCACATCTAGCATAGTGGGAGTGCACATTTTGTGTCTTGTTTTTTCTGTGACACGCATGGGGCAGCCCATTGATTTAAATGGGCTGTGCTATATGTGGCTTATGGGACATGTTGGCATTTTGTGGGTTGCATGTTTTTTGCAGCATTTGTCACTCGTTTTTTCACATGGCAAAATGTGTGTTTGCGTCTGTGTTTGGTGTGCCATTAACAATTAATGGCACTGAAAACACAACTAGTAATTTTAGGTGTATAAAGGTGGTCATACACTATACAATCTGATTGTACAATCTCCTTTAGATTGATTAAATTTATATAATAGGAGGAAACAACCATCTAGCCAATCACTCTATATCCAAGCAGGTAGATCTAAAAGAGATTGTGAACAGGGCTTGACAGCTACGTGTTTCTGTCCACTCCCTTCTATGTACTTGTATAAAGATGGCCATACACTATGCAATCTTATTATGTATTTAGTGAGAAGGATGATCACTGATTGATTGCATTTCATTTAAATAGCGTGCAGCTGGGACTGGGAGGGTGGATGATGCATCGTGTGTGCTAATGTGATCATCTGGTCAACTCCTTACTGTGTCATAACCTACGGTCTGTAAAGACATCATACAGAAGCAATAGATATATTTGGAATCATGGATGTAGGACAGTAAGGTACGTGTCTGTAGATTTTATGGAAAGCTTGCATATTTTTGCAAAAAAAGTACATGAATGCTATATTGGTGCATAGGGGAGCTGGAATTTAAAAAATAAAAAAAAAGGTGAACTTGGCCTTTAACCTCCCTGGCCGTATGATTATTTCAGATTTTTGATGCTGAAAGCGGTACAATTATTTTGCACGGAAATTTGGCGTTTTTTTTTATTGTAGGCCTGTAATTCTTAGGAATAACTCACTTAAATCTGTCTAAACAGAGTCTAGTAGACATCCCAGGTATGATAAAGTTTGAAAAATGAAATAAAAAATTATAATATAATAAATAACTATAAATAATTATAACAAATAATAATATTATAATAGTAATACAAATTATTCAATAATGTAATCAAATCAAAAACACTGAAATTTGCTCAGTTGCAGAATTGTTGCTGTCATTACTTTTAGTGTTTGATGAAGAATTTCCCCACGAATCACTATCACTCAATTCTGCAAGTGATTCTAATTTATTATCACTGTTTTCTAGCTGGTCTAAAAGCACTTTTGACGTAAACGGATATTTTTTGGTTGCTATGGACAATCTCCAGTTTCCTGGCAGAAAGAACAGTATTTATAATATAAAACTGCATGCAGGACACTGGACAAACCACTAGGGACAAAAGGGAGGTGAAATTATTTGATACAGTACTGTAATCTGTAAGATTACAGTATACTGTACAGGCATACCCCACTTTTAAGTACACAATGGGGTTTATTTACTAAAGCTGGAAAGTGCAAAATCAGGCTCACTTCTGCATAGAAACCAATGAGCTTCCAGGTTTTATTACCAAAGCTTTATTGAACAAGCTGGGGTTAGAAGCTCATTGGTTTCTATGCAGAAGTGAGCCTGATTTTGCACTTTCCAGCTTTAGTAAATAAACCCTATTGTGTACTTAAAAGTGGGGTATGCCTGTATCTATACTGTGTTTTTTACTTTTTGAATTTGGCACCGAACTCCGTGCCCGTGCGTTGCAACGCTCGCAGGGAATGGAGCTCGGCACTGTGAATCGAGTGAGACACGGCGGCTCGCAGATCACAGCGGGGAGACATCGCAGGATCCAGGGGACAAGGTAAGTAACCTGTACATGGATCCTGCAATGAGATCCCGAGTCTGGCTCGGGGTTACTGCTTTTGGCACTGAAAATCTACCCCGAGCCAGACTCAGGAATACCGCCAGGGGGGTTAAAGCCCAAGGCCACTTAGCTGCCTACCCCCTCTAACTGATCGTTGCTATTAAAAATAAATATAAACTCTACTTAACAGCCATTTTACTTACCTAAATCAGTGTGATCTTGAGTCCTCTCTCTTCTTCTGTGTACAGGATGTAGGTTCCTCCTTTGGGTGTTGACAACACTGCCTGCATTTTGTTCTACATTGCACACAATGTAAATTAATTGAAAAAAATGAAACATTCACAGATCCATATACTTTTGCTTGCAAAGCTCCAGTGATAACCTCGGCCCCATTATACACGGCTGTTTGCAAAACATTGGATTTGAATAATAAATAGGCAAGTCAAGAAAACCTTTACAATTGCCACTTAAATTGCATAATAACTTGTGCTTCATTCAATTCAACACAAAAGTTACAGTTCAGTTATGTTTCTAAAAGGTTAATGAATAGTTTGACCCTGGACAGAAAGTGAAAACTCCCAGGATCCCTTGCTTCATTCTATGGCTAGAAGCCATGGGGATTTTAGGATATCTAAACTGAAGAACAAAAATGTAATATATTCAGGCTTACCAGTGCTTAGATGTGGTTGCTGCATTTATTTTCTTTAGAGCATTTTCAGCAAGTACAGAAAGTATAACACTATATAAAATAAGTTTTCTTGCACTGTATTTTTTATTGTTTTATTTACATTTGTTGGCACAATGTTATCACTATTCGTGTTATCAGTTTGTACGAATAAAGCTATAAACTTGGTTTATACCACATATTTATATTTACTTAACTGCTTCTTACCCAGCCTATAGCAAAATGAGCTTTCCCATCCTGGGTGGACGTCATATGATGGCCTCCAAGTCACCTGCTTCCTTTGCACTCTAGCGGCTGTGTTGTTACTTGATTTTTAGACAGCAGAAGACAGATCATTGTACCAGGCCAGCCCTGGTACCATGTGCTTTCTGTGACCACAATCACAGCAATTACATGTCAATTGTACTCAATGAATGGCTTTTATTCATAGCAATTTATCGTGTACTATTGTGATGATCTCTGTGACTGGTCACAGTGATCACATGGTAAAGACAGGACCAATCACAGTGCATCTGTACCATGTGACAGCTCTGGCCAATCACAGCTATCACAATAGTACACACACTGGCAATGAATGTATGCTATTTTTAAAAATGCTTCTAACAGTGATCATCATTGTTATACGCAATCATGGTGTAAAAAAAAAAAAAAATCCTGATCAGCTTCCCAGAGTAGTACTTTGTCACTATGTAAACAATGTACTGCTCTGGGCACAGTATGTAGAAAATAAAAAAATAAATAAGTAAAAAATGGAAAACTTTTTTATTATTATTATTATTATTATTATTATTGCATATTGTCACCAGTTAATATGCCTGATCACCACCACACTAGTCATATGGTGGCACTATAATGCTATGGTGACAGTATGTAAAACAGAAATTGTAAAAAAAAAAATAATTTCTTAATTTTACAAAAAAGTGGGACAAATAATGACAACTTCAAAAAACTCACAATGCTTCTTACTAAATACCTTGAACAGTCTACTTTCCAAAAAAATGGGTATTTGGGAATTATTTGTACTGTCCTGGCATTTTAGAGCCTCAAGAAATGAGATAGGCCTTTAGTATATCAGGAATGATCAATTTTCAGATATACAGTATATCCCATAGATAGTAAACACTAACTTTCACACAGGCTAAATAATATACACTGATTCAGGTTATTTTTACCAAATAATTGTAGCAGAATACTATATGAAGAAAGATTATTTGTTTGCAATATTTTATAACAGGAAACATATTTTCAAAAGTAATGTGTCTGGTATCAAAGTTGTCACTTCATGTGGGCTGAACTGAAAATATTAACAAAACTATCTCCTTTCTAAACTACTAATCCCATCACTCCCCCTATAATGGAGATGAGGACAGAGAAGACATATTTGAAGTCCTTTATGGGTGGCAATCATGGCTCCCTCCATAGGTACAATTCATAAGTAGCATACTAGGGGCAGGAAGCATGTTATTTGATGACTTATAAAGGTGAAAATTCAGAGCAAAAAACCTAAAAACAAAAACAAAAAAACAAAACAAAAACAAATGCAACATTCCCATCTAAAGACTTGTAAGCTGGGGGGGGGGGGGGGCTGTATACTGTATGCTTTAAAGTATATGTTCCACTTTTGTAACATGTTGCATGTTACACCCATATTCAGGGTGTGACATGTAACATGTCACAAATTTACTGGTCCCCGCATCCCCGATGCTCCATTTTGGCAGCAAGAATGAATGGACTACAACTACCGACAGCATTCGTAGCTGTTGGCTTGTAGTTCTCAATTAACTACCACGGTGCTGTTGAGCGCTCTTGGTAGTTCATTTATTTTTCCTGTCAGTGTGAAACTGCCTGCCCATATGATGTACGAGCAGGCAGTTTACACTGACAAAATATTTTACAGCGCACACATACAAGAATGACATTTCCTGCAGGGCTAGTTAAAAACACCTGAACATATTCAAAAAATACGGGGGTTTGGTCACACTATATGGTCATATAGTGCTAAGCCCACTTACTGCGACAAAGTACCCCGAATTAGTGGGTCCTACACTAGTAATAGAATGGAAGATCCTCTGTCTCAACCATGGGAGATGAACTCCTCTATGTGGGAGAACTGAAAGGGATACATCCTAATCACTGGTGGCCACTAAATAGGAGGTAATGAGGAGGGGGAGGGGTGCTCCAGCCCAAAAACCTGGTCAGGGCCTATTACAACATACAAGTACATATTTGGGGGGCACACCATACAATGCATTTAAATTCAAGATGGTGCTGCTGTAAGACCTATAAACAGTACAAAATATTTTACAGCGCACACATACAAGAATGACATTTCCTGCAGGGCTAGTTAAAAACACCTGAACACCTGAACATATTCAAAAAATACGGGGGTTTGGTCACACTATATGGTCATATAGTGCTAAGCCCACTTACTGCGACAAAGTACCCCGAATTAGCCACCAGTGATTAGGATGTATCCCTTTCAGTTCTCCCACATAGAGGAGTTCAGCTCCCATGGTTGAGACAGAGGATCTTCCATTCTATTACTAGTGTAGGACCCACTAATTCGGGGTACTTTGTCGCAGTAAGTGGGCTTAGCACTATATGACCATATAGTGTGACCAAACCCCCGTATTTTTTGAATATGTTCAGGTGTTCAGGTGTTTTTAACTAGCCCTGCAGGAAATGTCATTCTTGTATGTGTGCGCTGTAAAATATTTTGTACTGTTTATAGGTCTTACAGCAGCACCATCTTGAATTTAAATGCATTGTATGGTGTGCCCCCCAAATATGTACTTGTATAGTTTACACTGACATTCTACAGGAGACCTGCATGGCATCAGCGATCTGCTGACCGCTGGTGCAATGCTTTCCAGGCTCCTAAAAAAAGAAATAGTAAATGCACATTTTTTTTACCTGAAAAAAAAATGTGCATTTAGAATTTTTTAAAAAAGTGAACTTATGCTTTAACCACTTTAAGCTCTGCCCTATAGCAGTTTTACTGCTCCGGATCACGTATATAAGGACATCAATTTTATTTGGATACAGCGTCGCACCACCATGCAATTGTCAGTTATGTATTGTAAGTAAGTAATGCAGTGCCGTATTGCAAAAAGTGGCCTGGTCATGAAGGAGGTCAAGTGGTTAAATATGGAAGCATTTGTTCCTCAGACATAATATTGTAGATTGGGGGGTCAAATGGATAACAGAAATATAAACCAATTGTCAAGGCATTAACATTGATACATTTAAGCCTTAAATATAATAAAACCTCAAAAAAGTTTCTGAAATGTATTAACATGAACCATGCTAAATGTTATCCAAATAGACTTGATAAGGTCATGTCGAAGTGATGATTTATTAGCTTTTTTTTCTCCTTTAGCCTAGGTTCACATTGCGGTGATTTGGCATGCGATTTGACATGTCAAAACTTTGTTCTGTGAATGTGGAAATTACAAGTACTGTCAGCCTTTTTCAGCTGTCCGCTTCTCAATGAACTACCAGGGCGCTGTTGCTGGACGGATCCGGGTATCTGATTTCATACGGCCTATGTTACCTGATGATCATATTGAGGATTTTTTTAGCTGAATTTGAGAACATAGCTTTCCATCAAAGCATGGCCCAGAGGCTGCTGGGCTGAATTGGTGCAGCCGTTTCTCACAGAGGAGAACCAAAAAGTGTACCACTGGATGGTTCATGCCCCAGTTGAAGGCTTTTTAGTCGAAACGCGTAGGACGTTTTAGCTTCCCACATTGCCATTATTTTTTATCTTGTGATCACGTTTTATTTGTAAGGTTTTTATTCAATAAATCCCTTACATTTTTTTTTGACCTACGCCATGTGGAGCCCTTTTCTTTCTTTTTCCTCCATGATTTTATCCATGATGGGTTGTTTTTGACCTCTTGAACCTGCCTGGAATCAGAGGGTGTGTGAGGGAGCTGAGAACCCCCACTGGCGATAGTCCTGGCCATTGCAGACCGTGACCCAAGGTTAACTTCATCTATTGGAGATCGTGACCGTAGCGAGAACCTCTGGGGAGAGTTCATGGGAGACCACTTCCACAAGCTCTGATAGACGTACTGCCATATGGCAGTTATGTCCCACTGGATTTGGTAAGAGTATTTAACTCTAGATGCTTATGACGTATTGCCTCTGATTGCTGTGTAATCCAGTCTTCAGTCAACATCTTGTGTCCAAGCAATTCCCTTGTCTGAGAGGACAGATTCTGATTTTACCCCTGGCAACAGGAAACCTGTTTGGCCTGCAGGAGATGTTGGAGAGTCCAAGAAGGCTGCAACATTGCCCTTTGTCCATGTGGGAGCACTAGCTTGTGAGAGCACATCAAAGAAGGGACTACGCACTCAACAGAAGTTTCTACACCCCCCACCTGGAATGGTAAGACTGTTCCTGTTACATTTGTGAAAAATGCTGGGTTTGTGTTTAATGCCGGTGAAGTGGTGGCAAGTTTGGTGAGGAGATCTGCTTTCAAGAAGGGCTTGCTGCTGTGCAGTGTTAATGAGTTAATGCAATGTGATGTGAAAACTGACAAGTATAGTGGGTCAGATGCTGTTGAGCCCCTTGATCTGTCTATGTCTCCTTGGGCAGATGCAGTGCTGTGGAGCACATCTGATTGGGATGATTGGTCCAAGAGTCTAATAGCAATGCTGAAAGAAATTTCTGTAGGTAATAGTGAGGTGAACACTATTGCTGCTGTGCTAGGAGAAGATCAGAGTGAGCGTGTGAACGCACAGCAGAAATTTTACCCACAACGCATAAAGGGAAAAATGATGTGTATTTTTTGTGCTTTTAAAAAACTTGAAAAACTCATGTACCTCTTGAGTCTAATCAGCCCGAGCTTACTATATATATACATATATATAACAGTATAATAAAGTACATTAATCTTTGTGTTGTTGCCATTTGTACATTTGTAAGCTGCCTATAAAGCAACCTCCTCAGCCACCAGTTATGTTGTTGCATTTTCCTCTGATTGGCCACAAATAAAAAAAAAAAGGAAAAGCTAGGACTATGAAAAAAAGTAAAACCGTTGCATTTTTGCATTTTAGTGGGGGCTCACAAAAATGTTATGCTGAATTGGGTCCTGGCTCTTACTAATGCATTTACCTAACACCCTAACCTGGAGGTCTCTGAAAAAAAAAAAAACCTGAAAGACAATGGCATAATGTGCTAGTATGCATTGCATTCTAGCACATTATGAAATACATACCTTAGAACGAAGCCCTCCCAGCGTGGCCCGATCACCGCTGAGAGGGCTGACATGTTCCCCTGGTCTTTCT
The DNA here is from genome assembly GCF_042186555.1 of Aquarana catesbeiana. Taxonomy (NCBI): domain Eukaryota; kingdom Metazoa; phylum Chordata; class Amphibia; order Anura; family Ranidae; genus Aquarana; species Aquarana catesbeiana. The sequence goes on from NC_133326.1 coordinate 336,175,381, forward strand.
TCTGGGTTTGCGGGCTCCGGTGTTGTGAGTGGCAGAAGCCGTGATGACGTCACTCCCACGTATGCGCTCGGAAGCCCTTGGTTCTGGCAAGAAGCTCTGAAGATCCGGCACGGTATGCCGGACCTTCAGAGAGCATGCGCCACTGCCGTCAATGACTACATGAAGGGGGAATATGTCCTAAATGGTGCACGTTTAGAAGATATTCATTTTACCTACAGGTAAGTCTTATTATAGGTTTACCTGTAGGTAAAAACAAAAAATCAAGGTTTATATCCGCTTTAAAGTATTTGTAGTGTCATTTTTTTTTTTTTTTTTTGGTTTGGATAGAGTGGGAAATTATTAAAATCTGTCTTTTTTTTTTTAATTTGTCTGCGTCCCGATAGTGAGATTTCCCTTCACTCCTTGTCCAGGAGAAAAATAGGAAGAGAGAGAAAATCGTCTCAGTTTGAGGGGAAATCCCCTCTTAGATAGCTGTCCTCCCATTGCAAGATTTTACATCTACTACATCAACTATACCATTTTGGATTTCCCATTATTTTGTGTCCTAGTAATAATTATCATCAAAACCAATATACAGAGTAAATCTCGTCAGCCTGGACACAGAATGCAATTACATTTTAAGGCCCCATGCACACTGGATGTTAAAATAACGTTATAAAAACGTCAGTAGCTTTGCAGTGAGTTTTTCAACTTTTTTCAACGTTTTTGCAAAAGCGTTTTTTAGCGTTTATTATCGTTTTTTAGCATTTTAGCGTTTTCGTTTTTTTTTAAAGAAAATTTTTTTTTTTTTTTCAATGGATCAAAAACATTAACCACTTCAATACAGAGCACGTATACACCTTCCTGCACCAATTTTCAGCTTTCAGCGCTGTTGCAGTTTGAATGACAATTGCGCGGTCATGCTACACTGTACCCAAACTAAATTTTTATCATTTTGTTCCCACAAATAGAGCTTTCTTTTGGTGGTATTTGATCACCTCTGTGGTTTTTATTTTTTGCTAAACAAACAAAAAAAGACCGAAAATTAAAAAAAAATAAAAGTTTTGCTTTTGTCTCTGTTAAAAAAAAATTGTAAATAAGTAAGTTTTCTCTTTCACTAATGAGCACTGATAAGGCGGCACTGACAGGCACTGATACGGCGGCACCGATGAGGTGGCACCAATGAGCGGGGCACTGACGGGCACTGACAATGGGCACTGATATGCGGCACTGATGGGCACTGGTAGGCGGCACTGATGGGTGGCACTGATATGCAGCACTGATGGGCATTGATAGGCGGCACTGATGGGCACAGCTCAGCACCCACCAGCCGAGGATCACACATTGTGGACAGTCTCCCCCCAGCGCTGTAGAATACCTTCGGATCCTGTATTGGAATCAGCTGGCATGATGTCTCTGGACCACCTACTTTGCTTTTATGTGCCTGATTTTACTGAACCATTGTGAGTAGCCATTTGGCCGCTGTTTTTATCATTTATATTAAAAACAAGTTTTTTGATACTGCACTTAGATTGGCGCACGTTGTCTTTTTCCACTATTGCCTTTCAGAGTTTTGCTTCAACTCCCAAGGGAGCTGCCGCTGGTGTTCAGTATCACCTGTATTTGACTTTTCAGAATTTTCCATTTGGGACTTTTTAGCCATATTGCACATGCATTTTGCATCATTACCATTGGGGGACTTGATATTTATGTTCATTTTCATTGTGAATTTGAATTTATTTTATTTGGTTATTGTTTTCCTTTGCATGTTTTGGTGATATCTTGTGCCATTTTCTCCTTTTTCAATTGTCAAAAAATGCAGATAAACGTTCAAAAACACGGCTCACCAGCGATTTCTATGCTTTGTGTACACTGGATGTTAAAATAACGTTATAAAAACGCCAGTAGCTTTGCAGTGAGTTTTTCAACTCCTTTCAACTTTTTCAACGTTTTTGCAATAGCGTTTTTTTTAGCGTTTATTAGTGTTTTTTAGCGTTTTTCCACGCTAGCGTTTTTTAGCGTTTTTTTTTTTTTTTTTGAAGATAAAAACATTTTTTTTTTCAATGGATCAAAAACATTAAAAAACTCTGGTGAGCAACGTTTTTGAGCGTTTATCGAAGTTTAGCAGCGTTTATCAGCGTTAGAGCATTTTACAGCTGAAAAACATCTCCCAGAACCCACTAGCTTTGTTTTTTTTTACTGCTCAAAAACTGCTGATGAACTGCTGATAACAGCCTATGTGTGCATGGACACATAACATGATGGAGAGTTTAATGACTGTAGAAAAAAAAAGCTGCTATAAAAATGTCAAAAAACATCCAGCGTGCATGAGGCCTTAATGTTTTTGAGCCATTAATGTTTTTGAGCCATTGGAAAAAAAAAAAAAGCTAAAAAAACACTAACGCGGAAAAAGCTAAAAAATGCTATTGTGAAAACGTTGAAAAATTCACTGCAAAGCTACTGCCATTTTTATAACGTTATTATAACGTTTAGTGTGTATGAGGCCTTAGGGATGAGCTTGGTTTGAATCCATGTTTGGCTCAACCCACAAGAAAACTGAAAATTTATATTAAATACTTACCGTAATTTTCTTTCCTGATGGACTCCATGGCAGCCTACGTATGGGTTAATCCTGCCTCTCATACCTCATAGGACCCTCCCCCATAAATCTTTGCTTCTAGACAGAGAACGTGTTCTGTAACTAATGCCGTGTACACACGGCCGGACTTTTCGACCAAACTTGTCCGACGGAACTAATCCGTCGGATAATTCGACCGTGTGTGGGCTTCATCGAACCTGCAGCGGACCTTTTCTGTCGAAAATGTGAAGGACTTTAGATTTAGAACATGTTTCAAATCTTTCCCACGGACTCGAGTCCGGTCGAAAAATCTGTTCGTCTGTATGCTAGTCCGATGGACGAAAACCGACGCAAGGGGAGCTTTTGGCTATTGGCTATGAACTTCCTTATTCTAGTCTGGTCGTATGTCATCACGGTCGAATCCGTCGGACTTTGGTGTGATTGTGTGTAGACCGTCAAAAAGTCAGTCGAAAGTCCGTTGAAAAGTCCGACGTGATTCAGTCCGTCGAAAGTCTGGTCGTGTGTACACAGCATTAGCCTACTCCAGCAAATAGGAGGGAACTCCTGCTGCCATGGAGTCCATCAGGAAATTAAAATTACGGTAAGTATTTGATATACATTTTCTGTTTTCCTGACAGACTCCATGGCAGCCTACGTATGGGAAATAACTAGCCATACACACTCGGGTGGGAAATTGCTGGTTAAAGAAAAAAAAGGTTTAATTGACACCGTCAACAGATAAGACATGCAAACCAAAATTAACTGAAGACAAAGAAGCCGGTTCTACGCAATAGTGCGTCATAAATGTGTTAATCGATGACCATGAAGCCGCTTTACAGATCACTTCCGGGGATACACGGGAAGCTGCCCACAATGTAGAAACGCTCCTGGTAGAATGAGCGGTCACTGCCTCCGGAAGAGCCAAACCCTAATGATGTGTACACACGACTGGACTTTCGACGGACTGAATCACGTCTGACTTTTTGACGGACTTTCGACTGACTTTTCTACTGACTTTTTAAAGGACTTCCATTGAATCGGACGTGTCTACACACACACACGGTTGAATTGTCCGACGGATTCGTTCCGTCGGACAAGTTTGGTCGAAAAGTCCGGCCGTGTGTACACGGCATTAGCCTTATAAGCCCCTTGGATGGCTTGAACAATCCAAGCTGCGATGGTTCTGGAAGAAGCATGCAATCCTTTGTTTTTTCCATGGAAAAAAAAATGAACAGATGATCAGACTGATGAAAAGAAGCTGTGGCTTCTAAATATTGCTTTAAAACTTCTCCAACATCTAAAGGATAGAATACTAGAGTTTTCAGTTGTCCGGAAAGTTGGAAGAACAATCTCTTGATTCTCGTGGAATACAGATGTTACCTTAGGATTTGATCCTAGCATAGGAATCAATACTACTCGATCAGGGAAGAAAGTAAGGAATGGCTCCTTGAATTCTAGAAATCTGATCTTGGAGACCCTCTTAGCCGATGTTATGTCTACTAGGAAGACAGCTTTGAGAGAAAGATCTTTAATAGATAACTGATCCATATGTTGTATTTCTTTTCCTGAGAAGAAATCCAGGACAAAAGGAAAATCCCCCTTGGAAAATCTTGGTTTTCTTTGAGGTCTGAGCCTTATTGCTCCTCTGAAGAACTGCCTGGTAAGAGGGTGTCTGGCCCAGGATACACCTGTGAAGGCAGAGATTGCGGAAACCTGAACCTGTAAAGAACTCACTGATAAGGACAGATCCAGACCTGTTTGTAAAAAAGCCCAGAATATCCTGTATCTTTGGATCATTACAGGAACCGTCAGTGGTGAAAACATAGTCTGCGAACTTCGACCAAATTTTTTGGTAAACTTTGTTGGTACCTGGTCTTCTAGCATTCATTAAAGTAGCAATAAATGTACTTGGACAACCTAGCGCTTCCAGCCTTCCCCCTCCAAAAACCAAGCCATCAGATGGAGATGGGATGGGCATGGATGAAGAGGTGTTCCCTGCAACAGGAGATCTGGTCTGGAAGAGAGAGGAACTGGATCCCGGTAGCTGAGCTGCATCAGGAGGGGAAACCATGGTCTGTTGGGCCACTACGGAACAACTGCCACTACTTCGGCTTCTTCCCACCTGAGCCTCGATAGAAATCAGGGAATGACCGGAACTAGGGAAAAAGCATAAGCTCTGTGGAATCTCCACTGGTCCGTCAGGGCATCCATTCCGAAGGCCTGGGGATAACATCTCGTGTAATATTTCTTCAGTTTGAAGTTGCACGGGGAGGCAAACAGGTCTACTTCCATCAAGATTCCCAGAGACAGAATCCAGTTGAAAACCTCAGTGTGGAGAGACCATTCGTTGTTGTCCAGGGAAAACCTTGAGAGAAAGTCTGTCTGGACATTTTGAATTCCGGGAAGATAAACAGCTGTCAGATTCATCAAGTTCGCCTGGGCCCAGGACATGATCAGACTTACTTCCTTCAGTAAGGAGAGACTGCGGGTGCCCCCCGTCTCTTGATATAAGATACTGCTGTTGTATTGTTCAGCCTTAGGAAAACTGAGACTCCTCATGTCAAGTGGAGAAAAGCTTGTGGAGCACGGAAGGCAGCTCGGAGCTCCAGAACATTCAAGACTGCCCCCCAAGATGGGAAATCCCATATGCCTTGGGCTACCTCCGTCAGACAGAGAGAACCCCATCCTTTTATGCTGGCATCCATTGTCACCGTGATCCAGGAGACAGGTGCTATAGAATGGCAATTGAGGAGATTTTTCTGCTGCAGCCACCAGGGGAGGCTCTCCCGCATGGAAGGGGTTATCCGGACCAAATGATCCCGGATCCCACTGTTGGAGAAAACCCTTCTGAAAGGGCCGCATCTTCCATTGTGCCCATTTCACCATGGAGGCTGTGGCCACCATTAGACATGTGCGATTAGTTTCGTACAAATCGAAAATTCGTACGAATTTCCGGAAATTCGTACATTCGTACAAATCTGAAATACAAATTTTTATACATACGAATTCTGTACGAAATACGTAATTACGTTTATGAATTTTGGATCCAAATTCATAACGAACATTCGTAATTGTTACGAAAACTTAACGAACCTAAAAGTTAAAAACCCAGGAAGTCAGCACAGCACAGGGATGGTGGGAGCCCCTCATAATGATAAATTCATCATAACGAAAATTCGCAATTGTTACGAAAAGTTAACAAACCTAAAAGTTAAAAACCCAGGAAGTCAGCACAGCACAGGGATGGTGGGAACCCCTCATAATGATAAATTCATCATAACGAAAATTCGTAATTATTACAAAAAGTTAATGAACCTAAAAGTTAAAACCCCAGGAAGTCAGCACAGGGATGGTGGGAACCCCTCATAATGGGCACAGCGGGTGTATACTCAGACCCAGGAACTCAGCACAGGGATGGTGGGAACCCCTCATAATGGACACAGCAGTTGTACAGACGTGGGAATTCAGCACAGGGATTGTGGGAACCCTATGGGAATTTCTATGCTTACGAATTTTATACAAAATACGAAATTTCGTTAACGAATTTCGGAATTTCGGATCCAAATTCCGTTACAACAGAAACGTGACTGGTATTTTTTTCAACAATCAGAGGAAGTCAGCACAGCACAGCACAGGGATGGTGGGAACCCCTCATAATGATAAATTCATCATAACGAACATTCGTTATTTTTACGAAAAGTTAACGAACCTAAAGGTTAAAAACCCAGGAAGTCAGCACAGCACAGGGATGGTGGGAGCCCCTCATAATGATAAATTCATCATAATGAATTTTCGTTATTTTGCGAAAAGTTTACGAACCTAACGAAAATTTGTATTTCGTACGAATCGGAATTGAACTTCGGATACGAATTACGAAATAAGAATTAATTTTCGTACGAAAAGAAACGTAACGAAACAAAACAAATTTATTAACGGCGCACATGTCTAGCCACCGTGGTGCTGATTATCCTGAGACATTGTGAGGCTCTGAGAAGAGACGATGACATTGCGAGACGAATTCTGTCTCGGATCACCGGAATTTTCTCCAGAGGTAAGCAGATGGTGCTTTTCATCGTGACAAATTGGGCCCCGAGGAATATTAGAGACTGTGTCGGATCTAGATGGCTTTTCTCCCTGTTCAACAGCCAACCGAACTCTGTCAGAGTAGAGATGACCTAATCTCGATGTGACAACAGCTGCTCCCTGTCTTGCGAAAGCTGGAGTAGATTTTTCAGATAGTGGTGTAACCGAATACCTCTGACCCTGATTAATGCCACGACAGCCAGTAAGAGCTTCAAAAATACCCGAGGCAATGTTGTAAGCCCGAACGGGAGACATATAAATTGAAGATGTCTTTGGTCTACTGCAAATCGGAGATACTTCTGGAATTCCCTCGCAATCGGGACATGAAAATAGGCATCTTTCAGGTCTATGGAGACAAGCCAGTCACCTGGTTGTATTGTCTGACGTATTGTTAGCAGGGTTTCCATCTTGAATTATTCCTTCTTGATGAAGGAGTTCAGGTGTGTCAAGTTGATGACTGGCCTCCAGGAGCCATTCTTTTTGAGGACCATGAAAAGGGGGGAGTAAACTGCTTGAAATCTTTCCTCAGTTGGTACCAGAATGGCGGCTCCTTGAGCCATCAGTGAGTCTGTATATGACAGAAGTACCCAAGTATGACCTGAGGAGAACGTTTTGAGGGTACCAGTGATCTCAAATCGAGGCTGCCCAGACGTGCTGAAAATGGAGCAAACGAGCCCCGACTTGCTCCGTCTGGACAGGCCATATATCAAAAGGACTTGGAAGCTTCCCGTCCCCCTGATGGGGCTGTCTTTGAGGATTTCTGGCCAGAAGGTTGACTTCTCTTCCAGTTCTTTCTGAATTCACGGCCAGGCCTGTAGCGGTGGGCATCTTTAGCGCGTCCAGGGTCTTGTCTGGGTTGAGCTCTTCTTTGGCTCAGGAGACGACAGTCCTGGGGTAAGAACCCTGATTTACCTCCAGTAGCACGGGTAATGGCAGAGTCAAGCTTGTTCCCGAAGAGGGAGGATCCCTCAAAGGGAATTCTACACCATGCCTGTTTAGAGGCAGGGTCCGCAACCCATGGGCACAGCCACAAGGCGCGTTTAGCTGTAACCGAAGAGAGAATGACACGTGCAACTAGGTGAATAATATCAAGGGATGCTTCCCTCAGGAAGACTAATATCAGCTTCAGTTCGTGTACTGGTGAGCTCTTGACCAAATCTTCAGAAATGCTTCCTAAAGCTGCACTAACCTCATCCATCCAGGACTCCATAGCTTTGGACAATGCTGCAAGAGCCAGGGCTGGTTTACAAGCCATACCTGCTGTGGTATAGATGCATTTCAGATCAGTATCAATCTTCCTCTCTAAACCATCCTTGAAAGAAATTGTATCTTCTAGAGGGGGTGTAACATGTCTCACCAATCTCATTAGAGCCGCATCAATAAGAGAAGCCGACTCCAGATGCTTCACCTCATCGCTCTTGAATGGGTACATCTTTACTATCTTGGAAATTAGGGAGTTTTTTCTCTCGACCTTACCCCATTCATCCTGAAGTAGCAGATTTAAGGCAGGATATCGATGAATGATGTTGTTGGACAAAGAACTCTGGTATGGGAGATTTATTCCATCTTTTTGGCCAAAAAGAGTGGACACGCTTGACCGACTAGTGTCTACTAGGGATGAGCCGAACACCCCCCTGTTCGGTTCGCACCAGAACATGCGAACAGGAAAAAAGTTTGTTCGAACATGCGAACACCGTTAAAGTCTATGTGACACGAACATGAATAATCATAAGTGCTAATTTTAAAGGCTTATATGCAAGTTATTGTCATAAAAAAGTGTTTGGGGACCTGGGTCCTGCCCCAGGGGACATGGATCAATGCAAAAAAAAGTTTTAAAAACGGCCGTTTTTTCAGGAGCAGTGATTTTAATAATGCTTAAAGTCAAACAATAAAAGTGTAATATCCCTTTAAATTTCGTACCTGGGGGGTGTCTATAGTATGCCTGTAAAGGGGCGCATGTTTCCTGTGTTTAGAACAGTCTGACAGCAAAATGACATTTTGAAGGAAAAAACTCATTTAAAACTACCCGCGGCTATTGCATTGCCGACAATACACATAGAAGTTCATTGATAAAAACGGCATGGGAATTCCCCAAAGGGGAACCCCGAACCAAAATTTAAAAAAAAAAATGACGTGGGAGTCCTCCTAAATTCCATACCAGGCCCTTCAGGTCTGGTATGGATATTAAGGGGAACCCCGGCCAAAATTAAAAAAAAAAAATGACGTGGGGTTCCCCCTAAATTCCATACCAGACCCTTCAGGTCTGGTATGGATTTTAAGGGGAACCCCGCGCCAAAAAAAAAAAAAAAAACGGCGTGGGGTCCCCCCAAAAATCCATACCAGACCCTTATCCGAGCATGCAACCTGGCAGGCCGCAGGAAAAGAGGGGGGGACGAGAGTGCGGCCCCCCTCCCTCCTGAACCATACCAGGCCACATGCCCTCAACATTGGGAGGGTGCTTTGGGGTAGCCCCCCAAAACACCTTGTCCCCATGTTGATGAGGACAAGGGCCTCATCCCCACAACCCTGGCCGGTGGTTGTGGGGGTCTGCGGGCGGGGGGCTTATCGGAATCTGGAAGCCCCCTTTAACAAGGTGACCCCCAGATCCCGGCCCCCCCCCTGTGTGAAATGGTAAGGGGTACATAAGTACCCCTACCATTTCACGAAAAAAGTGTCAAAAATGTTAAAAATGACAAGAGACAGTTTTTGACAATTCCTTTATTTAAATGCTTCTTCTTTCTTCTATCTTCCTTCATCTTCTGGTTCTTCTGGTTCTTCTGGCTCTTCTGGTTCTTCTGGTTCTTCCTCCGGCGTTCTCGTCCAGCATCTCCTCCGCGGCGTCTTCTGTCTTCTTCTCCTCGGGCCGCTCCGCACCCATGGCATGGGGGGGAGGCTCCCGCTCTTCTCTTCTTCTCTTCTTCTCTTCTTCTCTTCTTCTTTTCTTCTCTTCTTCTCTTCTTCATTTTCTTCTCCGGGCCGCTCCGCAATCCATGCTGGCATGGAGGGAGGCTCCCGCTGTGTGACGGTGCTCCTCGTCTGACAGTTCTTAAATAACGGGGGGGGGGGGCCACCCGGTGACCCTGCCCCCCTCTGACGCACGGTGACTTGACGGGACTTCCCTGTGGCATTCCCCGTGACGTCACAGGGAAGTCCCGTCAAGTCGTTATTTAAGAACTGTCAGACGAGGAGCGCCGTCACACAGCGGGAGCCTCCCTCCATGCCAGCATGGATTGCGGAGCGGCCCGGAGAAGAAAATGAAGAAGAGAAGAAAAGAAGAAGAGAAGAAGAGAAGAAGAGAAGAGCGGGAGCCTCCCCCCCATGCCATGGGTGCGGAGCGGCCCGAGGAGAAGATAGAAGACGCCGCGGAGGAGATGCTGGACGAGAACGCCGGAGGAAGAACCAGAAGAGCCAGAAGAGCCAGAAGAGCCAGAAGAACCAGAAGAACCAGAAGATGAAGGAAGATAGAAGAAGCATTTAAATAAAGGAATTGTCAAAAACTGTCTCTTGTCATTTTTAACATTTTTGACACTTTTTTCGTGAAATGGTAGGGGTACTTATGTACCCCCTTACCATTTCACACAGGGGGGGGGGCCGGGATCTGGGGGTCACCTTGTTAAAGGGGGCTTCCAGATTCCGATAAGCCCCCCGCCCGCAGACCCCCACAGCCACCGGCCAGGGTTGTGGGGATGAGGCCCTTGTCCTCATCAACATGGGGACAAGGTGTTTTGGGGGGCTACCCCAAAGCACCCTCCCAATGTTGAGGGCATGTGGCCTGGTACGGTTCAGGAGGGAGGGGGGGCCGCACTCTCGTCCCCCCCTCTTTTCCTGCGGCCTGCCAGGTTGCGTGCTCGGATAAGGGTCTGGTATGGATTTTTGGGGGGACCCCACGCCGTTTTTTTTTTTTTTTTTTGGCGCGGGGTTCCCCTTAAAATCCATACCAGACCTGAAGGGCCTGGTATGGAATTTAGGGGGACCCCCACATCATTTTTTTTTTTTAATTTTGGTTCGGGGTTCCCCTTTGGGGAATTCCCATGCCGTTTTTATCAATGAACTTCTATGTGTATTGTCGGCAATGCAATAGCCGCGGGTAGTTTTAAATGAGTTTTTTCCTTCAAAATGTCATTTTGCTGTCAGACTGTTCTAAACACAGGAAACATGCGCCCCTTTACAGGCACACTATAGACACCCCCCAGGTACGAAATTTAAAGGGATATTACACTTTTATTGATTGACTTTAAGCATTATTAAAATCACTGCTCCTGAAAAAACGTCCGTTTTTAAAACTTTTTTTTGCATTGATCCATGTCCCCTGGGGCAGGACCCAGGTCCCCAAACACTTTTTATGACAATAACTTGCATATTAGCCTTTAAAATTAGCACTTTTGATTTCTCCCATAGACTTTTAAAGGGTGTTCCGCGGCATTCGAATTTGCCGCGAACACCCCAAATTGTTCGCTGTTCGGTGAACTTGCGAACAGCCAATGTTCGAGTCGAACATGAGTTCGACTCGAACTCGAAGCTCATCCCTAGTGTCTACATGTCAAGAGTGTCTAATACAGCTAATACAGTGTACATATAATTTTCAGCATATTGCGTCACAAGCGAACAGGCGGTACACTTCCGTTATACAAAACATTTTAACCTTTTAAAAATCAACCTATGCATCCTAAAATCAGGCAAGTTCTGCAAACCATATATATTTTTAACTTTATACAAAACTTTCGTTTCTCTGCAGTATGCTCTTGCGGTTACTTTATCTGTCTTAAATGATGTCAGCAAGCAAGCTTTTTGCACAGAAAGAGGAATGTAGCAGATTCCTGTGTTGGGGGAGTCACAAGTAGCTTCAACATGAAATACAAGAAATATGATTCTTAGCTGAAATTCTAAGACAGTCTTACTACACACATAACTATGGCCATATAAACTGACCCTCGTTGCCACTTCAATCCGAAATAATTTCGCCAAGTTCACCCAGGAAGGGGAAGTTTGGGTGTTCTTTCTTGAGATGTTTGAAGTATTTTCTCTGTTTAGAGGGTGCTTCTACTGGTTCTTCACATTTCAATGCGTCTTTAACCGCTCTGACCAAATGTGGAACCAGGGAAAAATCAAAACCTGCGCCAGGTTCATCCACCTCTGCCTCGCTGTCCGAGAATCAACTTAAAGAGGGACTACATCGAGAGGAACCTGGGATCTCAGGGTCGGCCCCTTCAGTGACTAGAGCTGTAACAGAAGGAGGATTGAATGTATGGTCAGAATCTGTTTTGTTCAGAGATTCTTGAATCACCTTTCTGACCAGAGCTTCCACTTGCTGGTCTCCAGCTCCTCTTTCCTTCATAGCTGGAGAATAACATAACTCACAGAGGGATTTACTCTCTGGGACCTGAGCTTTACATCCCCAGCAAGCTCTTTTCTCAGAGTGGCTGGAATGGTGGTGAGAATGACATCCAGATTTTGACCCTTCTTTGCGGTGTCTGGAGGACGACCTAGTACGTTTAGAACTCGAAGTAGAATGATGATGTTGTTGTGACCTAGACTGGTCATTATCTTTGCATGCCGACAATTGACGTTCAGACCTAGAAGGGCTGAGGTAAAAGAAAAAAATATTACCCTGCTCCTAAATACTAACCCAAACAATATAGGCAGAATGAAAACAAAAAATTTCCATCCTACCTGCTGCGTAAGGGTTGGCCACTGGGGGGCCGTGACACATCTATAGCGACAGAATCAAAAGACTGAAAGCAATCCAAAAAGGCAAATGAGCAAGCAGATTTTAAGTAGAAAAAAAACCACAATCCAATAGTTTGGTTAAAGCAGCATAAACCCCTACCTTAGATGCCAGAGATACGAGCACGGGGAAGCAGTTGCCTGAGCCTTGAAAGCAACCCAAGTAATAGCTGTCTCCAAAAGCTATTTGAATCTGCCACTTGTCAATGATGTCATCGCGTCTGCAGCGCACCTGTGCTGTGTCTGACGCCACTCTGTGACGCTCACGCGCATGAGGGACTGCTGCCATCTTGCCCCGACCATGCAAGAGCGAACCAAGCCTCAATCTCAATCGAGACTTCACAGCCGCGCAGTTAGAGCGAGAAGCGGCGGACTGGAACGCAGATGCGTCCCAGCCACCATGGCCCAAAAACCAGAGCTGCATAGAGGACAAAACAGCACACAAATACAGCTTCCATGTAAGAGCAAATGTATACATTACCACCACAGCACAAACGCGATCTGTCCCGGGACTGGGTATGTAAAAGTGCTCACCACACATCCGGGTATCTAAGAAGGAGCCTCCCGCTAATAGCTGAGATGTTTGGCCATGTTTGCCGCTTGCCAGCCAATGGTTAGCTAAGATCTTCAAGGCATCGCTTTATTCACCTGTGTCTGCCCTGTTAATAGCTGGGAAGCTGGATTCCAGAAAGAACACCGCCATCATCAATAATCATGTGTGAACCGCCAGGACTGGATCAACAGCTCCATTAGGTAAGACTACACCTTGGTCCTAGGAGGAGGACAAAAAAGGAACACGGTCTCTGTCTAGAAGCAAAGATTTATGGGAGAGGGTCCTATGAGGTATGAGAGGTGGGATTAACCCATACGTAGGCTGCCATGGAGTCTTTCAGGAAAGTTGTCAGTACTAGCCTAATCAGCTGCAGCCCAGACATTTCCTGTCCTGCAGCTGCATACAATATGGCCATGAAGCCATGTGGCCATGTTAGGTTAGTGCTGCCACAAGCATCCCTGCCCCTTGTGTATGTGCAGCTGTGGGGTAGGGAACACCCAGGTCACAGCTAACTGGGCTGGCACTGACTGCTTCCTTCCAGGTTAGACCAAACAGACTGAACATAAGCTTATTCCTAATCACTAACAATAAAAAGTTACTTTTCTTTTTTTTACCGCTGCCTTATACATTTTGCCAAAATTAATTTTGCAATAAAATCACAGATTTAATCATAGAAACTCTGATTTTTTTTCTGACAAAAATATATCTATTTATTTAGAAGGTATGTTTTCAGGATGCAATTAGGGTAGTTTGCTTTAATGAGCTGCCATTGAACACTGTTACTGAGGCTTTCTGTTAAAATGATACTGTTATGTAACACCACATACAGCTTTAGGGCATTCTCCAAATCTGTAATTTAAAGGCATTGTGCTTTTTTTCCTTGTTCAATATTGTTATTGATTTTTTGCATAAACGTACAAGTAGTGTTTGTTTGTTTCATGTCTATCAGGAACCATGAATCAGACCGAGACAGAAGTATAGTTAAATCACACTTGTTTAATAATAAAAAAATTAAGGTAAACAGAGTAAGCGTAGTCAAAACAAGCCAGAGTTCAGTAACCGGATCCAGTAGTCAGCCAAGCAAATGTCAGAGAGCCAGAGATAAACGTAATACAGCAAGCAGGATCAGGAGCCAGAAGGAACGTCAGCCGAGCAAGTCTTCAACAGGAACGCAAGAGAAAGTCTCTGTGATGTTGACAAAGGTGAAGGCAGAGATCAAGTGAGCTGGACGACTTTAAGTAGGCAGGACTGACGAGCAGAATCAACAACAGCTGGGTAACTGTGGAGAGAGATAGATAGAGAGATGGAGATGGAGAACTCAGAGAAGGAAGGGCTGAGCCCAGCCCTGACAGTACCCCTCCTCCTCAGAGGACCACTGGGCTTGAGGGGAAAACATCTATGGAAATTACGAAGGAGGACATGGGCATGTATTTCCGAGGATGAGACTCAAGAGCGTTCCTCCGGACCGTACCCCTTCCAATGCACTAGGTACTGTATGCACTCATGGAACCTATGGGAGTCAACAATGGATTGTACTTCATACTCCTCATGGTTCTCAACCTGTATAGGGTGAGGACGTGGCACCGAGGTGGTAAAGCGATTGCAAAGGTTTCAATAAGGAGACATGAAACACATTTGAGATGCACATACTAGGAGGAAGGTCCAAGGCATAAGCCACTGGGTTAATCCTGCGAAGGATACGGAGAGACCCAATAAACTGAAGGAACACAAAATCGGAGGTTGAGAGACGACAGCCAGACTCTGTCCCCAACCTAGTAGGAAGGTGCAGGCAAGCATCTGCGGTCAGTATAGAGTCTTTACCCATCGTTAGCATGTTGCAAAGCCTCCTGAACTTGCGCCCAAGTGGAACGAAGACCACGGAGATGCTCCTCTAATGCAGGAACACTCTGCGGAACAGACGAGACAGGCAACATGGAAGGTTGAAAACCATAATTCGCCATAAACGTGGACAATCGGGAAACAGAATTCAAGGCACTGTTGTAAGCAAACTCTGCCCACGGTAATAGGTTTGACCAGTTGTTATGATGGTCAGAAATATAGCAATGTAAGAATTGCTCCAAGGACTGATTGGCTCATTCTGTGGCCCCACTAGACTGCGGGTGATTCGCAGAGGAGAAAGCAAGCTGAATTCCCAACTGTGCACAAAAGGCTCGCCAGAACCTGGAGACAAACTGAGTACCCCTGTCCGAGACAATCACCTTGGGTAGTCCATGTAAGCGAAAGATCTCCAGAGCAAAAATGGAAGCCAGTTCCTTAGAAGTGGGCAACTTCTTAAGTAGAATACAATGAAACATCTTTGAGAACCGGTCAACCACCATAAGGATAACAGTGTTGCCTTGGGAGTTGGGTAACTCCACAATGAAATCCACAGACAGGTGGGTCCAGGGCCTCTCTCCATTGGGTATGGGTTGTAGGAGGCCCACTGGAAGGTGTCGTGGAGTCTTACTCTGAGAACACACAGAACAGGCAGCTACGAAGGCGGTTACACCAGCCCATAGACTAGGCCACCAGAATTGTTGGGAAATGGCCCAAACGAGTTGATTCTTCCCAGGGTAGCTAGCTGCCTTGGGAGAATGGTAAGTCTGGAGCACAGCAGTACAGAGACTCTCTGGGACAAAGCAGCGGTCACAAGGTTTCTCAGGAGGAGCATGGACCTGAGCAGCAAGAATTTTGTCACCCAAAGGAGAAGTAAGACTGGTGCGAACCGTAGCCAGAATACGATCAGGAGGAATCACAGGAACCGTAACCGACTCCAGCTTGGAAGGGGAGGAAAATTGTTGTGACAAGGCATCAGCCCTTACATTCTTAGTACCGGGTAAGAACGAGACAATGTAATTAAAACTCAACAAGAACCCATCGCGCCCTTCTGGGAGAGAGGCGCTTAGCCTCAGACAAGAATGTGAGATTCTTATGGTCAGTAAGAATGAGAACCGGCACAGTAGTACCTTCAGGGAGATGTCTCCATTCTTTCAGGGCTAAAATGATCGCCAACAGCTGTCACCAGTCTCTTAATTGCACTCTGCAGGTGACAATTTCTTGGAAAAGTAGCCACATGGATGCATAGCACTCTCAGAGTTAGGACGTTGAGACAGAAGGGTGCCAACTCCAGTCTCAGAAGCATCAACTTCTAGGATAAAAGGCAACGTAGGATCAGGATGTGCCAACACAGGAGCAGAAACAAAGGCAGCCTTGAGACTCTCAAAGGCCTTAATGGACTCCGGAGACCAACTCTGTGGGTTACCGTCCTTTCTGGTCATATCAGTCAGGGGCTTGACCAGAGACGAGAAGTTATGAATAAACTTCCGATAATAGTTGACAAAGCCCAGGAAACGCTGCAGAGAATGTAAAACCAACCCATGGGTCAGGGCCACTGTAGGACTGATGAAAGTTTCTCTGGGTCCATCGAAAAACCAGCAGTGGAAATGACATAGCCCAGGAATTTAACCTGTTCACAATGGAACTCGCACTTCTCCAGTTTACAATAGAGATTGTTTTCTCTTAGTTTCTGAAGCACACAGCAGACAACTGTGTAGTGGCTCTCCAGAGACTTGGAAAATATGAGGATATCATTGAGATAAACCACCACACATAACTGCAACAAATCTCGGAGGACATTGTTAATAAATTCCTGGAAAATTGCCGGTGCGTAACAAAGGCGAAAAGGCATTACGCGGTACTCATAATGGCCTCTTCTGGTATTAAAACACAATTTTCCACTCGTCGCCCTCCTTAATTCGCACTAGATTGTAGGCCCCTCTCAAATCAAGCTTGCTGTTGCTCCCTTGAGGCAGTCAAATAACTCTGTAATCAACGGAATCGGGTAGGCATTCTTAATCGTGAAACGATTGAGACCCCTATAATTAATACAAGGTCTCAGTTCACCGCTCTTCTTCTTCACAAAGAAGAAACCAGCACCAGCAGGAGACGAGGATTTGCGGATGAAACCTTGAGAAAGTGCATCTGCAACATACTCCTCCATGGCCTTATCCTCCAAGGCCGACAAAGGGTTAACCCGGCCACAAGGGGGTATGGCACCAGGTTGAAGGTCAATTGCGCAATCATAAGGCTGGTGTGGAGGCAAACTACCAGCTTGACCTTTGTCAAAGACATCGCTAAAATCGTGGTACTCCTCCGGCAGGGAGGAGAGCGAAGAGGTGCACAGGACCTTGGCTACCTTCTGGAAGCATGTCTCACTGCATTGTGGTGACCAGGAGAGAACCTCAACATGGAGCCAATCAAAAGAAGGGTTGTGCCTCTGTAACCAAGGATAACCAATAACCAGTGGAAACCTAGGTTAGGAAATAACTTGGAATTGGATTATCTCATGGTGAAGAGCCCCTACGGCCATGGACAATGGAACCGTCTCATGAGTCACATGGGCAGGCTATAGAGGTCTCCCCTGTCAAGAGCCTCAATGGCAAGTGGAGTGTCACGCAGCTGCAGCGGAATCGAGTGCTGCGATACAAAGGCAGCATCAATGAACAGGCCTGCATCCCCAGAGTCAATTAGAGCCTGTATCTTGATGGACTCAGCCCAAGAAATGGTGACCAAAACCAGGGGCTTATCCTTCTGGATAACTGGCGACGAAACAACGCCACCTAAGGTCTGTCCATGACAGGTCCCCAAGGTTCGGGCGTTCCCTGGACGGGTAGGACAAGACTTCAAAAAGTGACCTGCCTGGCCACAATGAAGGCACAATCTCTCCCTCCTCCTAAAGGCTCTCTCATCCGCAGAGAGACGCGTGAAGCCCAAGTGCATGGGTCCATCTTTACTGACCGACTCTGTACCAGAAGGCATTGGAGGTGAGGGAGGCACGGGTGGGACTGCAAAGTTTGGAGGAAAACGTACAGGAGGCTTCCACAAGCACTCCTTAAAAGAGAGTCTTTCTTTGAGTCTGGTGTCAATGAGGATGACAAACATGATCAACCTCTCCAGCTCAGTGGGTATATCTCGGGCTGCTATCTCATCCTTGATGGAATCCGAGAGACCATGAGAAAAAGCAGCCACGAGGGCCTCATTGTTCCAAGCAATCTCTGCTGCCAGAGTACAGAATTCAATGGCGTAGTCGGCAACAGTTCCCCTATTCTGTTTGATGGACATGAGGTACTTGGCAGCAGAAGCGGAGTGTGCGGGAACGTCAAATACCCTTTTAAAGGAGGCCACAAAGTCAGGGTAACTCAAGACAACAGGTTTTTGCATCTCCCATAGAGCGTTTGCCCAGGCCAAGGCTCTCTCAGAAAGCAAAGATATCACAAAACCTACTTTGCTTCTGTCCGTGGGAAACTCCTGGGGCAGCATCTCAAAGTAAAGCTCAACCTGGTTGAGAAACGCTCTGCATTGAACTGGATTGCCCCCAAATCACTGGGGAAGCAGAGCGGAACCAGACATACCTCTTATAGAGGTAATACTCGAGGCAGGTGCCTGCACAGAGACTGGTGCAGCAGCAGGGATGGCGTGCAACTCAGGTTGTACCGGAGCAGCCACAGTGGGAGACTCCAGGTGAGCCGTGCGACTCAGGAGCATTTGTAACGTTATGGCAAACTGATCCATGCAGTGATCTTGCTCATCCAATCTGAAAAAAATATTACCAACAAGTGGATTGACTGTATCTTCTGAATTCATGGCCTTCGCCTACTATCAGGGACCATGAATCAGACCGAGACAGAAATATAGTTAAATCACACTTGTTTAACCACTTCAATACCAGGCACTTAGGCACCTTCCTGCCCAAGCCAATTTTCAGCTTTCAGCGCTGTCGCAATTTGAATGACAGTTGCGCGGTCATACAACACTGTACCCAAACACATTTTTTTATCATTTTGTTCCCACAAATAGAGCTTTCTTTTGGTGGTATTTGATCACCTCTGCGGTTTTTATTTTTTGCGCAACAAATTTAAAAAAAAACGAAAAAGTTTTTCTTTGTTTCTGTTAAACATTTTTGTAAATAAGTACGTTTTATTCTTCAATGACGGGCACTGATAATGCGGCACTGATGGGCACCGATGAGGTGGCACTGATAGGCACTGATGATGGGCACTGATAGGCAGCACTTATGGACACTGATAAGTGGCACTGATGGGCATTGATAGGTGGCACTGGTATGCGGCACTGATGGGAACTCATAGGCGGCACTGATGGGCACTTATGGGTGGCACTGTTGGGCACTCATAAGCGGCACTGATGGGCACTCATAGGCAGCACTGATGGGCACTTATGGGTGGCACTGATGGGTACTTATAGGTGGCACTGATAGGTGGCATGGATGGGCACTGATAGGTGGGCACGGATGGGCACTGATAGGTGGCACAGATGGACACTGATGGGTGGCACTGTTGACACTGATTGGTGGCACTGATGACATTGATGGGTAGCATTGCTGGGCATCACTGATTTATAATAGTGCCAGTCAGTGCCCATTTGTGGGCACTGATTGGCACAGATTGGGCATAGACTAGGCACATTGGGGACATGTGGATGGCCATGGGGTACATACCTGGCCATCCACATGTTGCCCGCTTCCCTGGTGGTCCTGGTGGCTTCCCTGGTGATCTGTCAGACGCGATTGAGGAAAAGCCGATCAACGGCTTTTCCTATTGACATTGTGATCAGCCGTGATTGGACACGGCTGATCACGTGGTAAAGAGCCTCCGCCGGAGGCTCTTTACCAAGATCGGTGGAGCGGTGTGTCAGAGTGACACACCGCGCCACCGATCACCGCGATGCGCGCCCCCACAGTCATGCGGCGGCATGTTATCCTGCTGGACGTCATATGATGCCCAGTCAGGATAACTGAACCACTGCCCGGCCGTCAATCTGCTATAGGCCGGGCGGGAGGTGGTTAATAATAATAATAAGGTAAAGAGAGTAAGCGTAGTCAAAACAAGCCAGAGTTCAGTAACCGGATCAAGTAGTCAGCCAAGCAAATGTCAGAGAGCCAGAGATAAACATAGTAGAACAGCAAGCAGGATCAGGAGTCAGAAGGAACGTCAGCTGAGCAAGTCTTCAACAGGAACGCAGGAGAAAGTCTCTGTGATGTTGACAAAGGCGAAGGCAGAGATCAAGTGAACTGGACGACTTTAAGTAGGCGGGACTGACAAGCAGAATCAACAACAGCTGGGTAACTGTGGAGAGAGATGGGAGCTGGCAATTAGCCGACAGCTGAGCGGCAAGCTCAGAGAAGGAAGGGCTGAGCCCAGCCCTGAAAGGAACATGCTACACAGGTAATGGCATACACCACATAAAGGAGTTACAATTGAAAAATTTGTCAACCATTATCATATGTGGTGATTCCAATCAGGTCCTCCTCCCATTTTTGGACAAATCTCCATACACCCCACCCTGGAATCCACCTAAAATATCCTTCTCCCAACTTCTGTCCAAACATAACTTAGTTGACTCTTGGAGAGAAAGCAACCCGACAAAACGAAGATACACCTATTATTCACACCCCCACCAAACATTTACTCATATTGATCACATATTTTTAACTATTGGTATGCTACCAGAATTACTCACAGCTGACATAATCCCTATCCCATGGTCTGACCATAATGCAGTGTTCAGCACCATCACCTATACCACTATACACGAGCCTACTTAGTATCTCCTACTTATGCTTAAACATCCAACTCACCGTCTAGTTATTGAACAAGCTTTAAAAGAATATTTATCACACAACACCAGCCCAGATATGCCTTCACTAACCCTTTGGGAAGTTCATAAGCCTATGTTGCGTGGTGTACTTCAGAGACAATTTGCCTTATTTAAACATGAACAAACAATTCTTGCTCGAAAACTAGAATCGGAATTCAATATCACTTTCACATCCTTTCAAGGCAATCCCTCTCCAGTAACGAAAACTCAATTAGATAAAGCCCGTATGGCTTACAACCTATTTCTAACAGAATTTGTAGATAAATCTTTCAAACGTTCTAGACATAATTTTTTTATGAAATCCAATAAACCAGGTACATACCTGGCACGCACCCTTAATTTATTAAATAAATCATTCAAACCAATCCGCTTGAAACTATCAAAATATGTATACACTAGTAACCGTATTAAAATTGTTCACATATTTCACTCCCATCTAGCCTCTTTGTATGCGTCAACAAATGACTTTGATTCAAACACAGCTGACACCTTCTTTTCTCACATAAACCTACCAGAACTATCCCATGCCCAAAAAAGTCTACTCGAAGAATCTATCACGGCAGCAGACGTAGCTAACGCTATTAAAGAATTAAAGATAAATAAAAGACCAGGTCCTGATGGATATTGGGCTTATACTACCGAACGTTTACAGAAACCGTCTCTCCAATTTTAGCCAAAGCCTTTACTGTAATACTGGATGGACACTCCTTTAGACAAGAATCGTTAACGGCCATTATTTGCATGATCCCCAAACCTCTCACTGATGACACCTCTTGTACAAATTATCATCCCATTTCCCTTCTAAATTTAGATATTAAAATACTAGCAAAAATCTTAACAAAGCGCCTAAAACAGAATCATAGACAGTCTTGTCCACAGAGACCATGTGGGCTTCATGCCGACTCGCCAAGCTGGTGACAATGGGCAGTTCTCCTAGCACATATTGCCAAAACTCGACATATCCCTTCTTGCTTTCTCTCCCTTGACATCAAGAAAGCTTTTGATTCCATATCCTGGTCATAGTTACATTACACTTTACACTTTACAGAAATGGGGTTTTGGCCCACATTTTATGAAATGGATCATAGCACTTTATGATAAACCTAGAGCGTACATAAAATATGCAGGCTATAAATCCAACTCCTTTAATATAGAGAGGGGTACACATGAAGGATGTCCACTCTCCCCCCTGTTATTCACCCTTTTAATAGAACCCCTAGCCTAACAAATCAGAATGGACCCATCACTCACCGGTATAGAGACAGGAGGATGTCAACACAAGCTTTGTATGTTCGCAAATGACATCTTGTTATTCCTGTCATCTCCATGTCAGGGCTGGGCTTAGCCCTACCTTTTCTGAGCTGGCCGCTCAGCTGTCGGCTAATTGCCAGCTCCCATCTCTCTCCACAGTTACACATTTGTTGATGATCCTGCTTGTCAGTCATGCCTACTTAAGTTGTCCAGTCCAGAGCAGCTCTGCCTTCGCCCTGGTCACATCACAAGAAACTATCTCCTGCGTTCCTGTTTAAAGACTGGCTTTGCTAACATACTTTCTGGCTCCAGATCCTGCTTGCTGTTCCACTACATTGATCCCTGACTTCTGGCTTGGCTGACTATCTGTTCCGGTTACTGAACTTTGGCTATGTTTTGACTACATTTGTTCTTTTTACTTTTATTATTAAACAAGTGTGATTTAACTGTACTTCTGTCTCAGCCTGATTTCATGGTTTCTGACACTCCACAAGTCTCAGGTCCCAACCTTCGGCCCATTCTCAACAGGTTTGCAACATTTTGTGGCCTCTCAATTAATCCTAAAAAATGCTTGGCCCTTAATATATCCCTCTCTAGGTTGAAAATAGATTTGGCAAAAATTGAGCTACCATTTATTTGGGCTGAGAAGTCAATTCTTTATCTTGGAATCCACTTGGCAGCCTCTTTCAGACCTCTTCTCAGCTAAATATCCCCCATTCTTGAAACACATTACAACTCTACTGCAACAATGGTCTCATCTCCCATTGTCATGAAAAGGCAAGATCAATGCAACAAAAATGACCATTCTGCCAAAATTGTTGTACCTGTTTTGTCTTACCAATCTCAGTTCCTTCCTACTATTTAAGACTAGTGCAGAAAAGGACAACGACATTTATCTGGGGTTCCTCCAAACCACGTATACCCTTACACACATTGCATCTCCCTCAAACAAGTGGAGGCCTTGGTTTCCCCAATTTTGCAAATTATTATAAAGCTGCGCATATTGCCAGTCTCTCCAAGCACCATGCAACACATTAAATCCCTTTATGGGTGCTTATATAAGCCTCAGAATGTGACTCTTTCTCAATCTCGAACTTATTATGGTTTCACCCCAAAGATCGTAGGGGCTTGCATAACCCCATCACCAAACATTATATATACTTATGGGATAAACTCAAATTTAAACATCAACTACAGTCTCCACACAACCCCCTACTATCCTTCCTCAAAAACTCCACTTTTTACCCAGCATGGGTCTCTCCCAAATCATTCAAAGTCTGGACATCCTTGGACATCCTTAGGCTATATAAACTTGTCGCTCCCAATTCCTTTCTTCCCTTCTCAACTCTCTGTGAAACTTATAATCTACCACATTCTGAATTGTTCAGATATCTTCAAATTAAAAACTTCTACACACCCTTTATAAACATAACCGCCTCCATGTCCCAAACTACCAATTTTGAATCTATATGTATGAAAGACCCCCACGCTAGAGGAATGATCTCCTCTCTATACACTCAACTTTCAGTCAATCCTGACCTGGACAAACCATCCTATGCCCGGAAATGGGAGGAGGACCTGGGACAAACCTTGGATATTGCTGATTGGTCTGAGATTTGGTCTGTAACTAAATCATCCTCACCCAATGTCTTGGCAGGAGAAGCCAATTACAAAGTTTGTTGGTACCCTGTGCCTTCTAGAGTGGCCAAATTTTCACCCATCAATTCAGCTCAATGCTTCCGCAGCTGTTCTGATGTTGGTACTCACCTACATATCTGGTGGTCCTGTCCAATAGCTCAAACTTATTGGATAGAAATTTTTGAAATTGCCTCCAGAATGTTTAACCACTTCAATACCAGGCACTTAGACACCTTCCCGCCCAGGCCAATTTTCAGCTTTCAGCGCTGTCGCAATTTGAATGACAATTGCGCGGTCATGCTACACTGTACCCAAACAAATTTTTTATCATTTTGTTCCCACAAATAGAGCTTTCTTTTGGTGGCACACCGATCCACCGACCAGGCACTTAGACACCTTCCCGCCCAGGCCAATTTTCAGCTTTCAGCACTGTCGCAATTTGAATTACAATTGCGCGGTCATGCTACACTGTACCCAAACAAATTTTTTATCATTTTGTTCCCACAAATAGAGCGTTATTTTGGTGGCACACCGCTCCACCGATCGCTGCGATGCGCTCCCCCGCGCAGCGACATGTTATCCTGCTGGACGCCCAGTCAGGATAACGGAACCACCGCCCGGCCGTCAATCTGTTATAGGCCAGGCGGGAAGTGGTTAAACTTATGATACAACCAGATCCAGCCACTGCAATACATAATTTGAAACCAAATTGTTTAACACACATCCAATTTAAACTCAACTCCTTACGGCTGCAAAACAAACAATTGCAAAGGCGTGGAGATCCCCTGCCTTGGTCATAGCCGAGACAAAGCATAGATTGAATACTTCCATGTCTCATGCCAAAATGGTTGCGATTGAAAGAGATCAACTCTCCAAATTTGAAAAAACGTGGTACCCCTGGATAAAATATTACTTCCCACCAACATTTGATGAATCTGTCCTTCTGCCATGGTAGCTGATTTACATATTAGATATTTCATAAACTGATAAGTCATAAACTGATTGTAAGATATTGCATGCATGCCTTTCAATATACACAAATTGTATATTGATAAGCTTCATTATTTTGTTAATATATTACCTCTTTTCTTAAGTGTATTATTGGCATACTTGTTAATGATTATATAATTAATAAAAACTTGACAAGGAAAAATTTGTCAATACTGTACTGCCTGCCATCAACCGAAGAGCAGAAAGTGTCGCCCAGCAACATGTGGGGACAACAAAGACACTCACAGGAACCATATTTAAAGTTGCCCTTGCAGTGAAGCCAAGTAAGGAATATTACAGGAATGTCTTTGGACACAAAAAACTCGGTAATACAGTATCTCACAAAAATTAGTACACCCCTCACATTTTTGTAAATATTTTATTATATCTTTTCATGTGACAAGACTGAAGAAATCACACTTTACTACAATGTAAAGTAGTGAGTGTACAGCTTGAATAACAGTGTAAATTTGCTGTACCCTCAAAATAACTCAACACACAGCCATTAATGTCTAAACTGCTGGCAACAAAAGTGAGTACACTTTAGGTTAGAATGATGATTTTAATAGATTAAGGATGAATTTCAGTAAATATATATATATATCACATTTTATATTTTAAATAGTATAGGTAAAACACTATTTCTATTTTTGATTAAATTTTATTAAAGTAAACATAATTAATGCATATACGCCTACATAAAACTTTTCTTAGGACGTTGGTGCTAAATATCAGGCCCTCCCCCCTCTTTGAATGTGTTTCCCGTTGTGAACTCCGTGCTCCTGGTCTGTTGAACGGTATTGGCTGTCCCGTGGGAGGGGCTGGAGGGTTCATATAAAGACAGGCTAGTGGTGGTAAGGGCGTGACCTGAAGAAGGAGGCTACACCTCCGAAACATGTAGTCTTGGCAACCGTTTTTTGTTAGCTAAAGAGGAGACATCTCACTCACCTTGTCCTTCCTCTCCGTGACGTCACAGAGTGCCGGCTGGACCGTGCGCGTGCCCTACAGCAGACACAGCCTGATGAGACGAGGAAACAGAGTCTGCAGTGACTTCTCATACCATCACCACTCGTTCTTGGGAGTCAAACCAGTTAAACAGGCCAGGAAGGGAGACATACATCCTGCTGTACATGCGATCTAAGTCCCATGTTTGTGAGTGCAATCCTCTATTGTAGGGATGAGCTTCGAGTTCGAGTCAAACTCATGTTCGACTCGAACATCAGCTGTTCACCAGTTCACCGAACAGCGAACAATTTGGGGTGTTCGCGGCAAATTCGAAAGCCGCTGAACACCCTTGAAAAGTCTATGGGAGAAATCAAAAGTGCTAATTTTAAAGGCTTATATGCATGGTATTGTCATAAAAAGTGTTTGGGGACCTGGGTCCTGCCCTAAGGGACATGCTACCCCAAAGCACCCTCCCAATGTTGAGGGCAAGTGGCATGGTATGGTTCCTCTTTTCCTGCGGCCTGCCAGGTTGCGTGCTTGGATAAGGGTCTGGTATGGATTTTTGGGGGGACCCCACGCCAATTTTTTAAAAAATGTTGGTGCGGGGTTCCCCTTAAAAACCATACCAGATCTGAAAGGTCTGGTATGAATTTTGAGGGGGACCCCTACGTCATTTTTTTTTAAATTTTGGTGCGGGGTTCCCCTTAATATCCATACCAGACCTGAAGGGCCTGGTATGGAATTTAGGGGGACCCCCACGGCAGTTTTTTTTAATTTTGGTTCAGGGTTCCCCTGTGGGGAATTCCCATGCTGTTTTTAGCAATGAACTTTTATGTGTATTGTCGGACCGGCAATTCATTAATAGCCGCAAGTAGTTTTAAATGACTTTTTTTCCTTTGAAATGTCATTTTGCTGTCAGACTGTTCTAAACACGGGAAACATGCGCCCCTTTACAGGCATACTATAGACACCCCCCAGGTACGAAATTTAAAGGAATATTACACTTTTATTGTTTGACTTTAAACATTATTAAAATCACTGCTCCCGAAAAAACGGCCATTTTTAAAACTTTTTTTTGCATTGATACATGTCCTCTGGGGCAAGACCCGGGTCCCCAAACCCTTTTTAGGACAATACCATGCAAATTAGCCTTTAAAATGAGCACTTTTGATTTCGAACGTTCGAGTCCCATAGACTTCAATGGGGTTCTAACGTTCGTGTGAAGTTTTGGTCTGTTCGCAAGTTCTGGTGTGAACCGAACCGGGGGGGGGGGCGTTGGGGGGTGCTCGGCTCATCCCTACTCTATTGTTTGAATTTGCATTTGTATCATTAAACTTGAATTACACTGTGCTCTCTTTTCCTTGTATATTTAAGATTAAGTCCGCCACCCAGTGGATCTTTGAGAGAGCTGTAGCACCTAAAGCAAGAGAACTTTTTCTATATAGACTGTGAACATTTGAGAGTTGGTTGTGGGGTCAGCGCTGACTTTGTTTTTTTTGTGTTTGGACCGTTTTAGCAAGGCAGTGCTCGTCTTGGAGGTGTGTTTGGGGTTGTTATCATGTTGGAATATTGCCCTGTGGCCCAGTCTCTGAAGGGAGAGGATCATTCTCAGCTTCAGCACTGCCTTAACCCTCTTGGGCATGGAGTTAACCAGAACTTCACAGGTTGCCACTGGAGTCCTCTTCCACTCTTCCATGATGACATCATGGAACTGGTGGATGTTAGAGACCTTGTGCTCCTCCACCTTCCATTTGAGGATGCCCCACAGATGCTCAATAGGGTTTAGGTCTGGAGACATGCTTGGCCAGTCCATCACCCTTACCCGTAGGGTGATGGACTGCCTTGCTAAAGACGACACCCTTTAGCAAGGCAGTGGTCGTCTTGGGGTTGTTATCATATTGGCATACTCCCCTGCGGCCCAGTCTCCGAAGGGAGGGGATCATGCTCTGCTTCAGTATGACACAGTACATGCTGGCATTCATGGTTCCCTCAATGAACTGTAGCTCCCCAGTGCCGGCAGCACTCATGCAGCCCCAGACCATGACACTCCCACCACCATGCTTGACTGTAGGCAAGACACACGTGTCTTTGTACTCCTCACCTGGTTTCTGCCACACACGCTTGACACCATATGAACCAAATAAGTTTATCTTGGTCTCGTCAGATCACAGCACATGGTTCCAGTAATCCATGTCCTTAGTCTGCTTGTCTTCAGAAAACTGTTTGCAGGCTTTCTTGTGCATCATCTTTAGAAGAGGCTTCTGAGACTAATTTGATGCAGTGTGTGGCGTATGGTCTAAGCACTGACAAGCTGACCCCCCCACCCTTCAACCTCTGCAGCAATGCTGGCAGCACTCATACGTCTATTTCCCAAAGACAACCTCTGGATATGACGCTGAGCATGTGCATTCAACTTCTTTGGTTGACCATGGCGAGGCCTGTTCTGAGTGGGATCTGTCCTGTTAAACCACTGTATGGTCTTGGTCACTGTGCTGCAGCTCAGTTTCAGGGTCTTGGCAATTTTCTTATAGACTAGGGCATCTTTGCATAGAGCAACAATACTTTTTTTCAGATCCTCAGAGAATTCTTTGCCATGAGTTGCCATGTTGAACTTCCAGTGACCAATATGAGAGAGTGAGAGCAATAACACCAAATTTAACACACCTGTTCCCCATTCACACCTGAGACCTTGTAACACTAACAAGTCACATGACACCGGGGAGGGGAAATGGCTAATTGGGCCCAATGTAGACATTTTCACTTAGGGGTGTACTCACTTTTGTTGCCAGCGGTTTAGACATAAATGGCTGTGTGTTGAGTTATTTTGAGGGGATAGCAAATGTACACTGTTATACAAGCTGTGCACTCACTACTTTACATTGTAGTAAAGTGTGATTTCTTCAGTCTTGTCACATGAAAAGATATAATAAAATATTTCCAAAAATGTGAGGGGTGTACTCACTTTTGTGAGATACTGTATTACCCAGTTTTTTGTGTCCAAAGACATTCCTGCAATATCCCTTACTTGGCTTCACTGCAAGGGCAACTCTAAATGTGGTTCCCGTGAGTGTCTTTGTTGTCCCCACATGTTGCTGGGTGACACTTTCTGCTCTTTGGTTCATGGCAGGCAGTACAGTATTGACAAATACTCTCTTTTGTGAGATACTGTAAGTAATTACCCAAGGTTTTTGCTTTTCTGGCCACTATGTTAACTCCCCCATCCAAAAGCTGAGCACAATGGTTGACCCCATTGACAACCTCACATATGTCGAAACGCGTCTGGAGGAGGATACATGCTGACGTCACCACGCTGTCTCGCTAGAAGGACAGGAGTTTGTTTGCAGCCGGCTGGCTCTGTAATTTTATGTGTGATTTTAACCTTCAATGATTGGTCCTGGTTTGAGCAGTTTCATCAGTGTTTGAATACATCTGTGCAATTATCCATCCATTGCTTATCTCCACAATCTTCGGTGCAAGCAAAGGCCCTGGCTGGGCTATAGCCACATGCTGGTTTTGCTTGCCATCTGGTAAGTGAGTTTTTCTTAAGGTGGTGGCACACTTATTGAATGAACTCATTGTGGTGTGGTGGTGGAATCGATGAATATTACTCCACAATTTTTGCCATATGAGAGATGTTTTCCATTTCTACAATCAATTATTTATTAATTGGACTGTACTAGCGCGGCTTCTTATGTTTTTTCTGTGTATATCTCACATTGAGCTGCTGCTTATTGGATTTTGATTTTGTGATTATTTAATGATACATTAGCGCAGTTTTTTCCCCTTTACTTCTATCCATATTTAAAACTTTATGTAGTTCAAAACTTAGGTTATCTTGATTATAACCTTTCTCGACAAATCATTTCTTCAAAACGTCTGCCTGTGATGAGAGATCCTCAGTTTTTGAGCAATTTCTCCTAATTCGTTGGAATTGGCCTTTAGGTATAGCCTTCAGCCAACTGGGATGATGAAATTTTTGAATGGAATAAAACTGTTTCTATCAGTAGATTTAAAATGGGTCTTAATCAGCAGTTGATCCTGCTCTTTAAAACTAACTAAATCCAGGAAACATACTGAGGATGCACTAGATTCATAGGTAAATCTGATACCCCAATGATTGGAGTTCAGGTATCCCATGAAATTGTGTAGTGACTCCACATCTCCCTTCCATAAAAAGAAGGCGTCTTCTATATAATGACACCAGAAAAGAAGATGGGAGTCACCACAAGGATATAAAAAATAATTTTCCCACAACGCCATAAACAAGTTGGCTAGGCTGGGGGCAAATTTTACCCCCATCGCTACGCCTGTAGACTGCAAATAGTATTCCCTTCCATAATTAAAAAAATATATGAACTATGGCAAATTGAAGTAATTTTAAAATTAACTCTTTAAAGCGGGGGTCCACCTATCTATCTTTTTTTTTTTTTTTTGAGTTCATTCACAAACTTTTCTTCTCAGCATTACATACTCACATATTGTGTGTAATATGTCCGCCTGTGTCAGATTTCGTCGGAAAAAATAACTTATATTATTCACTGCAGGCGGTTTCCATCTTCATTGTGGGCATTTGAAGCCCACAAGCATTTATTTCCTGGATGTGGTGATGCTGTGCTCCCAGCATTCACCGCTCATTCCCGCACATGCTCAGTGGCATCCTGGGAAGCCTGAGACTAGCTCCCAGGAGTCTGGGAGAGGCTAGAAACACGCCTACTCCCATGGGAGGAGAACCAGGAAGTGCAAAGAAGAATAGAAAAATAAAAGGTAATTACGGCGATTTACATTTTTTTAAACGGCATGTCAGCATCTAGGCAAGGAAGAGAATACATACAGATATTGTTCAAAATTTGGGTGGAACCCCGCTTTAAGGGGTCCTTTAACCATTTTATCCTTATTTAAAAAATATCTCACTGCTTGGTATCCCATTTTATGCGGGATAATAGTACCGTATTTATCGGCGTATAACACGCACCGGCCTATAACACGCACCCCAATTTAGGAGGGAATTTTAAGGAAAAAAAACTTTTAGGAGGGAAGTTGAAGGGAAAAAAACTTACATTTAAATGCCCATCATTGCAGCCTTCTCAGTGCAGCCATGTCAGTGCAGCCTTGTCAGTGCAGCCTTCCCCAGTGCAGCCTTGTCAGTGCAGTCTTCCCCAGTGCAGCCTTCCCCAGTGCAGCCTTCCCCAGTGCAGCCTTCCCCAGTGCAGCCTTCTCCAGTGCAGACTTGCCCCAGTGCAGCCTTGTTAGTGCATCCTTGTCAGTGCAGCCTTCCCCAGTGCAGCCTTCCCCAGTGATCCCCTGCCATCCTGGGCTTCAAAATTGCCAACCGCGATTTGAAAATGGCGCCGCCGGCGCCGAAATACACAGAGCCGGTCCTCGGCTCTTTTCGGCGGCTCTCGTTCACTTTCGGCTCCACTCGTAGTCCCGCCCGGGATGGGCGTGACTGTGAGCGGAGCTATCCGAACCTAGCCGAGTACACTCGGCTAGGTTCGGGGGGCGTCGAGTGAAGCCGAAAGTGGCTGAGAAGAGCCGAGGACCGGCTCTGTGTATTTCGGCGCCGGCGGCGCCATTTTCAGATCGCGGTCAGCGATTTTTTAGATCTGTCAGCGGGGGATCGCAGGGGATCGGCGTATAACACGCACCCGCGATTTTCCCCTGATTTTAAGGGGAAAAAAGTGCGTGTTATACGCCGATAAATAAGGTATATAGAGTAGACGTCTGCTATGACTAGCAAGACGTCTGCCTCTATCTTTAAAGATGATACTTCATTAATAATTTGCCTTGAATCTTTTAAAAAGGCAGGGGTTTTACTAACTAGGGGTTGTAAGAAAAAATCAAAAAAATTACCAATACGCGATGTTACTAAATCTATACCACAGTGGTGTAGTGGGTAGCACTTTCACCTCGCAGTAAGAAGGGTCGCTGGTTCGAATCCCAACCACGACACTACCTGCCTGGAGTTTGCATGTTCTCCTTGTGCCTGCGTGGGTTTCCTCTGGGTACTCTGGTTTCCTCCCACACTCCAAAGACATGCTGGTAGGTTAATTAGATCCTGTCTAAATTGTCCCTAATATGTATGAATGTGAGTTAGGGACCTTAGATTGTAAGCTCCTTGTGGGTAGGGACTGATGTGAATGTATGATGTATATGTAAAGCGCTGTGTAAATTGACAGCACTATATAAGTACCTGAAATAAATTTAAAAAAATAAAAATACCGCTTACAATAGGCCTCCTTGGGGGTTTGATTGGATTTTTATGGACTTTTGATAAGTAGTAAATAATAGGCATCCTAGGTGCCAAAGGGATCAGAAACTCTTTTTCTTTTTTATGCATCAATCCTTTTCTAAAACCATCTTGAATTAAAATATCTAATGATTTCTTATATAAATTAGTAGGATTCTTCCTTAGAATGGTATATGTCTTTTTATCTGATAAGAGATTATTCACCTCCTCTAGGTAATCTTGTTTTTTTAATAAGACGATTCCTCCACCCTTATCAGCAGGGTGTATAATCAAGTCCTTTCTCTCATATAACGTTTTTATACCTTCACCCACAGCATTTCCTTGTTGTTTCTTAAAAACCACCCTTTGTAAATCCTGCAGAACCAACTCCTTAAATACACAAATATTTGGAGGCTGTTTCCCAGGAGGGTTAAATAATTATGCATTTCTCAGGCCTGTACTAATTGGTCTAGATATAATATCTCTACTAATAGGGTTGGAAAGAAAATGTCTTTATATACTTAATTTTCTGACATATTTTTGAACATCAATGTTTGGAATTTATTCAATGATTTTTTGGGGGGCAAATTTCAGTCCTATGTTTAGTGTGATCTTTTCAGAATTGGTAAGCTCAATTCCACTTAAATTGACTATGCCTTCACATTTTATCTCTTTCTCTTTTTGATGGCTCAGCTTCCCTCCCCTGCATCTTCTCTTATGCCGCATACACACGATCGGAATTCTCGTTGGAAAAAGCTATGATGGCTTTTCCAACAGAATTCCGCTCAAGCTTGTCTTGCGTACACACGGTCACACCAAAGTCCGACCATCCAGAACGCGGTGACGTACAACACGTACGACGGGACTAGAAAAGGGAAGTTCAATAGCCAGCACGCCACCCTTTGGGCTCCTTCTGCTAATCTTGTGTTTAACTCGTGTTAGTAGAAGTTTGGTGAGAGACGATTTGCTCTTTTCAGACTCCTGCTTTTTCAGATTGTTTTACTGCTGTTCAGTTTGTGCTTGCGGGTTTGTATCTGGTTTTCAGTGCGTGAAGTCAGTTTGTATCTGTTTTTTAGTGCATTCTTGTCCGCTCGTTACTGATTTTCAGCTCGCTCTTCACAGGCCCTGCTGTTCCTCAGTGCGTTCTGTTTAGTTCAATCTGACCAGCCGACCATTTTGAAGCCATGTACATACTCATCGTAGAGTTCGTGCTGTGCGGGAGCGTGGTGTTGGGGTTCTTACTTTGACCCAAGCCCAGTCCATGAACAGGGCGAGGAGGAGTTCATGGACCAAGAATTGGTTGCTCCAGCCTGACCAATTCTCATATGCCTTTGTTGAGGGAGAGCCAGGAGAATAGTCCTGATGATTTCAGGAATTATCCCCAGGAGACGG
This sequence comes from Aquarana catesbeiana, assembly GCF_042186555.1. Classification (NCBI taxonomy): domain Eukaryota; kingdom Metazoa; phylum Chordata; class Amphibia; order Anura; family Ranidae; genus Aquarana; species Aquarana catesbeiana. The sequence goes on from NC_133326.1 coordinate 336,208,414, forward strand.
ACACCATTTTTCACCATTTGGTGGCTTTGCTGTCCCCTTATATTAGCAGGCAGGATACCTGCATGAGGCAAGCCATCACTCCCGAGCAGAGGCTAGTCGCCACCTTGCGATACTTGGCGACTGGGAGAAGTCTACAGGACCTCAAGTTCTCGAAAGGCATCTCCCCCCAGGCTCTGGGGATCATTATTGCAGAGACCTAATCTGCTATTATTCAGGTCCTGCAGAAGGACTATATTATGGTAAGTTTTCTCCTTTAACATCACATTATATGTATTTAATGTATGCTAATGTTTTGTATTTCTTTCATCATTCCCTAATTGCCATGATTGTAATATACTGAGAATGTCCTCTTTGTCCTCATGCATGCTGGAGGCTTAAAAATTGTTTTTATTTGCCTACATGCATATTTGCCTTCACTAACCTCCCCAGCATGCTATCCTGGGCCCATATACACCTATAGCCTAGTCACTTAACAATGTATTTTGTCAACTCCATAGTAGTGCTTTACCCTAAAAAAAAAACCTAAAATGTGTCCAAATGTTATTTGTGTCCTTAAATTCATGCAGAGTGACAGAGGCTTTTTTTTTGTGGCCCAAAATCATTTGGAACCCTCCCTCCCCCCCAACCGCTAAATCAACCCATACCAATCCTCTATCTGCTGACTTTGCCAAACCCATACACACTATACCTAGCTCTTTTGTGTTCATATTTATGGATGAATTCACCAAAGCATGTAGTGAAAGGGCCTGCCAGAATACTTTCAAATAGTACTGTTTAAAGTTGTGTTCTCCTATTATTATCTTGATAGGTAATTGCAGAATGTAAAAATGTGCTTCAATTTATACAGTGTGTATTTTTATTTTTGTATTATGACACTTCTTACCTGTCCAGTGGGCTGCCAATAGTGTAAGGAGGGGCTGGCCAAAGTAAAACACATTATTTATGCATTCAGCTCTCGATGAAGTGGAGAGGGTTACCTGTCCAAAACAACCCCCCTAAAATATTTCCAAGGGGCCATCAGAGGGGTGAGGAATATGATAAGTCGAACTTATATTTTAGCCTTTAACCACTTGAGCCCCGGACCATTATGCTGCCTAAGGACCAGAGGTCTTTTTCCAATTTGGCACTGCGTCGCTTTAACTGCTAATTGCGCGGTCATGCAATGCTGTACCTAAACGAAATTTGCGTCCTTTTCTTCCCACAAATAGAGCTTTCTTTTGATGGTATTTGATCACCTCTGCAGTTTTTATTTTTTGCGCTATAAATGGAAAAAGACCGAAAATTTTGAAAAAAAATGATATTTTCTACTTTTTGTTATAAAAAAAATCCAATAAACTAAATTTTAGTCATACATTTAGGCCAAAATGTATTCGGCCACATGTCTTTGGTAAAAAAAATGTCAATAAGCATATATTTATTGGTTTGCGCAAAAGTTATAGCGTCTACAAACTAGGGTACATTTTCTGTAATTTACACAGCTTTTAGTTTATGACTGCCTATGTCATTTCTTGAGGTGCTAAAATGGCAGGGCAGTACAAACCCCCCCCAAATGAACCCATTTTGGAAAGTAGACACCCCAAGGAAATTGCTGAGAGGCATGTTGAACCCATTGAATATTTATTTTTTTTGTCCCAAGTGATTGAATAATGACAAAAAAAAAAAAAAAAAAAAATATTTACAAAAAGTTGTCACTAAATGATATATTGCTCACACAGGCCATGGGCCTATGTGGAATTGCACCCCAAAATACATTCAGCTGCTTCTCCTGAGTATGGGGATACCACATGTGTGGGACTTTTTGGGAGCTTAGCCGTGTACGGGGCCCCGAAAACCAAGCACCGCCTTCAGGATTTCTAAGGGTGTAAATTTTTGATTTCACTCTTCACTGCCTATCACAGTTTCAGAGGCCATGGAATGCCCAGGTGGCACAAACCCCCCCCCCAAATGACCCCATTTTGGAAAGTAGACACCCCAAGCTATTTGCTGAGAGGCATATTGAGTCCATGGAATATTTTATATTTTGACACAAGTTGCGGGAAAGTGACACTTTTTTTTTTTTTTTTTTGCACAAAGTTGTCACTAAATGATATATTGCTCACACAGGCCATGGGCCTATGTGGAATTGCACCCCAAAATACATTTAGCTGCTTCTCCTGAGTATGGGGATACCACATGTGTGGGACTTTTTGGGAGCCTAGCCGCGTACGGGGCCCCGAAAACCAATCACCGCCTTCAGGATTTCTAAGGGTGAAAATTTTTGATTTCACTCTTCACTGCCTATTACAGTTTCGGAGGCCATGGAATGCCCAGGTGGCACAAACCCCCCCCCCAAATGACCCCATTTTGGAAAGTAGACACCCCAAGCTATTTGCTGAGAGGCATGGTGAGTATTTTGCAGCTCTCATTTGTTTTTGAAAATGAAGAAAGACAAGAAAAAACTTTTTTTTTTTTCTTTTTTCAATTTTCAAAACTTTGTGACAAAAAGTGAGGTCTGCAAAATACTCACTATACCTCTCAGCAAATAGCTTTGGGTGTCTACTTTCCAAAATGGGGTCATTTGGGGGGGGTTTTTGCCACCTGGGCTTTCCATGGCCTCCGAAACTGTGATAGGCAGTGAAGAGTGAAATCAAAAATTCACGCCCTTAGAAAGCCTGAAGGCGGTGCTTGGTTTTCGGGGTCCCGTACGCGGCTAGGCTCCCAAAAAGTCTCACACATGTGGTATCCCCGTACTCAGGAGAAGCAGCAGAATGTATTTTGGGGTGTAATTTCACATATTCCCATGGCATGTTTGAGCAATATATCATTTAGTGACAACTTTGTGCAAAAAAAAAAAAAAAAATTTGTCTCTTTCCCGCAACTTGTGTCGCAATATAAAATATTCCATGGACTCGACATGCCTCTCAGCAAATAGCTTGGGGTGTCTACTTTCCAAAATGGGGTCATTTGGGGGGGTTTTGAACTGTCCTGGCATTTTATGCACAACATTTAGAAGCTTATGTCACACATCACCAACTCTTCTAACCACTTGAAGACAAAGCCCTTTCTGACACTTATTGTTTACATGAAAAAGTAATTTTTTTTTGCAAAAAAATTACTTTGAACCCCCAAACATTATATATTTTTTTAAAGCAAATGCCCTACAGATTAAAATGGTGGGTGTTTCATTTTTTTTTTTCACACAGTATTTGCGCAGCGATTTTTCAAACGCATTTTTTGGGGAAAAAACACACTTTTTTAAATTTTAATGCATTAAACACACTATATTGCCCAAATGTTTGATGAAATAAAAAAGATGATCTTAGGCCGAGTACATGGATGCCAAACATGACATGCTTTAGAATTGCGCACAAACGTGCAGTGGCAACAAAATAAATGCATTTTTAAAAGCCTTTAAAAGCCTTTACAGGTTACCACTTTAGATTTACAGAGGAGGTCTACTGCAAAAATTACTGCCCTCGATCTGACCTTCGCGGCGATACCTCACATGCATGGTGCAATTGCTGTTTACGTTTGACGACAGACCGCCGTTTGCGTTTGCCTTAGCGCGAGAGCAGGGGGCGACAGGGGTGCTTTTTTTTTTTTTTTTTTTTTTTTCTTTATTATTTTTTTGCTTTTTTATCTTATTTTTAAACTGTTCCTTTCATTTTTTTTTTTTTAATCATTTTTATTGTTATCTCGGGGAATGCAAATATCCCCTATGATAGCAATAGGTAGTGACAGGTACTCTTTTTTGAAAAAATTGGGGTCTATTAGACCCTAGATCTCTCCTCTGCCCTCAAAGCATCTGATGACACCAAGATCGGTGTGATAAAATGCTTCCCCAATTTCCCAATGGCGCTATTTACATCTGGCGAAATCTAAGTCATAAAATGATCGTAGCTTCCGGTTTCTTAGGCCATAGAGATGTTTGGAGCCACTCTGGTCTCTGATCAGCTCTATGGTCAGCTGGCTGAATCACCGGCTGCATTCTCAGGTTCCCTGTTGAGACAGGAGAGCCAGAGAAAAACACGGAAGACGGTGTGGGGGGGGCATTCCCTCCCACGGCTTGTAAAAGCAGTCTAGAGGCTAATTAGCCACTAGGATTGCTTTTACATGAAAGCCGACCGCTGGCTGAAAAGAATGATACCAAGATGATACCTAAACCTGCAGGCATCATTCTGGTATAACCATTCAAAGTCGTGAATGGCGTACCTGAAGACAAAAAAATGGTTAACAATGGTTAACAATAAAGCACAGTAAACAGTAAAGTATAAATAATTACATACCTGAAAAACAAACATGATAAAACATAATAACAATAACAATAACAATAAAACATTGCAGAATAGAATACAGTAAAAAAAGAGCAGAACAATAGAGAGAGAGAATAGAGAGAGAGAGAACAATAAAACGACAACTATTTTTTTTTATTTTATATATATATATTTTTTTTTTACACTTTTTTTGTAACTAACTTTTATAACTGTAACCGGTTCCAGGTTCGGGTCTCTCAAAATGCGATGGCATCTTGGGAGACCCTGTGAAAGTGTGCCTAGTCTGTGCAATGCTGTACCCTACGCTAATACTCAACTAGTGCATGGTAGCGTTCAAAACATTCACCAATGCAAAGACCAGGATTGTCAGGACAGGAGGGACAATAATAGCGGGTGTCACGCCTATATCCGCGCTTGCTGCAGACACAACATCTTTTTTGGGGGGGTTCGTTGGGTAGGGGTACTCGGGAGGACATAAAAATGCCTCTCATGCAGCCGACTGCATTTGGTTGGGGATGTGAATGGGGGAAGTACGGGCGCTGCAGAAGCGGTGTGTTCCCAATTAGGATTGGCGAATGCAGCAGGAAGGGCACTATGGGCATGACGGGCCTGTGTTTGTCTTTTTGGTGGCAGCGGGACACTACTTGTGCTTGCCACCTCACCAGCTTGAACTGCACTTATGGGACTCGCCACGTCACCAAGTGTTACTGCAGCGCTGGTTTGACTACGACCGGGGTGTACTAGGCCACTGGTGCTTGCCAGTTCAATAAAAAGCTTCCAAAAAAACTGTTAGCGATCGCAGGGATCAGGCCTGACTCTGCAAACGCTGCAGTTATGCGTTTAGTGTTTTGTAAGTGACAGTGATCGATCGATACTGCACTTGGGTGGGCTGGGCTGGGCCGGGCGGAGGGGCAAAACGCAGGTGCTAGCAGGTATCTGGGCTGATCCCGCTAACACTGCGTTTTTGGGAACCCTAAACTGCTGGGGACGCTAGTATAGATCTGATCGGATCAGATATTAATCCGTTCAGATACTATACCACTAAAGGAGGCGTATGCTGCGTGCGTGGGTGTTAGTGGTACTGGCGCTAACCTGACGCTGCCTGGGGCCGGTGCTTGCTAGTTCACCAAAATGCTACCAAAAAAACTGTTAGCGATCGCAGGGATCAGGCCTGACTCTGCGAACGCTGCAGTTATGCGTTTAGTGCCTTGTAAGTGACAGTGATCGATCGATACTGCACTTGGGTGGACTGGGCTGGGCTGGGCCGGGCGGAGGGGCACAACGCAGGTGCTAGCAGGTATCTGGGCTGATCCCGCTAACACTGCGTTTTTGGGAACCCTAAACTGCTGGGGACGCTAGTATAGATCTGATCGGACCAGATATTGATCCGTTCAGATACTATACCACTAAGGGAGGTGTATGGTACGTGCGTGGGTGTCAGTGGTACTGGCGCTAATCTGGCGCAGCCTGGGGCTGGTGCTTGCCAGCTCACCAAAATGCTACCAAAAAAACTGTTAGCGATCGCAGGGATCAGGCCTGACTCTGCGAACGCTGCAGTTATGCGTTTAGTGTTTTGTAAGTGACAGTGATCGATCGATACTGCACTTGGGTGGGCCGGGCGGAGGGACAAAACGCAGGTGCTAGCAGGTATCTGGGCTGATCCCACTAACACTGCGTTTTTGGGAAACCTAAACTGCTGGGGACGCTAGTATAGATCTGATCAGATCAGATATTGATCCGTTCAGATACTATACCACTAAGGGAGGCGTATGCTGCGTGCGTGGGTGTTAGCGGTACTGGCGCTAATCTGACGCTGCCTGGGGCGACGCATATCACCGTCGGGCGACCGGGGGGCTAAACCTTTATTCGGTAATAAACGGCGGGTGCCCTGACACTATAAAAAATAAACAAACTAACCAGCGTCACCCGTAACAGTTATACGATGATCAGTGGTGAAAGGGTTAACTAGGGGGCAATCAAGGGGTTAAAACATTTATTAGATAGTATATGGGGGTCCCTGTCGCTATAAAACGCTGACGGCGAACCTAAATATTTACCTCACTAACTAGCGTCACCAGCGACACTAATACAGCGATCAGAAAAATGATCGCTTAGTGACACTGGTGACAGGGGGTGATCAAGGGGTTAAAACTTTATTAGGGGGGGTTAGGGGGGTATCCTAGACCTACAGGGGGGTAATACTAACTGTCCCAACACTGTAACTGTCACAAACTGACACCAATGCAGTAATCAGAAAAAAAAAAAAAAAAACTGCTGGTGTCAGTTTGTGACAGGGGGGGGGGGGGTGATTGGGGGGGGATCGGGGGGGCGATCGGGGGGGGGGGATCGGGGTGTTTTGTGTGCCTGGCATGTTCTACTGTGTGTGTGTGTGTTGTGCACTCACTCACTTGTCTTCTCTCCTCGGGCCGGAACAGAAATTACCGAGCCGAGGAGAGATGACATCATTTCCTTTGCTGCTGTTTAGCATACAGCAGCAAAGGAATGTTCTCATTGGCCGGCGGCGATCGCGAGGGGGGGGCCACGAATGGATGGCCTCCCCCTCATCTCCGATCGCCGTGGGAGAAAAGACGACCGCCTCGGGCACCGGGGGGGGGGGGGTCCGATCGGACCCCCCACCCGCGGAAGGCAAATCACGTACATGTACGTGATTTTGCCTGTCCGTGCCACCTTGCCGACGTAAATCGGCGTGAGGCGGTCGTCAAGTGGTTAAATACTCCTTAAAATAAATGTTATACTGGTGTTGGCCAAGAATGTTTGTGTCTAATCTGCTTGCTATGTTTATGTGCAAAATGACAAATTTTTTGTTCTTGTTTGACTCCACAGTTTCCTTCAACGCCACAGGAATGGCAGACTGTGGCATCCCAGTTTGCCCAGTGTTGGGACTTTCCTAACTGCGGAGGGGCAATCGATGGGAAGCATGTCCACACCATCCCACCACCCCATTTGGGGTCATACTATTATAAATACAAGGGGGTTTAATAGTATTGTGTTGATGGCGGTGGTGTCAACGACATATGATTTTTTATATGTGAACGTGGGGAGGAATGGCCGGATGTCAGATGGTGGAGTCTTTGCCCGGACCGAGTTCTACCAATGTCTCGAGAGTGGTGGCTTGGGATAGCCACCTCCGGAGGAGAACGTGGAAGGATTGCCATTTGTCTTCGTCACAGATGAGGCATTCGGTCTGCGTGACCACGTGATGAGACCATTCCCCCGGAGGACCCTCACCGCGGAGAAGAGGGTTTTTAATTACTAGCTGGCTAGAGCCAGAAGAGTCGTGGAGAATGCCTTTGGGATACTGGCCAGCCGGTTCTGCCGATTTCAAACAGCCATAAATATGGCGGAATACAAACTAAACCATATCATTTTATGTTGCTGCATCCTGTACAATTTTTTATAAAGACATAATGCAAGTTATGTTCACTCTGTTGGGCCTGAGGCCAGACTCAGAAACTCCAATGACGGCCCTGGAAGCTGGCCCTCCTGGTTTGCCCCCCCAAAGCGCCCGTGAAGTGCGAGAAAAATATGTTGAATATTTTACGGGTATGGGGGCCATTGCTATGCCAGCACATGTTGAATAAATTTTCTCTTTTATCAGATCAAATCTTGATTTTCATTTACTGCTCGGGTTTATTTTTGCTGTCTCCTAGGTTCTCCTAGTGCACTTGTAGTGCCAAGTGTTTTTTTGCATTATTAAATAACACCAATTTTCACTGTAAACACCAACAAAAAATGGTATTGATCATTGAAAGAAGAAGCCACACATTGTTAAGCATAAAACCTTTTACTCTGTGCACATTCACAAGTGCATTTTATAAAACATTTGGTGGTAAAAAATCACATCTTTTTTTCAAAGTTTTACCTTGAAATTTCTGAAAAAAATACAGAAATTGTCATGTTTACAAACATAACATTCACAACTCTGGAACTTACAAAGTTCAACATTGCAAAAAAGGAGGCAATATCAAATATTTTATAGTGTGATAAAGGTCTTGATCTTGCCTTCATCAGATGGGGTGAAGTCACCCCTGTAAAAGCCAAATTTAGAAGATGCACACAAATTGTGAGTCAAAATGGGGATTTCCTTTCTGATCCCATACCTAATGTCAACATATGCTATCTCCCATCATGGGGGATCAATGGACGTGTTTTGGGGGGGCAACCACTTCCTCTCACCAACTAGAGTTGGGAGGAAGGGGTTGCACCCACAAAACGCGTACATTGAAATCCCCTGATGGCAGCTAGCACATGTTGACACACTGTGTGCATCTTCCAAATTTGGCTTTTAAACTGTATTAAAACTTTAGATAAAATTCTAAAAAAAACAAAAAAAATTCCAGGAATCTTTTTAGGATTTAAATTCTCCCTAGTACATCAATCATGTTCTTCAGTCTTTGTTCAATCTCCATGTTTTTTCTTTGATAATGTCCAAATCATGACTACAAAACATGATTTCCTGGATAATCCGTTGTGCACTGTCACTGGTGAAATCACTGGATTTTGGTACCACAACCTGAACATCACCTAAAATAAAAATACACACCATGTATTATAAATATGCAGGCATACATCTATTACCTGAATCTGTGGTGTCCGACACTGACCTGTTGTGGTGACAATCTCCACCACCTCTACTTTCTCCACATCCTCAGGTTGTGAACTTTGTTCCCCTTCTTCAGGAGGTGGGGGGGGGGGTCCCTGCTGTCCTCATATTTTCCAAATCTTTGCTCCCCTATGAGAATGAAACAAAAGGTATACTTAGCACACAGATATTTGAGTCCAGAAATAGTAATATGAAACATTGCTTGGAAGTGGAGTACAATTGTCTGTTTTGGCAGAGTTCCAAGCAGTTCCAAGACATTATTTTTTTCCCTTACCAAAGCTGGAATACTTGCAGGGCAGCATGGAGGGAAGGCTGCAGCGAAGAGAAGAAAGTGATTGACTGGGTTCAGTCTGGTCTGACAGAAGACACAGGCTGTTGTAGTACCACAGCCTGGGGACATACATCATCTACAGTCATCTGCTGCTGTTTGTGATCTCTGGGAGGGACTAGCTTGTGCTCCCTTCTATATGGACTTCTCAAGCTACCAATTTTTTTATCCACAGAGTTGATGTCTGCCCTGGGGGCCAAAGGCTTTGCAAATTCCAACTGTTTCTCCAGCGTTGCCTTCCCTCTTTATTTTGTTATTATGAGCCAGAATAAATGGAGATTTTTTTTATATGAAAATACTTGCCGATGTGTTTTTCTTCAAATAGGACAGTTTTTTGGTGAGTAGGCAGGTACATTTCAAAAATACAATGTCAAATTAACAAGGGACACCAAGCAATCTACTTGAGGTTTACAAATACAAGATAATAATGGTGTTGTGGAAAGGTGACATACAAAAAAAATAAAAATATGGAGATGACTATAATAAAAACAAAAAAAAATACAACAGGAGATCTTGATGAAAAAAAAAAAATTACTCTAAAAAAAAAAAAACATTGTTATGGAGATCTGGCTTTGAAGACAAAAAAGAGATCACGAGAAATAATAAAGAAATCAGTTTGTGAGAACTCTGTGTGAATATGAGCAGCAGAACAACTTCATTCTTCTAGCATTATAAAGAAGAAGAGAATGCGCTATATTGAAAGATTTAAAAATTTGCAGTGCGACGAATGTGCCATCTCCATTACAAACGGTTGTTTTAACAGACTGAGCGGCTCCGTCTCAGACTTGATTCTAAGCATGCATGTTTTTTTGCGCGTTGGAATTGCATACACAAGAACGGAATTTCAGATAGAAACTTTTTCCGTCGGGAAAATTGAGAACATGCTCTCAATCTTTTGCTAGCGGAAATTCCTCCAGCAAAAGTCCGATGCAGCATACACACGGTCGCATTTTTCGACCAAAAGCTCTCATCAGTCTTTTGCTAGCCGAATTTCCAATTGTGTGTGCGCGGGATAATTCTTCCTTTTTTTGCCTGTCCTTTCCCAGTTTTGGTCCTCAAAGGCGCCGCCCCCGGAGGTCCTCCGTTGGGGCGACTTGAGATATCCTGGGGTGGCCCATATCCCCATATTTATATATATATATATATATATATATATATATATATATATATATATATATATATATATATATATATATATATTTATTTATTTATTTATATATATATATATATATATATATATATATATATATATATATATATATATATATATATATATATAGGCAAATCGAGTATTTAGATTTCAAAGTTGCAGCACCCACATTTTTGGTATTTTCTTTTAGTATTTTTATTTAATATAATAATACATTTGTGTTAGGGTAAGCACAAGATATTATCATTAAATATACACTACTCCTAATTGACTTACTTTGGATGAATATCTAACCCTACCACACAGACACAAAGATTTGGAGGCCCAAGCAACAACTCATTAACTGGAGAGTGGAACTCAATAGAGCTCAGAACAAAGCAAAACCTGATTGATTATGTGCTTTTTAATGTATTCATGTTTTAAAGTGTAACGGGAATGTGGGGGGTGTTAGGTATGTTAAATTCTGTGTGCTGCCATTTTAAGAAAATGTTATGACATTTCCACTTAAAGTATAACTAAAGGCACTTTTTAGTTTTGGACAGCATGGAGAAGGATTAGAATTCCTGTCAGTTTTTATTGCTGTATGTGCCCCTGTTAAGGAGACTAACGGGGGCATCATTGAAAGTAAAAGTAAAGAAAATCCCTAATTTTGCATTGCCCCAAAAAAATAATAAAAGGGAAATCTTCTATTGGGGGACACTATTTCTGGTGACCTGGAGGTCACCAAGGGATTGTCTTAATTTGCAGAAGGAACATCGAAATGGGGCAGAGATTCTGTAAAAAAAAAATCTGAGAGACGTTATAACCCTACCTTGCTGAAAAAAATGTTTTGCCTATAGTTCTACTTTAACGTTGTTGTAAAGGCACAATGTTTTTTTACCTTCATGCATTCTATGCATGAAGTTAAAAAAGCTTCTGTGTGCAGCAGCACCCCCCAGCCCCCACTAATACTTACCTGAGCCCCCTCTCAATCCAGTGATGTCCACGAGAGCCTCCTGCTGCTGTCAATCACAGCCAGTAAGCAATTCAGGAGATGGAGAGGGTGGGGCCGAGCTGTGGCTCTTTTTGTGAATGGAACAAAATTCAGAGAAGCAGGATCTCCCAGTCTATGGATAGCATAGTTCCCATTAACCATTGGGTACTTTGTCGCAGTAAGTGTGCTTAAGCACCATATAGCAATATGGTATGACCAAATCCCCATATTTTTTGATAATGTTTTTTGCAAATGTCTAGGTGTTTTAAATAGCCTTGCAGGAGGTAAATGTCTTTTTTGCATGTGTGCGCTGTAATATTTTGTTCTGTTGTATGGTCTTATGGCTGCACCATCTTTAATGCATCTTTTAGGGTGTGCCCCCCAAATATCTTGTTTGTGTGTGAATGGACACACAGAGTCATGGGATGGGGGCGCACCTGCTTGGGTGCCCCAATAGCAAGCTGCTTGCTGTGGGGGTACCTGACAGAAGGGAGGAGCCAGGTGCGCCTGGGTGGGACCTGAGAAGAGGAGGATCCAGACTGCTCTGTGCAAAACCATTGCACAGAGCATGTAAGTATAACATGTTGGTTATTAAAAAAACAAAACAAAGCAAAACAAGGCTTTAATATTGCTTTAGGCTCTGTTCACATCTAGGCGTTGCTATTTTACAGGCATTTTTCTGGTGTTTTTTCCAGTGTTTTCTCAGAGTTTTTGCAGCTTTTTTGTACAGGCGTTTTGTACTTCAAAAGTTCACTAATGTAAGAGAATTAAAATGCCTGTAATCTGTCAAAAAAGAAGCTCATGTACTTTTTTGAGCGATGGACATTTAGCTTTAGACGACAGAACGCTCAGATGTGAACAGTGGCCATTGAAATGAATGGGATTTGTCTTGTTTGGCATTTTTAGAGCTGAGGCTTAGAACAGAAAAAAGCCCAAAAAACGCCTAGATGTGAATGGAGCCTAAAAAGGACTTTAAGAGATAGTAGGAGGAGTTTGAGCAGGAAGTTGTTTTGATAATAAAGATGGTGACCTGTTAACAGTCTGTCTGCACTGCTGAGACACAGCAGGCCTACTGTCTGTAAATTTAATTTAGTTCTATTTTGTTATGGTACATGCCTGTATTTGTGGTAATTTCTAACATTATGTGAGTGTATCTGATTCCTTTGAGATCTTTGTTTGCTTCACCTTGACAAATGTTCCATTTTTACATATGACAAACACAGTTTCTGAAAGCCCCGAATAAGCTGATGTCACTCTTTTAAATGCTATATGAATACACTTTGAAAAGCAATAACTGGAACTTTCAATAAATATTCATAAATGCCCTTAGGATATTTGGCATTTGTTACTAAATATGAAATGTTCATTTTGAAGTGTATGTCACATCTGCTAAATGATTCATTGTTATGAGCAATGATAATATTAGAACACTGTGTACTTCAGGACTGAGACTTTCTCTATATTGATGGAGTTTTTCCACCTCTGACATAAACCTGGGCAAAATAAATAAGTTTATAAAGAGGCAATTATTAATACTATAAAAATGCTGGGGATTGCAATATGAAAAAGGTAGTTGTATATCACTAAATTAAGAAAGGGGAAAAAAATTACTATTAGAATTGAAGCTATTTATAGTACGATAGCCTTATAACTAATGCCGCGTACACACTAGTGGAAATTCCCGACAGAAAGAGTCCGATGGGAGCTCTTCATCGTATATTTCGACCGTGTGTATGCCCCATCGGACTTTTTCTGTCAAAAATTCAGACGGACTTAGATAGAGTACATGTTCTATATTTTTCCGATGGAACAAATTACTATGGGAAAAACCGCTCGTCTGTATGCTGTTCCGACGCACCAAAAACAACACATGCTCTGAAGCAAGTACGAGACGGAAGCTATTGGCTTGTGGCTATTAAACTTCCGTTTTCTAGTCCTGTCGTAGGTGTTGTATGTCACCGCGTTCTGGACGGTCGGAATTTGGTGTGACCGTGTGTATGCAAGACAGCTTGAGCGGAATTCTGTCAGAACTCTGTCGTAAAGACCTTCAGAGTTTATTCCAATGGAAAAAAACAGTCGTGTGTACAACAGGGCATAACTAGTAAAATGCCTGGATGCAGATTTTTAAAAGTTATCAGAAGCATTATTGCAGTGTGCACACAAACAAAGCTTTGCTATTAGAATTCACTTGCACTTTGGTAATTTGTAATTTATATTGGTAAAGTTGTAGAATATTTTAAGAAAGATATTACAATGGAATTCCAAGGAGGAAAATAATGCCGTTATGTATTCTTAAAATAACATAAATTAGGGGTCACTGGACGAAAAAAATTCACTGGACCAATGTTACAAGCATTCTCCCAGCTATATTAAAGTGGATGTAAACCCAATTCATTAAATTTGAGCTGGGCACATATATCTGCAGTGTTTTCTTATCACTCTTCTAAGCAGTATGTCCCGTATCTTTCTCTTGCCCCGTTCATCTGTTATCAGCCTGATAACGCCTAACAAGTTCTCCGTCACATATGATAAAAGCAGCCTGAGTTTTGTGTTGGGGAGGATGCTATAAATAGATTAGCAGATCCCTGAACTATTCAATGATCAGCTCTGAAAGTCTCTACCTATGAGGAGAGGGGGTGTGTGCCTTTCCTCCAATCAGCTGTTTTGGCTGTATGCCCAGGCTTCACTGCAGTGCTAACCAGAAAGAGAAAATCTCCTAACACGATCTGAACTTTCTAAACAGTTTATTAAGCTGAAGACAGCAGATATACATGTAAAACTTATGTAGGGAGATTTGTTTAATCTCTGTGTATCATCTGAGGCTGTTCTCTTCACTGGGTATATGTGAGGGTTTACATCCACTTTAAAATGTCCTCCTATTTTGTCTATTATGATTATTTCCTATGATCAGCAGCTCCATCTAGTGGCTATAATGTGGTATTTTTTAGATACCTTAATCTGAAAAATACCACATTATGGCCACTAGATGGAGCAGACAATAATAAGAAATAATCACATTAGAGGAAAATTTGTTATGGCTGGGCATATTCTTGTGACATTTGTCCAGCAACCTTTTTTTATATACATTATCCCACAAAAGTGAGTACACCCCTTACATTTTTGTAAATATTTGAATATATCTTTTCATGTGACAACACTGAAGAAATGACACTTTGCTACAATGTAAAGTGGTGAGTGTACAGCTTGTATAACAGTGTAAATTTGCTGTCCCCTCAAAATAACTCAACACACAGCCATTAACGTCTAAACCGCTGGCAACAAAAGTGAGTACACCCCCAAGTGAAAATGTCCAAATTGGGCCCAAAATGTCAATATTTTGTGTGGTCACCATTATTTTCCAGCACTGCCTTAACCCTCTTGAGCATGGAGTTAACCAGAGCTTCACAGCCACTGGTGTCCTCTTCCACTCCTCCATGACGACATCACGGAACTGGTGGATGTTAGAGACCTTGTGCTCCTCCACCTTCCATTTGAGGATGCCCCACAGATGCTCAATAGGGTTTAGGTCTGGAGACATGCTTGGCCAGTCCATCACCTTTAGCATGGTTGTATTGGAGATGTGTTTGGGATAAATATGTTGGAATACTGCCCTGCTGCCCAGTCTCTGATGGGAGGGGGATCATACTCTGCTTCAGTATGTCACAGTACATGCTGGCATTCATGGTTCCCTCAATGAACTGTAGCTCCCCAGTGCCGGCAACACTCATGCAGCCCCAGACCATGACACTCCCACCACCATGCTTGACTATAGGCAAGACACACTTGTCTTTGTACTCCTCACCTGGTTGCCGCCACACACGCTTGACAGCATCTGAACCAAATAAGTTTATCTTGGTCTCATCAGACCACAGGCCATGGTTCCAGTAATCCATGTCCTTAGTCTGCTTGTCTTCAGCAAACTGTTTGCGGGCTTTCTTGTGCATCATCTTTTTTTTTTTAAACTTTATATCTGAAACATTTTTCATTATACATCCTAACATACACTTCCTCAACTCCACTCACCCCCTCCCATTCCACCCTCTCCCACTCCTCCAACCAATCAGGGGAAAAGATAGTACACCTATAAGATACAGATTTCTCGGGTGTTTGTTGAGTGGGGGTACTAATATCTTACACACATCCCATTCTATTACTCCAATCTTCTCTCTGTGTCGAACAATCAGCCTCCAAGAATCACAGCCATCCATTTCGTCTTCCCATCCATCACCTTTCGCTCTCATATACTCTACTCTCCCATTTCATTAGGTCACATTGCATCTTCTTTATACTTTTACCCTCCCTTTATTAAATATCAATGCCTCTTACATACCACCAAGGTTTCCAAATTCTATCATATTTCTTTAAACCACCTTGTCTAACATATATCGCTTTTTCCTTTAGAATTATCTCATTCATGCTATGTTCCCATTCCCTACTGGACAGAGGCAGGGGCGATTGCGATCTCTGGGCTACCAATTTCCTTGCCTGAAATAAGCATCTCAAGGTTGCGACTTGAATGTTTCCTGGGTTTCCCTCTCCCTCTACCAGGCCTAAGACACAAAGCTTGACATCCAGGTCTGGGGAAACCCCAACTACATGGTCTATAATTCCCAATACCTCCCTCTAGTATTGAAACAGCTTTGGTCACCTCCAAAAAAAAAGGATTAAATGCCCCTCTGTTTCCCCACACCTGGGGCAGCTGGCATCCAGTCTACAACTGAACAGAAAAATCTTTTGCGGGGTATAGTGGGCTGTACCATCTCCCTGGTGGGATGTACTACAAGAGGAGGTATGTGGAGGGGCCCCGGGACTGCTATCAATAGGGGGCCCGACATCACCAGCAACCACAGTGTCTCTCATTAACCAGATCCTGGATGACATGTTAATGTCTCCCTCAGCTGCAGCTTCACCTAAGCTTGGCTTGTTCTTTCAAGATGGGGGTCAGTTATCCCCACAGCCACAGGACATTTCCTTTCTGTTTTCCAAATTCGCAGAAACTGCTGGACAGGGGCCTTTCCCAGACTGCGGCCAAGATTACCTCAGATATTAAATCTGATCTTCATCTCCTAGGCACTCGCATTGAGTCAATTGAAACTAAAGTGGATGCCACGATCGATCGAGTTAATCAAAACACCGATCGTTTCCAGGAACTACATGATCAATTAGAGGGGGCCATGGCTAAAATTGACGACTTGGAAAATAGGTCAAGACGGCTCAATTTCAGAATCAGAGGCCTTCCAGAGACCATCACGGATATACCTGACGCGGTACACTCCCTCATCAAACACCTCATTCCAGACATCCGAGCCCACAAACTGGAACTGGATCGCGCCCACAGGGCCCTGGGCCCCCCTCGATCTGATGGACTACCGCGTGACATTGTGGTCAAACCACACTACTACAATATCAAGGAAGAAGTCATGAGGAGAGCACGCAACAACCCACAAATTCAGATTATGGGACACTCGGTACAAATCTTCACTGATATCTCCCCTCTCACCATTCAGAAAAGGCGAGCACTCAAGCCCCTGCCGACGGTACTGACGCAGAAGAATATTAAATACTGGTGGCTTTTCCCCTTAAGCCTGAAGTTTGAATTCAACGGAAATCCATTCAGATTCTCGACATTATCAGAAGGTGAACTCCTGCTGAGGAAACTGGGCATACTTCCCACAGATCCACCTTCTCCGATGCAGTCATCTTCCTCCAGCCTACCCAAACGACCTCCTCCATTTAGCCCTCTCACCTCCATATGGCAGAAACCTAAACATAAGAAAGCCAAGGAAGGATTAACGACCTGAACTGGAGAATTGTCAAGCTCTTTTCATGTTTACCTCTTTCTTGGGCCCGGTCTCACATGGCCCCATCGGCACTAGTGCCCAACTGAACTCAACTTTTATCTACTCCCACGGAACTTCTGTCCTCCTGGATGTGTAGGCCTCTACTTCTCACCTTGGATCATGGCTGAACTTCCGCAGGGTAGACCTCGGCCCCGAAATGGCCTATCACAAGCCATATCCTGGAACCCCCCCAGGACTTCCCTAGTTTTCTAGCTCTACTAGCAGGGCCACTTTGCTGGGCCTGACATGTACTCTATGTTACCCCTTTTTTTTTTTTCTTCTCACCTGTCTTGCTCCTTGGCGACTTGACTTTCCCTGGGTCTTGTTTGTTGTTTTTTTGAATACCCTTTTTTTTCATATACACTACAGTTTTTGTGGGTTTTGTACGCTAGTATGTTATAATTCAATTGTGATCTATATTTTTGGTAGTGCCGTGTGCGGAGCGGCACTTATGCTCCTTCCCCTGTACTCGGAGCTGCAGACTGATCTCACTCCAGGTCAGGACCCACCCAACTGGTTGGGGGTAATCTTATATGTGTTTGGGGATACGGTGGAATTATTTTTCCCCTATCCCTTGAATCTCCATGTCCTTTCTACTCTTCTCTTCTTTCTGCCTTCTCTGCCCTTTACTAATTCTTCTCTTGTTTTAGTGACGTGTGTGGTCTCGCTCTTCCACAGAATACGGGAATATGCTCTGATAGGCTCCATTGCCTTTCTTGCCTATGGACCATTCTTCAAAAGAAAGGTAAGTGTTTGGGGATCATTGGCATTTTCTCCTAAACTGCTCCATGGCTGATAATACTGCTCATTCACCGGCCCTGTGCTTAGCCTCGCACAACGTTCAGGGAATCAATTCTACTGTCAAACGCCAGAAAATCTTCCAATATTACCATGACCACAAAATCGACGTGTTGTTTCTTCAAGAAACGCACTTCCCAAAAATGTATACCCCATCCTTTATTCACTCCAAATATCCCACGTTTTATCTGGCAAATTCTGACAATAAGACTAAAGGAGTTGGTCTGTTTTCTCACGTAAAACTCAATTCTCGCTGGTGTCTGAATTTAAGGATCCAGATGGTAGGTTTATACTTGTGAAGGGGCTCATAGATAATCGGCTATATTCCCTCATCTCATACTATGCACCTAATAGGAGCCAATCTAAATTTTTTTTAGTCTCTCTTTCGCACTCTGGCTCACCATCTTGAAGGTCTAATCATATACGGTAAAGACTCTAATATTGCGTTCGACACAAGGACAGATAAAACTCGCCTCCTGGGTAGGGA
Organism: Aquarana catesbeiana; assembly: GCF_042186555.1. Lineage (NCBI taxonomy): Eukaryota > Metazoa > Chordata > Amphibia > Anura > Ranidae > Aquarana > Aquarana catesbeiana. The sequence continues at coordinate 336,226,867 of NC_133326.1, forward strand.
CGGCATTCGTTCCACCAGGCAGAGCCTCAATGTAGCCAGACAAATTTACCACCAAGGGTTAGTTGATATATGGAGAGAAATGAACCCAAAAGTACGGGATTATACACACTTCTCCAGCCCTCACAATACCTGAGCGAGAACTGATCACTTTTTTATTCTACAAAATCACATCCCGTTAGTGAACAAGGCAATCATCAGAGACTCTGCCTGGTCGGATCACTCCTGCCTCCTTCTGACCATAAACAAACCAACTACATGACAACAAGGGTTTATTTGGAGACTAAATGCTTCAATCCTTAGCAACCCCACCCATGCCAGCTAGATTGAAAAACACATCCAGGAATATTTCTTATTCAACGATGTCGATAACATATCCCCTATCACTCTTTGGGCAGCACATAAAACCGCAATCAGGGGTAAACTTATCCAAATGTCCTCTAGGTTACGTAAAGCCTGACACCTTGAAATTGACAGGCTGGAAGGGGAGTTCGCCTCTCTTTGTAGACAACATAAATGTAAGCCCTCCTCCGACTCGGCAGCAAAACTTGAAGCAGTGCGCACAGCAATAAATTTGGCTCTCACTGTCATAGCAGAAAAGAGTCTACGTTGGGAGGGTGGGAGGTTTTACTATCAGAAAGACAAGTTAGGTCCTGTCAGAGAATCTAATTGACCAGACTGTGTGGACTGCACAGAGGAGACCAGAAACACATGTAAATGAAATAATGGTGTTTATTAAACAAGTGAAAAGTAAAAGGAATATAAACAGTGCAAAACCAACACAACAAACCCACTACAAACAACAATATATACAAGTAAATGGAGATACCGTAATCGTAAACAAAGCCAGGCCAAGGTCATACACAGGAGGTCAGCACATGGGTAAGGATGGGAAACCAGCAGGAAGGGGAGAGGATGGATGGTAAAGCTGCAGGGTAGGGATCCAAGGGAATCAGGAGGGACACGAGCAGGATGAGCCTGGGATAGGGATCGGATCGGATCAGAGCAGAGCAGGACAGAACAGGTTCACAATCAGGATAAGGCAGCAAGGTCAAGGCACAGGGAGAAAGATACCAAGGCAAGCCTATGAGGGCTTGCCGGGTATTTATAAGGCTGTGGTAATTGACCTCATGTCACAGCTGAGCGCAGTGTGTGCTGTTTGCTCCACACTGCCAGAGTGCACCCGCTGGTTGACACCGGTACTACGGCCCAAGGATGCAACAGTGCCACCAGCGGGAGAGACCTCTTACTGTAGGTCCTAGGTGTTGGAAGACACCTGCTGATGGACACTGGTACTGCGATCCAAGAGACCGATAGCGCCACCAACGGGTAAACCCTCTCATGACAGGTCCTATGCTGGCACATAAGCTGACTCCTAAAATTAGAACTCGCTCCTTTCCTAAAGTACAACTACGCAATGGAACTCTCACACAAAACCCACAGAAAATCATGGAAGCTTTCCGTGACTTTTACCGCACAATGTACAGCAGGGAGGGGAAGGACTCCCCGCCCCGCCTGACCAATTCCTTCCTAAATTCCCTGAAGATCCCCACAATACGGGATCGCCACAAAGATTGCTTGGAGGCTCCTATACCCGCGGAGGAAATCTCTCTGGTCATAAAAAAACTAAAAAGTAACTCTGCCCCTGGCCCTGACAGCTTTTCTGTCCCGTATTACAAGCATTTTGCCCCACTACTCTCCCCTTACCTGGCTCGATTCTTTAATCATCTTCGAACTGGAGCGCAACTAGGCACAGGCCTAAATTTGGCTTTTATCACAGTAATACCTAAACCTGGCAAAGACTCTAGTTGCACTGCTAATTACTGCCCCATATCATTGATCAATAATGATCTAAAAATTTGAACAAAAATTATGGCAGATAGACTATCCAATTTTATTGGCCTTTATATACACAAGGATCAGGTAGGCTTTATGCCTGGACGACAGGAACCTGATCAGATCAGAAGAGCAATTGATATAGTCTCTTTACTGGGGTCTGGATGGGACAAGGGGCCCCAACAGAAGGGGATATTGCTTTCTCTAGACCTCATGAAAGTGTTCGACTCTGTCTCATGGTCTTTCCTGTTCCCGACTTTACAAAAACGGGGCTTCGGCTAATACTTCATGAACACAATTAGGGCACTCTACTCCAACCCGGAGGCGAAAATCAAAATGCAGGGATACTACTCGACACCCTTCCCAATTCTAAATGGTAGGAGACAGGGCTGTCCCTTATCCCCACTGATCTTCGCCTTGGTCATTGAAACCCTAGCTATCACGATCAGAGACAACCCTGATATACAAGGAGTCCGGTGCGGGCCACAAACCCACAAATACGCTCTCTTCGCGGATGATTTATTACTTTTTATCCCCTCATCCCTTACGTCATTGCCAAATATATGCAGGGTTCTTGATGATTTTGGCAGAGTTTCCGGACTCAAGGTTAATTATTCGAAATCCCTAGCACTAAATGTCAACCTACCAGAAATGCTGGTGGCTCAGCTTAAAGACAACTTTCGGTTCGGATGGAATGACACGGCAATCCCCTATCTAGGGATTAACCTCACCACATCCATAGACAAATGATATGCCGCAAATTTTGCCCCAATTTTTCGCAAATTGGAGGAAGATCTTTCGTATTGGGATAAATTAGGCCTCTCCTGGCTTGCAAGAGTAAATTCAGTGAAGATGACCCTCCTGCCACGCATCCTTTACTTATTTAGATCGCTTCCTATCCCCATATCCAAGGACCACCTCCTGAAATTCCAATCTAAAATCATAAAATTTATTTGGGGAGCAAAGGGCTACAGAATGGCCAAAGGGACCCTGTATAGGAATAGAGACCAGGGAGGGGTGGGTTTACCTAACCTTCTCTGGTATTATATGGCAGCTCAGCTATCTCAACTCTCCACTTTATAGTCTAAAATAGCTCACCCTGACTAGGTACACATGGAAAGACAAGCTGTCCCACAATACACCCTGGACTATATTCTTTGGTATACTGCTAAATCCAGACCTGCTATCATGGCCCCAATGCTCTCCCATTCCCTAGTTCTATGGGACTCTCTCAAAACTAATCCAGTTCCGTGTTCACGGACACAGACCTAGATCTACTTAGAAAAGGTCTGAACTATGCCCCTCCCAGTGTCCCCAATCTTTTTGAACTATTTGTTGATCTCAACAAATATGTGCGTAAGCTTACCTTGCAGCGCTATTACATAATAAAAGACACTGGTAAATCCTCGGCAACTATCAGTAATGCGGAACCACCGTCTACTCCGCTCTCGGACAAGAGCTTTGACGATGACTCTGCCCTGAATATTCTAGAGGAGCTTTACATGGAGGCAGAGCATAGCGATACACCATCCTTCTCTTATGAACCCCCTAGTGATACAGGGGAAATACATCTCGACATTCTATGATGTGGTCTTTGAATCCTTCAAAAAGAGGTTTCATCATGCTAACAAAAAAGGGAACAAGTTCAATAGGCATCTTGACCCCCTAGGGCTATCTATCACTAGCCTCAGGCAGAATCAAGATGTCATCATCAGGAAAGCCGATAAAGGTGGGAATCTAGTGATACAAAACAGGGAAGACTATGTAGCCGAAGCCATGAGGTTATTGGGGGATTCAGACACCTACACTAAATTGAAAGGTGACCCTGTTGTGGAGTATACGAAAGATCTAAAATCACTTTTGGATCAGGCAGTATTGAATATGGTTTTAACCAAAAGTGAGTTTCAATTTCTCTACAACAGGCATGCCCTAACCCCACACTTCTACCACATCCCGAAGGTACATAAAAGCGAAGTGCACCCCCCTGGTAGACCCATCATTGCGGGTATTGACAGCATCACCAGCAATGTAGGGTGCTACATTGATCATTTTCTGCAGGGAATAGTTACGAATCTTCCATCCTTCGTCAGGGACTCGAGCTATATGTTGGATATATTATCACACTACGTATGGCAGCCTAGATATAGATGGCTTTCCTTGGATGTAGCCTCGCTCTACACGTCGATTGATCATGTCTATGGCCTTAGAGCAGTGAATCACTATTTGTCCAAGGAAGGTGGTCTCAACTCTGTACAGGCTAAGTTTATACTTGACTGTGTTGAGTTTTCCCTTAAACACAATCATTTCTCCTTCCTCGGGGAACATTATTTGCAGATTAGGGGCACCGCGATGGGGGCCAGGTTCGCTCCCAGTTATGCCAACATCTTCATGGGGTATTGGGAAGAATTGTTCATTTGGAACAATAACCCCTTTGGAGCGAACCTGGTCCTCTTCGCTAGATATATAGACGATATCCTCATTATTTGGGATGGATCTGACCAGGAGCTAAGACAATTCCTTGAGCACTGTAGAAGCAATCCGTTTGTGATTGAGTTCACGCATGTCATCAGCAGTGACAATCTCGTCTTCTTAGATCTGGAGCTCAGGAACGGCCTTGATGGGAAAATTATTTCTAAAACACACTTTAAACCGAGCAGTGGTAATTCCTTTTTACACGCAGAGAGCAACCATCATCCCAGATGGATCAAGAACGTCCCATATGGTCAGTTTTGTCGCCTTAAGCGCACCTGCACAACAAAAAGCGGCTATCTAGAACAGAGTAGGATCCTCCGAAATAAATTCATTGATAAAGGATACGATCTCACCCTAATTGACACGGCCTGCAACAAATATGCCCATCTATATGAGGAGCCCTCGGTACATGATTCACAGTTTACCCCTGCGAGTGATGAGGTCACTATACAGACTCGGTTCTCCACCCAATATACCAACAGAGCTTTCGAGATACAAGGTATTCTACGGAAGAACTGGAGTATCCTCAAACATGACCCTATTCTGAGTAAACACCTTCCTGAAAAACTTGTGACCTAAGAAGCCTGATAGCCCCCAGCATGGTGAAGAAACCTTTAAATAAGTCCATCAATGTCTGGTCAACTATTTTCGATCAGAAAGGCAGTTATAAGTGTAGCATTAGGAACTGCGGTACCTGTCAATATATGTGGCACAGGAAAAAGTCTGTCACTGGCATAGATGGCAGAACTCACCACCTGAAGCAATTTATTAACTGCGGCACTGACCATGTAGTTTATGGCATCATTTGTCCGTGTGGGTACCTTTATGTTGGCCGCACCTCTCGCCCCATGAGAGTGCGCATTGGCGAGCACAAATGTGACATTATTAACACACGAGTCAAATATCCTGTCCCTCGGCACTTTCAAGATGTTCACCATGGAGACCCCATGGGTATGAAAGTGTTTGGGATTGAGTCCATCAGGGGTGATATAGACAGAGGTAGAAGACACCAGAGACTCTGCAGACGCGAGGCCTACTGGATCTTCACCTTAGGTAGTATGACCCCTGGGGGGTTGAATGAGGATCCCGAGGTCCATAAAATTGTTTGACCATGTAGAGTTTGATGAGTATTTATCTGCTTTCCCTCTCCCAAACCTCCCCCTCCCCCCCGTGGTTCTGCTCATTTACGTTATTTATTTGAGCACGCATTTACACTGTCCTTAACATATAGGACATTGTCGATGCACATCCTGAATCATTTGATGTAGCCAATTTTCTGTTTTGATCACTAGTGGATCACTAATGATTTCATACCTATTTAGTGTTTCATTTAAGACACCATTTATGACAATTGTCTAGTGGTTTGTATAGATATCGTTTGTTTGTACAGTCATTGGTACAACCATTTTTTGTATACAGCGACTGAAGATGTACTATTTACCGTTTGTATCATTACTATATATTATGTATGATATAGCTGTCGCAATAGGTTGGTGCATGTGCATACCTCTCTCGGCGTGAACCTTAGTTTCATTTTTTTTTTATTTATTTATTTAATTTCATTTATTTTACTACTAGTACCTCCATTATCATGGGAGCTGATCTGTAGCTGAATAGTGGCATGCGAGTCTGGGGGCACCCATATGCGTATATAAACTGCATGTACAGCGTGCTGGTCGCGCTGGTGGTTTGATGATTTATCATCTATTACAACAATTTTTACTACTATTTTTATTAGCGGTATGAATTTTTTTTTTTTATAAAAAACACTTCTACAAGCATTACCCCTGTAATAGCATCACCAACCGCTTTACCACAGAGAAAAAACACACACACATTACCATTATTTATGATTTCAACATCTCTATTTCCTTTATTATATAGTCTACAAATCATTCATTGGTATTTGTACTTTCATTGCCAGTGTAATTATTAGTCTATCATTGCTGTACACACTAGTAGTGTATTATGGCAATGTGTGCCTGGTCTATGGTCTGTGCGACGATTGGTCGCTCTGTTAGACATCAGGATGCCTCTGGTGGGAGGATGGCTCCCCACATGTCGGTCCCGCCCCTAGCTGCACGTCTCTAGGCTGCCCCACGCCGCCCGCACGGCCAGTGTACTGCGCGTCATACGGAGGGGGAGATGTCAGCCCCGCCTCCCTCCTCCAGCGTGGCACGCAGACTCCACCTCTTCCCCCTGTAGCTTGGAACGCAAGCACATTGGCGTGCGTTCCTCGTAACTATAGACATGCTGCAACTACCGGCCCGCTGTGCAGCGGATGTGAAGGTATTCCACAGGCACCCATTACTACAATGCCAGTGTAAGTACATGCACACGTCCATTCACTGTGCATATGCTGCGACTTGATAAGTGAGGTTTTGAGGTGGCGATTCTCATCCACTATGATCTGTAATACTGCAGTGTACATCTGGCAGTGGGATTGGTAACATTGTTTTTGAGTGAGTCTTTGAGGTGGTGATTCTCATCCACTGTGATTTACAATGTCTACTGCAATGTACATCTGGCAGTGTGATTGGTAACATTTACTGTGTTTTATATCTGGTGCTCTTTAGACATCGCATGTCGCCTTTCAGTCTGTATGCACAGTGCGCTGCAGTTCACTTCTTATTGATTTATCTATCAACTGATTATTATTGTTTTTTTCGCGTATGTATGCATGCACGTGTATGTATGCTGTGTACACGTGTCTGCATATGCCCTTATACGTATATGGCATGCCGGATTAGAGGACTTAGGAGGGAGGGACTCTTTGAAGGGGGAGGAGCCCCGCAGCCCATCCCTGTCTTATTGGCTTGCAGGCATTTATAAGTGAGGTTCGCCGAGGGAGGTTGCACTGCATAGCTCTGAAGAAGAGGGGACTCTCCCCTCGAAACGCGTTAGCGGATTGCAACGTCTGTGCGTTCCTCCACAACCCCTGGAAGGTTTTCGCTCATCCCAAATCACAGACTGTCTACTGGTGCAATTTTATGGTGTGCCTCCTCCACTAATCGCTTGTGAGTCACTTCTTTTACTATTTTTAATTTAATAAATGTTTTAAAAGTTAATGCACAAGGCTGGTGCGCCCTTGTCTTCTTTTTGTTTCGGTTTCTACTAGGATCCCCATCCTTGAGGGCAGCAAGGCCTATGTTTATGTACTATATTTGGTGATCCACCTGTGCGCAGGAGTTACTTTTTTTTTCAAAACTAATCCACACCTGATCTCGCACTGTCACCCACTGTCTCATATTTTTCAAAACCCTTTGTTCCCTCCCGGCTTAGACATTGCAGCCTTCCGGTGGTGGTTAGATAAAGGACTATATAGGATAGGACACTTTGTCAAACCAACGAGTCCTCTCACTCTGGCCCACTGTACGAATAAACTTGACACGCCTAAATCGGAAAGGTTTAGATACCACCAAATAATTTCATCTGGTCTATACGGTCATTCACACCCACCCCACTCTCGATCATGGACTATGAAAGGTGGTGCGGTCAAGCCATGGAGCAGAGGGGGCGAATATCGGTGATATACCGATCACTTGCTAGGGCTCACACCAAAACGCTCTATATGAGAGAATGGGAATTTGACCTGCAACATAATTGTAGTATCGAGGAATGGCATAGAGCATTGACTGTGGCTTCTAAGGGCATTCTAAATATAGCACTAGTTGAGGCAAATTTGAAAGTCCTGATGAGGTGGTATATGGTCCCCCAAAAAATTGCCAAAATATATCCAAATGCCTCCCCTCTGTGCTTCCGCGAATGCGAACACGTTGGGTCGATGCTACACGTTTGGTGGGACTGTCCCAAAATTCGGGGCTTATGGAATAAAATATTCCACACCATTAGGAAAATTATGGGCCTCCCTAAACTAGTCCAACGCCTGATCATGTTTATTTTCCTTGGGACCAAGCTAGCGATTGCTCGGGCATGGAAGCAACCAACGGTCTCCTTCCTCTTGGTCAAAAGGAAGATATCATGGATCATGACTCAGGAAAAAACAGTTAGCATCCTCTTGGATACTTTCGACAAACATGAAGCCATCTGGGAGCCCTGGACCAGATATCTTTCCCAGACATCTGCCGCTCCTAGCTGATTCGGATTTGTGTAGAAGAGCGAGTTCCACACCGTCTACTATTAAGCTTGTGCTTCTCTTTTTTTTTTTTTTCCTTCTTCTCTCTCTCCTGTCCTTTCCTCTTTTCTCCTTTTCTATCTCTCCCGCTTCTTCTCACTGTTATCATACAGGTATTACTACAGGCATTCCCCTCTGGGACACTATGTCTATCTCATCACATATTGCAAAAGAATTGTATCTACTTCTCTCCTTTTTAGCAGTTGGAATATCTCTTGGTCCTCTTTTTTTCTACCTCCTGCTCAGTGGACATTCACATGCTTGTCCTTTTTTCGCTACTAGACCTAGACAAAGCAGCCCTGTGGGGTCTTTCAATCTTCGCAGGGGTGTTTTCTCTTTTTCTGATTGAATTTTTTTTATATATTTTCTGTTCCTCCTGCTTTATGCATATTCTTGTATTCATTACTATACTCCATTTGGGGGGAGTAGGTCCCCCCTACCCGACACAGCAAGATCCCGTAAGGGGTGTTGGAGATGGGGAGTCCCCTCCTCCTTCAGGAATTTGGATCATTTGCAATAATTTGCTTAGGTCACACTACTCCTTTTCAGCTTACATATGTAATGTGACCTTTGAGAGATTCTTCGTTTGATGCTATGAGATTGATACACCTGTTTCTTTGTCAATATATTCTTGCTGTTTTATCAATAAAAAACTATTGAAAGTAAAAAAAAAAAAAAAAAAAAAAAAAAAAGATGAGAGAGGCCTGTAATTGTGATTATAGGTATACCTCAACTATGAGAGACAAAATGTGGAAACAAATCCAGACAATCACATTGTGTGATTTTTGAAAGAATTTATTTGCAAATTATGGTGGAAAATAAGTATTTGGTCAATATCAAAAGTTCATCTCAATACTTTGTTATGTATCCTTTGTTGGCAATGACAGAGGTCAAACATTTTCTGTAAGTCTTCACAAGGTTGTCACACACTGTTTCTGGTATGTTGGCCCGTTCCTCCATGCAGATCTCCTCTAGAGCAGTGATGTTTTGGGGCTGTCGCTGGGCAACACGGACTTTCAACTCCCTCCAAAGGTTTTCTATGGGGTTGAGATCTGGAGACTGGCTAGGCCACTCCAGGACCTTGAAATGCTTCTTACGAAGCCACTCCTTCATTGCCCGGGTGGTGTGTTTGGGATCATTATCATGCTGAAAGACCCAGCCACGTTTTATCTTCAATGCCCTTGCTGATGGGAGGAGGCTTGCACTCAGAATCTCACGATACATGGTCCAATTCATTCTTTCATGTACACAGATCAGTCGTCCTGTTCACTTTGCAGAGAAACAGCCCAAAAGCACGATGTTGCCACCCCCATGCTTCACAGTAGGTATGGTGTTCTTTGGTTGCAACTCAGCATTCTCTCTCCTCCAAACATGACGAGTTGTGTTTCTACCAAACAGTTCTATTTTGGTTTCATCTGACCATATGACATTCTCCCAATCCGCTTCTGGATCATCCAAATGCTCTCTAGCAAACCTCAGACGGGCCTGGACATGTACTGGCTTAAGCAGGGGGATATGTCTGGCACTGCAGGATTTGAGTCCCTGGTGGCGTAGTGTGTTACTGATGGTAGCCTTTGTTATGTTGGTCACAGCTCTCTGCAGGTCATTCACTAGGTCCCCCGTGTGGTTCTGGGATTTTTGCTCACCGTTCTTGTGATCATTTTGACCCCACGGGGTGAGATCCTGTGTGGAGACCCAGATCGAGGGAGATTATCAGTGGTCTTGTATGTCTTCCATTTTCTAATTATTGCTCTCACAGTTGATTTCTTCACACCAAGCTGCTTGCCTATTGCAGATTCAGTCTTCCCAGCCTGGTGCAGGTGTACAATTTTGTTTCTGGTGTCCTTCGACAGCTCTTTGGTCTTCACCATAGTGGAATGTGACTGTTTGAGGTTGTGGACAGGTGTCTTTTATACTGATAACAAGTTCAAACAGGTGCCATTAATACAGGTAATGAGTGGAGGACAGAGGAGCCTCTTAAAGAAGAAGGTACAGGTCTGTGAGAGCCAGAAATCTTGCTTGTTTGTAGGTGACCAAATACTTATTTTCCACCATAATTTGCAAATAAATTCTTGCAAAAATCAGACAATGTGATTGTCTGGATTTGTTTCCACATTTTGTCTTTCATAGTTGAGGTATACCTATGATGACAATTACAGGCCTCTCTCATCTTTTTAAGTGGGAGAACTCAATTGGTGGCTGACTTTTATCCCTCCCAAACTCCCCTTGTATATGTATGGGTATACTTTCAATATTAGACCTTTCAAAATTTTTGCATTGATAATTTTCTGGAGCAGAGGGATCTTACTCCATTCCAATATCCTCCGTCTAAACTGTGCATGCCTTATCTGTAGATAACTAAAGAAAGATTTGTTCGGTATTGCATATTGGTCTCTTAGTTCCTGGAAAGATTTCAAAATACCATCTTGATATAGCTGGCTAATGAAATGTATTCCACACCTTTCCCATTCCTTGATTGTCCTCATCTTCTGTATTTCCCCTAGATTACTATTTTCCCATAAGGGGCGTACTCTTTGAGTCCCCTATACCCCAATATTGCTATTGAGGTGTCCCACACTCTAACCATCAAACCTAGAGTGGGAAGCCCCGAAGGAAAGGAACCTGCCTCCATGGCTTCCACCATTGACCTATGCACTTCCTTCGGCGTATTGCACCCTCCCATGTGCTGGAGTTGTGACGCCAGGAAGTAACTGAAAGGGTGTAGGAGTACTACTTCTCCTTCCTGTCTTTGTAATTGTAACATGCTTAAACAAATTCTTGCTGGGCCACCCTTCCAGATCAGTTCTCTAAAAACAACGTCTATCTTTTGGAACCACTTTTTATACAACCACACTGGGTAGTTATGCAATGCATGCAGAAGCTGCGGCATCCATAGCATTTTAATTAGATTACATCGGCCCACTACAGATGTTTCCATATTTTGATTTTTTCCCTTAAACTTAACTAGGAGCGGGACAATGCTATCCCTAGTATATTGTTTGGGATCTCTGGAGATATTTATTCCCAGGTATTTGATTTTATTCACTATTTGGATTTGGGCAACCTCCCCAGGCAGGGGACTTTCTAGGGGCTGCACCAGTAACAATACAGATTTTTCCCAATTTATAGTAAGTCCAGAAAATTGGCCAAAATTTAATAATACTCATAGTCTTCAATAGGGAATTATGTGAGTCTCCAAGAAATAGTAGGAGATCATCCGCATATAATGCTATTTTTTCTTCTACCCCTTCCCTTCTAAATCCTCCTACCTCGGGGGAGGACTTAAGGGCTATTGCCAGAGATTTGATTGAGAGGGCGAAGAGGAGGGGCAACAAAGGGCACCCCTGTCTTGTCCCCCTCAACAATCCAAATTTATCAGAATATTAATTATTCACCTTTACTTTTGCTTCCGGCATTTTATACAGCATTTTTACCCAATTAATAATTCATTTTTACCCAAATTGAAATTCTGCCAGGACCCTTCAGAGATATTGCCCTTCAAGGCTCTCAAAGACCTTGATTGCATCCAAGGACAAAATAGCCCTTGCTCCATCCTCATCAGTTGGGACCTGGAGATTCAAATATACTGCCTTATATTTGTGCTAGTAGATCTTCCAGGTATAAATCCCGACTGGTTGGGGTGGACAAGTTTCTGTATGATTTTATTCAACCTAGCCACCAAGACCTTTGCAAGAATTTTTATATCTGAGCTCAGTAGATAGATAGGTCTATATGAGGATGTATTAAGTGGATCTTTACCTTCCTTATATATCTCTACTATAGTAGATTCCATTATAGATGAAGGGAGCTCTCCCCCCGTTGCCGACCAATTCAAGACCCACATCAGCTCCGGGAGCAACACCTTCCCGTAATGCTGATATATGTCTGCTGGAAGGCCATCAGGTCCCGGAGATTTATGACCCGCCATCTCCTGCGTAACCCACTGTATTTCCTCCATTGTTATAGGCAGATCAAATTCCTCCCTATCTATTTCAGAGAGATAAGGGAACACCAAACTTCTAAAAAAATGCTTGCATTTCTTCCATCATTTCATCCTGCCGAGAGCTATACAAATCCTTATAGTAATCTCTAAACCTATCAACTATTTCTGGTGTATGTGAAGATACCCTGCCCTCCTCTATCGTGATCGTTGGAACCACAGATGGAGGTGAGTTTGTCTTAACCAGGTGGGCCAGCATTTGCCCTACACTTTCTCCCTCCCCAAAAGGTAAGTCGCTTCTGAAAAAGTTGTTTGTTCTCTACTCTCCTAAGCATCATTAACCGGTAATTCTGTTGTCGGTATCCAGGCCCTGAGTCTGTCAGGTGTTGGGTCATTAACATATTGTTCTTCCATTATTGTCACCCTCTCCCCAGCCACCTTTTCCCATATCTGGGTCCGTTTTTTAATTTTTGACACTTGTATCATTATAACTTGAAGGAAAGCCTTCAAGGTATCCTATAACCCCCCCCCCCACTCCAAGGTGGTACCTCTATTTAAATCAACAAATTCTCTTAATGTACCTATTCTCTGAAGTACGTTGGCAGAATGGCACGGCTGGGCAAATGGGCGTACCTGTACATCCCTTTAAATTTGCTGCCGTGCCATTGGCCATGGCCTCCATGAGTCGAGTCGCGGGTCCCACGGACTCGATCGCCACGGGGATACCCGCGATCGCCTCACGGAGAGGAAGAATGGGGAGATGCTAATGTAAACAACCATCTCCCCGTTCTGCCTAGTGAAAGTGTCACTGATCTCTGCTCCCTGTGATCGGGAGCAGAGATCAGTGACGTGTGACACGCAGCCACGCCCCCCCACACTTATAATCACTCCCCAGGACATACTTAACCCTTACACTGCCCCCCAGTGGTTAATCCCTTCACTGCCAGTGTCATTTACACAGGAATCAATGCATTTGTATAGCACTGATTGCTGTATAAATGACAATGGTCCCAAAAATGTGTCAAAAATGTCCGATGTGTCCGCCATAATGTCGCAGTCACGATAAAAATCGCTGATCGCTGCCATTACTAGTAAAAAAAAAAAAATATTAATAAAAATGCCATAAAACTATCCCCTATTTTTTAAACGCTATAACTCTTGCGCAAACCAATCAATAAACGCTTATTGCAATTTTTTTACCAAAAATATGTAGAAGATTACGTATCGACCTAAACTGAGGAAAATTTTTTTTTTATATATTTTTGGGGATATTTATTATAGTAAAATGTAAAAAATACATTTTTTCAAAATTGTCTCTCTTTTTTTTGTTTATAGCGCAAAAAATAAAAATCGCAGGGGTGATCAAGTACCACCTAAAGAAAGCTCTATTTGTGGGAAAAAAGGATGTCAATTTTGTTTGGGAGCCACGTCACACGACCGCGCAATTGTCAGTTAAAACGCAGTGCCAAATCGCAAAAAGTGCTCTGGTCTTTGGCCAGCAAAATGGTCCGGGGCTTAAGTGGTTAAGGTCATTAATACCTCATCCGGCTCACCCATCAGTTCCATCCAGAAAGGGCTTATTTTCCGCTCCCTGGGGCGGTTACTCTCCCCTAATTCTTCTGACACTGTCACCGGAGAATGATCAGAGAGGTCTCTTCACATGTATCTTACATTCATTACCATAAATAATGTCTCCTCCTTCCCCAGAACCAGATCGATTCTAGAGAGTGTGGCGTGTGTCCTGGAAAAGCACGAGTACCACCGGGCTTCTGAATTCTGTACTCTCCAAATATCCTTCGGTCCAGCCTTTCCCAAAAATTGGGACAGTCGATCATCCGCTACAGTGCCCATTTGTGTACCCAGGGGGAACCTATCCAGTTTCCAGTCCATGACCATATTAAATTCCCCCATAGCTAACACCAGCACACTCAGTTTATCCAGCACAAGCTCCATTAATTTACACAGAATCATAATGTTAAAAGGAGGATGGACACACACATTAGCCAGCACACTATTCTCCATCTTTCAAAATAGGAAGATATACCACCCCAGTTCATCAATCTTAATCTGCATGCAGGTGAACATCACCCCAGATCTAATCAAAATGCTAACCCCCCCCCCCAGAATAGGAGGTGTGAACAGAGTGATACTGTGTTTGAAAATCTCCCCATCCCAATTGGGGTATGGAGATGTTAGAGAGGTGTGTCTCCTGCAGGCAAAGCAGCCCAACATCGTACATTTTTTCCATTGAGAGAACTGCAGATTTTTTCCCTGGGTCTCCCAAACTCCGGACGTTCCAGGAGCATAAGATTAACTGTGTACCATTAACCATTGATATTCACATTTCTATAAACGTTGTGCAATTTTTCTTTAATGACCAATACCTATTGTACTTTATTCTTCATGCACCCCTTCAAGAACCTTTTATACCAGTCATACCAATCATACAGGAGCGGTGCCAGGTGGGTGCTTGGGTGTGCTGAAGCTCCCCCAAAAAATCTTCAAGCACCCTCATAGCACCCTCAAAATTTCCACAGATGTATTACTGTACAGTCACAGGATTTTAAACAAATTATTTGGTATCTGCTGTGAATCCTGTCTGCAAGAGGCTAGGGACTCTTTTGTAAAGTGGAGGGATACAGCCGAATAAGCCGCTAATGATCAGTTAGACCCAGCAGGGCCTGGGTGATGAGGAGCCTGCATCAGTGGCGGATTGATCCAGTGCTGGTCTCCTGCATTTGCCGCCAAAAGAATTTGGATGGAGGCAGCAGAAAGAGCCCAGCCCCGTGCAGTGCCACAGGAAACCTGGAGGAAGCTGGTTTTCTAAGGAGAGAGAGAAAGAGAGAAGTTGTGTTTACTTATATGGTGGGGGGGAGGAGTGAGGGCGCAGAACAGAGCTGCTGCACTCAGTGCATTGCAATCTGCAGGGCTTACTGAGCCTGCCAGTGTCAGAGGATAAGAGGGGTGTGTGTGTCACATAGTGTGGTCCGAGGAGGAAGGCTTAGGAGGAGCGAGGCTGATCACTGCTGCAGGCATCCTTCTGTTTTTAATGTAGCTGCTGAGCCTGGAAGGGAGGGTGGATTTCCAGTCCTGATCTATAGCAGCATGCTGCATTACACTGATTGAGGGGCATGCCTGCATCTGGACTGAGCAGTGGACACTGAGGGAAATCCTCTGATATCAGCCCTCTCTTTGGGCTTGGAGACATGTACTGCAATCATTAGAATGCCACACAGATCAGGAGTCCCTGTGCCTGCTATTTAAAGTGCCCAAATGATGATCAGGTGTCCCCATAACAGTGCACCATTGGACTATGGGGTCCTGTTGTGCTGTGGGCACTGTGTATGGGGTCACCCTCCTGCTGTGGGCACTGTGTATGGGGTCACCCTCCTGCTGTGGGCACTGTGTATGAGGTCACCCTCCTGCTGTGGGCACTGTGTAAGGGGTCACCATCATGCTGTGGGCACTGTGTATGGGGTCACCGTCATGCTGTGGGCACTGTGTATGGGGTCACCGTCCTGCTGTGGGCACTGTGTATGGGGTCACCCTCCTGCTGTGGGCACTGTGTATAGGGTCATCCTCCTGCTGTGGGCACTGTGTATGGGGTCACCCTCCTGTTGTGGGCACTGTGTATGGGGTCACCGTTGTGCTGTGGGCACTGTGTATGGGGTCACCGTTGTGCTGTGGGCCCTCTAAAGGGGGCACTCTCCTGCTCTGGGCCCTCTAAAAGGGGGCACTCTCTCTATGGGGTCACTCTCTTTCTCTTTGCACCCTAAGGGATCACTCCTAATCTGGGCACTCTAAGGGGTCACTCCTGCTCTGCACTGTATGCTGTGTACTGCTCACTGACCTCCACTGTATGCTGCTCACTGTTGTGTTGTGCTGGGTGTTCTGGCTAGCGCTAACATGCACTAGGGGTTGTCATTGCTGGCCCTTGTACATGCTGGGGTATATCATCGCTGGTTCCATTTGGGCTTGTTTTGCTCCCACAATTAATTATGTGTGCCCGAAGGTCCTATTTTATCTATACAATGGGAGCGACAATGAAAAAACACACACTTTTGGCCACACCCACTTTTGACCACGCCCACAGGAGGGCGACGCTTTCCGCATTAGCACCACCACTTATACTATCAGCACCCACACAACACCCCCCAAAAAAAATGTCTGGAGCTTGTTCTGCCGAGAAAGTTCTCCACGGTGGATAATGACTCCCCTGTAGTGCGCAGGTGCAGCGCTTGCGCAGTGGGAACAACAAGGGAGCTGCCAAAAAGAGCCAAAGCTGAACACCTGAGTCAGCTGTACACGGTGCCTGCGTGCCAAGAGTATAGTAAAATAAAAAACACTTTGTAACAGGCCCCTCATGGGCTCGCTACGCTCACCACGCTTCAGGCACGGCCTCGTCCTTCGGCCTTCGGCATTCTAATATTCTAACTCTATGTCCACTTGGATGGTGGGGCTTTAACGTGGACTTAGGTTAGAATGTAGTGCGCAGGCGCCGTATACAGCTGACGATCAGCTGTTCTTCTTCGGCAATTTTCGGCGGCTCCGTAGTCGTTCGTACTGCGCAAGCGCAGTGCATGCGCAGTACAGGGGGGTCCTTATCCGCCAGGGGAACTTTCTCAGGAAGACAGAGCCGCCCCTGCAATCATACCATCTAATACTCTCTTGTGTCTCTCTCACCTCCTCTCTAGGTTTATATTGGGGCTTTCTAATGTGACCTTTCCATATGTTCACCGTGTTTGATATTATTAGCTTCATATTCAAACCCTCCCCCCTCAAAAAAAAAGAACCATGTAAACCAACAAAAATAACACAAAGAAAGAAAAAAAAAAGAAAAAAAAAAACATACCCTTTGTGAAAAGGGGTAATGTGCACATTGTTCCCTCTATCCTAAATACAACACCCCCCAACTCCCTAATATTTAAAATTAGTGATGTGCTGTGTCTTGAAATCAATCATGCTGCAGGTGAAACTTCCGGTTCCTATCCTCAGGTTAAAGCGTTCCATTTCTTCTATAGCCTCCACTTATGGGTTGCCAAACACCCCACCACTCCCTCAGGAGTATCAAAAAACAAAGTCTCCCCTAAGGTGGTTACCCGCAATCTTGCTGGATATAGTAATGCATAAGTTACTTTCAATTGTTGTAGTTTGCGTTTAATTTCCCCAAACTTGGCCCTCCGTTTTTGCAGGTCAGGTGAAAAATCTGGGTATATAGATACCCTGGTACCATTATAGAGGATATTACCCATTTCTCTGGTTTTATGTAATATAATCACTCTGTCCTTATAATAAAACATTATTACCAGAAGGGATCTTGGAGGGCCTCCTGGTGGGGGGGTGGGGGTCTAGAGGGCACCTGTGGGCTCTCTCCATTGCAAAAAAAGATGAAAAAGTGTCCTCTCCAAATAAATCTTTGAACCACTTCTCCAGAAATGTGACAGGGTCCGGACTCTCACTTCTTTCAGGGAGCCCCACAATCCTCACATTTTTTCTTTGCATTCTGTTTTCCATGTAATCCATTTTTATCTTATAGTTAATAATTTGTTCTCTTACAGTTCTTATCTTCCGTTTAAGGGGATTCAGGTCATCCTCCACTAGGCTAACTCTCCCCTCCAGGGCAGTGGTCATTTAGCAAACCTTTTGCAGGTCATGCCTAACAAAGGACAGCTCTTCCCTTATAGTTTTAAGCTGGTCAGACATTTCTTTCAAAGAGAGCTTACAGGAGTTATTTGCTTGCAAAACCTGCTTTAGTGATGGTTCTGCTTCTATTAGGGCACCCGCCCCAGATGGTGATTTTGGAGTAACCTTAACTTCCTCCTCTGCAGATTTACTTCCTGAATTATTCATTTCCATTGCTGCTGCTACTTGGCTATGCCCTTGGCTTTTTCTCGCAGCAGAAGCCCCAGACTGTGGCTTAGAATGTGCTTGCGGATTCTGCTGGCCTCCTTTTGGGGGGTCTGGCCCGGGGTATACGTGAACCTCTCCGGTTTAGCAGCTGTCTGACTACCCTTTGTGGTTTGCTGCGACTGTGTAGTAGCGCTAGCGCTGGCACTGTTCTGCTGTGTTGTCTTCCCCCCTCTTTCTTGTCATGGCGGGGTACTTAATAACCAAATGCTTCTACTTAAGATGGAACAACCCCTGCACCCCAAGGAAACAAAAAAAAGAGAGAAGGGAGCTGGCACCTGGAGATATACCTGTTTTTCCCCCACCGCTATTAGCCAAGTGTCCACTAGATGTCACTGCTGGACAAGCTAAATCTCCTCTGTTCAAATCTTGAGTGCAGAGTAAAAAAAAAAAAAAAAAAGATCCACTCGTATTTAAAAATATAAAGTCTCAAGTGCTGGCCCTTAGCTTCTTGCCAGTCTCTCACACTGGCAGTGAAGCTGTTTCTATTTTAATTGTAGAGGAAAATACATTAAGTATCTCTCACCCATCCACCATTTCCTTGTCAGGTTGGTTCAAGTCCCAGAGTGATCGTCCCTTGCCATACAACTCTTCGAGGGGGAGTAAACTTCCGGATCTCTGCGTTCAGTAATTATCCCTTGCCGGAATGCACTGCTGCTGGAGTTGTTCCAATTGGGAAAATGGCTCATTGGGCCCAATTTGGACATTTTCACTCAGGGGTGTACCCACTTTTGTTACCAGCAGTTAAGTCATTAATAGCTGTGTGTTGAGTTATTTTGAGGGGACAGGACATTTACACTGTTATGCCCTGTACACATGGTCGGATTTTCCGACGGAAAATGTGTAATAGGACCTTGTTGTCGGAAATTCCGACCGTGTGTGGGCTCCATCACACATTTTCCATTGGAATTTCCGACACAAAAAGTTTGAGAGCTTGCTATAAAATTTTCCGACAACAAAATCCGTTGTCGGAAATTCAGATCATGTTTACAAATCCGACGCACAAAGTGCCACACATGCTCAGAATGAATTAAGAGACGAAAGCTATTGGCTACTGCCCTATTTATAGTCCCGACATACGTGTTTTACGTCACCGCGTTTAGAACGATCGGATTTTCTGACAACTTTGTGTGACCGTGTGTATGCAAGACAAGTTTGAGCCAACATCCGTTGGAAAAAATCCATGGATTTTGTTGTCGGAATGTGCGATCAATGTCCGACCGTGTGTACAGGGCATTATACAAGCTGTACACTTACTACTTTACATTGTAGCAAAGTGTCATTTCTTCAGTGTTGTCACATGAAAAGATTGAATAAAATATTTACAAAAATGTGAGTGGTGTACTCACGTTTGTGAGTTACCCCAAACAGTAATTTTAAATGCATTCAGTATAAGTACCTGAATGTGTTTTTTATATTTGCCTTTTCTAATTCAGTATACACACTGAAAGCGAAAAGGACAGCACTTTAGAGTCAAATGGACTGACAGATAGGAGAGAGGTAAGCTCATCCGTTGTTGCTTTTGCTGTAATATTTAGCTTCAATGCAGAGGTTTATTACACAACTTTTTTTTTCTGCTGAGCTAAAGTCATCCTGGATACGCCCCAACCTGTGACTGGATAGTGAATGGAGAAACAGCACAGTGATGAGCTGATCCCTTTATCACTCTGTTTTCTTTTGCTATCAGCATGCTCCTTGTCAGCACATGAACTGATTAGCTCCTTTTACTGCTTCTTCCTCCTACACTCCATCTACACTATAAAAGGCAGGTGGCTGATTTTGGTTAAATTCAGGCACTTGCACTGTTTGCATATAAAAATACATTAATGATGTATTAACGGTTACAGGTATGCAATGGTTTGTGTCTTTTATACCTACCTAAAGTTCAGCTCTGAAATCCAACACCAGCCGAAACTTTTTTTTTTTCTTGGATAGAGCAGGAATGTTGTACTTGCATGCCCATGTTGAGATTTCCCTGTACTTCTCATCAGGACAAGAAGTGGTGAGAATTTTTTCCAGTGGGGACAAAAACTCCAACAAAACACAGGAGAAAGTTTATAACCTCTGTAATGTTATTATGTCTTTATTAAAGTGACGATGGCGCCTCTAATTTTTTGATGTCACTGGTGCAGGAAGTGAGGTGAAATCTCCCCAACAGAGTCACAGACTGCAAAAGAAACCTTTCCCAAGTCTATACAAAACAAAAAATGAAAACTTTCACCAGAATTGGGCTTTAAAACACAAGTGAACCCTTCCTTTTCACTCCCCTTCCCTAACCTAACAACTTCTCCATCACCAGATGCATACTCAGAGGACACTACAGTGGTGGGGGGTAATGTGAAGTGGGCAAAGGACACTACTGTAGGGCCGGGTAAACTGCTATGGGGAGGCAGTGAACACTACTGTGGGGGGGCAGAGGGGTAGAGGACACTACTGTGTGTGTGTGTGGGGGGGGGGTGCAGAGTACATTACTGTTGGGGGCTGATGTGAAGGGGCAGAGAGGCACAGGACACTTCAGTGGGGGGTGATGTTAAAGGGGGGGCAGAGAATACTGCTGTGGGGGGGAGTGTGTGATATGAGCAGGGCAGAGTACGCTTTGGGGTTGATTTACTAAAAGCAATTAGTCTGTGCACTGCACTCAGAATGTGCCATCAGCGACCCTAACAGGCACATACTTTGCCCTACGTCCATTGATTCACATTGGAATTACTGAACAACATCTGTTCCTGGAGGATCTGTGATGGCTGATTACTGACGATATACCTATTGATCATATTTGACTCCGTAATAGAGTACTCCACCACCCAGTGTAAGAGTCCATCTTACACTGGGTGGTGAAGTACGCTCCTGATTGCTGGATTACGCACATCTTCCACTAATATTAATTTTGCACCATTATATGAACTTTATTCATCATTTATTTATTTTGCATATTGTGGTCATTGTTTGTTTACTGTTCATGGACTTATTTATTAGCGCTGCAACATTTTCTGTTTTACTTGCTCTGGATCTAAGGGGGGACAAGCAAGAAAATTTAAAAAAACAGCATTGTTGCTTGCAGATAATTGGATGATTGAAATCAGCAGAGCCTTCCCTCATTTCAGCGCTTCCCCTCAGATCTAGCGCAACTGCACTTAAAGTGCACTTGTAGTGCACAGTATACAGTATTTGCTTTAGTAAATCAAATTCCCTGTGTTTTTCACGTCTGTCTTTTATTTGATGCCACAAAAAATAAAAGTACAAAAGAGAGGTAGTATGCAGAAAAGGTTCTCACATAGAAAAAAAAGGTAATACAATCACTTAATAGTGATACCATAGGTTATACTATAGGTGATCAAGATAAGTGGTATGCAAGCATAATTGCATATAAATGTTATACGGTTACAGACAATAAAACGTACCTACCATACGGTGTAAAGTGAGACCAGAATTGAATTGTTAGAGAAAAAGAGGGAAGTAGGCAAGGAAAAGAGAAACAAAGGAAAGAATTCCAGACAAGATTGTTCAGCTAGATGCATCTTGCATCTTATCTCATGAAATGACACTTAAATGTTTTATGCAGAATTAAGTTACAAAAATAAATATTATCAACAACTTTATCAGTGCCCATCAATGAAGTGTGACCAGTGCTCATCAGCACAGCCTCATCAGTACCCATCAATACAGGCTCACCTGTGCGCATCAATGCAGCCTCACCAGTGCCCATCAACGCAGCCTGACCTGTGCCCATCAATGCAGCATGACCTGTGCCCACCAATGCAGCGTGACCTGTGCCCATCAATGCAGCATGACCTGTGCCCACCAATGCAGCGTGACCTGTGCCCAAATAATGCAGCGTGACCAGTAGGGATGAGCCGAACACCCCCCGAACAGGCAAAAAATTTGTTCGAACACGCGAACACTAGTAAAGTCAATGGGACACGAACATGTATAATCAAAAGTGCTAATTTTAAAGGCTTATATGGAAGTTATTGTCATAAAAAGTGTTTGGGGACCTGGGTCCTGCCCCAGGGGACATGTATCGATGCAAAAAAAATTTTTAAAAGTGGCCGTTTTTTCGGGAGCAGTGATTTTAATAATGCTAAAAGTGAAATAATAAAAGTGAAATATTCCTTTAAATTTCATACCTGGGGGGTGTCTATAGTATGGCTGTAAAGTGGTGCATGTTTCCCGTGTTTAGCACAGTCCGAGAGCAAAATGGCATTTCTAAAGGAAAAAAAGTCATTTAAAACTACTCGTGGCTATAATAAATTGCCGGTCCCGGCAATACAGATAAAAGAAGTCATTAAAAAAAAAAGGCATGGGATCCCCCCAGTCCATTACCAGTCCCTTTGGGTCTGGTATGAATGTTAAGAGGAACCCCGAACCAAAATTAAAAAAAAAAAAATTGCGTGGGGGTCCCCCCAAATTCCATACCAGGCCCTTAAGGTCTGGTATGGATATTAAGGGGAACCCCGTGCCAAAATTTAAAAAAATGGCGTGGTGGTCCCCCAAAAAATTCATACCAGCAGGAAAAGTGGGGGAGCACCCCCCTCCTGGACCGTACCAGGCCACATGCCCTCAACATGGGGAGGGCGCTTTGGGGTAGCCCCCCAAAGCACCTTGTCCCCATGTTGATGGGGACAAGGGCTTCATCCCCACAACCCTTGCCCGGTGGTTGTGGGGGTCTGCGGGCGGGGGGCTTATCAGAATCTGGAAGCCCCCTTTAACAAGATCCCAGCCTCCCCCCGTGTGAAATGGTAACGGGGTACAAATGTACCCCCTACCATTTAACAAAAAAGTGTCAAAATGGTTAAAATTACAAATGTACCCCCTACCATTTAACAAAAAAGTGTCAAAATGGTAAAAATTACAAGACCGACCCGCCTCCACCCGTTTACGTAACCGGGTGGCCCCGCCCCCTCTGGCACCCCGGGAAAGCCATAGGGATGTCACCGTGCATCAGAGGGGGGTGGGGTCACCCTGGAATGTCACGGTGTGGCCCCGCCCTCAGTTATAAAATAACTGTCAAAGTGAAGGAGGCGGGTTGGTCGCATTTTTTTTTCTGTCCATTGGCAGAGCAAGAGAAGAAGACAAAGACTTTGTGGGACATTTTTATTTTTTAAAAAAGGAGTCTTGTCATTTTTACCATTTTGACACTTTTTTGTGAAATGGTAGGGGTACATTTGTACCCCGTTACCATTTCACATGGGGGGGCTAGGATCTGGGGGTCCCCTTGTTAAAGGGGGCTTCCATATTCCGATATTCCCCCCACCCACAGACCCCCACAACCATCGGACAAGGGTTGTGGGGATGAGGCCCTTGTCCCCATCAACATGATGAGGGCATGTGGCCTGGTACAGTTCAGGATGGGGGGGTGCTCTCTCGTCCCCCCCTCTTTTCCTGTGGCCTGCCAGGTTGCGTGCTCGGATAAGGGTCTGATGTGGATTTTTGGGGGGACCCCCACGCCATTTTTTATTTAATTTTGGCGCAGGGTTCCCTTTAATATTCATACAAGACCCAAAGGGACTGGTAATGGACTGGGGGGGATCCCATGCCATTTTTTTCAATGACTTCTTTTATCTGTATTGCCGGGACAGACAATTCATTATAGCTGCGAGGAGTTTTAAATGACTTTTTTTCCTTTAGAAATGTCATTTTGCTCTCGGACTGGGAAACATGCAGCACTTTACAGGCATACTATAGACACCCCCCCAAGTACAAAATTTAAAGGAATATTTCACTTTTTATTGCTTCACTTTAAGCATTATTAAAATCACTGCTCCAGAAAAAACGGACGTTTTTAAAACTTTTTTTTTGCATTGATACATGTCCCCTGGGGCAGGACCCAGGTCCCCAAACACTTTTTATGAAAATACCATGCATATAAGCCTTTAACCTCCCTGGCGGTATGATTATTTCGGATTTTAGGTGCTGAAAGCGGTACAATTATTTTGCATGGAAATTTGGCGTTCTATATTGTAGGTCTGTAATTCTTAACAATAACACACTTAAATCTGTCCAAACAAGAGTCTAGTAGATATCCCGGGTATGATAAAGTTTGAAACACAAAAACATAAATTATAATATAATAAATAAAAATAAATAATTAAAAAAAATAAAAATAAATAGTAATAAAATAAATTTCCCCACGATTCACTATCGCTCAATTCTGCAAGTGTTCTAATTTACTATCGCTGCTTTCTAGCTGGTCTAAAGCCACTTTTGACGTAAAGGGACACTTTTTGGTTGCTATGGACAATCTCCAGTTTCCAGGCAGAATGAACAGTATATATCACATAAAACTGCATGCAGGGCATGGGCCAAAGCACTGGGGACAAAACGGATGTGAAATCATTTCATACAGTACTGTAATCTGTAAGATTACAGTACTGTATGTGTTATGATTTTGACATTTTTTTGAATTTGCCGCCAGGCTCCGCCCCGTGCGTCGCGACACTCGCAGGGAACGGAGCCTGGCAAGGAGAGGCTTCAGACGAGGACAGAGCCCACAGACACAGCGGGGGACATCGCAGGATCCCAGGGACAAGGTAAGTAAAGGCACACCAGGATCCTGTGATGTAATCCCGAGTGTGGCTCGGGGTTACCGCTAATGGTCCTGATTTTTAACCCCGAGCCACACTCGGGAAAACCGCCAGGGAGGCTACAATTAGCACTTTGGATTTCTCCCATAGACTTTTAAAGGGTGTTCCACGGCTTTCGAATTTGCCACGAACACCCCAAATTGTTCGCTATTCGGCGAACAGGCGAACACCCGATGTTTGAGTCGAACTTATGTTCGACTCGAACATCCGGCTCATCCCCAGTGCCCACCAATGCAGCATGACATGTGCCCACCTATGCAACTCACCTGTGCCAACCAATGCAACTCACCTGCGCCCACCAATGCAACATGACCTGTGCCCATTAATGCAGCGTGACCAGTGTCCATCAATGTAGCATGACCTGTGCCCACCAATGCAGCATGACCTGTGCCCAATAAGGCAACGTGACCGGTGCCCACCAATGCAGCATGACCTGTGTCCATTAATGCAGCATGACCTGTGTCCATTAATGCAGCATGACCAGTGCCCACCAATGTAAATCACCTGTGCCCACCAATGCAGCATGACCTGTGCCCATCAACGTAACTGGCCTGTGCCCATCACTGCAGCTTGACCTGTACAGAAGAAGAGATAGTGGAGGAAGAGAGCCGACCGGCTCACAGAGCAGGGCTTGCCTGCTGTAACAGCTTTCATTTGAATTGCAGTCCTCTCGCCATCATACACATTCCAGTCTCCTAGCCCACCTCCTTTGATAGATGTCACACGTCCCAGCATTTAACCGGTGTTCTGTCTATCAAGCTTCAGGTCTGGTCACTGACCTGCATTACAACAGAGAAAATATATACCTGTGCTCATATCCCAATAGCTTGTACATGTATTTAAACTATCAGATGCTAAAGGTGTGTGACCACATATTAATACTACAAATTCCGGATGGACCCTATGCACACTGCTATACACCCTTTCCAGCAAATTGCTCCTGATAGTTTAAATACATGTACAAGCTATTGGGATTTGAGCACAGGTATATCTTTTCTCTGTTGTAACGCAGGTCAGTGACCAGACTAGGGTTGCCACCTCAGACCCGAACCCATATGAATTATACAGGTTCTG
This sequence comes from Aquarana catesbeiana, assembly GCF_042186555.1. Lineage (NCBI taxonomy): Eukaryota > Metazoa > Chordata > Amphibia > Anura > Ranidae > Aquarana > Aquarana catesbeiana. Next base: position 336,252,812 of record NC_133326.1, read on the forward strand.
ATGCTAGTTTAATGCAGATAGGGCACCAAGTGAGTTTAATTACCACTTTAATCAGCAACAGAACCTGTGTGTAATTAATATGTGTTCACAATTAAAGGGATGAGGTGGCAACTCTAGACCATACCTGAACCTAGTAGCTCTCCCCACCTTGTGTCTCTATACCCCAGGTTGGCATGGTGTAGCATTTGCAGTGGCAAAGCAGTGTGGGACTGGCCATACAAGGGATTTCTTTGACACAGTTGGTCAGCTTAACCACTTGCTGTCCGCCATAGCAGAATGACGGCTGGTGGTTTCAATAACTTGACTGGGCATCATATGACATCCGCAGGATATTGAGCCGCTGCGCGCTCCCTGGGGCGTGCATCGCGGCGATCGTTGTTGCGGTGTGTCAGTCTGACACTCTGACGGAGACTCTTTACCACATGATCAGCCATGTCCAATCACGGCTGATCACGATGTAAATAGGAAGAGCCAGTGATCGGCTTTTCCTCACTCGACAGACGCGAGTAGAGGAGAGCCGATCGGCTGCTCTCCTGACAGGGGAGGTCTGTGCTGATTAATTATCAGCACAGCCCCCCCTCGGATCCCACCCAGGACCACCAGGGAAGCCCCCCAGGACCACCAGGGAAGCCGCCCAGGACCACCAGGGAAGCTATGGTATGCCCCCTAGACCCCCAGGGAAATACCAATCTGTGCCCAGGCAGCTGCCAATCAATGCCCAGGCAGCTGCCAATCAGTGCCCACTCACAATGCCTACCACTGCCACCAGGGATGCCTATCAGTGCCGCATATCAGTGCCACGTATCAGTGCCCAGCAGTGCCGCCTATCAGTGCCCATCAGTGCCGCCTATTAGTGCCCATCAGTGCCACCCATAAGAACCCATCTTTGCAGCCTTTCAGTGCCCATCAGTGTCACCTATCAGTGCCACCCAGTGCCACCCATGAGTGACCATCAGTGACGCCTATCAATGCCCATCAGTGCTGCATATTGGTGCCACCCATCAGTGCCGCCTACCAGTGCCCATCAGTGCTGCATATCAGTGCCCATCGTCAGTGCCCGTCAGTGCCGGCTCATTGGTGCCACCTCATCGGTGCCGCCTTATCAGTGCCCATCAGTGAAAGAGAAAACTTACTTATTTACAAAAAATTTTAACAGGAACAAAAGCAAAACTTTTATTTTTTTCAAAATTTTCGGTCTTTTTTTATTTGTTTAGCAAAAAATAAAAACCACAGAGGTGATCAAATACCACCAAAAGAAAGCTCTATTTGTGGGAACAAAATGATAAAAATTTAGTTTGGGTACAGTGTTGGATGACTGCGCAATTTTCATTCAAACTGCGACAGTGCTGAAAGCTGAAAATTGGTCTGGGCAGGAAGGTGTATAAGTGCCCTGTATTGAAGTGGTTAAGCATGTATTGCAATATGTGTGAACTAAAAATCCCTGTTTTTCATTGCATAGTTTGAGGGTTTATAGCAATGTGCAGAGGGTTAATCCAGAATTTGTAGTGTTAATATGTGGTCACACCCTTTTAGCACCTGGTAGTTTTAAATGCATGTACATAAAGGTATATTCTGTCTCTGTTAGCTGAAGCAGTCCTCTGGTAATGAATTTGGTAAATGCAGTCAAAGCCAGACTGGGAATAAAAAACAGCTCTGGAAATAATTTCATACCAGCCCCATAGCATTATTATACCAGCCCAACAACATAACATAATTTTCTTGTTCATAAAAGGGAAAACCATGCATTTTAAAGCACATTTGAAGAGTGTATTATATATAGATAAGACAGATATGAAAGCACATATAAGGGATATATATATATATATATAGATAGATATATATATCTATATATATATATATAGATATATATATATATATATCTATATATATATATATATGGGGGGTGGACTCCTCTAATGACCAGAGACCACTTTCCACAGAAAGAATACACTAAGGTAAGGGGGGGTTACTGATATAAGGGGGAAAACTTTATATCGGTGCCCCCTTACATTACTGTATTCACTCCCCCACTTTCATCACTGACCCCCCTCTCAGGTGGCCTGGCCACACTGTCACTGACCTCCTCTCAGGTGTAAGAGATTGATGCATCAATGCAGTCTCATCAGTGCCCACCAAATGCAGCCTACCAGTGCCCATCAAATGCAGCCTCATGAGTACCCATCAAATGCAGCCAACCAGTGCCCATCAAATGCAGCCTCCTTAGTGCTAGTCAAATGCAGCCTACAAGTGCCCATCAAATGCAGCCTCATGAGTGCCCATCAAATGCAGCCAACCAGTGCCCATCAAATGTAGCCTCATCAGTGACCATAAAATGCAGCCTCGTCCGTGCCCATCAAATGCAGCCTCATCAGTGCCCATCAAATGCAGCCTCATCAGTGCCCATCTAATGCAGCCTCATCAGTGCCCATCTAATGCAGCCTCATCAGTGCCCATCAAATGCAGCCTCATCAGTGCCCATCTAATGCAGCCTCATCAGTGCCCATCAAATGCAGCTTATCAGTGCCCACCAAAAGCAGCCTACCAGTGCCCATCAAATGCAGCCTACCAGCGCAGTGCCCACCAAATGCAGCCTGCCAGTGCAGTGCCCACCAAAAACAGCCTATCAGTGCAGACCCAACCAAATGCAGCCTACCAGTGCAATGACCACCAAATGCAGCATATCAGTACAGTGATCAGAAAAAAAGAAGGTTAAAACTGCGCTTAAGTGAAAATATGTGGACAAAAAAGATTATACAAAGCTGTGAATTCCTATATGTAACACAAACACAATATAAACGATTCAGAAAAATTGGAACCGCGCTAGTGATAGAACTGGTGTCCATACAAGTAACCATCTGTCTATCATATAAGTAAAAATGGTGTATAAAGCAAATATATTGTACGAATCACCAAAATATATTTATAAGTAAACCAACAAAGGTGCATTCTTCATGTGCAACCGTGAAAAGAATAAGTCCATGTAAAAGCAACATGGTGAATCACCCAGGTGTTTGTTAGAGTGTGATTGAGGTCTTGCTGGATAAGGACAAGGTGTTTGGTCCACCACCACAAATAGAAAGACTGGCCGCTTACCAGAGACTCATGACCCCGCACTACAGAGGGCCAGAGTAAGCTGTTAAAACTGAATGCTCCAGACTGCCACCAAAGGATCACCTCTGCTTTTTTTTCTTCTTTTTTTTTTTATTGCGCTAGGTGGATGCAGCATTAGTCTGATGCTGCACCTGTCCCCCAGCACCTCTGAAAACCGAGCAACCGAACACCGCTGATGGCTCGGTTCTGTCAGCTCCCGGAGAGCCCGCCAGGAAGTCGGCACTGCACAGGTTCTGTCAGCTCCCAGAGAGCCCGCCAGGAAGTCGGCACTGCACAGGGTTCTGTCAGCTCCCGGAGAGCCCGCCAGGAAGTCGGCACTGCACAGCATATCAGTACAGTGCCCATCAAATGCAGCCTACCAGTGCAGTGCCCACCAAATGCAGCCCACCAGTGCAGTGCCCATCAAATGCAGCCTGCCAGTGCAGTGCCCACCAAATGCAGCCTATCAGTGCAGTCCCCACCAAATGCAGCCTACCAGTGCAATTGCCACCAAATGCAGCATATCAGTACAGTGCCCATCAAATGCAGCCTACCAGTGCAGTGCCCACCAAATGCAGCCCACCAGTGCAGTGCCCATCAAATGCAGCCTACCAGTGCAGTGCCCACCAAATGCAGCCCATCAGTGCCCACCAAATGCAGCTTATCAGTGCCCACCAAATGCAGTCTCATTAGTGCCCACCAAATGCAGCCTTATCAATGCCCACCAAATCCAGCCTACCAGTGCTCATCAAATGCAGCCTACCAGTGAAGTGCCCATCAAATGTAACCTATCAGGGCAGTGCCCATCAAATGCAGCCTATTAGTGCAGTTTTTATAACTAAGGCTGTATAGGCTGAAACACGTCAACTGGCTTAATCTGCGTTTGTTCACTGTGGCTATTCAATAAAATGAAGAAATTTTAAGAGCAACAACCGGAGTGCGGATAATTTTTTCTATATCAGTGCACTACCCATCAAATGCAGCCTACTAGTGCAATGCCCACCAAATGCAGCCTACCAGTGCAGCGCCCACCAAATGCAGCGCCCACCAAATGCAGCCTATCAATGCCCACCAAATGCAGCCTCATCAGTACCAACCAAATGCAGCCTTATCAGTGCCCACCAAATGCAGCCTACCAGTGCCCATCAAATGCAGCCTACCAGTGAAGTGCCCATCAAATGCAGCCTATCAATGCAGTTTTTATGACTAAGGCCTTATAGGCTGAAACGCGTCAACTGACTTAATCTGCATTTGTTCACTGTGGCTATTCAATAAAATGAAGAAATTTTAAGAGCAACAACCAGAGAGCGGATCATTTTTCCCATATCAGTGCAGTGCCCATCAAATGCAGCCTACTAGTGCAGTGCCCACCAAATGCAACTTATCAGTGCAGTGCAGTGCACACCAAATGCAGCCTATTAGTGCAGTGCCCACCAAATGCAGCCTACCAGTGCCTGGATCACAAACTCCCGCTGTGTCATGGAGCTTGGATTGGAATTGCCCTCCCGGGCGGCCACTGTAACAAAGTCCCACCGCCTAAACTGGCTCCTATGACATGTCACACTGATTTAATTTCCAGGCATTGGATCAGTGTACTGTCTATCACAGCCTAGGAGGCAAACTTTGTTAAAGCGCCGCCGAACAATTCAGACCCCCAGCTCCATGACACAGCGGGAGATCGCCACTGTGTGTGCCACACACAAGGAGAGGAGGAGGAAGGGGAGGACTGCACTTGAGCTTCAGCGTCCAGGCACGGTTCACCCACCCAGGATCGGCCCTGGCCACTGCAGCCACAGCTCAAAGTGGCCCCAGAGCAGGCGGCTTACCGGGAAATTCCCCCATATCCCGGTAGGCTAGTCCAGTTCTGAATGAAGTACTGTATAATTCTGTACCATTCTGCATATACTGAATATATCCATATATCTGTGCTGGAGGCTGTATACTTGTTTGTGCTGCACAATAACCAGGACAAATACAAGGGAACTCTGCTTTATCCGAAGTGTGTAGCTGATATTACTCAGAACTTAAAGTACCCGACTTAGGATCCATCTACAACCAGGTAAAGACAGAGGGGTTAAAAATACCTGAAAAAAGCCTAAAAAAAAAAAAAAACAACTACTGCAGCCACTGCATCTAATGGTTGGTAAATTGCAAGATAATACGTTTTTGGTTTTGGGTTTAATACTATATAAATGTTAAATTATCAGTTACTGATACAGTTCTTAGAGCTAGAAGAGGCCTTGGACACAATACTAACAAAGAACAATAAAGTATAACAAAGAACAATAAAGTATAAGGTTTAGTCCACCTTCCTACCACCCTTTTTGATAGTTTCCTGTTTGTAATAAAAGCCAGGAGGGGGTGCATGTGCGCGAGCGACGGAGATGGTTATCTGATTTCTCCGCTCCGCGCCAACGGAACCAGAGAACTGGCCTGACACTGCACAGAGTGAGTGGGGACACAGCTCTCATACCTCCCCAGGCTCCGGACCACTTCTGGAAGCGATCGGTAATGTACCGCTCCGTTAAAACTAAGCCCAAGAACCGGCAGCCCCATAAATCCCTCTCAGGCCCAGGCAGAGGGAAAACTAAGATGGCGCCTGAGCCTCCGGAGTCGGACGATGCCACTCAGCTCTCTGCTGAGGATCCAGCATCTCCTGCAGATAGCTTGCATCAATTTCCCACAGACCTGTTGAGTCCTCTCCCTGCGGACTCTGATAACTTGCCGGATAAGTTCCGCAGCATAGTGAGGGACGAGATTACCACAGCCTCCTGCAAGCTCTCCTCAGACCTGGTGCGGGGCCTTAAAGAGATAGGCCACCACACCAATAAGCTGGAGCAACACATGGATCTGGCCACCACGGTGTTGGAGCGCCATGAGGAGGAAGTGGATAAAATGTCAGCTGAGATTGAGGCCCTGAAAGATAAATTGGACTATGCTGAGAATAGGGCCCGCAGGGACATCCTGCGCATACGCGGTATCCCAGAGGTTATTACTGACCTACAAGGTACAGCCACTGCTTTCTTCCAGGAACTGGCCCAGTGGAGAGGCTTGAGTTCGACCGTATTCACAGGTCCCTGGCACCCAAACCCTCAGATGGCCCCCAAGGGACGTTATTATTAAATTTTACTATTACCGTACCAAAGAGAAACTTTTGCAAGCGGAAAGAGATCAGCAAAGCCTCTCTTTTCATAGACATTCCCTCCAGTTGTTTGCTGATCTATCTCCGGTCACTATAGCCAGGCGGCGAGGCCTCAAACCTTACCTTCAAGTTCTACAAACCCAGGGGATCAAATATAGATGGGAATTCCCCTTTAAACTGTCTTTTTCCCACTTGGGCCGCCAGTTTCAGGCTACCTCCCCATCTGATTTGAAACGTCATTTCCAGGATCTGCAGTTGGACCTCCCTTCGTCCCCGACGGACGCATTGTCCTCCTCTTCCAGGTTGGGACCTTCTAGGCCTCCTCGACAATCCTCTCAATGTTCCCAACCAGGATCCCAGGCGCTGAAGAATCTACAGGCTCAACGTTTCCATAAGTCCAATAATGATTGAAGGTATTTTGTTTACATTTTTGTGATACCCGATCTCTCTTGTCGCTTGATTATATGTCACAACCAAGGATTTATGTTAACCCGCAAGTTTACTACCCAGATCATCTGGGAACTTTTTGGAATCCCCCTGATTTACTTGTACCACGCTTTGCCCTAGGTCCTCCGCCCTGGAGATCTATTTGAACACTCTACTTTAGGCCGCCCCATTTGTGAGATGGCGGTGGAGGGTGTTGACCATCATCCTTATGATTAACCCAGAGGCATGGACACTGGCAGGACAAAAGACAACCTGAAGTCTGTCTACTAAAATTTTTTTTTTTTTACTCTTAAGCTGTGGGGGGGGGGGGCAATATATTCCTTGCAAGGGTAACTTTTATTGGTTCATTAATCAGATTGTGCCTTCTGTTTCTGCACGACGGTTCTCCACCTCTGTTTGAGGGTTTGGCGGAGTTGCTGGTGCGGTGAGGTTGGGCCAGTCCCCCGGGTTCCCTGGAGGCGGAGGCCAGTTGGCTATCGTCACCGGGCGTCCGGGGGCCCCATATAGTTATACCTTCACATGTTTTTATATGTATTTGATTTTCACTGTTTAAGCTGGTTCTACCTAACTGTTTCATTAGAAACAATTTAGGCTCTGTGCACAAATTATTGTATCTGACTTTATTGATATGCAATAGGCCGGTGGCTCCGTCGGACCACTGCTCCCCCTCATGTGTTGGCACTTGGCTAAGACGGTTCTCTTGGCCAACGTCTCACCCTACTGTGGGCCCCACAACCCACAAAAAGATGCATTCAAACTCTTAAGGTTAGCTCTATTTCGAGTTCTCCTCAACACACTTATCTTTTTGGTCTTGCTTTCCTTCTCCCTCCCTCTTCTTGTCTCTATATCTCCATGTCCTTTCTTCCCTTCCTCCCAGTCCACGGGGTGTTTGGCTGGAATACTGTATAGGAGTTTCCCTCTGCTTCAATGACTCTCAATTGGTTGTCCTTGAATGTCCAGGGCATGAACTCCCCCCAGAAACGGATCAAAGTTTTTAAATACCTCAAACAACAAAAAATAGATATTGCATGCCTCCAGGAAACCCATTTCTCTTCCTCCTCCTATCCTAAATATTTTGCGGCGGATTACCCCCATGTTTACTTGGCTAATGGTCCCACTGAACAGAGGGGTGTTCTGATAGCCTTACACAATTCGGTCCCATTTACTTGCAGTAAACAAATAGCAGATCCAAATGGTAGGTACCTAATTTTACAGGGTACTATTCAAGATACCAAGGTTACGATTATGACTTATTATGCCCCAAATAAAAATCCGGGGCCTTTCCTGACCCATGTCTGCGCCCTGTTGAGGTCCCACCAGAGAGGTACTCTCCTTTTGGCGGGTGACTCTAACGTGATATTGGAGCCCTCCCTAGACAATTACCCTTCGGATCACAAACTACCTTCCTCGGCAGCTAAAACATTTTCAAATTCACTGCAATATCACGACTTAATAGACATTTGGCGGGAATTTCATCCACTGGGTAGGGATTACACCTACTATTCTCACCCTCACCACTCTCACTCCAGGATAGATCATATGTTTGTTCTCCGCAAACATCTCCCCTTAATAGAATCAATTTCTATCCTGGCGGCCAGATGGTCGGACCACGACTCCATCCTGGAGGTTTGTAATTCTCTGCTTAGTAAACCACAATTCTCCCCCTGGGTGATGAATGACTCTCTCTTGTCCTATAAAGCGATTCTTAATGACATCCATAAAGCTTCTCTGGAAAACTTTAGCTTTAACTCAGGATCAGTTTCGTCTCCTGTCACATTGTGGGAGGCACACAAAGTAGTTCTACGAGGCCATGTTACCCGCCTAGTGTCTAAGCGCAAAAAGGAGAGGGCACAGGCATGCCACGATCTAGAGTCAAAATTGGAGGCAGTAGCAAGGACCTTTAAGCAATCCCCCACCCCCGCTAATCGCAAACTCCTAGATAAGGCCCGCACAGAGCTAGATTTGTGTTTGACGGATGAAGCGGAACGCACCCTACGCTGGGCCCGGCAAAAATGGTACGTCAAAGCCAACAAACCTAATGCAATGTTAGCCAACAGACTGCGAACGTTTGCCCCAAAATTTGCTCCCATTACACTGCGTACTCGCCACAATACTCTTACCAGCAATCCCCAGCGAGTTCTGGAAGAGTTCTGGTACCGTCTTACTAAATTGTATTCTGTACCTGATCACTCTTCCACCCGTGGCCTTGACGCCTTTTTGACAAATCTATCTCTGCCTTCCCTATCCGAATCCCACACATCCCTGATGGACCGAGACATACAAGTCTTGGAAGTCCTCCAGTGCATTAAAGAGTTAAAGGTGGACCCGGCCCAGATGGTTTTACGGCACTTTACTATTGGAAATTAGCTGATGTTATTGCTCCTCACCTAACAAATATGTATAATTCAGTTAAAGAAGGTCGCCCCTTTACACCCAACCTGCTGACTGCCAACGTCATTATGATCCCTAAACCTGACAGGGATCATTCTTCGTGGGCTAACTTCAGGCCAATCTCATTAATTAATATTGATATGAAAATATTAACCAAAATCCTGGCCAACCGCCTCAATTCCTTTCTACCACGCTTGATAAAAAAGGACCAGGTGGGCTTTGTCCCAAGAAGACAGGCTGGTGATGCTATCAGACGTCACCTTCAAATACAGCACATAGTCCATAACAGGTCCCTAGAAACAGTGTTTTTGTCATTAGAAATCAACAAGGCTTTTGACACGTTGTCATGGCCCTATCTGACACAGGTACTTAAATGCTACGGATTTGGCGCCTCCTTTATGCGTTAGGTTTCTGCTATCTACGATTCCCCCCAGGCCAAAGTGAAATACTGCAGGTTCGAGTCACCTATCTTCCCTATTAAAAGGGGTACCCATCAAGGTTGCCCACTTTCCCCACTTTTATTTATCCTGGCATTGGAACTCTTGGTGGAGGCTATCCGATCTCATCCGGATATAGCGGGGGTAGAAGTAGCAGGTACTCCGCATAAGTTATCATTATTCGCAGATGATATCCTGCTGACCAACACTAAACCTAGAATCTCTCTCCTGAATCTGCTTACACTTTTGGATACTTTTCCCACCTTTTCAGGCCTATAAGTCAACCCCGCTAAATCCAAAGCAATGTCAATCAACCTCTCTCCCTCTGAGTTGGGAGCCCTGCAATCCGCATTTCCCTTTCAATGGCTAGAATCATTACCCTATCTTGGGATTCGGCTCACCCCAAAATACTCAGGCCTTTATCAAGCCAACTTTCCTTTATTGCTTAGAAAGCTGACAGCTATGCTCTCTTCCTGGTCCACCCTTCCATTGTCCTGGTTTGGAAGGATTGCAACCATCCATATGACCTATCTCCCAAAGTTGCTATATTATTTTCGTGTCTTACCGGTCCAGGTCACTTCTTATGTTCTATGCATACACCAACGCAAAATTATGCAATTTATATGGGGCTCTAAAAAACTTAGGATTAAACAGCAGGTTTTGTACGCCTGGTGGCCTCTCAGTTCACAACCTACACGCTTACTATACAGCAGCGGCTATTGCCCCACTATCTCACCTTCATGAGAAACAACAAATGCCGCTATGGGCCACTATTGATCTGATGGACTTGCACCCGATACCATTATCCTCCCTTCCTTGGCTTCCCCGAGCCCATCACCCATTCACTATTGGTCCATGCTTGGCCCACTCTCTCCGGTTATGGGACACGGTTAAATATTCGGCGGGCTTAATCTCTCCCCACCTCCCCCTACTTCGCCTTCTTCGGTGTCCACTATTTCCGCCTGGATGCGATAACCCACTACAATTCAAGTGGTGGACCAAGAATGGCTTTGTGGATGTCCACTCAATGTTTACCCCTACCAAGATCATCCCATTTGCAGTCTTACGTTCCTCCCATAACATCCCCCTTAAGGAGCACTATAGCTATATACAACTCCGACATTTCCTTCAAACCCTTATGAAATCTCAACCAACCCCCTATACGTTAACCCCCTTCGAAAGCCTTTGTAGATCACGACCCCAATCCTCGGGTTTGATTTCTTTAATATATACAGCTATAATTAGCTCCAAAAGACCACCCTTGAGATCATACCATCTCCAGTGGGAGGCGGAATTTGGGAAGCGTTTGGACCCGGAGGACTGGCAGGTCATGACTATCGCATTGTCCAAATGCTCCAAGAATGTTCTTTTCTTGAAAAATGCCTATAAAGTGCTTTATAGATGGTATTACACCCCCGGCCAGATTAGCTAGTTTTATCCCAACATATTCCCCCCTGTGTTTTCATGGGTGTTCTCGGGAGGGTACGATGGCACACATTTGGTGGCAGTGCCCCAGGGTATGCAGACTATGGGTTAGAGTCTATGCATTGCTTCGTAACCTCTTCAACACCAATATAAAGAGGGACCCCTTTGAAGCCATTCTGGGGAAACCGATCGCAGAATTACTAAGACCAAAACGCCAATTGGCATCTCATATTTTTACTGCAACTAAACTAACCATAGCTAAGGCTTGGAAAACTTCGGCTTTCAGCTTTGAGGCAGTTAAAAACAGTGTAAATGAGATCATGGTTAATGAAAAACTGACGGCTGTCTTATCAGATGATAAAATTTCTTCGGACTTGGCAACCATGGGTGGCATATTCCCACCCTTCCTGTTTTGACTCAGCACTACTCTCTCTCTCTAGTAAGTCTCCACCCCTCTCACCCCGTGGACTTCCCTCTCTCCTCCTTTTCTTTTCCCTGATTATTCTCTGTTCTTTGTCCTACACACCTATTTCACCCTTCTTCTGGTCCTCTCTCCTCTTATTCCTTCCTACCTTCTCTTTTCTAGGTCTCTCTAGTCCACAGGCTATGTCCTGCTGGGCTCGGACATATGATGAGAAACAACTTACGAACATATCTCGCTCTTCTTTAATTCCACATTGACGAGTTATGTTTTACATTTATCTTTTTGTTTGTTTTTTTTTTTTCATTATCACAATGGTTATATAAAGTTCTGCAAATATATCTGCAAAATAGTGGAACTTAGCATTTCCCTATACTACTAGTATATGTAGATCTTATAAGATTCTTAGTGTAATTTTGGAATCTAGTGCAAATTCTACAATTTCAGACTAGCATTCTTTGAAATTTTATAATTTACGCAAACTTGTATACATGATGTGTCTTCAGTGTCTATATGTATCATTTTGTTGATTGATATGTCCAATAAAAACCTTTGTACAAGAAAGCCAGGAGAACTTTGGGGAGTTCCGCAATCACATAAAAACATTGTTTTGCTCTTCACACTGTGTAACCATTAGGAACTCTCAATAGCATTGAACTTTAGTCCTCAAAGGAAAAGAGGGCCCCAGCATTTCTTATTTCTTATCCCGTGGCTCAGACCAAGTTGTAGATAAACAACATGTTCCAAATAATCCAATAAAAAAACTGATAAGATACTTGAAGTTTAGACCTGCATCTTTAGAGAAGATAAACTCTCCAACATGCCATGCTGCTTCTGCTCTCAAAGATCTCTAATGGCTGATGAGCTTCAGGTCTTGGTTGTGGTGCATTCTTTCTGTCAATATATTGTAGTGCAGGCATAAAAATAGGTCAAATAAGACTATGGGGTTGATTTACTATAACCGAAGAGTGCAAAAATGAAAGATTGTATCAAATACTTACCGTAATTTTCCTTTCCTGATGCCCAACCATGGCAGCATACTAGTGATAGAGCTCCGCCTCTTGACCACTCCCTCAGGACCAGTAAATAGCATAAACGAAAGGCTTAGTTAGGCCCCACTCCATTCTCTGTAATTAGCTACATACCGAAACGTACAAGGGTGGGACCGTTTACTGCCATGGTTTGACGTCAGGAAAGGAAAATTACGGTAAGTATTTGATACAATTTTCCATTTTCCTGACACCAACATGGCAGCATACTAGGGATAAATAACTAGCTGACAGGGTGGGATGTACTTGTCAAACCAATCTTCTAATTAGGATGAGACAGAGGACTGAATAGTCCTTCCTACAAAGTCCCCCGGGTCTATTCCGTCAAGTTTGAGTAGGAATGTTGGAACGACCACACTACCCCTCTACAGATGGGTACCATAGATTCTCTTGAATGTGCTGCCTATGAGGCTTTGACCGCTCTGGTAGAGTGCTCCACCGCCGCTGACGGAGGCTAGCGACCCCTAGTCCTATATGCACAACTAAGCCTGCTAGGATCCAAGCAGTAACCTCTTTCCCTTGATGATTCCCAGCTGGAATGACAAAAGGTTTATTTAGATGACCTGAAAGGGACAATTGTGGACAGATACTACTTTAACGTTCTGAAAATGAACAGTACGTGTGACTTTCTTGCGTGTTCTGGAAAGCTAAGCAATGTCCAGCTGTCTGTTAAATAGCAGGCTGTTGCTACGTTTGATGCAGGACGATCTATAAGACGCAACTATATACTCTTTCTGGAAAGAAAGGAGTATATATATGTATATATATATATATATATATATATATATATATATATATATATATGGCGTTTTTTTCTGACGGAACTCGCCGGAACGCAGTTCCGCCACCTCAGGCAGCCCTCTCCTCTGCAGTCTGTCACATAGAACAGAAGCCGATAGAGGAAGTTTTCTATACCATTCACTTCCTCCGCCAGCTTCTGTAATATGCTAGGCATCCAGGGAATGTGCTCCACAGCTGACTGATCGGATTTGAGAGGCAGCTCTCCCCGTCTGCTGTCTGTCAGATCAGTGTAGCACGGAGCCGAGCTCTCTGAAACTCCTCCTCGGTTCTGTGCTACACTGATCTACTGATCTGACAGGTGGAGCTGCATGGAGGAGACTGCATCGGGGGGGGGGGGGGGGGTCTGATTTGACAGAACGGAAGTCTGCTCAGCATGGCTCTAATGAAGGTGAGATAGCTGTGGAGGGAAAGGGGGAGGAAGGGGGGCTGGTTGTGCAGAGAGTGAGACTGAAGTTGTGGATGTTCTGCAGAGGTCAGAGCTGGGGGGGGGGTTAGATTGTGCAAAGTAAGAGTTGTGAGCAGGGGAAATGTATACAGGGTCAAGAGTGCTGGGGGGGGCTTGGGGTGCAGAGGTGGAAGATGGGGGGTTGTAGAGAGTTAGAGCTGTAGATGGGTGCGCAGAAGTGAAATGTGGAGGGGGGAAGATAGGCTGTGGATGGGAGTGCAGAGGTGATTGTGGACCGGGGGTGTAAGCAGCGGATGGGGGGTATGCAGAGGTGATATGTTGACAGAGGTTAAAAGATGAATTGTGGATGGGGGGGAGGAGACTGGCATGGTAATGTGAATTATGAAATGTGGGGGTGGAGGGGGTGAGCTGGCTGTGGGTGGAGGGGGGGTGAGCTGTAGAGAGAGGGGGCGAGAGGGAGAGCTGGGTGGGAACTGTGGAGAGGGGGGAGAGGTTGAGCTCTGGGGGGGACTGTGGAGAGGGTGAGCTGTGGGGGGGGGGTGAACTGTGAAGGGGAGAGGGTGAGCTGTGGGGGGAGGTGAACTGTGGAGAGGGGGAGAGGGTGAGCTGTGGGGGGGGTGAACTGTGGAGAGGGAGGGGGAGAGGGTGAGCTGTGGGGGGTTAGCTGTGGAGAAGGGGGAGAACTGTGGAGAGGGGGGAGAGGGTGAGCTGTGGGGGGGTGAACTGTGGAGGGGGAGAGGGTGAGCTGTGGGGGGAGGTGAACTGTGGAGAGGGGGTAGAGGGTGAGCTGTGGGGGGGAGGGGAACTGTGGAGAGGAAGGAGGAGAGGGTGAGCTGTGGGGGGAGGGTTAACTGTGGAGAAGGGGGAGAACTGTGGAGAGGGGGGAGAGGGTGAGCTGTGGGGGGAGGTGAACTGTGGACGAGAGAAGAGAAGGTAACCAGAGGGAGGAGGGGTGAGCTGTGGAGAGGGGAGGGGGTAAACTGAGAAGGTAAGCTGTGCATGGAGGGAAAGGTAACCTGTGTGTGTGGGGGGGGTGAGCTGTGGACGAGAGAAGAGAAGGTGACCTGTGGATGGGGAGGTGAGCTGTGGACAGGGAGGGAGAAGGTAAAGGACACTTTACTTCTCTTTCCCAAGGAATGGCGGTATTGGCGGTGGGAATAGGGGGGGTGAGGGGGCAGAGAATTGACTGGGGAGGGTGGGTTCCTGCACCTATTCTCTGAGAAAAAAAGCCCTGTGTGTATATATATATATATATATATATATATATATATATATATATATATATATATATATATATGTGTATGTTCGGTTCAGGCCATCACTTACAAGGCAGTATCAATTGCAAGAACTTTAAGCAGAAGGTTATCAGAGATTCAAGCTCTTGGAGCTTCAAAGTAAAAGAAAAAAAAAAAAAAATTATATATATATATATATATATATATATATATATATATATATATATATATATATATATATATATATATATATTATTTTTTTTTTTTCTTTTACTTTGAAGCTCCAAGAGCTTGAATCTCTGATAACCTTCTGCTTAAAGTTCTTGCAATTGATACTGCCTTGTAAGTGATGGCCTGAACCGAACACTGCTCCGTTGGAACAAACGGTGAAACTGATATGAGATCCAGCAGCTCCAATAGAGTGAAAAATAGTCTGTAAATGTTATGGAGGGGAAATGTCTTCTGTATCCTGAAATGAATGGCCAGGGAAAACCGAGGGCCTCCTGATCAATATGGAGGCCTGGCTATGACAACTATGTTCTCCCTTGACACCCTCAAGAGGAATCTCATTTACAGGAAATGTTGGGGAAAAATATATAGGTTAGATTGCAGTCCCAGGGAGAGACCAGAGCATCTGCCCCCTGCGCTTTGGGGTATGGAAACAAAGTCAGACCAAAGTTTGTGATTACTGTGGGAAACGAGGAGGTCTGTCTGTGGTAGGCCCCACCTGTGGACCAGCTCAGAGAAGACCTGGGACATAGACCCACTTGTTGTGCTCTGGGAATCTTGTACTTGTTAAAAAAAAATCCACTGGGAGGTAAACTGCTTCCGGAATTTTGCTGGTGATCTTCCGCCCCAGGCATTATAGGTTTAACCTCTCTCAATAGCATATTGCTTCGAGTTTCACCCTGGAGCTGTATATAGGCAACTACTGCCCTGTTTCTAAACTGCAAGGAGATTGGTCCTCCTTGACACTGTGTAGTAGGCCAAAGTGCTAAAAGGGCTGTTTGAACCCCCAGCGCGTTCAAGATTACCCTCCTTGGCTGGGATTCTCTGCTTGCCTTGACCGAAAGTCCCTCGCAGTACATCTTCCCGGCTGTCTTGCAGACATGATTCGTAGCAATTCTCCAGTCTAGAGGTTCTAACTGACCGAGACCTCCTCAAGGACTTTCCATTAACACAGACTGCTACTCATACTGAGTAACACTGTTATTAACTGTGTTCAAACCTGTTTCCTCCCTTGTATAAAGAATTCTAGTTGAAATTTACACAGGTGCCCATGCACCCCAGGAATCATCTGTATGCATGATGACGTTGTGCCCAGATGACTGAGGCACTGAGAAACCATCAAACAAGTGGAAGTATCCGTCCTCAGAATTCTGTTCCTGACTATTGCCACTTCCTCTGATGGAAGTAAACCAGAGGAACTAGCAGAGCACCCCCAGGTACACTAACCATTGGGATGGAGAAAGTTGGCTTTGATTTACCTCTAAGGTGTCAGGATAGGATAGGCATCCTGACGATCCAGCAACAGCATCCAGCCATGGGGTTGTACTGTTTTACTGTCCGTCTTAAAGATCTCAAAGAGGGCCCAAAAGGGTTCAACCTCTTCCAATCTGCAACTGGACACTAGCCAACATTGCAAACTCCAAACAGGATTGGGTAGAAAACCTGCAATCCCTCTTGAGTCTGAAATGTCTGTAAGCATTGTAGCAGCCCACACGCTGTTGTGGTGGACTTGCAAGCTCCGTGGGAGAGAAATGGTCTGGAGGAGGAGCAGTGAGGAATCTCCCAAAGTGACCATGAGTGCCTGATACCTTCATCCAAGGCTCTGTACAACATGCTGTCCAGAAACCTGTGAAGCGTGCCTTCAAGGTCTTACCTTAAGAGTCTGGGCATGCACTTATGTGACTGGATCACTGATTTTCCCAGAAGTCTGCACTAAGATACATGTCAGATTTTTGGCATCCACTGCTACAAAAATGTAATTTTTGGCAAGATACTCCCAATAGGAAATTATGTCTAAAGGGATGCAGACCCTGCCACTCTCCTCAGAGTCCTGCAGGTGCAGCAGCTGATTGATAGTTATTAAACCATTCCCATTAGACTCACCCAGTACATGGGCTGATTATTGTTGGTCTGCTGGCACCTGCAGATGCTACAGTATGTAGGAGCAGGTTGACCTTTAGCTTGTTCAGGGTATACAGTTTCGACAGCCTGTTTATACGGGCATTTTTCTCGAACTCCCTCCATTATTCCCTACTTTTGTTTCTAGGAAGCAATACGCAGCCCAGGGTCTCAACCATATGGCCTCCCTAGCCGCCAAAGTGCCAGGGTACTCTTCCAGTAGTTAGACAAGCAACTAGGAGGGACTTCCTGGTCAGCTTCCATATTTTGAGTAGCAGACTGCTGCATCTGTAATATATGTAGCAAGGACCCAGGCCTCCTTCAGTCCAATGAGAACCTCCACAGCCATGAGTTGTCGACATCCCTCCACATAGTGTGGGTCGCAAGGCATAGTAGGTGCAGTGCAAAGTAGATTCATGGGCGCCAGACACCTAGGGTGTGCCACCTGTCCAGGATTCACCCAGACAGTTCGGGTTTTGAATCATGTGTCAGGGTTTCAGCCCACCTGAAACCCGAACACATTAGCCAGACCAGGCTGTGGTTCCCCAAGTAACCGAGATAGTCGTACACAAATCTGTTACTGCTGTAGGCGGCTGTTTGGCATCACTGAAGGGTGATGATGTCAGCAAGGCAATTTGGCCACACCCACGTGCTCTGTGCGCTACATAACTACTCTTCTTGGGGCACCTAAATGTGTCTGTGCAACGCCAACCCAGCAGACTCCCAGACTTCTACAGGAGGACAGCCACGCAGGGAAAGGCATCAAGCAAGATGCCACATCTGCACGGACAAGAAAGATGTCTCATATGGCCTATGGCACTTTGTCTATATATATCAGCCTGCTGGCTAAAGAGACTGAACTTTTCTCTGCACCTGTGTGACAAGACAAGCCTGTCGTTTCTTCTGTTTGTTTTGCTGAATAAAGCCATTTTTATTTTACTAAACTGTCTGAACCGGCCTTTCACCCCTCTGATCCCCTACAATACATACATGTATTTGCATACACCCACACACATATACATACATACACATATGTATACCCAGGGCCGTCTTTAGCGCAGGGCAAACGGGGCACCTGCCCTGGGCCCAATCTTTGTAGGGGGGCCCGCGCTACCGTGAATTGGGGCCCCAATGACAGCTTTGCAGAGCGCACAGAGGACACGGGAGACTGTATTCCCGATCTAGCCAGCAGAGAGGGGGCGGGGCCGGGAGCTCCACTGACGCACTGACCCCGCCCAAAGTAGCCTGTAGGAACAGAGCGGCTGTAGTTAGAGCGGTGATCGGAGTGGGCGCTTCAGTGGAGCCCCCGGCCCCGCCCCCTCTATACTGGCTGGGGCATACAGAGGTCCGGGGGCGGGGCCGGGAGCTCCACTGATGCGCCCACCCTGATCACTGCTCTAACTGCAGCCGCTCTGTTCCAAGCATACAGGCTACATGGGGTGGGGTCAGAGCGTCAGTGGAGCTCCCGACCCCGCCCCCTCTCTGCTGGCTAGCGCGCAAATACAGCCCCCTGTGTCCTCTGTGCACTCTGCAAAGCTGTCATCGGGGCCCTAATTCACGGGTAATCTCATGCAGTATGTCCGCAGTCTGGTAAACTCGTGCAGTATGTCTGCAGTCTGGTAATCTCGTGCAGTATGTCCGCAGTCTCTAGTAATCTCATGCAGTATGTCCGCAGTCTCTAGTAATCTCATGCAGTATGTCCGCAGTCTGGTAATCTCATGCAGTATGTCCGCAGTCTGGTAATCTCGTGCAGTATGTCCGCAGCCTGGTAATCTCGTGCAGTATGTCCACAGTCTGGTAATCTCGTGCAGTATGTCCGCAGTCTGGTAATCTCGTGCAGTATGTCCGCAGTCTCATAATCTTGTGCAGTATGTCCGCAGTCTCGTAATCTCGTGCAGTATGTCCGCAGTCTGGTATTCTCGTGCAGTATGTCCGCAGTCTCTGGTAATCTCCTGCAGTATGTCTGCAGTCTCTGGTAATCTCCTGCAGTACGTCTGCCTTCTCTGACCCTCTCGTCTGTAGTATGTGTATTAATGTGCCGCTTTACTTGCTCAATTATTTGGGATTGCTCCACTGCTCAGTGAGTGGTAATGATGTGCATTAACCTATAGCAACCAATCAGTGAGCGCTAATAATGTGCAGTAACCTCTAGCAACCAATTGGCAAGCAGAAATTATGTGTTGTAACCTCTAGCAACCAGCCAGTGAGCAGTAAGGATAGGCTGTAACCTCTGGCAAACAATTGCAATCACTGCGTGATCTTCTGCAGTAAACTGATTTTGAGTCTATCTGCTATTTTTTCGTATGTCTCAGAATGGAGGGGGGGTACCCAATCAAAATTAAAGACGGCCCTGTGTATACCCACCACATACCCACGCAAACGTGAACTTGGCACATGATAAACGACAGACTATTGCTCCAGCCCGTCCACTTCTGTCCATACTGTGTTCCCCGGCCACACAGTATGCTATGCTACTCTCTTCAGTACTTCTGCTTCTTCAGCGTTACACTGACCTTCTCCTTTGTATCAAAGTCCTGTGTTCCTCGGTCACAGAAATCCGATAAGCTGGTCTACTTGTGCCGCTTTACTCCTACTTCCTCCACTTGATCCTTTTTACTATCTTTCCTGTGCTCCACAACTCCTCCCTGCAAGCATGTAACCCCAGCTTATATGGGAGGCCTGCCCCCATGCCAATGTAAATTAATGATTGGCTAGAGCTCCCCACATGAGCTGCCTGCCACTCAGGTCTCAAGTCCAACCTCCCTTCCAGAACAATTCCACTGAAAGCAGGAGAGGATCTCTGCCCCAGAGTGTAGGTGGCCACACTCCCCACTATACTAACACTCCCATTCCCAAATCAAAACAACCAGGCCTGGAATGGAAACACAGGCCTGGCTAAATTTACCTGCCACTAGTCCTGCAACTAGAAAAAAATACTAATCTAGCACCTACCTAAAAGTAGAGGGTGTTACATACGTGTACACAGGGCTTTTTTCAGCTGGAACTTTTTTTTTTTTTTTTTTAGGTAAATTTATTGTGACCAAAATATACATGTCAGTTTACAGTATATCATACAAAGAGAAATGCTAATAAAGGGGGGTTCCCTCACCCGAACCAGTGAGTTCCAAATGGTTATAGAGGGAGGATTATCCCCAAGGGGGAAGGGGATAGGGATACAAGGGGAGGGGGGTGACCCAGATCAACTGGCTATGAAATATTTATGGTGATGGGGGGCCCGGGGTAAGACAGGACCAGATAGGAGGAGGGGGGGACAGAGGGGGACAGGAGGGGCACCTTTAACACTCACAGATCCGTAATCCATCCAACCTCAACAGAATTAGATTAAGGATCCGCTTCTGGGCTGGGTGGAGAAACCTCCAACGAGAGAGATCCCCAGGAGTCTATCCATGAGGACCATATTTTGTCGAATTTACTCAGACAATTCCTGTTAATATATGTAATTGTATACAGAGGCATTACAGCATTCAGAGTATTTCTCCAGGTGGTGACGGTGGGTGGTGTATCCAATTTCCATTTCAGCATAATTTCCCTGCGGGTGTAATATGTAGAGTATGCTGTAAACAATTTTGTGTATTTCCCTATACCAGAGTCAGCCAACACATTTAACAGCATAGTTTGAGGGCATAGTGGGACCGAAGTTCCAGCTGACTCATTGACATCTGCCAGGACCTGCACCCAGAACTCCTGCAACGGGGGGCACGACCATGTCATATATATGAAGGAGGCCTCCGGGTCTCCGCACCTAGGGCAGGCTGGAGACATATCGGGCTAGATAGCAGCCAGCTTTCGTGGCGTATAGTAGGCCCTGTGCAGGAATTTTAGTTGCAGGAATCGGTCTTTAGCAGAGATCATGTTAGAGACGTATGAAGAGACACAGGTCTCCCAATCCTCCTCCTCAAGAGATGGCAAATCTAGTTTCCATCTCATAAATGTTTTAGTAAGTTTTGTGGGCTTAGAAGCTGATATGTGAAAATAAATTGTTGAGAGGGGTGCTGTCAGAACTTTGGTGGTCAGCAATCGTTCCACTGGGTCCGACTCAAGGGCAATACCATCAGGAAACTGATGCTGAAACGCATGTCTTACTTGTAAGAAACAGAAAAACATCCAGTTGGGTAGTCCGTATTTTTCTTTCCGGGAATGTCTGCAGCCTACCCTCCGTTACCAGATGTTTAAGCCGCACTATACCTTTAGCTGCCCAGACCTTTGGGTTCGGTACACTACGCAAGTGAGGGAAATTAGGGTTGCCCCATAAAGGCATATGAGAGGAAATTTTACCTGGGGAGCGATAACTCACCCTGGCCCTATGCCAGACCGTAATTGTAGTGCGCATTAAGGTCGTCAGATTGGTATAGGCCCTGATTCACCGGAATACCAAGTTGCTGAGTGCGGTATATGATCCCAATAACGCAGCCTCCAGGGTCACTGCCAGGTTGTCCCTGGGCTACGAGAACCACCATCGTAACATCGCCTGTTACGATTTTTGGCGTCCTCTGCACGATTTTCCAGGGCCTTCACTCTTGCCTTCAGCGTGTGCAGGTCTCCGGGATGATCCCGCACCGTGTCCTCCGTCGCCGAGACCCGCTGCTCCACCTCCGCCACCCAGCCGCGGAAGGAGTCAAGATCTCTGCAGATAAAGTCCACATTAGTCTGGACATGGTCAATTTTGTCCATCAGCGCGGCCTGGCCCATGGCAATTGTTTGCATGGCTGTGGCAGGAGAAAAGTCTGCTGCCTCCGTTTGGGAAGCCATGTGCATGGTAATGGCGGCCTGGCCTCTGGTCTTTGCCCCTTCTGAGTGCGCTGCTGCTGACTTGGACCTTCTAGGTTTGCCACTGGGCATGGCACGGATCTTTCTCCAAGCACCTGAGCACCCTCTCTGCACATTCACAGCACTGACACCGGGTTATTGTAAGGATGGATGGCCGTCGCCATCTTGGACATGCCCCCTTTCAGCTGGAACTTGGTGGAACTCAGTTCCACCACCTCTTGCTCAGGCCCTCCGCTCCCTGCTCACCACTGTCACTTGTAAACACAGAAGTGACCGCTTGTCTCCCAATGGCTCCCACAGATCTGATCTCCTGAGTGGCTCCCACTGAGTGCAGGATGGGGGCAAGGGAGATGCAGGTGCCTGGGGTGCAGTGCAGATGCCAACACCCCAGCTGAATACAGCAACAAAAGTAAGACATGTGGAAGATGGTGGGGAGAGAAGATGGGGTGGGGGCAGTGGGGGGATTGCACACTGAGGTCAACAGAAGAGGAGTGAAAGTGAGATGTGGATGGGGATGCAGAGGTAAGCAGTTGTGGAAGAAGACTGAACTCTGCACTTTGTGTGTAGTGCATCCCTGAACTCTGCACTTTATATTCAGTGCACCCCTGAACTCTGCACTATGTACATAGCGCACCCCTGAACTCTACACTATGTACATAGCGCACCCCCTGAACTCAGCACTCTCTGTGTAACCCCCCAGAACTCTTCACTCTGTACATAATGCACTCTTGATATTTAATGCCCCTTTAAGACCCTCCACTGTAAGGTGTGAGTGTGGGGGATGTTTTTTTTGGGGGGGGGGTTGTGGTTGAGTTCCTGCACCTATTTTCTGAGAAAAAAAAGCCCTGCGTATACACACACCCATATCACAAATACATACATACATATACACACCTACCTACACACACATACAACACCTGCAGAGGACAGCAAGGAATGGGAAAGGTAATGAAAGACAAAAGAGGGAGACATAGGTAAAAGGTACAGACAAACGTGTATGGCACAAGGGGCCAAGAGATAAAGCATAGCTGCCCCCCCCCCCCCATATTCCACAAGCACTGCATTTGCCAATTTTAAAAGCAGATTTCGTTTCTAAAGAGAAAACACTGCAGGGGCCCCAATAAGACCTACAGAAGGGGCTCCCAGACTATAGCGCATTTTAGCAGCCTGAGCGCTGGGACTTTGCACTGGGAGAGGCTCAACCCAGCCAGATGCTGCACAGAGGCAGAGGGGGGAACATAGTACTGCTTACTCTTCACTGGTGCGTTGAGGTATGAGAAAAAAAAGAAGAATGGGGTGGGGCCTAACTAGGCCTTTCGTTTATGCTATTCACTGGTCCTGAGGGAGTGGTCAAGAGGTGAAGCTCTATCACTAGTATGCTGCCATGTTGGCGTCAGGAAATCCTGTCAAAGCTTAACTGAACAAGCTGAAGTAAATACAGTAAAACCCTGAGGCCTTAGAGTCTTATTTAAAGGACAACCTTACCTTAAAACTAAACTAACCCACCCTCCCTAGTCCTCCTAAACTAACCTACTTTATAATGGCTTCTTACTTAGCTCAGTAGAACAGGCATTGCCTTTTATAGCTGCCCTGCATGAGAAACCTTCATAGAGTTGTTTAGGGCTATATTCCACACATAGGGGGGAGATTTACTAAAGCTAGAGAGTGCAAAATCGGATGCAGATCTGCATAGAAACCAATCAGCTGCCAGGTTTTATTGTCAAAGTTTAATTGAACAAGCTGAAGTTAGAAGCTGATTGGCTACCATGCACAGCTGCATCAGATTATGAGTGCACCAGTTTTAGTAAATCTCCCCCACAGTTACATAGTTACATAGTAGGTGCGGTTCAAAAAAGACACAAGTCCAACCTACGTGTGTTATTTTATGTCAGTATTACATTGTATATCCCTGTATGTTGTGATCGTTCAGGTTCTTATCTAATAGTTTTTTTAAACTATCGATGCTCCCCGCTGAAACCACCGCCTGTGGCCTGTGGAAGGGAATTCCACATCCTTGCCGCTCTCACTGTAAGGAACCCTCTACGCAGTTTAAGGTAAACCTCTTTTTTTCTAATTTTAATGAGTGGCCACATGTCTAATTATACTCCCTTCCGCAAAAAAGTTTTATCCCTATTGTGGGGTCACAATAGTGAGTAGATTGCATTCATATTTTTGCCACCCAAAGGCATTATTTTAAATTTTTCCACATTAAACCTCATTTGCCATGTAGTTGCCCACCCCATTAATTTGTTCAGATCTACTTTCAAGGTTTCCACATCCTGCAGGGAAGTTATTGCTCTGCTTAGCTTAGTATCATCCGAAAATACAGAGATTGAACTGTTTACCCCATCCTCCAGGTCGTTTATGAACTAATTAAATTGGTCCCAGGACAAAACCCTGGGGCACCCCACTTTCCTCCCCTGACCATTCTAAGTACTCCCTATTTATCACTACCCTCTGAAATCTCCCTTGTAGCCAGTTTTCAATCCACATACTCACCCCATGGTCCATAAACATTTATGGGGAACTGTGTGAAATGCTTTTGCAAAATCCAGATACACTACATCTATGGGCCTTCCTTTATCTAGATGGCAACTCACTTCCTCATAGAAGGTTAATAGATTGGTTTTCATTACTAAAATCTTGTATATAGTCCCTTATCATCCCCTTCAAGAGATTGCATACTATTGATGTTAGGCTAGCTGGTTTGTAATTCCCAGTGATGTATTTTTGCCCTTAAATATTGTCCCCTTTAAATATTGGTGCTACATTAGCTTTTCTCCAATCAGCTGGTACCATTCCAGTCAGTAGACTGTCAGTAAAATTTAGGAACAATGGTCTGGCAATTACTGGACTGAGTTCCCTAAGGACCCTTGGGTTCAAGCCATCTGGTCCCGGTGACTTATTAATGTTACATTTTTCAAGTCTATTCCTAAATCTGTCCTATGTTAGCCATGAGGGTGCTTCCTGTGACGTGTCATGAGGAAAAACACTGCAGTTTTGGTTACTGAAGCCCCCCGATTCCTTTGTGAAGACTGAGGAGAAGAATAAATTCAATACCTTCATCAGTTGCAGCCACTGTGCCCATCAAATGCTGCCACTGTGCCATCAAACGAGCCACTGTGCCATCAAATGCTGCCACTGTGCCATCAAACGCAGCCACTGTGCCAATTAAATGCTGCCAGTGTGCCCATCAAATGCTGCCAGTGTGCCCATTAAATGCTGCCACTGTGCCATCAAACATGCAATGCATGAATCTATCCATACTGCACAGAGGGGGCGGCAGGAGATAGGGGGCAGTGCCCGAGCACCCTTAATGCACGGGCCGCCACTGAATTGCACCCTGGGAGAAACTATGGGAGCTGCGATTTCTGACCTGTTTTTGAGGGTACAAGGTCTACGTTTGTGATTCTCAATGTTGTTGTGGCACACAAACCTAGAAAGAACTTTGCCGTGGAAGACACCTTGGGGGGGATTTACTAAAATTAGTGCACAACCAATAAGCTTCTAACCTTAACTTGTTCAATTAAGCTTTGCCAATAAAAATTAGAAGCTGATTGATAACTATGCACAACTGCACTAGATTTTTTTTGTGTACCTGTTTTAGTAAATCCCCCTCTTAATATGCATCTGCTTGTTTTGCGCAGTGACCCACCAAGTAGCGAAGGAATGGTAAGCATGGTATCCCTGGAGCAGTAACTCACAAAATAGTGAAGGAAAAATAAAAGTGGCAGCTGTGGGACCTGCACCTTCAAATAGAAGCCAATCCTCACTTGCAACTTCTGTCCTGTTTCACCAACATAAGATCCTTTGCTCTACCTCCAGTAATGTTGTGTATCTCATCCAATGCAAAAGGTGCAGCAAAGGATCTTATGTTGGTGAAACAGGACAGAAGTTACAAGCGGGGATGAATTTTCACAGACATACCCTTAAAGAACATAAAGAAGACAGTGTATGCACACCTGTGGGACATAATTTCTCACAACCACACTATAGAAGACCTCAATGTTTTAGTTCTTAAAGGGAATTTCAGAACTATCCAGGAAAGAAAAATGTTTGAACTAAAAATGATACTTCTTTTTGACACGAAAAATAATGACCTGAGTTTAGATATTGGTTTCCTTACACATTATGCTAAAGTTTTACGACCCCTCTGTGACCAGTATCCCCCCCTGCATTCTATAGCTCTCTCTCCCTCTGTCTTATCTCACTAACTCTGCTGCTATCTTTATTACCATTGATTTGTATGTGTTTGTTTTTCTCGTTTTTTTTCTTTAACATTCTGCTTAAAAATTTGTGAATCCGTACTGCTTGGATCTTGAAGAAGGGGACATACCCGAAAGCTTGTCCTGAAAAATTGTATGTTAGTGCAAATTAAAAAAGTATCACGGACAGTACTCAATTTTCTCTAGTCCTCTCCATAAAATTATCAGAAATTTGTGCTTAAAGTAGAAATATAGGCATTTTGGATAGAGTAAGGGAGGGTTATAGCCCCTGTCAGTTTATTTTTTACCATCCCTGTCCTATTGCAGAGATTTCCCTTCACTTCCTGCCCCATAGCCAAACAGGAAGTGAGAGGAAATCTATGCAAATTAAGGGAATCCATTGCTCCCCCCACCCCCAGGCCCTCAGAACTAGTGTCCCCACTCAAATATTTCAGGGTAGGTCTTAAACAGCAAGCGGTGTGGCCTTGACAGGAAGGGGTGGGTCATAATTAAAGTAGGGGGTCACGAGTTTAGTCAGGCCCAGCACAAAACTTAAATACACCACTGCCCCATACCAGGACATATCTTTAACACTGATGTCTTACAGGCAGTGTTCAAGGTCTGTGTGTTATTTCAAGATTGGTAGATGAATGGCATATTTTATGAATGTAAAAAACTTTATTGATTGGCCCTGTGTGTGTTTGTACATACAGGTAATGCTAAGAATTCCAGCTGTCTCAGCAGAATTTAGGCATTGCGTTTCACCTAGGAGTAACAGGGACACATATAAAAACTGTCTTTTTTATATTTTATTTTCAAATGGCCTTAAATAGCAACTAAGCTTATGTTATTTACATATAATAAATGTTTTAGACAGCTACATGCAACGCACATTCTAGTTCCTTTTTCACTGTCTGGCTATTATTTTTTGTATTCATGTATCAACAACTCCATCATGTGGTCATTTTGCTTAATGCAACATTCACTTTAGGCTAAAACTAATGAATATAAAAAATGTCACAGTAATAATGCAGGAAAAACCCTTACTCTCCTTGCTTATAACACAAGGAATTTTTAACGAAGAAATTGATGTTGTACATGAGCAACAGTATCTTCTCTGCATGATGGAAAATGTACCAAAAGCTTTTGACTTTTAAATGGAAGCTGCAGAGGATCAGTTTAAGGAAGTTAACAGAATGTATTTACTGTTCTAAGCACACAGTGGAATGGGTAAGGATCCAGCTTGGGTGCTGTACAGTGAACAATTATGAAAGTAACATGTTAACTGGAAACTATAGTGATCTCATTTTAGTTAACAATAAACGGCAGTGATTCTCAAACTTTTTTCACTTTTTTCCGTTGACAGTCCATTTTCCTAAATTTCATCCCAACCCAAACCAGTCAATACCATACTACATTGGTTTGGTTAAATAAAACCTAATCCTACTCTGCTCTGGAGCAGGAGTGCATTACACAGAGAGTACAGGGGACTGGAGTGCATACCACATAGAGTGCAGGAGTCTGGAGTGCATACCACACAGAGTACAGGAGTCTGGAGTGCATACCACACAGAGTACAGGAGTCTGGAGTGCATACCACACAGAGTTCAGGAGTCTGGAGTGCATACCACACAAAGTACAGGAGTCTGGAGTGCATACCACACAGAGTGCAGGAGTCTGGAGTGCATACCACACAGAGTTCAGGAGTCTGGAGTGCATACCACACAAAGTACAGGAGTCTGGAGTGCATACCACACAGAGTGCAGGAGTCTGGAGTGCATACCACACAGAGTGCAAGAGTCTGGAGTGCATACCACACAGAGTGCAGGAGTCTGGAGTGCATACCACACAGAGTGCAAGAGTCTGGAGTGCATACCACACAGAGTGCAAGAGTCTGGCGTGCCTAACACACAGAGTGCAGGAGTCTGGAGTGCATATCAAACAGAGTGCAGGAGTCTGGAGTGCATACCACACAGAGTCCGGGAGTCTGGAGTGCATAACACACTAAGTATAGATTTCAGGACTCACCAGGCCATGTTGGTGACAGGTATACCACTGAGATAAAAAGACAGATGTCATCCAGATGAAGAAAGATGAACAGTGCAAGGGATGACGTGGCTGGAAAAGTAAGAAGAGGATGAAATGTAGTGACTATGTAGTGGTTTTCAAATGGAGCATTCAAGTATTGGGGGCTGGTGGTGAGAGGGCTGACTTAAGGTGGTGTGAGATGTGAATATAATGACAAAGAGGTGTGCTGAAGCATTGCAGGGCTGATCTGCACCTACCACTAAATGCCCTTGCACTTACCACTGGGGTATGCGTATCCCATTTTGGGAACCACTGATTTATGGGAATGCATACTTACCAACTGTTCCGGATTTCCCGGGACATTCCCGGGATTTAGACCCTTTTTCCGGATTTAGCCATTCTTATCCGGCCGATTTTCTTTTTTTTTTCGCCGCCGCCACGGCCGCTAGAGGTCTGTGGCCGACGGAGACAATGTCTCCACCAGCCGCCATTTTCCTGAAGACCAAATTGCCGTTTAGCAATAGCCGGGTGGCTGCCAATAGAATTTGAGCTGTGGCACCGCCCACCTCCCGCCCCGCTGCCGTCTGTCTGTAATTTGAT
This sequence comes from Aquarana catesbeiana, assembly GCF_042186555.1. NCBI lineage: Eukaryota > Metazoa > Chordata > Amphibia > Anura > Ranidae > Aquarana > Aquarana catesbeiana. Next base: position 336,281,403 of record NC_133326.1, read on the forward strand.
GTGGGAAGGGGCGGGGGTGGGCGGCGCCGCAGCTCAATTGCTACTGGCAGCCACCCGGCTATTTTGTCCCATTATCTTTAGTAAGAGAGGCTGCTGGGAATGCCTGATGTAAGGAAAGGGGGGGCTCTATTGGGGGATGCCTGGTGTTAGGGGGGACTTTACTGGCAATGCCTTATTTAAGGGGGGACTCCGCTGCAATGCCTGATTTAAGTGGGAACTCCGCTGCAATGCCTGATGTAAGGGGGGACTCCACTGCAATGTCTGATGTAAGGGAGGACTCCGCTGGCAATGTCTGATGTAAGGGGGGACGCCGCTGGCAATGTCTGATGTCTGATGTAAGGGGGGACTCCGCTGCAATGCCTGATGTAAGGGGGGACTCTGCTGCAATGTCTGATGTAAAGGAGGACTCTTCTGGCAATGTCTGATGTAAGGGGGGACTCCGCTGCAATGTCTGATGTAAGGGGGGACTCCGCTGCAATGTCTGATGTAAAGGAGGACTTTGCTGCAATGTCTGATGTAAAGGAGGACTCCTCTGGCAATGTCTGATGTAAGGGGGGACTCCGCTGCAATGCCTGATGTAAGGGGGGACTCCGCTGCAATGTCTGATGTAAGGGAGGACTCCGCTGGCAATGTCTGATGTAAGGGGGGACTCCGCTGGCAATGTCTGATGTAAGGGGGGACTCGGCTGGCAATATCTGATGTAAGGGGGACTCTGCTGGCAATGTCTGATGTAAGGGAGGACTCCTCTGGCAATGTCTGATGTAAGGGGGGACTCCGCTGGCAATATCTGATGTAAGGGGGGACTCCGCTGGCAATGTCTGATGTAAGGGAGGACTCTGCTGGCAATGCCTGATGTAAGGGGGGACTCCGCTGGGGACACCTGATGGCATCTGGTGGCAGGCGACGTGGCAGGTGACACGCTCAGGGCTTCCACTGATTCAGCATTATGGTGAGTTAAATAATTTCATTCTATATTACAATGTAATAATAAAAATAATGCACTTCAATCATCCTGACACCATAACAACCATGGTGTCGGGATGATTGAAGCGCTAACACCAGGTGTTTGGAGTATCTTTATCTGCTGATTGTTAAACTTTCTGGAATACAGATATTTCTACTGTTGTGTAGGATCTGGGCCTGCTGTTACTCCATCCCTTTCTTTCTCTCTCTCTTTCTTTCTTTCTCCCTCCATCCCTCATTCATCTCATACCACACCCCTTCTGAGCCACCGTCATTTAAGACACACCCACTATTCCTCTCAAACCACGGCCATTTTTCGCCGTGGCGTGCTGCGTGCGCCGCATTTTTCTATTATGGTGTGCACCGCCTACAAAAGAATGCCATGCCCCCTAATTATAGCAAGGCTCCACCTACATGCAAAAAAATGTCCAGAATTTTTTTTTGCAATGTTGACAACTATGTGGAAAGGTAAGGGGGATACCTGATGTTAGGGGGGGGGGGCACTGCTGGGGACACCTGATGTTAGGGGGGGCACCGCTGGAGACACCTGATGTTAGGGGGGCACCGCTGGGGGCATCTGATGTAAGGGGGGGCTCCGCTGGGGACACCAGATGTAAGGGGGGCTCCATTGGGGAAACCTGATGTAAGGGGGGCTCCGCTGGGGACATCTGATGTAAGGGGGGCTCCACTGGGGACATCTGATGTAACGGGGCTCCACTGGGGACATCTGATGTAAGGGGGGCTCCCCTGGGAACATCTGATGTAAGGGGGGCTCCGCTCGGGACACCTGATGTAAGGGGGGGCTCCGCTGGTGACACCTGATGTAAGGGGGGGCTCCGCTGGTGACACCTGATGTAAGGGGGGCATTGCTGGGGACATCTGATGTAAGGGGGGCTCTACTGGTGACACTTGATGTAAGGGGGGGCTCCGCTGGGGACATCTGATGTAAGGGGGGCTCCGCTGGTGACATCTGATGTAAGAGGAGGCTCCGCTGGGGACATCTAAAGTAAGGGGGCTCCACTGGGGACATCTGATGTAAGAGGGGGCACCGCTGGGGACATCTGATGTAAGTGGGGGCTCTACTGGTGACACTTGATGTAAGGAGGGGCTCCGCTGGGGACATCTGATGTAAGGGGGCTCCGCTGGTGACATCTGATGTAAGGGCGGGGCTCCGCTGGGGACATCTGATGTAAGGGGGGCTCTGCTGGGGACATCTGATGTAAGAGGGGCTCCGCTGGGGACATCTGATGTAAGGGGGGGCTCCGCTGGTGACACCTGATGTAAGGGGGGCTCCGCTGGGGACATCTGATGTAGAGGGGGTCTGCTGGTGACACCTGATGTAAGGGGGGCTCCGCTGGGGACATCTGATGCAAGGACGGACTCTGCTGGGACACGTGATGCAAGGACGGACTCTGCTGGGGGCACCTAATGCAAGGACGGACGGCTGGTGGCAGGCGACGTGGCAGGCGACACGCTCAGGGATCCCACTGATTCGGCATTATGGTGAGTTGAATGATTTTATTTTATATTACAATGTAATAATAGAAATAATGCACTTCAATCATCCTGACACCATAACAACCATGGTGCTGGGATGATTGAAGTGCTAACACCAGGTGTTTGGAGTATCTTTATCTGCTGGTTGTTAAACTTTCTAGAATACATATATTTCCATTGTTGTGTATGATCTGGGCCTGCTGTCCCTCCATCCTTCTCCCCCCCTTTCCCTCTCCATCCCTCATTCATCTCAGACTCTAACCACACCCCCTTTGAGCCATGCCCACTTAAGACATGTCCACTATTTTGCGTAAATCACACCCATTTTTTGCCGCGGCGTGCTTCGCGCGCCTCATTTTTACTTTCCCCCTGTGCCACGCCTACAAACGCATGCCCCACCCCCTAATAATACGACTCCACCTACAGCCAAAAAAGTGTCCCTAAAAATTTTTTTTCAATGTTGCCAACTATGGGAATGTAATCAGCTTACTAAATAATGCTATCACTGCATGTTGTTTAAAAATATTGATTCTATGCATAGTTTGAATTTAAATGCATTGTAGGGTGTGCCCCCCAAATATGTTTTTGTATATTGTAATAGACCTTGACCAGGTTTTTTGGGCTGGAGCACCCCTCCCCCTCCTCATTACCTCTTATTTAGTGGCCACCAGTGTATAGGATGTATCCTCTTCGGTTCTCCCACATAGAGGAGGTCAGCTCCCATGGTTGAAACAAAGGAAATTCCATTCTATTACTAGAGTAGGACCCACTAATTCGAGGTACTTTGTTACAGTAAGTGGGCTTAGCACTATATGACCATATAGTGTGACTAATCCCCCGTATTTTTTGAATATGTTCAGGTGTTTTTAACTAGCCTTGCAGGAAATGTCATTCTTGAATGTGTGCGCTGTAATATATTTTGTAATGAATGGAAGCCATTCATGATAGTTTTGCTTACATTGTAATTATGTGAGCTCTATGATTGGTCATAGCGAGCACCTGATACCCCGGCCGGGGCACACCAGTGCATGTGTGCTCAGTGGTGTTAAGACTAAGGTAAGTAAAAGGGTGTGAGGGAGAATCCTGTAGCACAGAAGATTTTTACCTTTCTTACCTCTCATGTAATGTGCCCTGTTCTCGCGTAATGCTCCCTGCTCCCCCGTAATGCTTCCTGCTCCCCCGTGATGCTTCCTGCTCCCCCTTAATGCTCCCTGCTCCCCCGTAATGCTCCCTGCTCCCACGTAATGTGCCTTGCTGTGTACTGTGCCCTCCTGACTCCTTGTTTCCCGCCCTGTTGCCCCTCCCTGCACACATTTATCTGAAGTTGGACTCAGATTTTTTCTGCACAAAAAACAAGAACAAGCACCACATCTTTTAATAGTGATTCCATTATTTAATGCCATTTCCAAAAATAATTGTTGTTGAATCAACAGCTGATCGATCACTTCAGGGGTTCACTGAGATCTCAAACTTTCTGCCAAGGGTTCCTCCATGGTAACCAGGAGAAACCTTGCACTAGGGTAGAAAACCTTATGCCGCGTACACACGGTCGGACTTTTCGTCTACAAAAGTCCAACGGACGCTGACGGACTAAAGCTGGCTGGTAATCCGATCGTGTGTGGGCTTCTCCGGACTTTCAACGGACTTTTTTAGCCTCAAATCCGACGGACTTTAGATTTGAAGCATGCTTCAAATCTTTACGTCGTAAGTACGACGGACCCCGAAGTCCGCTCGTCTGTATGCTAGTCCGACGGACAAAAAAACGACGCATGCTCATAAGCAAAAACTAAACGGAAGCACTCGGTCTAGTAAAACTAGTGTTCGTATTGTAGGTAGCACATTCATCACGCTGCAAAATCTGTGATCGTTGAATGCAGCGCATTTTATTTCTTCTTTACGAAGGCTCTATAAAGAACGAAGGTGTTTTGCTGTTCATAATCAGAGTTCTCCCAAACTGATTTCTGGATTCTTTTTCTCTTTGATCTCATGAATGATATAGTATGCATTTTAAAAACAATGTTTCCATACTAATAATACTTTTTCCCCTTTTTTTTTTTTAGGTTTGTAAAGTTACCACAAAGAACCCATTATTCTGTTTTTTTTTTTTTATAGTGATTATTTTTTAGTTTTTAGATAAAGTTAACCCAAAGCACCGTTTTTGGTTACGTAAATTTTTGGATTTTCAAGACTTACCACTTGAACATTATTAACATTAGTAATGTATTTTTGGTGTGTTTTTTTTCTAACTCAATGAGATTGTTGTCCCTTGTTAATTTAACATTGTGTGTAAAATCAATGATTTCAAAGAAAAAACATAAAAAGTCTTTTGCTAAACTCAAAAAATGATCCATTTATTCATGGTCAAAATAAAATAAAGAGGAAGTCAAC